>NC_132917.1:18338859-18952501 GCF_047675955.1 Chlorocebus sabaeus
AAGCCCATGGCTGAATGAGCTGAATGATACAATTGGGAGGAAAATTGTCTTTTTTTCCCCCATATTTTACTTGAATAATTTAATATAGTAGCACATTTTTTTCTTATTAAGACTTTCTTGAATCAGAACACTGAAAGAAATATTTAAAATCATCCATTCCTCTTGAATGCTATTATATCTGGCATCTTTGGAATATAGGTTTTGCTATTTCAATGTGAATATTTTCTTAAAGTTGCAAATTTTATACTTCCTCGTATACCAAAAAAATCTAGTTATCTTCTGAGCTAGATATTAGGCAAATAACAGCCTCCTGACATCTGTTTGCAAATGCTTTCTTTTTGTTTACTTATACTAACTGTGTTGGTGAGAATTGGCATTATTATTACAAAACGCCTGATTCTTTTAGTCTAGTGATAATGGAATCTAGAAAGAAGGGAAGATACACCAAAGGGAAAGTGGGGTCACTGTAAATTTTGTAAATTAATGCAGTATGGAATTTTGGAATCAGTTCCCAGAGTGTAAGTTGATCAGACACTGTAAGAATACATTATTGAAATATAATAAAGGATAGGTAGAAATTGGCATATATTTGACCATTTGTTCTTCCTATTTTTTGACAATATTTTAAAAGAGTTCTTAAATATCGTATGCTAATAATATAATTTTTCAGCTCTGAGTAAAAAAAAAAACAAATTTAGCAAAATTCTAAAAAGAGAGAAAGGAAGGAGGAGGAGGAGGATTGGGAGAGGAGATGAAAAGAGGAGAGAGATGCATTAAGTGACACTTGGCTAATGTCCAGAGCAGCTACTCTCACTTTAGCTTTTATCCTAAAATCTCAAACTGAGAACAAAGAGCATTTGACTGCTAACATCTCAGAAATAGGAAGGGATTTGAATCATTGACTCCTGAAGAAGGCATGCCATTCTGGGAGATGTCCCAGACCCTTTAAGAAGGGCCCATGTATCTGTTCATCTGTCAGCACACATTTCCCATGTCTGTCTTTCTGTTCAGAACAATGCTGTCCCTACTCGCCTGTTGTGTCTTAACTGTTTTTATTGCTGTGGAAATATTTCAGAATTTGGAATATTTCCACTACAATCGTGTCATCTTTAAGAAATTTGAACACTAAGAGTACATGTTATCTCCAGTTATGATGAGTTGATTCATTGCCGGATGCTAGTTAGCCAAAGATAGAAGCAATTTTTATGCAATTAATCATGTTTCCTGCAAACTCTATAGTAGTTTTCAAAAAAGGTACATTATATAAAACATTTCGTCCTTTACTGTAAGCTTAATGTTTGAAGAGTGTCTCATGCTTCTTGGAGGAAGACGTGGCATATGTTAAATAAATATAGATCTGTTAGTCCAAGATTTTTACAAAAGAAGTAGATGTTGCATGTGTAACTGAAGGAAAATCACTTGACATTAGTAGAGAGATCTGTTTAAGATTTGAGTATTTTTTGAATTAGAAAATAATCTCTAGTTATACATTTTCTCTTATATAATAAGTTTGGAGTTAGGGATAATAGACTGTGTCCTGCATGTTGGAATCTGTGAATGCTGTGGTTTGAGTGTGCCCGCTACATTTCATGTGCTGGAAACAAAATCCCCAAGGCAACAGTGTTGAAAGATGGAACCTTTAAGAGGTGAGTAGGTCATCAGGAGTCTGCCTTCATGAATAGATTGATGCTGTTATCATGGGAGTGGGTTCCTGATAAAAGGATGACTTTGGCCCCCTTCCTCTTTTGCTCACAGTGTGTATAAGATGCACTACCACCATGGGATGACACAGGAAGAAGGCCCTCACAAGCTATGGTCCTAGATTTCGGTCTTCCAGTCTTCAGAACCATGAGCCAAATACACTTCTATTGTTTATAAATCACCCAATCTGTGGTCTTCTGCTATAGCAACAGCAAAATGAACTAAGACAATGGTCCAGAACACAGCCAGGCTCTGAGTCTGACCAATGAGCCTCATTTTCCGATTGACCTTAGGTCAGTCTTGTACAAGTTAATTTGGCATGATTTAGTTATCTTCTGTGAAGTGGGAAAATGAATTACATTCATTCAGGCACTATTTATGGGGTGTTCACCATGAGTCACAAATGATGTTAGGCATTGAGGATATAAAGATAAATAAGATAAATTCACACCCCTCAGGAGCACAGATGATAAGTGAAAATAAACAGGTCTCTAATGCATGGGCCCAGTTCAGACTTTCTTCTAGTAGCTGAGTGATGCTGGATGAAGTACTCTGCCCTTTTGAGCCTGCTTCCTCATCTAAATATGGCAAGACACTGACGATACTTCTCTGAGAAAGTTGTCACTAAGGTCAAATAAGAATAGAATAATGTCTTATAAGTGATAGAGCACTAACCATATAAACCATATAAAATAACCATCAGAGTTATTTTAGGAAGAAAATATGACATAGTAGAATGGTCACAGGTTTGACTGAACTCAGTTCAAATCTCAGCTCTACCACTTAAAAGTTACATGAAATTGAATTGTTATGAAGATTAAATATAACAATTCATCCATACACCCACCCATCCATCTGCCATCCATCCATCCATCCATCCATCCATCCATCCATCCATCCATCCATCCCTCCCGCCCTCCCTCCCTCCCTCCAAGTCATTAAGTAACTACTGTATATAAGGTATTTTTCTAGAAATCATCTCAGAGAATGCTTTCTCCAAAGGGCCATACAGTAAATATTTTAGGCTTTGTGGTCAACATGCTTTCTGTTGCAATTACTCAACTCTGCTGTGTAGTATGAAAACAGCTCTATGGAAAATTTATAAACAAATAAGTTTGCTATTTCCTGATATAACTTTGTTTACAAAAACAGGTGGTAGGCTAGATTTGGCCTGTGAACTATAGTTTGTCCACCATGTCTGTTATAAATACTAAACATGGCCCTTAATCTCATGGTGGTTTTATTTTAGTGAACAGGATAGCAAAAGACAAGTAAACAAAAAAGTAAGATAATTGTAGATACCCTTTCTCTAACAAACTATAAAAATGACTGTTGTACCTCCCGGTACGTGACATAGGGTAGAAACTTGGTGAATACTTACTGAGCTGATATATGCAGATATATTTGTTACTTGTTCTGTAGTCTCTGCAACTATATTTTCTTCAGTGTTGAATACACAATTGGTTATCAACAAAAGGCTTTCGGTGAATTTGTAAATTCTCATTTGGAAGTTGCGTGCCTCAACAAGATTCCAAGGCCAAACATACTGCGAAATGCTCATATTTTGGGGGCCATTTATTATTTTCTGAACTATTGAAGGGATCAGTTGATGTTGATAGATTTCAAAGTGAACTCTGAGTTTGCATCAGTTCTGGGACTCTGTGAATAAGGTAAGGGCTAGCAGTCCCTAGCCTTTGAGAAGTACCCAGGATGTCACCTGTAAAGGTTAAAAAAGTCTTAGGAGAAAGGCAAAGATGATTGTCTATTTTTCCAAACTTCTACTGAGGTCACTATATAAGGAAGAACTATCAAACAGATTAAAATTATTTTTCAAACTGTTTGTTTGTAGCAGGGTATGCTTTTGAACCTTCTATTGGTTTGAAAAGCTACAGGAATAAGGTAACCGTGGGATCCCAGAGTTTATAACTGCCCCATTTTCCAACTGTGCTGGATCTCACGTGACTGCACAATTCACCCCTTCTCTTTTGTTCCTCCTTCTCCCCCTCAGAGGTACATGGGGATGGAGATACATAGGAACAGTCTCAGTTCTCTCCCACCTCACTGAAATCATAGAAACTGGATAGAGACTGCTTTGATGGATCACTAGAATTATACAATTGTTTCATTAAGAATACTTAGATATCATTCATTCCAAACTATTCATTTATAGATAAACAATTTCCCAGGGAGGTTGATGATTACATTGGCTTTGGAGTTTGAAAATTGGAAGTTATCAAATGTTTAAAATGGAATTAATTTCAACTCGAAAATAAATGACTAGATTGCTTTTAATTTTTATAAATAACAATATTTTTAGGATTCAAACACAATCACACATTATATAAACCTATATATATATATAGCGCCTAACTATGCCTGGCACATTTAACTCTCCCTATCTCCCTATGTGGTGTGTGCTATTAGTATTCCCATTTTGCAGATGATGTAACTGAAGAAGAAAGGTTATGAAACTTCCCTGAGAACAGAAAATAATAAATCTATGAGGCTGGGTTTGAACCCAGGTATTCTGCTTCTAGAGGAAGACCCACATTATAATTTTTTAAACATGTATCCACTAATTATCCACTAATGATTTCTTCTTCATTTATTTTATTATATATTTTTTATTTTTCCATAAGTTTTTGGGGGTACAAGTGGTATTTGGTTACATGAGTAAGTTCTTTAGTGGTGATTTGTGAGATTTTGGTGCACCCATCACCCAAGCAGTATACACTGCACCATATCTATAGTCTTTTATCCCTTGCCCCCCTCCAGTTCTTCCCCGCAAGTTCCCCAAATCCATTGTATCATTCTCATGCCTTTGCATCCTCATAGCTTAGCTTCCACATATCAGTGTGAACATATGGTGTTTGGTTTTCCATTCCTGAGTTACTTTACTTAGAATAATAGTCTCCAATCTCATACAGGTCACTGCAAATGCTGTTAATTCATTCCTTTTTATGGCTGCATAGTATAATTTGAAAAGCTATTTTTTCTCCTTCAGGTCTCACGACAACATAGTGAAACAACAACTGGACCTTAGCAGGATTGATATTTAAATACAGAATTGCTGAAATATAAATGCAAAATCTGAATGTTAGTCTCTTTTGGGCAATGATAATGTACAGCTGTAAAATATATAGCAAGATTTTTCTAGGCAACTCCTATAATTCTGGAACAGCTAGAACAGCCCCACTGATACCTGATTTATAGTTCATGGAAATAAGTTTTGAAGGCTGTGATTTGGCCACCTGCATCTAAATCTGTGTGATAATGAGTCACATCATGGATGCAATTCAGAGGTATTTGAAGAATTCATCTGTGAATTCTTGGCTGAGAGTTTCTCCAGAAGAATACCAGGGAAAATTACATGTTTCCCTCTAGTTGGCTGATATCAGTACTTCTGAGATTAAGAAATTGTGAAAAATCTAAGGATTGCAAGGTAAGTAAACAATGTCTGGACACAGGATGGTCCAAATTTGCATGATCACTATGAAGTAGAGTTACAGAATTGAATGAACTGAGAGCAAATCTAAAGTCCTACCATAATCTTTGAGGGCCTCCTGATCTCAGTCTGACTAGATTTTGACCTCTTTTTGGCCTCTCTCCCCAGTCCCTATCCTCACTTTCTAACTGCACAGGCTCCCTGCTCTTATTCTCCTGCTCAGACTTTGGCCATCCTTCCCTCTGCCCTGTGGTCTCTGCCCCAGCAGGTCCACGTGACTCACCCCCCACACTTCTTTCAGCTCTCTGCTCAAGTGTCACCCAATTAGAGCAGCTTTCCCTGACCACCATCCATTGGACTGGCACCCCACCCTAAGTCCCTCATTGTGCTTTTTTGTGCTTCATAGCCCTGTTATCATCTAACATTTATCTTGTGCCTTGTTGTCTATTTCTGCCACTAGAGAGCAAGCTTAATGAGAACAGGGGCATTCTTTTTGTTGTTCACTGATGTTCAATCTCCATACTAGAAAAGTGCCAGGGCACCTAGTAAATATCTGTTGAATGAATGAGTCAATGGTGAAAGGAGAGCAATGTGAATGCATAGTATTTCCTTTTAGACTTGTTGAGGCTCTGTTGAGAACTTGAAGAGTGACCACTGGGTGGCCACAGCCATCTTCACCAATCTCATGAAGTCACACTCTTTGCTGACCATACTGTGCCAGAGAGCTTGGCATGCTATTGTTCTTCTGAGTGGAGGCCTTTGGGTTGTTTGTCTTACTTCTAATTGCTCAAGGGAAATGAGCCTTTAAAAGACCTGGTGCCATGATATTTATCGGTGTGCTTTGGAGTTCATACACATTCACTCATTGATTTACCAAACATTTATGGAGAACTTACTGTGCTTCACATGCTTAAGGGTTAGAAATGAACGTCTTGGGTTCCCTGCTTCCAAGGAATTGTCTAAGGTGTATCAAAGGAGGCAAGTGAAGAGCATCACAATTCTGGATGATTAGCGCTCTGTAAGGACAGGAAGCTGTGGATCCTGCAGGAGGTGTACCCAACCCAGCCTACAGGGTGTAGTGTGAAAGAACAGGCTTCCCAACAAGATGAAAAAACGTTGAAGGAAACTAAAGATTCTTTAGGTGGAGGGGGTGGAAATCTTTACAGAAAGAGAAAACAGGGTGTAAAACATCCAAGAGCTGAGAGAACTTGGCACAACTAAAACTGAAGTAGACTATTCTGCCTAGGCAATAAAGTACTCCAGGTAGGAGAAAGAAGAGATGAAACTGGAGAAATAGTGCTTAATGCTGCAAGGAAAAATTAAGCTTATCAAAAGCAAATTCCAGAACTGTATATATCTAGACCTCTAGGTGGGTTTTCCAAAGAATCTTCAAGGGAACTGATATGATTTGGCTGTGTCTCCACCCAAATCTCATCTTGAATTGTACCTCCCATAATGCCAGTGTGTCATGGGAGGGACCCAGTGGGAGATAATTGAATCATGGGGTGGGTTTTTCCCATGCTGTTCTTGAGATCTGATGGTTTAATAAAGGATAGTTCCCCTGCACATACACACTCTCTTGCTTGCCGCCATGTGAAGAAGGATGTTTTCTTCCCCTTCTTCCATAAGTTTCCTGAGGCCTGCCCAGCTGTGCTGAAGTGTAAGTCAATTAAACCTCTTTCCGTTATAAATTACCCAGTCTTGGGTATGTCTTTATTAGCAGTATAAGAACAGACTAATACAGTAAATTGGTACTAGGTAGTGGGGTGCTGCTATAAAGATACCCAGAAATATGGAAGTAACTTTGGACTAGGTAACAGGCAGAGGTTGGAATGGTTTGGAGGACTCAAAAGAAGACAGAAAATTTGAGAAAATTTGGAAATTCCTAGATATTTGGAGGACTCAGAAGACAAAAACATATTGGAAAGTTTGGAACTTCCTAGAGACTTGTTGAATGGCTTTGACCAAAATGTTGATAGTGATATGGATAATGAAGTCCAGGCTCAGGTGCTCTCAGATGAAGATGAGGAACTTGTTGGGAACTGGAGCAAAGGTGGCTCTTGTTATGCTTTAGCAAAGAGACTGGAGGCATTTTACCTTGCTGTAGAGATCTGTGGTACTTTGAACTTGAGAGAGATGATTTGGGGTTATGTGGCAGAAGAAATTTCTACGTGGCAAAGCATTCAAGAGGAAGCAGAGCATAAAAGTTTGGAAAATGTTCAGCTTGACAATGCAATAGTAAAGAAAAACCCATTTTCTGGTGAGAAATTCAAGCTGGCTGCAGAAATTTGCATAAATAATGAGGAGCCAAATGTTAATTACCAAGACAATGGGGAGAATCTCCAGGGCATGTCAGAGATCTTCAGGCAGCTCCTCCCATCACAGGTTCAGAGGCCTAGGAGGAAAAAATGGTTCCCTGGGCCAGGGCCAGGGAACATGTGGTATTTGATTTTCTTTTCCTATGTTAGTTTGCTAAGAATAATGGCCTGCAGGTTGAACCATGTCCTTGCAAAGGACATGATCTCATTTCATTTTATGGCTGCATAGTATTCCATGGTGTATATGTATCACATTTTATTTATCCAGTCTACCATTGATGAGCATTTAGGTTGATTTCATGCCTTTGCTATTGTGAGTAGTCCTGCAATGAACATACACATGCATGTATCTTTATAATAGAATGATTTCTATTTCTTTGAGTGTATATTCATTAATGGGATTGCTGGGTCAAATGGTAGTTCTGTTTTTAGGTCTTTGAGGAATTGCTACACCATCTTCCACAATGATTAAACTAGTTTAAACTCCCACCAACAGTCTAAAAGTGTTCCTTTTTCTCCACAACCTTGCCAGCATCTGTTGTTTTCAGACTTTTTAATTAATAGCTGTTCTGACTGGTGTGAGATGGTATCTCATTGTGGTTTTGATTTTCATTTCTCTAACCATCAGTGATGTTGAGCTTTTTTTTTATATATGTTATTTGGCCACATGTATGTCTTCTTTTGAGAAATGTCTATTCATGTTCCTTTGCCCACTTTTTAATGTTTTTTTTTTGTAAATTTAATTTTCTTATAGATGCTGGATATTAGACCTTCGTTAGATGCATAGTTTGTGGAAAATTTCTCCCATTCTGTAGGTTGTCTGTTTACTCTCTTGATGGTTTCTTTTGCTGTGCCAAAGCTCTTTAATTTAATTAGATCCCATTTGTCAATTTTGCTTTTGTTGCAATTGCTTTGGGCATCTTTGTTATGAAATCTTTGTCTGTAACTATGTCCTGATTGATATTGCCCAAGTTTTTTTCTAGGCTTTTTATAGTTTTTGGTTTTACATGTAAGTCTTTAATCCATCTTGAGTTGATTTTTGTATATGGTGTAAGAAAGGAGTCCAGTTTCAATTTTCTAATTATGGCTAGCCAGTTCTACCAGCAACGTTTGTTAAATAGTGAATCCTTTCTCCATTGCTTGTTTTTGTCAGGTTTGTTAAAGATCAGATGGTTGTAGGTGCATGATCTTATCTCTGGGTTCTCTATTCTTTTTCAGTGGTCTATGTGTCTGTTCTTGTACCAGTACCATGCCATTTTAGTTACTGTAGCCCTGTAGTATAGTTTGAAGTTGGGTAGCAGGATGTCTCCACCTTTGTTTTTTTTGCTTAGGATTGCCTTGGTTATTCAAGCTCTTTTTTGGTTCCATGTGAATTTTAAAATAGTTTTTTCTAATTCTCTGTGAAGAATGTCAATGGCAGTTTAATGGGAATAGCATAAAATTGTTAAATTGTTCTGGGCAGTGTGGCCATTTTAATGATAATTGATTCTTCCTATCCATGAGCATGGACTGTTTTTCCATTTGTTTGTGCCGTCTCTGACTACTTCTTCTTGTTTTTTTTTTTTTTTTTTTTTTTTTTTTTTTTTTTTTTTGAGATGGAGTCTTGCACTGTCACTGGGTTGGAGTGCAATGACATGATCTTGGCTCACTGCAACTCTGCCTCCCAGGTTCAAGCAATTCTCCTGCCTCAACCTCCCAAGTGGCTGGAATTACAGGTGCCTGCCACCATGCCCAGCTAACCTTTTTTTTTTTTTTTTTTGTATTTTTAGTAGAGACAGGGTTTCACTATGTCGGTCAAGCTGGTCTCGAACTCCTGACCTCGTGATCCACCCACCTCAGCCTCCCAAAGTGCTGGGATTACAGGCATGAGCCACCATGCCTGGCCCTAAGTCATCTCTGATTTCTTTGAGCAGTGGTTTGCAGTTCTTTGTGAAGAGGTCCTTCACTTCCCTTGTTAGCTGTATTCCTAAGTATTTTATTCTCTTTGTGGCAATTATGAATGAGAATTCATTTGTGATTTGGCCCTGGGCTTGCCTATTGTTTGTGTATAGGAATGCTAGTGATTTTTGCACATTGATTTTGTATCGTGAGACATGGCTGAACTTGCTAATCAGTTTAAGAAGCTTTTGGGCTAAGACAGTGGGGTTTTCTATACATAGGATCATGTCATATGCAAACAAAGGTAGTTTGACTTTCCCTCCTCCTGTTTGAATACCCTTTATTTCTTTCTCTTGTCTGAATGTCCTGGCCAGAACTTCCAATACTGTGTTGAATAGGAGTGGTGAGAAAGGGCAACCTTGTCTTCTGCTGGTTTTCAAGGGGAATGCTTCCAACTTTTGCTCCTTCAGTATGATATTGGCTGTGGGTTTGTCATATATGGCTCTTATTATTTTGAGGAATGTTTATAATATCTAGTTTATTGAGAGCTTTTAACATAAAGGGAGGTTGAATTTTAACAAAGGCCTTTTCTGCATCTATTGAGATAATCATGTGTTTTTTATCTCTAGTTCTGTTTATGTGATGAATCACATTTATTGATTTGTTTATGTTGAACCAGCCTTGCATCCCAGGGATGAAGCCTATTTGATTGTGGTCATAACCTTTTTGATATGCTGCTGGATTTTGTTTGCCAGTATTTTGTTGAGAATTTTTGCATCAATGTTCATCAAAGATATTGGCGTGAAGTTTTCTTTTTGTTGTTATTGTATCTCTGCCCAGTTTTGTTATCAGCATGATGCTGGCCTCATAGAATGAGGTAGAGAAGAGTCCCTTCTTTTCATTTTTTTGGAATGGTTTTAGTAGAAATGGTACCAGTTCTTCTTTGTACCTCTGGTAGAATTCAACTGTGAATCTGTATGGTCTTTGGCATTTATTTTTGTGTGTGTGGTTTTTTTTTTGGTTGGTAGGCTATTTATTACTGCATCAATTTCAGAACTTGTTATTGGTCTATTCAGGGATTCAATTTCTTCCTGGTCCAATATTGGGAGGTTGTATGTGTCCAGAAATTTATCCATTATATATATATATATTTGCTTATGTGCATAGAGGTGTTTACAGTATTCCCTGATGGTTGTTTGCATTTCTTTGGGGTCAGTGGTAATATCCCCCTTATCATTTCTGGTTGTGTTTATTTGAACATTTTCTCTTCTTCTTTATTTGTGTAGCTAGAAATCTATCTATCTTATTAATTTTTTCAATAAACCAGCTCCTGTGTTCACTGACTTTTGAATGGTTTTGTTTGTGTCCCTATCTCCTTCAGTTCAGCTCTGATATTGGTTATTTCTTGTCTTATGCTAGCTTTGGGGTTTGTTTGCTCTTGGTTGTCTAGTTCTTTCAGTTGTTTTCTTAGGTCATTAACTTGATATCTTTTTAGCTTTTTGATATAGGCATTTAGTGCTATAAATTTGCCTCCAAACACTGTTTTAGCTGCATCCCAGAGATTCTGGTACATTGTATTTTGTTCTCATTAGGTTCAAAGAACCTCTTGATTGCTGCCTTATTTTCATTATTTACCCAAAAATCTTTCAGGAGCAGATTGTTCAATTTCCATGTAGTTGTATGGTTTTGAGTAAATTTCTTAATCTTGAATTCTAATTTGCTTGCAGTGTGGTCTGAGAGACTGTTATGAATTCAGTTCTTTTGCATTTGCTGAGGAGTGTTTTACTTCCAAATATGTGATCAATTTTAGAGTAAAAGCGATGTGGCGATGAGAAGATTGTATATTCTGGGTTTTTGTTGTTGTTGTTGTTGTTGTTGTTGTTTTGGCAGGGGGATGTGGTGTGGAAAGTTATGTAGATATCTATTAGGCCCACTTGATCCAGAGCTGAGTTCTGGTCTTGAAGATCTTTGTTAATTTTCTGTCTTGATAATCTGTCTAATATTGTTAAATTCTCCCACTATTATTGTGTGGTTGTCTAAGTCTCTTTGAAAATCTCCAACAATTTGCTTTATGAATCTGGGTGCTGCTGTATTGGGTGCATATATATTTAGGATAGTTAACTCTTCTTGAATTGAACCTTTACCATTATGTAATGCCCTTCTTTGTCTTTTTTGGTCTTTTTTGATCTAGGATTGCAACCCGTGCTTTTTGCTATTTTCCGTTTGCTTGGTAAATGTTCCTCCATGCCTTTATTTTGAGCCCATCTGTGTCTTTGCATGTGAGATGAGTCTCTTAAGACAGCATGCCAATGGGTCTTGGTTGTTTATCCAGCTTGATATTCTGTGTCTTTTAATTGGGGGCATTTCGCTTATTTACATTTAAGGTTAGTATTATGATGTGTGGATTTGATCCTTTCATCATGATGCTAGCTGTTCATTTTGCAGACTTGTTTATATGGTTGCTTCATAATGTCTCTGCTATGTGTACTTCAGTGTATTTTTGTAGCTGCTGGTAATGGTTATTCCTTTCCACATTTAGTGCTTCCATCAAGAGCTCTTTTAAGGCAGGTCTGATGGTAAAAAATTCCCTCAGCATTTGCTTGTCCGAAAAAGATCTTATTTCTTCTTTGCTTATGAAGCTTAGTTTTTCTGGATATGAAATTCTGTGTTGAAATTTTTTTTTAAGAATGATGAATATTGGCCTCGAGTCTCTTCTGGCTTGTACAATTTCTGCTAAGGGGTCTGCTGCTAGTCTGATGGGCTTCCCTTTGTAGGTGACCTGACCTTTCTCTCTGGCTGCCCTTAACATTTTTTATCTCATTTTGACTTTGTAGGATCTGATGATTATGTATTTTGGGGATGATCTTCTCATGAAGTATCTTACTGGGTTCTGCATTTCCTAAATTTTAATGTTGGCCTGTCTTACTAGGTTGGGGAAATTTTCCTGGATGATATCCTGAAGTATGTTTTCCACATTGGTTCTATTCTCCCTCTCTTTCAGTTACCCCAATCAGTTGTAGATTCAGTCTCTTTATATAATCCCATATTTCTTGGAGGTTTTGTTCATTCATTTTCATTCTTTTTTTGCCTCTATTCTTATCCGATTGTCTTATTTCAAAAAGAGTCTTTAAGCTCTGAGATTCTTTCCTCCATTTGGTCTATTCTGCTATTAATACCTGCGATTGCATTGTGAAGTTCTTGTAGTGTGTTTTTCAGCTCTATCAAGACAGTTATATTCCTTTCTATATTGGCTATTTTTGCTGTCAGCTCCTGCATTGTTTTGTCATGATTTTTAGCTTCCTTGCATTGGGTTACAACATGCTTGTTTATGCTTGTTTAGCTCAGTGTATATGATGGTTAATATTGAGTGTCAACTTGATTTGATTGAAGGATGCAAAATATCATTCCTGGGTGTGTCTGTCAGGGTGATGCCAAAGAAGATTAACATTTCAGTCAGTGGACTGGGAAAGGTACACCCACCCTCAATTTGGGTGGGCACAATCTAATCAGCTGCCAGCATGGCCAGAATAAAAAGCAGGCAGAAGAACGTGGAAAGACTAGACTGGCTGAGTGTTCTGGCCTCCATCTTTCTCCCATGCTGGATGCTTCCTGCCCTTGAACATCAGACTCCAAGTTCTTCAGTTTCTGGACTCTTGGATCTTCGGCCACAGACCGAAGGTTTCACTGTAGGCCGTGCTACTTTTGAGGTTTTGGGACTTGGACTGGCTTCCTTATTCATCAGCTTGCATATGGCCTACCATGGATTCTAACCTTTTGATTGTGTGAGTCAATACTCCTTAATATACTCCCCCTTATATTTACATCTTTCCTATTAGTTCTGTCCCCCTAGAGAACCCTAATACAGTGAAGTTCATTTTTATCTGCATTCTGAAGCCTGCTTCTGTCATTTCAGCCATCTCAGCCTGAGCCCAGTTCTGTACTCTTGCTGGAGAGGTGTTGTTGCAATCATTTGGAGGAAAAGGGGCACTCTGGCTTTTTGAATTTTCAGTGTTTTTGGCTGATTCTTTCTCATCTTTGTGAACTTATCTGCCTTTAATCTTTGAGGTTGCTGGCCTTAGGATGGGGTTTTTGTGTTTTTGTTGTTTGTTTCTCTTTTAACAGTCTGGCCACTCTTCCATAGGGCAGCTGTGGTTTGCTGGGGGTCCACTCCAGACCCTAGTCATCTTGGCTTTTCCTGTACCTGGAGGTATCACCATTGAAGGCTGAAAAGTAACAAAGATGACAGCCTGCCCTTTCCTCTGGAATCTCCATCCCAGGGAATTACTGACCTATTGCCAGCTTGAATGAACCTGTATAAGGTGGCTGGAATCCCTGGTTGCAGGGTTTCACCCAGTCAGGAGGAATGGGATCAGGGAGCTGCTTAAAGAAGCAGTCTGTACAGCTGCTCTGCTGACACTCCACACCACAGCTCTGTGTGTCAGACCCAAGGCTCTGGTAGTGTGGGCTCACAAGGGGATCTCCTGATCTATGAGTTGCAAAGATCCTGTGGGAGAAGCATGGTTTCCCAGGGGTCGCACATTCACTCACCACTTCCCTTGTCTGGGGGTATGGGTTCCCTTAGCTCCCTGTTGCTCCTGGGTAGGCCATCACCCCACCCAGCTTTTCTTCATTTTCTGTAGTTCGAGTTATTTCTCTCATCATCCCAATGCAAGTACCTAGATATTTCAGTGAAGGTGCTGCATTCACTCGCCCCTTTCATTCCTCTCCATGAGTGCCACAGACTGCAGCTCTTTTAATTGGCTATCTTGGACCCCTTCCTGGGCCAAGATGGCCAATTAGAAACAGCTGCAACTCTAGTTATGTGGTTTCAGTGCTGTGTAGTGTTCCATGGTATGATCGTCACACAATTTTAGTTTTTTCTTTCCATGTTGATGGAAAAGATATGGAAAAGAAAATTTAGAAAATTTTAAAATTTCTCTTTATGAATACATGAACAACAATTGACATGAAATAAAAATTGACATAATTGTTGTTGGAGACTTTTAAGACCTTCTCTCAGATATTGACAGAACAAGTTGAAATAGATAGAACAAGTGAACTAGATAGAACGAGTTAAAAGATAACTTCTGGGGATGTAAGGAATATTGATGGAGGAGACTTAAGTAATGGATTCTTAATGGCTACATGTGGCCTGGCATAAGGATCATAATACTGAGGACCCCCAGTCACAGAATGTGTCTACCTACCCATTAAGCTTTACCTTTGAGTATTCATGGGAAGCAGAGACATAGCAGGCTGAAGGGTAAGGGGATGTCAGAAAAGCTAAAGAAGATCACTCTGAGGCCCAACCTTCATTCCACATGTGCACAGAAGCAGCTTATAGAAGGCTGGGGTTCAAGTAGGAGAGCAGTGAGATTCATCCAGATCACACAGAGGTTTGGCTGAGTACAAAACAGAGACTTGCAGAAAACTGTGGGTGGGGCAGGAGACCTGAGAGGCATCCTTTTTCACTTCAGCAGACCTTTGTAGAAAGTGCTTCAGAGGTCCACTGAAGGCTGGGGGAAGGGAATCAGGGGAGAAGTGATATACTGAGGCCCAAAACCCCAGAACAGGAGCCCAGAATTCAAAGGGAACTCAGTGACTTAGAGGGTTGGCCACTAGGCTATAAAATAGGAAGAGACCACCCTGGTTTAGAAATCTGCACACTGGGCTGTAAAGCTTAAAGGGTCCTTCAGAGTCTGACCATGCTCAGATTCTAAGCCACATTGAGCTAAAAGCCCTAATCCTGTGCTCAAATCACTTGAAGCCAGTCAAAACCATCTAACCAGATCTGCAATAAAACCCAGGCAGATCAACTACAGTTTAGATTGGTTTAGCCTTATTCCTGCCTCCTGCCGCACATGCAAACACACTGTGGAGGGACACACTGCATATGTGAGACCAAAAGCAGGAATAAGTGTTGGCTTCTCATCAGAAGCAATGCAGGCCAGAACACAATGGAATATCTTTAAAATACTGACAGGAAAAAATGTGTATTCACAATCATATAATATTATACCATAGGATATGACATATTAGCAAATTATCCTTCAAAATGAAGCAACATAATGGCCTTTACAAATAGACAAATGCTAACGGGTTTCCTGCAGACCTGTGCTGTAGAAAACTGAAGGAAATTCTTCATGCTGAAGTGAAATGATACTTCATAAACACCTGAATCTGCAAGAAGGAATACAGAGGCAAAACTTTTCAAAAAACTGTTAAAAACTGATCTTTGTGTGAGACACAAAAGAACGAACCATTCATTTAAATGAACCATTTAAACAAACTTTAAATATTAAGACACAGATTGAAAGAATTAGAATGGAAAAGATATAACATGCAAATGATAAACATAAGAAGGCTGGTGAAACTATACTGTTAGTTAAAAAATGGGTCTCAAGAACAGGAGAGTAACTAGAGATAGAGAAACTTCATTTTCTCTTTATGGATAAATGGTTAATACACGAAACAAGAATTGACAGAACTAATTACAGCTGGAAAATTTTAAGACCTTCTCTCAGAGATTGATAGAACAAGTTGAAATAAAAATCAGTAAGGATATAGGGGATTTGAACAATATTGTCAACCAATGTGACCATAATTGACAATTATAAAACACCACATCCAACATTTAAATAGGTATTCTGTTCTAAAGTTGATATAAAACATTCATCATACGCAGGGTCCCAAAACAAATCACAATACATTTCAAGGAACTGAAATAATACAGAATATGTTTCTGGCCACAACACTAATAAATTAGTATCAGTAACCATGAGATATCAGAAAAGTCCCAAAACAACTCAAAAAGAAAGAAAAAAAAGGGAAGGAAGGAAGGAAGGGAAGAGAGGAAGGAGAGAGAGAAAAAGAAGGAAAAGAAGTTAGAAGACTTATTCCATCTAATTGTACTGTGAAGCTACAGAGTAATCAAGAGATGGTATGGTATCAGCATAAGTACCAAAACTATATCAAATAAAACAGAAGTATACCCACACATCCATAATCAGCTGATATTTTTTTACAAAGGTGCCAATTTAATTAAAAGAAGGAAATTAAAGTATTTTTGTAAATGATCCTAGAAAAACTGACTAGTCACATAAAAATCCCCTGAATTTCAATCCTTGCCTCATACCATAGGATAACAAAAAATAATTCAAGATAAATTGTCATTTTATAGCGAAATTTAAAACTGTTCAACTTTCTAATTAAGACACAGAAGGATAACTGGGCAACCTTAGGATTACGTGGGTAGGTAACTAACAATTTTTTAAAAAACACAAAAAGCCTGAAACATAAAAGAAAAAATAAATTGTACTCCATCAAAATGAAAATTTTCTGTTAATCAGAAGATTCAAAGAACAAAATAAATAAGCAAGCAACTAAACTGGGAGAAAATACTTGCAATAAATATATTTGACACAGAACTTGTATATAAATTATACAAAGAACTCCTACAAATAATTAAAAGACAAACAACCCAATAAAAAAAAGAATAGACATTTAGAAAAAGAAGACCCACAAATGGCCAATAGGCATATAAATAAGTACAAATGGAAATGAAAACCACAAGGAGTTATTTTCATCTACTAGAATAACTAGCCTCAAAAAAAAAATATTAAATATTGATAAGAATGTGGCATCCTTGGAACTCTCATTCATAGCTGATGGGAGGATAAAGTGATTCTACCACTTAGTTAATCAGGCAATTTCTCATAATCCTAAACACACATTTACTATGTGAAGCAGCATTCTATTTTTCTTTTTTTAAATATTTAATAAAGAGAAATAAAAATATATGTCCACAAAAGACTTGTCAAAAATCTTTAAGCAGCCTTAATCATAAAAGCTTCAAACTGGAAGCATTGTGGCCTTTAACATGGTGAAATAATACCCAGCCCATAAAAGGGAGCAAACTACTGTTACACACAACAACCATGTATGAATCACAAAAATACTATGTTATATGAAGTAAATTAGACACAAAAGGGTACACAACTGTAGGATACATTTACATGAAATCTCCAAACAAGCAAAACAAATCTACGGTGATAAAAATTATGCCTCTGGGCCGGGTGCGGTGGCTCATGCCTGTAATCCCAACATTTGGGAGGCTGAGGCGGGTGGATCACCTGAGTTCAGGAGTTCGAGACCAGACTGGCCAACATGGGGAAACCCCTTCTCTACCAAAAATGCAAAAAAAAAAAAAAAAAAAAAAAAAAAAAAAAAAAAAAAAAAAATAGCCAGGTGATGTGGCAGGCGCCTGTAATCCCAGCTACTTGGAAGGCTGAGGCAGGAGAATCACCTGAATCTGGGAGGTGGAGGTTACAGTGAGCCGAGATTGTGCCATTGTACTCCAGGCCTATGGGCAATGAGAGTAAAACTCTGTCCAAAAAAGAAATTAGGCCTCTGAGAAATAGAGGGAGTTGACTGGAAAGACAAAACAGAAGGTCTCTGGGCTGGTGGAAATATTTTATATCTTGTGTTGATTTTAATTACATGGATATATATTATACAACTGTCAAAACTCATCAGACTAAACACTTAAATTCTGTATGTTTTATTATATTTTTGTTATACGTAAATTATACCTCAATAAAATTTTAATAAATTGAAACAAAACAGTGGAATGGAGTCACTCAGGCCTGTGAGGAGGCTATTGCAATAATTCAGGCAAAAGGTAAAGATTTCCTGGACTAAAGCAGGGGACATCAAGAGGGAGAAGAAGGAAGCAGGAAGCAGGAATTTATTCTCAAAGGGCTCTCTCTAAAGTCTGGGATTCGTCAGACTACAGTCAATCTGTGTCGTATGAGGACCTGTGATGAAAGAGCAGAAGCCGAAAACTAATCTTGGAATTTGCTAGATTTGTTCTGGCCCCTTTTTGCTTACAGGAGATTTCGATGATTGTGTGAAGTGAGGTATTGCTGGATCCTTTCTCAGGTCCATCCTTAGACTGCATAGACTCAACAGCCTATACTCTTGTCTTCCCTTAAGTGCATGGTAAAAGCTGTCTTAAAGTCTGAGCCTCACCTTCTTCCTATGTAAAATGGGGGTAATAATAGTGTATTTGTAATAATATTGTTATGGTAATTAAGTGAGCTAACACAGTAAAGCACTCAGTATAATAATTTATTATTCCAGGTAGTTGTTCACTGTTTTTCCTGCTATCTTTTTGTGTATTCGTATTTTGACACTCTTATTCAGTACCTTTTAGCACTTTGGACTCTATTTTGTAACAATGTTTACGTATCCTATGAGGGCTGGGGTTTCTCCTAATGAGTACAGATCATTAAAAGTTTTGTGTGCTGAGACAGGTACTGAGTACTTAAAAGTTTGCTTGTTGAAAGCACAGATAAAGGAAATTCCCAATCAAGTTTTGGTGAAAGACAGCGACAGACTGGGGTCTAAACGTCTCTCTGCTCTATTTCTTCTCTCTTCCCAGCCATCATCCATGGAAAGTCAAGATTAGCCTCCTGGATGGATTTGTGAGAAGTAGAGCCTCTCCTCCAAACCGCAGAAGCCACTGTGTACCAGCTTGTCCTATTAGCATACCACGTGCCCAGGAGTAAACAGGCAATGGTGGGACCACAGACAGATTAACCCATCACCTAAGGTAAGGCAACTGAGCTGGGAAAACCAGAGGTCTATTTAATTTCCTGTTACTTTTATAGTGATTGAAACAAAAAGCTATTTATTTATTTATTATTTAAGAGACAGGGTCTCATTCTGTCACCCAGGCTGGAGTACAGTGGCACAATCATAGCTGCCTGCAACTTTGAACTCCTGGGGCTCAAGCAGTCCTCCTGCCTCAGCCCCCCAAGTAGCTAGGACTACAAATGGGTGCCACCATGCCTGGCTAATTTCAAAAAACCATTAAAAACATAAAATAAAATGATGTGCTTGGGAATGTGAAGAGTGTGTGTGGGTTGAAAAATGAATATTTCTTCCAGTGAATAGCAATTTAATAAAACTGAAAATTCGTACATTTTCTTGCTAGTATGGTTGATAGCTGTCTGGTTCATCCAGATGATTGGTTACAGACTGCTTGAAGTGAGAATCCCAAATGAGGTATAAGCAGTGAGCAAATTTTTGCAGAGTGGTGCTGAGTGTCTTAGAGTGCAGTGCTGATGTAGTCACCAGCTGAGGTCCTCAGTACCTCAGGTGGTGCAGTCCCAGGACCCAGGGGTTCAACATAAAGCAAAAAGCACTTTGAATGGGTTGGGGCAGGTGCTGGTAATGAAAGAGAGTGCCTGTCTTCATTGTATCATGAGTTCTATGACAAGACTTTCACCAACCATGTAAGATTGACATGAATATTAAATGAGATAATACAATATGCTCAGCTGGAAGGAAAGATAAGGGCTTCTCTGTGTTATGTATCTGTTCTTTTGTAAAGTCTGGTCACCATAATACAGGGAAATCCTTACCTTCTTTTCTGGTTGAACATCTCATATGTTAGTTAATCCTCATATCAATTTCACACGGTGATATTATTTCTAGGACACAGAAAGAGAAACTGAGGCACAGTATTTCACTAAGTTGGCCAAAGTCATACAAGCACTCCGTGAAAGAGCTGACGTTTGTGTAAGTTCTAATGCCAACAGTGATACCTTTTACTCTGTGATAGCCACGCTGTGATACCTTCCATTCCTTTGCCCTTTCCTGTCTTCCAGTTTAGCTCTTGGCTGCTTTGCTCATGCTGTAACCTGCTCCCCATGCCTAAAAGGCCCTTTCACTTCCTCTTCTCTCAACGTGTTCTCAACAATAAAACATGCCAGCTTTCTCGTAAGAGGGATAATCTCTCCTAGCACCATTGTACTACCTGCTTTCCACATACCAGTGACTCCCCATAATCTTTGGGGAGGACATTTAATTTTTGAACATTCACTACCCTTTAATTTTGACTTCAGTTTGCACCTTTTAGTGTTCTTTTCCAGTAGACTGCCTCATAACCTGTGCAACATCAGCATCCAATCACTGTAAAGTACGCAAATGTCCCCATTTTTTTCTGATCTATATCTATGGTGGCCCTGATGTTGGTTTAATTCCCAGAGGGTCTTTTACAACCCCTTTTAGGAAGCCTTCATTGACAACCTCAGGCTAGGTTTATGCTATTTCTTTATGTTCCCCTAACACTGCATATTTTACTCTGTCAAAGGATTTTTTGATTCTCTAGTGAATTTTTCAATTTACTCATCTAATTTTCCAGTTATATTGCAAATAATGAAATCTGGAGCTATAAGCAACTCAGTTTGTTACCCACAGTGCTTAGCATAGGAACAGGCTAATAATAGGAATGTAGTAAATGCTTAAAAATAATGTGACTTGAGCCAGGCACAGTGACTCACGCCTGTAATCTCAGCACTTTGGGAGGCCGAGGTGGGCGGATCACGAGGTCAGGAGATCGAGACCATCCTGGCTAACACAGTGAAACCCCATCTGTACTTAAAATACAAAAAATTAGCTGGGTGTAGTGGCGGGTGCCTGTAGTCCCAGCTACTCGGGAGGCTGAGGCAGGAGAATGGTGTGAACCCAGGAGGCAGAGGTTGCAGTGAGCTGAGATTGCACAACTGCACTTCAGCCTGGGCGACAGAGCAAGACTCTGTCTCAAAAAAAAAAAAAAAAAAAAAAAAAAGTGACTTGAATGCACTTGAATGTACTAATTTATTTAACAAAATGTAGAGAGACCTATTATGTGCAAAGCCCTATGTTAGACTTTTAAGAATGCTGAAACTAAAAATATAGTCACTGCTCTTAAGTGGCTCACAGATAGCAGAGAACCTGATATTTGAATGGATATTTGGGGCGATGTCCCATGGGTTAATGTAAGAGAATGTTTGCTATTGTGGAACTCGGAGGAAAATGCCTAGGAAATGAAGAAAGCTTTTTTCTCTTTAGTTTAGAGGACATTCCATTCCATAGTCCTGAAGAGCCTTTTTTGTGCTTAGATGTAAATTAACAGGTGTTTGATACCAGGAAATAACCTGGTGTTTGATATTATTAGTTCTCGCACTAATCTTAAGTACAAGTCTTGGTATATGATCTTGGGCAAATTATTTACTCTTTCTGTGCCACAGATTCCTCATTTGTACAACAGGAGTAATACACTGCCAGGACCATCAGGTCCATCAAGCAGAGCAGGGACTGCGAGTTATGCTGCTGGCCTGTCTTTCTCTGGGTCTTCAGTTGGAATGTGGCTAGCCTATGCTGATTTGGTGCTTAAATCCTGTATTTATTACAAGAAGAATCTTTTTATAAGCTGTACATTTATAAAAACTGATCATATACTGTGTATACAAAAATCTCAAGATGGTAGAGTCATATATGAATGTACTAAGTAGTACTAAGTATTCCACTGTGCTTATTGGTAATGTAGGTTTTATTACAAAATTCATACTAGGTACTTACAAATGTAGCCTGCTTCTTTCCAACTATGAAAACAGTGTCACTACTTTCTAGTTCAGTCTCTGCAGACCCTTCTCAACCCTTTTCCTATAGGTAATTTTCTTCTGAATCCTTCCTCCTACCTCCTACATAAAAAAAGAAATCAGTGAACCCAAAATAAATATGGATAATAAATGTATATGCCTACCACATAGGATTGTTGTGAGGATGAAATGTGGATGTCTTGATGTCTTAGGATGATATCTTGCATTCAATAAATGCTAGCATTATCAGTCTTTTCATTACAATTATTATTGTTGTCCTCAGCAAACCAGCCAACTCCATAATTCTGGGATAGGCCTTTTCAATGACATGAAAATACAGAGTAGCAGCTCCAGCCCTATATTTATGTTCCCGCTTGTGCCATAGAGATTTGTAAGGGGGACACACAAAGTGAGAAAGAGATATGGATTCTGTTTGGATTCTTTGGGAGAACATACATTTTTTAAGAGCTGGAAACTTAAAACATAAAAAACAAAGATATCCTAGAATTTGTTGCTCAAGGTTCTGAAGAGACTTCTTAAATTTTGAGAGCTGGAAAGAGGAGGAAACATTTATTCTTTGCAACCTAATAACAGGAGAACTGTCATGCTACAATTCACCTTTCTCAACTAGATGAGAAAAACAGGCTCGAATACTTTCCAATGCCTGGACTGTTTAGTGAGAGATGTGAAACTGGTAGAGTCCCCTGGTCCCTGTTTGTAACCTCATTATGCTTTCTCCTGGAATGGTCTGAATTCCTCTTGCACTCACAGAGATTGGTGGATAGTGGATACTGCCTTGGCTCATCACGGCCAGTTCCAGCACACATCTCCCTCTGGGACTTTTCACCAGCTCCTGAACAAATGGCACATCCCAGCTGCAACCTCTTCATCCATTCTCCCCGACTCCACATTCAAGTCTTGAAAATTACATTTTCTACTCTTCAATCAACTCCCAAATGTAGACTTCCTCTACCTTTTGCTTTATATCTCCCAAGGTTGCGAATGTATTTCATTCCAGCACTGAAGCAATTTAAAATAACTAGCATATCTTGCCTGGAGAGAGAGGGCTCTTGGTAGCAATCTCCCTGTGGTCTATCCTACTATTTCTAGTTTCTTCTTGATTTAGAGTCTGTCACTGTGAATGGGGACCCATTGTTCTCAGGAAGAAACCTGATATTCTCAAGTAGCCCTCGACACCTTAACTGGCTGCCTCCCTTTTCTTTCTCTGTTCTCGCCCACAGCCTCTGAGGACTAACTTCACACATTTCCCCAATGCTACTTGGCCTAAGACTTGCTTTGCTCCTCCATGCTGGCCTCCCCCAGCCCCCTCCTGGTAACCTCAAGATGTAAAATGCTATAGTATCTCTGGCTTAGACTCCTTATCTGGCTCCAGATTCTTTCCTTCTCCCTCTAAGACATTGAAGAAGAAGAAGTAATGTTCATTTATAATGCCTAACTTCTCTAACTTTTCCTTCCAGTCTCCTTCAGATGACATTTTCGCTCATGCTGCCTTAAAAATGAAATGTCCTTTTCTCAATTGCCCTAGGAGATGTGGCATTTCCCCAGAATTAGTTGGGATTAGATCCTTAGGTTGTTGCATTGGATGAGAAATAGTTTTAACAAAGTTGGTGATGGGTTGTATATCAAAACAGAGAGAAGTGGGAGGCACTCGCTGCTTTGGAGACAGCATCCTCCTTCCACAATGGAATTTTTGGCAAGATCTTCAAGTTCTTGAGTTTCTTTTTCTCTTTCCTTCTCAGAACTGCAGGAAAGAGTAATTTTGTATTATTTAGGCTTCTCACCACCACCACTTTATTGTCCTACATGCTTTGTAACATGCTGTAGATGAAATCTGAATATCACACAAGGCTTCAGAATCAGGAAAATGTGTTCAATGACTATTCTGTTTTCTCTCACCCAGATATTAAACCATGTTATTAATAGTATCTTCGATTGGGTGTGCTTTAATATATTTCCAGAACACTTTCAGGCACATTCTTATTTGACTTCAAAAATTGGTTTACCTAGTTTCTGTCCAGGGGTTGTCTTCTGATCGAGTGGCTACAATGTGGTCAGAGGGACATAACGAACTTGCATTCTGTGCTGTCCTCAGAATACTTGGGACCCACTTCTGTTGAGTTTATAGAAATGTGTGTGTATGCAAGCCTGGAGTTTTATAAAATTTCTCACATACAAAATGATTTTTATAAAATGTCTCACTTATGCTTCTTCCTTTTATAATAATACAAGCCACATACTTTATAAGACACTAAAATATTTTATGAACAGTGAAACCAAATATAAATGTGATCATTTTATAGTAAAGTTCACATCCAGGTTATGAGGAATTAAGAGACTCTTGAAGATAGTCTGGATGTTGGGATGTGGGTATATATGAATATACATAAATAAATACATCTACATGTATACATTTATATAAATTCACACATACATGTAGACCTATTTCAGGGTAAACATGGTAAGTAATACATTTTGTTTGACTATTTTGCTCTCTTTGTAGATAAATATATAAGTTTTGCTTATCCTAGTAAAGGAGTACTTCCTAAACAGGATTCTGTTCATTGCAGTGACAGGGGACTAGTGATTCTAAGTTGGAGAACTGGTGTGTCTACTGTCATCACTTATCACAAAGACCTTGGTGTAGGATATGCTCCTGGGAGAAGGCTCATAGGGAGAGAGATTTTTGTGATGGAGTAATCCAGATGTTTGAGCAGCTGTATTAGCAGAGTTGTTTGGGCAGTTTTACACAATAATATTTTGTGATCAAGTTTTGGTATGTGAAATGGCCATTGTTTCTCAAAGTTCTTTTACTCAGAAACAGAACATGAATTCATAGAGGGTCACAATTTAATTGAGAAAATGAAATATATCCTTCTGAGATGTTACACTAAAACACAAATGGCTTTTGCTCCATCCCAGACATTCATGTGAAACAAAGCATTCTGCTAAAGAAGAAACCCATAAGGGCTTTTTAAAATAGGACACACTTTGATTGTGATCCAAGGAAGAACTGATAGTGAGAGATTAAAACATTTCCAGGGAAATTTATAACTTCCTGCATTTTTAAGGTTACTTTGTGTCTTAATGGGCAGGCATAATTTATATTTGCCATGGCAGAAAGACGCATGGCCAGAGATTTTCTCTGCTCCTCAGAATCTTGGTTGATTTAAGAGAGGAGATGCTATCTCATGCAGTACCAAATGGAGCCAAGACTTGTACACTTCACACAGCAACCAAGCCTGTCTATATATGTTGACACGTTTTATAGGCAGTACTTTTCTGAGCTCTTGTTCAAGATCAGAATAAAAATACAAATAATAATAATAAGATTTAAAAAAAGGATAGGAAAAGAGCAGCAGGAGAATAAAGTGAAATTGCTACTGTGCCAGAAATGCTAAGATTAGCATCAGCAATTAATAATCCTAGGGCTTCTGTAATTCTAGAGTGTGTGTTAACTAGAGTCAGCTCAGCAAATGTTTATGGAGATCATGTGCCAAGCATTGTGCTAGACATTGAAAGATTAGAAAGGTGAATCAGACTCACCCCTTTATGATGTAGTTGGGAGACTCTCCTATGGGAATTATTGCCAAGAAAATAAAAAAGACATTAAATGTGACAGAGAAGCACAAAGAAAAATACCATAGGGACAAAACTTAGAGATTATGCTAGATTTAGAGATTGGGAAAGCCACATGGAGGAAGAGGGACATACAAAGGATTTTACAGGAAGTGTGAATTCTGGTGAATGGATATGGAAAAAAAGACATTTAGCAAAATATGGCATTCACAATTTGTGAAGATGGGAGTACATATAGCGGTGGAGAATGAAGAAGTCTGAGTACATGGAATAAAGGATGCTTTATGGGGACTGTGGCAAGGAAAGTCTGAGTCATCACTAGTAGAATCTGTTCTCATTATTAGTAGCACTAGAGTGAGGTTTGCTCTAGTGTGGACTTAGAATAGGCCATACACTAAAACTTGATGTAGGTGGGTGCTGGTTTGAATCCCACCTCCTGCTTTGTTCCAGTTCTCCAAGCTGCTATCCTATGGTTCATTCTGGCATGAGCTCCTCTATATGCTGCAATAGATTTTAGGGAAACTAAAATGACCTGCCAAAGAGAAGGATCCCCTGACGGTGAAAAGACCAGGCAACACGCTAAGCTAAATAGGATGCATGGCTTTTTACTTCAGTTCTGTTCCAAAGGTACCGTCCTTGGACTATGCTTATCTTCCCCCTCCCTGGAGGCTCCAGATCGTTTTCCTTTAGTTTCTAGACATAAGTTCCCCTTAATCATGGGCTTTAGGGATTTGGGCTTGATCCTGAGAAGTGCTGTGAAGTTGTGGACAAAGACTCTGGCTCTGTGTGAGTTCTGCTTACTGGCTATAGCCTAGAAGGATGCTGTGCTGTGTGTATAAATCATCATTATACCCTGGTACCCATTAAAATAGTTGGACTGAGAATCATTGGCTTGGGATTTTGTCTCGGTTTGACTAAAACTGCGCTTTATTACCTTGGGCCAGTTACTTAACCTATTTAACCTCCAGTTTTGTCTTTTGTAAAATTATTTGGTTCTACTTGATCTCCAAGTTTTCATCCAGCTCTAGTTTTTATTGTTGTTCTACAAAGAAATTTGGATTGTATGGCTTTTAAAACATGAATAATCCAAGAGCGGCTGAAGTTTCACATTTCATATTGACTTTTGCATTAAATTTACTTTTAGCTGATATACTTCAAATTTGATATGAAATGGCAAACATATTAAGTCATTCTTTCCTTGCAAGTATAATTCTAATGTAAGTCGTTAAACCTGTCAAGGAGGGAAAAAAGTCAAATATTTTTGTAAACAAACAGCTGATGGGAATGCTAAGTTTATTTAAGTTTTGAAAATCTTTGCATAGGAAGTAGTATCCTGTAGTGATTAAATCAAACAGCTATATTAGGAATTCCTTACCAAAATCAGGTATTTACAGTAAATTTTGCTGCGGAATGTTGGTTGGTTTCTATACAGTTCTGAGGCTATTTTGCTTCATCTTGAAAGTAGCAGGGTATTAAAATACAGTACTGTGAACCTTTTACCCTGAAGCTTAGCTGCCTTTTATTTTAGGGAGGAAAAGGTAAAAACTTTGGAATATAGTTGTGTAATGTAGCATAATGCAGTATAAAGAGGAATGCCCACATGTTTAATGCCCCACAAATGGAACTTCAGAAAACCACAGTAGCTTTTAAATGGTGCATTGCAAGAATAAAAACATGATCCAACCCTGAAAGCATTCCTGCTGGGTGGCTAGATGTTACTGCCTTTTAGGCCTGACTTTTCTCAGGGGTAAATCAGACCTTGTACAGCCTTTTATAGAGTGAGGCTTAGATTGTTCCATTATGCTTAGGAAAATATGAAAAACGAGCTAAGTGTTTCAGCAAATTTTTAAGCTAATTGAATCAGTAAGGCAGAAGCCAAGAGTGGGAGAATTTCTAATTCTGGTCCTTTGCTTTGGGCAGTGATATTGGAAGCTAATGCATAAAGTATGAGTTATAAATGCCTGTTTACTTGTGTGCCTTCCTGACTAAACTGAGTTGCTTGAAGAAAGGGACCTTGGTTTATATAAATGCATATTTCTGTCTGTGGTGACTGGTACATAAATGGGACATAGTGGGTCACCAGTGATTATTTGTAGAATAAAATGGAAAAAAGAATTCAATAGAAAAAAATCTTTAGAGCAGAGTAAAATAACAAAAGCAATACATGAATGAGAAGAAGAATGAGCAAACATTTCCAGGATAAATAGTGGGAATTACTAGTTTTGTGAAATGAAGAATTCCTTTGTGCTTGTTAGCTTTCCTTAATGTTCTGTTTAAAATGCATCCATATTTATTGGACCCTTATTTTTGCAATGGGATGAAATCTTATAAAATTGGGGTTTTTACCTTTCAACAAAGATAGAAGCTGATTCTAGGAATGAAATACAAATTATCCAAAGTGTCATTCTTTGGGGAGCAGTGTGTATAGGATGGGGTTGTCTCTTAGGACCTTTAGATGCTTCAATGTGGCCCATTTTACAAATACAACTTGTTACTACCCTTTTATTGACTGTCCTTAAATTGACATTTTCATACTCGTTTTCTGCCAATCCATCCTGCGGAAAAGCAGCTTGATGTAGTAAAGGGAGAGAATATAAGAGCCCTGGAAATCATTATATTTGGCATTCTGGAGTACAGGGTAGGTTCATAGATCAGAATATATTTGTGTGTCTGTGTGCGTGCGCTCGCGTGCATGCCTTTGTCTATTTGACTGACTTAATACTACATATTAAGGCTGGAAATGCCCAAAGTGAAAGAAAATTAAGGAAAAGGCATTTTATTATCTGCTTTCTGATATTGATTTACAACATCAAAGCAAAGACACAGAGATTGGTGAGATATTTAGCAATCAATCTTCTATCTCTGTTTTTAAGTTTGTTGCTGGTTTATAACTGGTGTCTTAAAAATTGGTGTATGGTGGCTGGGCGCAGTGGCTCACACCTGTAAGCCCAGCACTTTGGGAGGCCGAGGCAGGCGGATCACAAGGTCAGGAGCTTGAGACCAGCCTGTCCAACATAGTGAAACCCCGTCTCTACTAAAAATACAAAAAATTAGCCAGGCAGGCACATGTAATCCCAGCTACTCGGGAGGCTGAGGCAGGAGAATGGCTTGAACCTGGGAGGCAGTGGTTGCAGTTAGCTGAGATTGCGCCATTGCACTCCAGAATGGGCAACAGAGCAAGGCTCTGTCTCTAAATAAACAAATTGGTGTGTGGTTTAAATGCAGATTTTATACTTTAAATTGAGACCATCATCTCAGTTTTGAAGTAGGAAATTCCTAAGATAACTTTACTTTGTAAAAAATGAGGTCACTCAAATGGTAGACAATTAATCCCAAGGCTTTAATTGTCATCTAAAAACATAAAGAATAAAGTGTGCCATTTCCTTTTTTATCTTTTTCTTTTGGCTTTGTTTTAGAGAAAATAAGTTTCTTATCAATTCCGCAGACATAGCGCTAGCTTATATCTTAAGAGCGGATGCTATCAGTTTTAGTACATACCCTGAAGTTAAACTATCTACATTGAGTAGGAGAGGGGAGCTTTCCTGGCATTAAACCCAAACAGAATCTTAGTAAAATTTATAATAAATCTACTTCATTATTGCATTATATAAATGGTCTTAATCCTAGAAATGGCTATTAATGTGGTGTCCTCTGTATATTTTGATACCATAAACATAGAGTGTGACGCAAAATTGGACAAATGGAATTCATTCATTTGAATGTGTTCCTGTGGTTGCTTTTTTCTCCCCTGGCTATTCTAGAGGTTAAACCTAAGGAAATGTCTCTAATTTTGATGTTCATTAGGTGCAATCGAAATATGTTTCTTGTTAGTAGCGATTATGTGGAAATAAATTTTTTTAAATAGTTATTCTTGAGATTAGAATTCTTGAGCTTCAGGCACATTTAAAATTATTACTTAAAGGTGGAAAAAGTTACTTTGTAGATTTTAAAGCTGCCAATGTCCCTGATTAAAAAAAAATGAACTTATTCTGGGTCACCCAAAATAATTAAAAAATTTCTTTTAACAACAGTTATGTATTGAATACTACAAGAAATGGGCTGGGCTTGACTGCCTTCAACAAGTGTATAATCTGTTCTCTTCTTAAACCATCTCTCTATCCAAATGTCATGTTAAGGGCTTTGGATATCATTCTTCTGGGCCATAACATCCTGTTTATATGTCCATCTGCAAATTAATTTTCTTCTATTAATTAGAACAAAATATTGAACTATGTGTTTGTCTTCCCAACCAGGCCCTGAGATCTTCAAAGTCAAGAGCAGTGTTTTGTTCAATCTTATGTTCCAAGAAAAAAGGAAAAAAAAACATGGATCTTGACACTAAATACTTTAAAATAATCCCATACTTTGGGCCATTAGATTATTTCCTCTGTCTCCCATTTTGCCTTATATAACATTGCAACAAATATTTTTTCGTATGAAGCTTGGTTTGCTTTGTGAAATTTTCTCAAATGTTCTTTGCGTAATAATAATACAATTTACATTTATATTTCATGTTTTAATTATATTGCTAAGTACTTCACTTGTGTTACATTAATTAATCCTCATACTAACCTCTAAACTAATTGCTATTTTCTTTTTACAAATGAATAACCTGGTATTTGGAGAAATTAACAGTTCATCCAAGGCCACACGGTCAGTAAGCAAATCCAAAACTATCTGAGCCCAAAGCCTGTGTCATTATACTTTATGCTCTATTTACTTATTTTCGGGTAGTGGAATTAATAAGTCAAAATTAAGAATAATAAAACTATTAGTTTTATCAATGAATATGATAAATATATAAGATTCTTGAAAAACTGAATGCTCTACAGGAAAGGGAACATGATGTTTTGCTGCAGGTGTCAAAGTTTTGCATGGGGAGCTTCCTTAGCACTTGACATGTGTGCCTTCTTATGTAGTCCTAAGGAGAGTTCTGCACATGTGCTGATCTGGAAGAACAATGCAGCAATTCAGCACTATAGATCATTCTGCCCTCCAACAGAAAGCAGATCAGAGAAAAAGGTGTTCTCTGTTACGTGGCACCAAGAACACCTAATGATCCAAGAACATCTCACTTTTGTGGCATTGAAGCCAGGATGTCAGCTTGGTCCATGCATTGATACAGCTGGTGTGTTTGTGCCTTTTCTTAAACAGTGGGGGCTGCTGCTTTATGCTAGCAAAAGACATAATTTTGGAACACAAATATCAATGTATCTCAAGTCAGAAAGCAAGGAAAGAATGATTGGCCCAAGGAAGCTAGGAGACCAGTGTATACCTTCCAGAATTAATCCCCATGTGACCTATATCTGGCTCTGTCTGAGGAGGACGGGCCAAAAGATTCACTTACTCAGTGCTTTTTTCACATTTTCCCAAATCTCCTAATAAATGTAGCATACATAATATAGCATAAAGTGTCCTTAGTATGGTATATTAGAATGAGGAGACAAAGACCTGTGTTAGCATCGTGGAGTAGCTTGTGTGTTCCTAAGTAAAATTTATCTTCTGCACAGAGGCTTCAGTTTCTTCGTTTATAAAATGAGGAGGCAGGGATAAGATAATCTGTTAAATTTCTTTCCCACTTTTGAGTTGTAATGATGGAAAGTTCTATAATAACATTTAACATTAAGAGTTCTGTAAATAACATTTGGTTCTGATTTAGACTGAAAGTGTGTTCAAATTCTTGCTCTACAACTCACTAGCAGTTACTAGTGAGTTGCCCATGTTACTGAACTTTTATGAATCTCAGATTCTATTTCTGTAAAATGGAGCTAATAATATTTTTTTTGTTGTTTTTTTGTGGAAAGACAGCTCAATGCCTAGCACAAAGTCATTCTATGAGAAATGAAGACATGGTAATGATGATGATGCCATCAATGTTTTTGTTTACCACAGTTTTTCATAAAAAGTCACATCAGATGTTCAATGTCCCTGTGCTGTATAGTGTATGTATTAGTTTCCCAGGGCTGTTATTATAAAGCACCGTAAATTGAGTAGCATAAGCTATCAGAAATTTATTCTCACAATTTTAGAGGATAGAAGTCCTAAATCTAGGTGTTGGCCAGGCTGGCTCCTTCTGAAGGTTCTTGGGTAGAATCTGGGCTACTCCTTTCTCCTAGCTTCTAGTAGCTGCTGGAAATCCTTGGCATTTCTTGACTTGCAGTTACATCCCTCACACTCTGCTTCTGTCTTCCATATCCATCTTCCCTCTCTGTGTGTATCAGAGTCCCCATGTCTTCCTAGGATCTTCTTATAAGTACAATAGTCATTGATTGAGGGCCCACCCTAATCTAGCATCACCCCATTTTAACTTGAATACATTGTCAAAGACAACTATTTCCAAATAAGTTCACATTCTAAGTTAGTAGCAGTTAACATTTCAATGTATCTTTTTGGGGAACACAATTCTACACAAACTAGTCTATGGGGAACTGTACAAATATAAAGCAGGGAAGTTATGATTTCTGATAGTGATGATCACAGGTTATGCAAAATCAGAATACAAACTAGTGACTTAACTGGATTACCTTGATATCTCTATATGCCCATTGCTTATAGAAATCAAGTCAGGGAGGATTTTGGTTACACTCAATGTCATAGATCACTAAAGTCATCTGAGTTTTCCAATTTTGGGGAATAGTCTGTGTTCCTAAATTACTTTTGATTTCCCCCAAAATTTGTGTCTGGGCTGTCTTTGGAAATAGTGACTGCTGAAGACAGTGAAATTGTCCTTGAACTCAAAAATTACCCATTTTCAAAATGACTGCTGATTTTGTGTCTGTCAGGCTCTGAGTCAGATGATTTATTCTTATTCAGTGGCTTGTCTCTGGTGCGACTCCTCCTGATAGCTCAGAACTGCTCCACCTGCTCCTCGGCCCCACTGACAAGAGCCAGGTCCTAATGCTGCATGACAAATTGCAGCACCAAACTCGTTTACTTCTGAACCACTGAGCAGGAATCCCTTGATTTTAAACCCATCAGCATCATGCCTTCAGTTGCCATCTCCTTAGCAAGTGTGAATTTGAGGGGCATAGTTCTCAAAGCCCTCAAGATGTACGGTTTCCGCAAGGATGACAAATTAATATGACATTTAGGAAGGGCTCTAAGCTAAGAAAGACATATTTCCTAGGAACCTCCAAGTATCTCCCTCCCCAAACACATGAATTTATGATCTCATGTGTGAGTTGCTGGGCCAGCAGATGATGATAGCTGACAAGCTATCTTCGATTTATTTTCTCTTGTGTCCAATACACTCGGAAAATAATATTTTGTTGTTCACTAAATTGGAACCTCAGTTCTACCAATGAATGTCTAAGCTTACCAAATGTCTACTGTTTTACTGTCTTCTTCTCACATAAACATATCTGAAATGTTGTCTGCAGATGTAACTTTCAGGATCAGCATTGTTCCAAGGTCAGGGCATGGCACTGAAGCTGCCTGGTTTCCATTGAGGATTGATATGATTCTGGCCATTCCCCTCTATTCTTTTATGAAATCCTGGGATTATTCAGCCTTTTCTAGGATCTTAAATCTATATTTCTATCCATCATCTATCTATTGACCTGCTTATCTATCATCTATCTGCAATATTATGTTATTTCTTTGAATATATAAAATATTAAAATTTTGAATGGACAAATCTGAAAGACTAGAAATATAAATGGTGGTGGATTTATTTCCAGAAATAATAAACATCTTTTTCTTCTTGAGCTTCAATTTCCCTAATTTCCTTTTGTTCTCATTATTCTTGAACTCTTGCATTCAATTAAGCCTTGGATACCCTACTAAATTTTAATCTTCTTGATGTTTTACTTATTTTCTCCATCATGGTATATTTTTCCAGATTCCAGCTCTTTTTGCCTTTCTGTTTTCATTCCTCTCTCCTTCTCTCCTGTCCTCCATCCTTGTCTTCTTATCTCCCTTCCTTTTCTACCTCTTTTATAATTCAAAAATAATGAAAAGTGTGTAATGAAAGAAGTAGAAGGATAAGAGGAGGAGAAGGATGAGAAGAAGGAGGAGAGGGAATAGAGGAGAGAAGTGGAGAGAGACAGAGAGAGAGAGAAAGAAAAAGGAAAAAGACATAAGGGAAAGTAAAAAGAAGCATAAAGTGGTAAGATGAGAAGATGGGAACAGGGAAGAAGAAAATACCTAAAACTACAAGGCCTAATATTAGTGGGCAATAGATTTAGCACTGAATGCTTGTCCAGTGAACACTAAAAGGGAAATATGACTAGTTGAAAAATATACATTGTTGCTAACATAAAATCATACCATTTGCTTAACAAAATGGAAAAATATTAGTTTGAAACTACAGTAATATAAATATTTCTTAATTGAATATCAACCCCTAAACTGGCTTTTAACAACCAAAAGTTTAGATGTTATAACTTCAATTCAATGGGAAGTGAAGCCGACCACTTCACTGAGGCACTGACCGCCCAGTGCAAAGCTACATCTCTAAGCTCTGCTGCAGGAAGGCTCAGTAATAAGAACATAGAATCTAGAGTTCCAAGACCTAGGCTTACCTGTTTTTATCACTCACATGTTCTGTGTCCTCAGGCAAGCCTTCTTGTCTCTTTAACCTCATATACATACAAGTGTTATCATTCGTTATTAATTATTGTCATCCCAAATTGTTATGTTCCAAATACATTTTAAGTCTCAGATAACACCGTTTTTCAGTCTATTATAACATTGTTAAAATATTTGATTCCATGAAGTTAATTGAATATATTGAATATTACATGGAAAAACTTTACGTGCTTTTTAAAAAATGTTCAAGGGCTTTTATTTTCTGGTTTTCAGGTCAAATTTTTGGATCACAGATGTTACAAAAATACATATGGAGGGCATCCACTGCAACAGCTCAATATTCTTTTAGATTACGTTTTAAGAAAAGAAAAAAAGAGAACAAAAAACTTACAACAACACCTGCTATTCAGCAGAATTTGACCTGACCCCTTTCTCCTTTTCTTGTTACTATAAACATCAAGCTCTTTAAGTGAGAGCTGTTTAAAGGACTGAGGGTTGTGAGTGTTCCTTCCTAGATCCCAGATGCATTGGGAGACGGATGGACTTTTTGATCTTTATTTTATGAGTGTCTGATAAATTGCCTCTGGCACCTGGCAACTGAAATTTCACTATCTGAAAACTAACCCTCATGTCAAACAATGTGACCAGCCTCAGCCTCTCACTTGAGGATCTCTGTAGCTGGGTGGAGGATGCCTTACACTTCCTGGACAGGTCTACCACCATGCTCAGGGATTTACATACTTTTAATTTTAGAGGGACGGAAGCATTATTAAAGGGCTTTATATGCTATGCAAAAATGTGTTTTTTGAAAGGTTTCATCATAACTCCCATTCTAGGATTTTTGAATAAGTCAAATAGACACTTCAACCCACTGTCTGGCCTGAAAAAAAATGCTGGTAACAGGATAAAGATTTGCAACTTTGGGTCATGAGCCTCTCCTCACTAGACTCCATCTGTGTGTTGATATAAGAAGAATGCAGGTGGTCTTTTTCTGGGAACAGCAAAGCTATAAACAAAGTCATCAGCTCAGGCTATTATCACCTTTCTTTTAACATCTTATCCGGGGGCAAGATTAACTCAACCCCAAGGAAGGGCTCTATCATTTTCTCTGTTTACAGAGATTCAAATATGCAGATATTTTAATTTTTTAGAAGAGAGAAAAATAACGAAATGATATAAACCCTCTGATATTGTGCTTCTTCAAAGGGAAAGAAGCCTGAGAGAGCAATGATGAATGAAAATATTAATCATACCATAACTTCCAATGAATATGTCATCATCATGGTGGGAACACAGGTCCTGTGACTTGAGACACCTATGTATGTGCCATATTACCACTTGTCACTCTTTTTTCCTCTTCCTCTGCTTTCTAAACTTGTCTGTTTAGAAATAGTTGTTACACCTGGAAGACAAAATGTGTACATTTACTCTCTTCTCCCAATCTTGGAGGAAATTTTTGTTCATCTTTTACCAAGTTTCCTTCCGGGTTGCTGCTTTATGTACTTTTTGAGATCTCTTACAGAGGTCTAATCCTGTTGGCTAGATGGAATCGAGTTCAGACAGGCTAAAGTTTTGTTTCAATTTATTTCTGTCTCTCAAATTCCTTCTTTCTTTTTGCAGCCATCAAGAGATTTTTAGTTTAGGCTTGGCTGTCCGAAATACAGTAATACTGGTATAAAAACAGCAATACCCTAGGTCAATCATTTACTTACCTAACAGCATTTATTAATTATGTATTGAGCAAGCAAAAATTATTATGCTCAATCCTGAGTTTACAGAAGTAAATTGGATATATATCTTGCCATCAGGGGACTCACAGTCTCATGTGAAAAACAAACATGTACACAAACAAGTAGAAGATAATTTTTGTCATTGCTTTCTTAGAAGTCTATATTTGGAAGAATGAGGCTACAAAGGGGCAAGAGGGGAAATTTACAGGTGACATATGTGCTAAGTCTTGAAAATTGAAGAGCTATTCCTCAGTAATACAATCCAGGCAAAAAGAGCTACCGAGCAATGCATGGACTCTTAAAAGGACATGAGAGGTGCGGGAAGCAGGAAGCAGGTTGAAATGAGTGGATCACTGAGCTTGGCCTAGTGTGAGATGACACATCCACAGAGGGACATCTGGTTCATCAATCCTGGCAGGGTTTGGATGCTGTGGTGAAAATTTACAGGTAGAAAAAAAAAAAAAAGAAAAAATGAAATTCAGAGCTTATGCATCTTTTTTTTTTTAAAAAAGTGACAAAAGGATGTTTAATGATACAGGTTAGTTTTGAAAGAAAAATTATTCCATCACTAATATACATCTAGGACATCCATGACAATGATCTGTCATGTGGTGAAAATAGAATTTTAAGGTGAAATTCTAGGAAGAAATCAAGGCTTTGGGTTAATGTCAGCAAACCAATAATTGTGGATCCTAAAGTTTGGGATTCATATTGGTTTTGGCTCTTACACAATAAAACAATAAAACCAAGCAACACAAAGTTGGGGTAGGCATGACGAGCAGTAGACTGCAGGGCCAGAGACTGGAAACTGCTCCTGGTTCTGCCACCAAAACACTCGATGGATTGAGGCAGTTTCTTGACCATTCTGGGACCTCAGTTTCTTTATTTTATATTTCCCCTTGGAAACACTAATTATACTTGCCATGATTCATATGTGTATATTCTACTAGATTCTAAGGTCCAAGAGCACAGGAGACATGTGCTGAAAGTGATTTTTCTTTTCTGCATGTTTTCGGAGCCCTGTCAGCTCAGGCATGTGGATGTGTTTCCAAGGCTTCAGGCTTCAGGTTTTGCTTTACTTAGGACTTCATGTTACAGTTTCCTTCCTTCCTCCCTTCCTTCCTTTCTTCTTTCTTTTCTTTTTTTCTTTTTTGGTACTGTGATATCCTCTATAGAACAGAGACTGAAATATACCATTCTCTTTCCTAGGTGCCTCTGAGAGGGTGAATGGAAGCTGGGCTTTCTCCACGGGGTTCTAAAGAGTTTGGACACATAGATTCAGAGGCATCTTTGGATGATCATACAGGGCTCTTAAACATCTCCCTGTGGAAGAGAGCAGTCCATGCTGCCAACTCCCAGATTCTCATCCTGGGAGATTGGGAGAATACCCTGTGTCATTTCCTGTCCCCCGAGTGCTGCCAATACACATGCAGGTATGAACTCTCGTTAAACCTGGGGTCACCTCAGCATTGAAAAAGCCAAACCCTGATTTCCTCTGAATGTAACAATTTAATTACTAAAATCAAAATATGAGTGATATTTCCTCATTAATAATTCCTCCTGACCATGTAAAGCCAGACAGAATTTAAAGTACTGGGGTGAATTGACTAAACATACACACAACAATGAGAATGATGCAAACTCATAAAAATGTATAACTGTGTCTTGTATATCAATAACTGGTAAGTATAATACAAACTCTTGGTCTTAAAAAGTTTGGATCTGTAAGCTATGTATTGGGCCCTCCCAAAATATATGAAAACTTTCAGAATGATAAGAAGTCCACAGTCAGTTGTTTGCACTGGCATTTAAAGTGTTGTCTAGAAATTGTGATTTAACAGCTACGTTTTGTGTGTGTGTGTGTGTGTGTGTTTATATAAAAGAAGATTGCTTATAAAAGTAAGTATTGGTTTGGGAAGTAATAAGTTTAAAAATAATAAAATTGTTGCATTCAGCCTTCTCTCTGGCTTTTCTCCTCTGTCTCTGTGGGTTAGAAAAAGTGAAGCTGTCAGGAGTAAGCAGACTCCTATTGTGCTGAGTGGAAATAGCGTGTTGTTTTTTTCTTTCTTTTCTTTTTTTTTCATCCTTTCTGTTGTTGATAGTTACACTGGGTTTTGGACCCAGAAATGCCTCAAAAAATATTTGCTGAATGAATGGAATGCCTACAATGTCTGCTGACATGTAAGATCTTTAGCTAGGTGACCTGGGAATTAGGCATTGTAGATTAACTGGTACAATGCATTATTTGAAAAATTTGCTTCCTGTTGAAGAAATCAGGCAAGAGAACCTGAGATAACAAAGACAAGGGCTGCCGCTCCAACCAACCTCATCTCTCCGTCAGTTAGGGGAAGGGTGGCATGGGATCATACACAGAGAGGATGTGGTGTAGATATGTGTGTATGTGTAAATACATATGTGGTGCGAGTGTAGAAGCGCATGACACATGTGTAATGTGCAGAGGCAGCTTACTCTAGGGAGAAAGAAATGGGAATCTGATGCTTTTTGTATTGCCACTTTCCCTCAGAAATCAGAAGTACGAACATCTGTAATGTGTCAGGGAATGCAGACATTTGAACATGTCTGGTTTTGATATTATTAAATGACCAATTTATTAAAGTAATTGAAGGGATGAACGTGTGGCTCTCCCCACTTTACAGATAAGCTGAGATTGAAGTGTGAGATGGTACAGTCTAGCCAGGTTAGAACTGGATGACCTGCTGCTGATGAGAGGTAGCTGAAAAATAGTTCTACTTTAATTGTTTTATTGTCTACTTTATGTTATCAGTACTTCTGGGAGAGAAGAGTTATAGATAACAAAAATGATATAACCCATGTGCCTAAGAAGCCCCTGTCAAAAGGCATGAGATGCTTCTTTGGGCATATCACATTTCATTTAGCAAGATTCTCTCTTAGAGTGTCTGAAAAAATATACAGGAAGGTCTTGTATGTACTTTTAACACACGGTCTGTAGAGAAGGATTTAATCAAAGGTGCAGCAAACAGTACTTAGAAATGAAATAGTACTTAGAAATGAAGAGCTCCCCAAAGTTCAGCCTTTCCAGTGTTTAAAGGAACATTTTTGACCTCTAGAAGGGCAGATGTTTTCTTACTTCTGGAACTTCTTTAGACAGATGACGGATGTGCTCTTGCAGTAACAGGTTCATTCATGCAGTGTGGTCATTGAGGAAGGACCCAGTCATCAGAGAGGCCTGGGCTAACATTTTGGCTTAATCGTTTAACAGCAGAGTGGTGAAAATGGATTTTATCTGTGTCTGAATCTCAGTTCTGTTGCCTGAAAAAATGAAAATAATATACCTGTTATATAGTGTGAGATTAAAGGAGATAATACAAATTTCAAAATGTAATACAATGCCTGGTAAGTGCTCAATAATGATTCACTTTTATAGTTTTAATCATACATCATCAAATCTAAGACATCAACAATGATAACTTGACCACCAGATTTAATGATAACATGGCACGGTATGGCTTAAATATGCTATTTTTATTATATCTTTAACCACTAATATACTCTAATCCATATAATAACTATTAATTTCCTCTTTAGGCGCATCATCAATATTTGAGGTGAATCCTGCCAATATGCAATCTAAACTTCTTCTGAATCAATTTGGCCACTAGGGATTTTAGAGAATACCAGGTGACATTGTCCTTTCTTAACTCCTGCTTGTTATCTTGACACAGCACCTTTACTACTGGCAGTACAATTTGAGGTTTGTCGTAGGAGACCAAGTTACCTTTTTCTTTTTATTTTTTTAATTTTTGCATCAATTGAATTACCTCCTCCAGGAAGTCCAGTAGTCTCTTTTGAGAGAAGCCAGAACATTGCTGACAAATTTCTGATGCTTGAAAGACAGTACTTTTGGTCTGGGAGGGTGTAGAAGAGCTTGGAAGTTAGTTTGTTTACCTGTCTGTCATCCTGTCTTGGTCCTAAACTACTGCTCTGTCCCCACTGTCTTTCCAGCATGAGAAAGCTTAGCTAATTTTGAAAACTATAGAATTTTACTGACATTCATTGAATTGTCTGACATGTGACAAACAATCTGCTTATATTTTAAGCAAACAAAAAATACTACTCTTTCAGTGTTGCTTTATAGTATAGTCATCAATGTGTGGTTTTTGTTTGTTTGTTTGTTTGTTTGTTTGAGACAGAGTCCTGCTCTGTCGCCCAGGCTGGAGTGCAGTGGCACGATCTTGATTGACTTGCAAGCTCCACCTCCCGTGTTCACACTGTTCGCCTGCCTCAGCCTCCCGAGTAGCTGGGACTACAGGTGCCTGCCACCAAAACCGGCTACTTTTTTTTTTTTTTTTTTTTTACTTTTTAAAATGTATTTATTTATTTTATTATACTGTAAGTTCTAGGGTACATGTGTACAACGCGCAGTTTTGTTACATATGTACACATGTGCCATGTTGGTGTGCTGCACCCATTAACTCATCATTTACATTAGGTATATCTCCTAATGCTATCCTTCCCTGCTCTCCCCTCCCCACAATAGGACCCGGTCTGTGGTATTCTCCTTCCTGTGTCCAAGTGATCTCATTGTTCAGTTCCCACCTGTAAGTGAGAACATGCGATATTTGGTTTTCTGTTCTTGGGATAGTTTGCTGAGAATGATGGTTTCCAGCTGCATCCGTGTCCCTACAAAGGACACGAACTCATCCTTTTTTATGGCTGCATAGTATTCCATGGTGTATATGTGCCACATTTTCTTAATCCAGTCTGTCACTGATGGACATTTGGGTTGATTCCAAGTCTTTGCTATTGTGAATAGTGCCGCAATAAACATACGTGTGCTTGTGTCTTTATAGCAGCATGATTTATAATCCTTTGGGTATATCCCCAGTAATGGGATGGCTGGGTCAAATGGTATTTCTAGTTCTAGATCCTTGAGGAATCGCCACACTGTTTTCCACAATGGTCGAACTAGTTTACAGTCCCACCAACAGTGTAAAAGTGTTTCTATTTCTCCACATCTTCTCCAGCACCTGTTGTTTCCTGACTTTTTAATGATCACCATTCTAACTGGTGTGAGATGGTATCTCATTGTGGTTTTGATTTGCATTTCTCTGATGGCGAGTGATGATGAGCATTTTTTCATGTGCCTGTTGGCTGTATGAATGTCTTCTTTTGAGAAGTTTCTGTTCATATCCTTTGCCCACTTTTTGATGGGGTTGTTTTTTTCTTGTAAATTTGATTGAGTTCTTTATAGGTTCAGGACATTATTCCTCTGTCAGATGAGTAGATTGCAAAAATTTTCTCCCATTCTATAGGTTGCCTGTTCACTCTGATGGTAGTTTCTTTTGCTGTGCAGAAGCTCTTCAGTTTATTTAGATCCCATTTGTCAATTTTGGCTTTTGTTGCCATTGCTTTTGGTGTTTTAGACATGAAGTCCTTGCCCATGCCTATGTCCTGAATGGTATTACCTGTTTGCAGATGACATGATTGTATATTTAGAAAACCCCATTGTCTCAGCCCAAAATCTCCTTAAGCTGATAAGCAACTTCAGCAAAGTCTCAGGATACAAAATTAATGTGCAAAAATCACAAGCATTCTTATACACCAGTAACAGACAGAGAACCAAATCATGAATGAATTCCCATTCACAATAGCTTCAAAGAGAATAAAATACCTAGGAATCCAACTTACAAGGGATGTAAAGGACCTCTTCAAGGAGAACTACAAACCACTGCTCAGTGAAATAAAAGAGGACACAAACAAATGGAAGAACATACCATGCTCATGGATAGGAAGAATCAATATTGTGAAAATGGCCGTACTGCCCAAGGTAATTTATAGATTCAATGCCATCCCCATCAAGCCACCAATGACTTTCTTCTCAGAATTGGAAAAAACTGCTTTAAAGTTCATGTGGAACCAAAAAAGACCCCGCATTGCCAAGACAATCCTAAGCCAAAAGAACAGAGCTGGAGGCATCACGCTACCTGACTTCATACTATACTACAAGGCTACAATAACCAAAACATCATGGTACTGTTACCAAAACAGAGATATAGACCAATGGAACATAACAGAGCCCTCAGAAATAATACCGCACATCTACAGCCATCTGATCTTTGACAAACCTGAGAAAAACAAGAAATGGGGAAAGGATTCCGTATTTAATAAATGGTGCTGGGATAATTGGCTAACCATAAGTAGAAAGCTGAAACTGGATCCTTTCCTTACTCCTTATACGAAAATTAATTCACGATGGATTAGAGACTTAAATGTTAGACCTAAAGCTATTAATACCTTAGAAGAAAACCTAGGTAAGACCGGCTAATTCTTTTTTGTATTTTTAGTAGAGGCGGGGTTTCACCATGTTAGCCAGGATGGTCTCAATATACTGACCTCGTGATCCACCCGCCTCAGCCTCCCAAAGTCCTTGGATTACAGGCCTGAGCCACCGGGCCCGGTCTAACCTTCAAATATTTTAAGCAACAATTGGTGTTATAAATGTAAGCTTAAATCTGATTATATGTGATGGTATCAATGAAAATGACTACCTAGAGATGACTTAGGACGAACAGATAGATACCTTGTAGATGAGCTATATTCACAGATGAATAAGCAAGGAAAACTCTCTCACAAACATCACTCTGAGTAACTACTAAGAAGTTGCTTTTGACAATCAGTTTTAAGCTGTGTTTAGTTTTAAAAACAACAAACTATTTTGAAGTGCACAATGCTGTATACAATTATGATAACATCACATTGTACCCTAAAAATGTATGCAATTATAATTTGTCAATTACAAAATAATAATAATTTTTAAAAAGAAAACAAAAAGATCCAACTACGTCTTCTAAATTGAAAAAATAAAAGAAATATGGTGTTATTGATGGCATCTCCTAGCTTATTCTAATTCTCATATATAACATTTCCTCAAATGTGTATCCTCCATAAGGAAAATCTATGTGGGTATACACTTGATCCCTGAATAACTCCAGGGTTAGGAACACTGACCCCTCCATACCAAGTTGTCAAAAATCCACACATAACTTTTGACTCCTTAAAATATTAACTAATAACACCCTACTCTTGACTGGAAGCCTTATTAATAACATAAACAGTTGATTAATATGTATATTGTATGTTACATATATTATATACTATATTCTTACAATAAAGTGAGTTAGAGGAAAGAATCTTATTAAGATAGTTATAAGGAAGAGCAGATATACTTACTATTCATTAAGTGGAGGTGGAGCATCATGAAGGTTTTCGTCCTTGCTGTCATGTTGAGTAACTGAGAAGGAGAAGGAAGAGGAGGGGTTGATCTTCTTGTCTCAAGGGTGGCAAAAGAAGAGGTGGAGGAGGTGGAAGCGGAGTCATGAGGGGCAAGTACACTCTGTGTAACTTTTATTGAAAAAAATCCACTTAGAGTATACCTGAATGGTTGAAATCCATTTTGTTCAGGGGTCAACTCTGTATATATTTATTTCTTTGTTTGTTTCATTTTATTTTCTTCTATGCTTCTGCAATAGCTCACTCTATTTGATTTCTTTTCTGTTACAATACTGGGCTAGCATATCCATAGAGACAGGCCCATTAGCCTCTTTGAGAATTTGAGCTCTAGAAGCAGTACATCACATTAGTGTAGACCCAAGAATGAATGATTCGTTTGCAAGCAGATTGCAGCTTAAATTTCATCTCTTGCCATTTGGTGGTTGTGTGGCGTTGGTCAAATAACTTGATCTCTTGTGAACCTGTTTTCTCGTCTGTAAAATTGCTATAGTTTGCATTTTGGGGGGTTGTATTTGGCCTATGTGCTCTATGATTAGATTGTTCCTCTAGTTGCTAGCATAGATCTAGGGTAGCATAAATTGTAACTATTTTGCTAACATAGATCTAACATAGCATAAATTGTAACTTTAAGATTATTGCCATAAATTATTAAAATAATACCATATATGCCTGCTGCTTTGTAGTTTACAAAATGTTTCCTTGAACACTAACTTCAGTTTTGTAACATCACTGTGAGACAGAGTAGGAATAATTTTATTAAATGACAGAAGATTTGATTTAAAAGCACAGCTCCTTACTTTTAGTACAATCATCTTGTCCTTTCTCCTTACCACTTTTAGTGCAATCATCTTGTCCTTTCTCCTTACCTCTTTTAGTGCAAAATCGACGATAAGTTTGAGCAATTAAAAGCCTTATTTGATGCAGATCTGTTTTCATATTGTATTGTTTCAGTCTAAGTAATTTTTGAGCAAAGGTAGTTTGGTATCAAATAGGAAACTGCAGATATGTGTTGGCATCATTTAGGCCCAATAAACATTCAAGAAACTTTACTTGCAGTGAGTTAGGTATTTCAAGAAAGGGTTACTAGGCCTTCACAGTGCAAAGTAGAGGTGAACAGCCTGGGGTGGGAGTTGTGGATAAGAGGAGTGTATTCAGGGTCACCTCACTTAGCCCTGTACGTAAGACTACCAGAATAGTACTGATATGGTTTGGCTATGTTCCCACCCAAATCTCACCTTGAATTGTAATAATCCCCACATGTCAAGGGCGGGGCCAGGTTGATTGAATTGAGTCATGGGGACAGTTTCCCCTATACTGTTCTTGTGGTAGTGAATAAGTCTCATGAAATCTGATGGTCTTATTGAGAGTTCCCCTGCACAATCTTTCTTGCCTGCCACCATGTAAGAGGTGCCTTTCTCCTCCTTTGCCTTCTGCCATGATTGTGAGGCTTCCCCAGCCATGTGGAACCATGAGTCCATTAATCCTCTTTTTTTTTTTTGTAAATTACCCAGTCCCAGGTATGTCTTTATTAGTAGCATGAGAACTGACTAATACAAGTATCCTGTGAATTTAAAACCTACTTTTAAACCTCTGTGAGCTAATGTTGCAACTAGATATTTTTTTCCTGTCATCTCCTAACCCTAAACTTTTGGTACTCCATGATCAAAGTGCAATCTCAGGCCTCGAGCCTGAATGAGTCTCAGCCCTGGAATCACTAGTAGATTTTCTACGTGCAAAGTTCAAGCAAAGTGCAGGGTTTTTGGAATCCAGCTTTGGTGCATCCCATCCTGTAACTATGATATATGATAAAAGGAAAAATTGCAGCCAAACTTGACTATGTTCAAAGCAAGGTGCTAGTGAAACGATGGGATGGAAAATAAATCCTAAAGGATTAATAGCTCATGATAAATGCTTTATTATAAGAGCTTGTGAATGATTAGATAATTCTTACTTCCAAGAGTAGAATTTAAATATTTCTGCCTGGCTCGTTACCAAAGTAAATAAATCAGTTATATATCTAGTTAATAGTCGAATCTTTATGTGCAAAAATAAAATATAGGAAAGGTAATTTTTTCTTGTAAATAATCAATGTCTAATTTATTCACCACTTTTTTTAAAAATCATATTTACTGCTAGTTGAACCAACTTACTAAGAAAATAAAAACATTTTCAGTAAATTATAAAAGATATTCTATTTGACACCTATCTCTTCAACAAAATAAAAATAAAGTGTAGTGAGGAATTTTCTGGCTGCTGTAGTTGTTAGTAGAAATCAAACACTTAATGAAATTGTTTGCTCATTTGCAAAAGTATTTATAACTATTCCAGGACAGTTCTCCCCTCACTAACACCCACGCGATTCCCACTGAGTGGAACACGTGCCTGTTCGAGGGTAGAATCCAAATATGGTGTCCATTTGAGCTAATTTTCTTTCTCAGTGTGCTGAGGTCAGATTCTCTTGGACAAACTTATGAATCCAACTGATATCTTTAATAGCCTGGAAGCTTATATACCTATTGATTTAAGCATGAGGAAAAAATATTGCTAACTTAATCTAAAAGTGTGATTGAAATGTCTCTTGTATCTGGATCAGTGATTTGGTTTTACTGGCTTTCACTCAACTCTTTCTTATCATTTTCAGATACAACTATTATAAAGAATAACTGCTTTGTTCTGATTATGTTTTCACACATTGCACGTTATCTTCCTCCTAAGACACTTCAGAGTTTTAAAAGGACCTTTGGAAAGCTCGATGTAAGGCACATCTGGGATTATCTTTTGTCTTTTGAATCAAGATAATCAAGAAGTATTTCATAATACATACTATAGAGTCTGAAATGAACTAGTAGGTTGTGAAAGTCCTTTGTAAACTCAGAAGTGGTTTTTAAAAAATGTTTTTATTTCAATAGCTGTACAAGCAGCTTTTGTTACCTGGATGAATTGTATAGTGGCAAAGTATAAGGTTTTAGTGTACACATCATCCAAATAGTGTACACTATACTGAACAGGTCATTTTTTATCCCTTACTCTCCATCCACCCACCTCCCTTTTGAGTCTCCAATGTGCATTATACCACTCTGTATGGCTTATGTACCCATAGCTTAGTGCCCACTTATGAGGAAGAACATGCAGTATTTGGTTTTTGATTTTTGGGTTACTTCACTTAGAATAACGGGCTCCAGTTCCATTCCAGTTGCTACAAGAGTCATTATTTCATTCTTTTAATGGCTAGGTAGTATTCCATGGTATGGAATACTACATTTTCTTTATCCATTCATCAGTTAAAGAGCATTTTGGTTGATCCTATATCTTTGCAATTGTGAATTATGCTGTGATAAACATATGCGTGTAGCTGTCTTTTTTATTTAGTGACTTCTTTTCTTTGGAGTAACTACTTAGTAGTGTGCTTGCTGGATCAAATAGTAGATTTGCTTTTAGATTTTTTTAGAAATTTCCATATTGTGTTCCATAGGAGTTGTCCTAATTTACATTCTCACCATCAGTGTGTAAGCATTCCTTTTTCACCACAACCATACCAACATCTATTGTTTTTGACTTGTTAATAATGGTCATTCTGACTGGGGTAAGGTGATATATCATTGTTGCTTTAGTTTGCATTTCCCTGATGATTAGAGATGTTGAGCATTTTTAAAAATGTTTATTAGCCATTGTATATCTATTCATGTCTTTTGCTCATTTTTTAATGGGATTATTTGTTGTTTTCTTGCTGACTTGTTTGAGTTCCTTGTAGATTCTGGATATTAGTCCTTTGTCAGTAGCATAATTTCCAAGTATTTTCTCCCATTCTGTAGGTTGTCTTTTTTTTTTTTTTTTCTGTTTGCTTGTTTGTTTGTTTTTGAGACAGTGTCTCGCTCTGTTACACAGGCTGGAGTGCAGTGGCATGATCTCGGCCTACTGCAACCTCCGCCTCCTGGGTTCAAGCCATTTTCTTGCCTTGGCCTCCTGAGTAGCTAGCTGTGACTACAGGTGTGTGCCACCAGCTCAGCTATTTTTTTTGTATTTTTAGTAGAGACGGGGTTTCACTGTGTTAGCCAGGATGGTCTTCATCTCCTGACCTCATGATCCACCTACCTTGGCCTCCCAAAGTGCTGTGATTACAGGCGTGAGCCACCATGCCCAGCCCAGGTTGTCTGTTTATTCCAAAGATTATTTCTTTTGCTGTGCAGCTTTTTAGCTTAATAAGGTCCCACTTATTTATTTTTGTTTTTGTTAGCATTTGCTTTTGGGATCTTAGTCATAAATTATCTCCTTAGGCCAGTGTCCAGAAGTTTTACTTAGGTTTCATTCCAGAATTTATATGGTTTAACGTCTTAGATTTAAGTATTGAATCCATTTTGCGTTAACTTTTGTATATGGTGAGAGATAGAGGTCCAGTTCCATTCTTCTACATGTAGCTATCCAAACTTCCCAGAACCATTAATTGAATAGGATGTACTTTCTCCAATTGATGTTTTTGTATGCTTTGTCAAAGATCAATTGGTTGTATTTGAATTTATTTCTAGATTCTCTGTACTGTTCCATTGATCTATAGCTCTACTTTTATACCATTACCATGTTGTTTGGGTTATTATAGCCTTGTAGCATAATTTGAAGTTGGGTGATGTGGTGCCTCCAGATTTGTTCTTTTAGCTTAGTATTGCTTTGGCTATTTGGGTTCTTTTTTGGTTCCCTATAAGTCAAAAAAGATTATTTTTTCTTTTTAGAAATTAGAAATAGCAATCTTAATTGTTAATGATGTTGGTTTTTTTCATAGGAATTGCATTGAATCTGTAAATTGCTTTGAGTGGTATAAAAAATGATGTTGGTATTTTCATAGGAATTGCATTGAATCCATAGATTGCTTTGGGTGGTACAGTCATTTTTATGAAATTGATTCTTCCAACCCATAAACATGGAATATATTTCCATCTGTTTGTGTCATTTATGACTTCTTTCAGCAGTTTTTTGTAGTTCTTTTTGTAGAGAGCTTTGACTTCTTTGGATAAGTATATTCCTTAGTATTATTATTATTTTTTTAGCTATTATAAAAAGGACTTCGTTTTTAATTTGATGGTTAGCTTGGGCATTGTTGGTGTATAGCAGTGCTACTGACTTGTGTACTTTGGTTTTGTTATCTGAGGCTTTGCTGAATTCATTAATCAGATCTAGGACTCTTTTGGAGGAGTCTTTAGGGTTTTCTAGGTATAAGATCATATTATTGGCAGACAGCAATAGTTTGACTTTTTCTTTTCCAATTTGGATGCCATTTATTATTTTTTTTCTTGCCCGATTGTTCTGCCTAGGACTTCCAGTAGTATGTTGAATAGAAGTGGTGAAAGTGGGGATCCTTGTCTTCTTCAAGGATCTTCTCCCAGTTTTCAGGGAGAATGCTTTCAACTTTTCTCCATTCAGCATGATGTTGGCTGTGGGTGTGTCATGTATGGCTTTTATTATTTTTAGGTATGTTTCTTCTATGCCCAGTTTGTTGAGGGTTTGTATCATAGAGGAATGCCAGATTTTATCAAAGACTTTTTCTTCATCTATTGAGATGATCATATGTTTTTTGTTTTAAATTCTGTTTATGTGATGAATCACATTTATTGACCTGCATATGTTGAATCATCTATGGAATCATCTATGGAATAAAACCCAGTTTATAATGCTCAATTTTTTTGTTGTGCTGTTGAATTCAGTTTGCTATTATTTTGTTGAGAATTTTTGTATATATATACATAAGAGATACTGGTGTGTAATTTTCTTTTTTTGTTATGTTCTTTTCTGGCTTTTGTATCATGGTGATACTGGCCTCATAGAATGAGTTAGGAAGGATTCCCTCCTTCTCCATCTTTTTAAAATAGTTTTAGTAGAATTAGTACCAATTCCTCTTTGACTGTCTGGAAGAATTTGACTGTGAATCAATCTGGCCCTGGGCTTTTTTTGTTGTTGTTGTCAGACTTTTTTAATTTTTTAAATTCCTGAGTCAATCTCACTGCTTGTTATTGGTCTGTTAAGTATTTCTATTTATTTCTGATTCAAGTTAAGGGGGATATATATTTCCAAGGGTTATCTGTTTTCTCTAGATTTTGTAGTTAGTGTGCAGAGAGGTGTGATGTTTATAGTAGTCTCAAATTATCTTTTGTATTTCTGTGGTGTCAGATATAATGTCTCCATTTTAATTTTTAATTGAGCTTATTTGAATCTTCTGTCTTAATTTCCTGGTTAACATAGATAGTTTTGTTTATCTTTTCAGATAACCACCTTTTTGTTTCATTGATTTTGTTTTGTTTTGTTTTTTATTTCAATTTCCTTTGGTTCTGCTCCGATCTTTGTTATTTCTTTTCTTTTACTACCTTTGGGTTTGGTTTGTTCTTATCCCTCTAATTCCTTGAGGTGTGACGTTAGGTTGTCAATTTGTAATCTTTTAGACTTTTTTAATGGAGACATTTAGTGCTATAAACTTTCCTTTTAGCAGTGCTTTGGCTGTATCCAGAGGTTTTGATAAATTTTGTCACTGTTATCATTCATATTATTAATTTCATTGTTAACCAAGAAATCATTCAGGAGCTTATCATTCAATTTCCATGAATTTGTACAGTTTTGAGGGTTCTTTTTCAAATTTATTTCTAGTTTTATTCCACTGTGGTCTGAGAAGATATGTGATATTATTTTGATTTTTTAAATGTATTTGTTCTAGAGTGCAATATAAGTCCAGTGTTTGTTGTCTTTCTGCCTCAATGATCTGTCTAGTGCTGTCAGTAGAGTGTTGATGTCTCCCACCATTATTGTGTTGCTGCTTATTTCTTTTCCTAGATCTGGTGGTAATTGCTTTATAAATCTGGGAGCTCTGGAGTTAGGTGCATATATATTTAGGATTGTTACAACCGCTTGTTAAATTGATCCTTTTATCATTATAAAATGTTGTTCTTTCTTTTGTTTTACTGTTGTTGCTTTAAAGTGTGTTTTATCTGATATAAGAGTAGCTGTTCTTGCTCACTTTGGGTTTCCATTTCTGTGAACTATCTCTTTCTACCCCTTTACCTGAAGTCTATAAGAATCCTTAGATATCAAGTGTGTCTCCTAAAGACAGTAGATATTTGATTTGTGGATTTTTAAATCCATTCTGCGAATCTGTATCTTTTAAGTGGAGCATTTAACATTCAATGTTAATATTGAGATGTGAGATACTGTTCCAGTCATCATCAATTGTTACCTAGTGACTTTGTTTTCATCATTGCGTTATTGTTTTACAAGCCCTCTGAATTTTATGCTTTTAGGAATTTCTATTCTGGTGTATGTCAACCTTTTGTTTCAAGATTTAGAAGTCCTTTCAGCATTTCTTGTAGGACTGGTCAAGTATTGACAAATTCCTTCAGTATTTGCTAATCTGGGAAAGACATTTTTCTCCTTAATTTATGAAACTTAGTTTTTCTGGAGACAAAATTCTTGACTGACAGTTATTCTGTTTAAAGAGACTAAAGATGTGACCCAAATCCCTTATGGCTGGAAGGTTTCTGCTGAGAAATCTGCTGTTAGTCTGCTGTTAGGTTTTTCCTTTGTCAGTTATCTGATGCATTTATCCCATTGCTCTTAGAATTCTTCCCTCCAGATTGATTTTAGATAGCCTGATGACTATGTGCCTTGGTGACATCCTTTTTGCAATAAATCTCCCACAAGTTATTTGAGCTTCTTGTGTTTTGATGTCTAAATCTCTATCAATACCAGGTAATTTTTCCTCAATTGTTCACTTAAATATGTTGTCCAAACACCTGGGTTTTTCTTCTCTCAGGAACAACTATAATTCTTATGTTTGGCAGTTTAACATAATCCCATATTACTTGGATGCTTTGTTAATTTCTTTTAATTATTTTTTCTTTATTTTTGCTTGATTGAGTTAATTCAAACGCCTTTCCTTTGAGCTCTGAAATTCTTTCTTCTACTTGGTTTAGTCCATTGTTTAAACTTTCACTGCATTTAAAAAAAAATGTCGCTAAATGTGTCTTTCATTTCCAGAAAATTTGATTGATTTTTCTTTAAAATGTCACCTGTTTAGAAAACTTTTCATTCAGAGTCCCAATTTTTAACAAACTTCTTTATGTTGTTTTTCACCTTTGTCTTGTATCTCCTTGAATAATGTAATAATCAGTCTTTTGAATTCTTTATCTAGTGTTTCAAAGCTTTCATCTTGGCTTGAGTCTACTGCTGGAGAGCTAGTGTGATCTTTTGGGGGTGTAATAGATCTTCATTTTTTTCATATTGCCAGAATTGTTTTTCTGGTTCCTTCTCATTTGGATACATTATTTCTTCTAATTATAATTGGATTTGTTTTTTATTCAACTGGGTTTAAATTTTTTTTTTTTCTCCTTGAGAATGTGACTTTAATGTTTATAGTTTGTTCTCACCTAAGGTTGGCTTTGAGTGTTTTTATTGTACTGTATGAGTTCTTGGTTATAGAGAATCTTTGTATGATGGCTTTCTCAGATGTTGGTTGTAGTAGCTATGTGCTGGATATGTGAGCAGGTTCACTGTCTCCTGTGGGGCTGGAATGGCAGAGGTCTAATAAAGCTTATCTTCTTCCCTAGTGGAGTGCATTTTAAACGTTTTTTCCTGTAGTATCTTACTTGCTGGGTTGAACAGTTCAAAATTTAGGCATGTAGGGGGTGCCCACAGGTAAAAACTGATTGTGGCTAAAAGAGGTGGGTAAGTGCAATACTCCAGTGATGGGCAGAGGTGGACAGAGGTCTCAGCCTTGACAGAGGCAATTGGGGAAGCTCTCAGTAAAATGCATTGTTCTTTTCAGGGGGAGGTGAGGGAGCCCCCATAACTCTCTTTCCAGACCAGCAGGAAAGCAATCACCAGTCACACTCCTGAGTTGGTGTTCCAGCTATTCAGTCCAACAGGCACCTCTTTTCATCTACAGAAATGCTGATTTCCACATAGATAGGGATTGTGTGACCTTGAACCTAGATGACACTCCTCCTCTGGGAATGCAGTCACCCTGAAGTGTTCTAGAAAGGCTATCTACAGATGCATCCATGCTGAACTCCTGTGGGAGAAGCCCCAACTCTGTCTGCAGTGGTAGGTGAGGGGAAGAAGAAGTTTCCTTCTTGAAGACCCTTCATGAGCACTGGGGCTGCCTGACTGTTGGGGTAGAATTGCAGACTTTCCCCATTGAGTCCAGCACTGCACCTTGGCTTCAGCTGAAAGAAACTTCCCACAAGAGGAAAGTTCAGAGACTGAAGACCTACAGTCTGGTTTCTTCAGTTCCATGCAGTGCTCCCTTAATGTGATGCATTCCTCCTTTTTCTGGGAGTAGCAGTCCGTGAGGCCAAACTACTGTGAATCCTGCTGCTACTCCGGGTCTAGCTGCCCACTGGGGATGCCATACTCTAGGCTGATGCTGGGGAATGTCTGCAAGGGACTCGGTGAGGTGACCTGTCTTCTAGTCTCCCAGAAGCAGGTACAAGCACCACTTCTCATTGGGGGAGGGTGAGGAATGATGTATATATACTCTGAGGTTTTCTTGATTACCGGCAGCCTTAATGTGTTGGCTTTCTCAAACTGCAGCTGTAGTAGTAATGAACGGTTCATGGACACACTAAAGACCTCCTGGTTAGGCAGGGTGATGCAGGCAATGGCAATACCTGAGGTCATGCAAAATTTTTTTTCTTCCTAAATGCTATGCTATTGTGCCTGAAGATGCTGTAATGGGCTCTGCTGGGTGGCTTTCGAGCAAGGAGGTGGAGCCTGCAAAGGAACACTGTCTGCAGTGGTAGCAGTGGAATTTATGCTTGCTTTATGTTACCCAGGGGAGGTACTGTGGTGTCTCAGGCAATGGCAGGGGCTATGGAGCTCCCAAACATCCCTGTCCATTATATTATGCTGCCAGGGGTGGTGGAGGGGCAAAGCCAGGTGGGAGCTGGGTCAGGCAAGCCATACTCTGGCTCCCCACATATGTGTGCAAGAAGCAGCCCCAGTGGTGTTAACAGGGCAGTTCTCTGGCTGCTGGGTTAATGTTCTAGAGAGAAATGCAGCTGCCTTAGATATACAAAATAATCCTCACAGGGAGTGGTGTGTAGCAGGTGGAAGTATGCTCCATTCAGCTCCTACACACTTGTCAAGGCAGGTCTCACACCCATAGTGTTCTGCTAGCAGCAGATAGCTGGGTTCCAGGCAGCCTGTACTCAGAACTCAAAACTATCCCAGGCCATAAGCATTCCAGATGAAGGCAGAAACTGTGGCTTTCAGGCCACGCCCCTCCTGGTCTGCCCATGAATTAGGGGCATCCAGCTCCTGTGTGCATGACTATAGCCACTTCCCACTTGCCCTTGAGTTCTGGCCAAAAGGGCGCATCCCCACTCAAGACTATATCACAAATCTCAGTTGGAAGCTTCTCTCGACCTTCGACTGCTGCCTGAGTTAGGTGGCAGACTTCTGAGAGGTCCTCTATGAGGTAGGATCAGGAATGGCTTCCCTCCATCCCTGCTGGAGTCTGGGAGTACACACAAAGCATGTCCCAATGCTGTTCCTTCTTATATACTCCCTGCTACTCACTAAATCAGCTGCAGTGTTAGGTAGAGTTAAGGCCTTTCTACCTAACCTGGATTGCCTGGCTCCCCTGTGGGAGTGTCACAGAGGCTCTCTCCCCTTCTCACATTCCGAAGACTCACAGTTTTCTATCTGGTTCACAGTGAAGTATGCCGCCTGCCATTTGTTTCAAAGGGTCTGTGGTTTCTTCTTAGTTTTTCTGTTAAGTTCCCATGATTCTTCTTGGAAAAAAGCTAACATTGTGAATCTCTACACACTACCCACTACTGTGTCTTTCCAAGTAGACGAGGCTTGCTAACAATGCCTCCATCTGCCATCTTGGGAAAACAAACAAACAAACAAACAACAACAACAACAAAATCTGAAATGTTTTAAAGAGGACAAATGATAGCATCCATATGCATTATTCTGTGATCAAAATAATTGATAGCTAGACATTACATTGTTTAACAGTACATAGCACATAGTAGGTGTTCATGCATTTTATTTTTTCAATAGACATCTCTTTGTTGTTTTTGTTACATCAACAAAACCCCTCTGATAAATGGCTCTAGTTTGTCACCATTTTCCTGAGCTGCCAAGCTAAAATTTGATGTTCTTACTTTCTGTTGACCAGAAATGTGTTAGAAAAGAGTCTGGATTTGTCCAAAATCCGCAGCTGTATTTCAACCTTAAGGCTGAAGCTTCTACAGGAAAGTTCTGCAGTTTTTTTAGTGCAAAGACTTGCAAAGTTAATAAACTGTCACTTATTTAAAAACCAATCTGTATCTTGGAGATTGAATATTTTAATTTTAATTGTTTAAATTTATAAAGAGAAGGGAAAATTAACAATATTAAGAATAGAATTTTCTTTCCCATTCTTTCCAATTTGCCTTTTTAATAAAGTTAATTTTATGAAAATAATTTGAATTACATATGGTTCTTAACATTAGGATACTATTGCATTTGCAAAGTGTCTCATCGACTGCTGATTAGAAAAACTGGATACCTGACACTTTAAATACTATTTATGAGACTGATAGATGGAAATGAAAATGTATGTTTATTTACATATGTGTTTCTTGGGGCCAGAAGCTGTATCCCATACAAAGCAGTTTTCCCTTTCTGGAATCTCACTGTGGTACATTGTGGGAAATAAACAGTGGAAAAAATACATGGACCACTCTGTGTTTCCCTTTACGAGGTAAAGTGAGTTGGGTGTAGATCCCCAGTTGGTGTGATAAGGACTGAGATGGGGAAGGGGTGGTCCCTGGTGGGATTGAAGTCAGATGTTGAGATCAGGGGTTCATAAGAAGAGTGCCTGATACAGGATGAGGCTGGTTGGATGAACTGATAGATTGGTAGATGGCCTTGTCTAAAGGCTGAATTAAATTTCTTCTCTGTCCCTTTCTCAAATCATAAAAAAAGTATTTGGATTATAAAACTGGCCAATTCTTCTATATGCCAAGTTTTGGTTGTAGGGACTATTCAGTCTGAAAGGGTATCCAGTGAGAGGGAACAAATTCATAACATTTTACAACAAAACTAAAGTCTAAATATGATTGCGTAGATGCATAATCAAGTTTAGAGAATTGAATATTCAAGTACACACACACAAAATTAATTTCTTCACTAGAGAGCAAGTAACACGTCATCTATTCCACTTTTAATAAGACTGACTTAATGAGGTTGATACTGAATTGCAGTGCAAGTTTCATATAAGAAAGGGAAAGAGAGAACACTTGTGTATTCAGCAGGTACTATATACTTAGCACTATACTAGCCACTTTACCAATGTTATTTTCTTTTATTCTTATAATGAGCTTGTGGTTTATGAGGGATGGGCAATGTCCAGTTACGAGAAGAAAGGAAAAGAGGCTAAAAATGTTGCTGAAATTCAGATGGCAGGTAGTTTTCCAATCCAAATTTGAGTCCTAGACTGTACGCAGCCAAAACTAAGGGAATTTAAAAATTTGGATGAAGACTTTAAAAAATATTATAATGTCTTTAATAGGTCTCAAATATGGTGTTCTTGCTTGTAAAATCTTGACATGGTCACATTTTACCTCTCTTTATGTGGAAGTTTCATTAGTGCCACTGATGAAAACATATGATGTGTATTATCTCATTTTGTTGCATCAGTACTTGGAGTACAGCAGCAATCTAGAAGAGAATTCTTGTGAAAATGCAAAGAAAGATAGTAGAAATTAGGTGTGTTTATGTGTTCATACATGAGGTTATATAAGATTTAATGCCCTTAAAAAGATGTATGTTGTCCAATTTGGTCCTGTTTTCCTCGAGCTTGCACAGGCACAAATGTAGTCTTTTATAGGATTGTGAATGGGAGTGGTATGTAGTGTCATTCAGAGGATAATCTGAATCACCCATTGTGTTTAAAAGAAAATAGGTTTCTTTAAAATAAATATTTATCACAGATTTCCTTATACCAGAAAATGATTATCTGCCATGCATAGTAACTGATATGCTTTGACTGTGTCTCCACCCAAATCTCATCTTGAATTTTAGTTCCCATAATCCTCACGTGTCATGGGAGGGACCCAGTGGGAGGTAATTTAATCATGGGGGCAGTTCCCTCATGCTGTTCTCATGGTAGTGAGTGAGTTCTTACAAGATCTGATGGTTTTATAAGGGGCTTTTCCCCCTTTTGCTCTGCACTTCTCCTTGCTGCTGCCATATAAAGAAGGATGTGCTTGCTTCCCTTTCCACCATGATTGCAAGTTTCTTGAGGTCTCCTTAGCTTTATGGAACTGTGAGTCAATTAAACCTATTTTCTTTATAAATTACTAAGTCTCAGGAGTTTCTTCATAGCAGCGTGAGAATGAACTAATACAGTAACCTTTGCTTACTTTGCTGCAAATCTCCTTTCCCTCCTGAAGAGTTAACCAATAAGCCTATAGAAACTTTCCTGGAACCCCTCCTTACTCCTTATTGTTGTCATATGTGATTGCAGCTTGCCCGTTCAGATACCTTCTGTTTCTCCTATGAGAGAAGCCTATGTGTGTATCTATGTATGTGTGCATGGACATAGGAAATTGTAATTAGTTAAGATTTCCTCTAGCATATAGAAATTTTCCATTATCCTTACTTAAATGTCTTCCAAAATTTGTACATCAAAAGGCATACCTAATTTTTAACTAAATAAAGTGTCCTGTAAATGACCTGTATGTTATTGCTTCCCTAGTGCCTAGAGGAATGTCTGACAAATTGTACTGGGTAAGAGATGTGTGATAAACTCAATTTAATGTGATGTTTTCTGTGGTCTTTTCTAAGCCTAAAATTCATTGATTTATTGATTCAGTGATTTAATATGTATTTGAGTACTACTACATGAATCATACTGTTGTAGACAATGGGATGTAACAGTGAACAACAATTGTTCTCCCTCATTAAATTTGCATACTGGTAAGGAGAGATGGATAATAAATATACAAATGAATAAACGGGTAATAGTAGTAGTGAGCTAGGGGGTGTGATAAATGTTGTGAAAGAAAGTACAGTACAGTGCAAGGCATAGAGTTGGGGTCCTTTTTTTAGATAGGATGGTCAGATGAAACTTTCCTGATAAGATGCCGTTTGAGTAGATAACCTGGACGGAGTGAAATATTAAGTGAGGCATATATTCACAAGGTAAGCATTGCAGGCAGAAGAGAGGCAAAAGTGAGAGAGTGATTTCAGTTTTAAGAAATAGCAAGCCCACAGTGTTCCAGGGCAGAGCAAAGGAGGTAGGGGAGGAAGTTGGGAAGTGGAGAGATGTAATTGGAATCTAGCTCACACAGGGCTTTGAGAGCCTTCAGAAAGTCGTTAGAGAAATTTGATCATAGGAGTATCAAGATATTGACATTCAACAGCAAAAAAGGAGTCAATTTGACTGTATAATAATTTAAGGATATAATTTACATATATATTTTACAGGATCTCTTTGATTGCTTTGTGAAAGGTATACATTTGGGATCAAGTGTGTAAGCACATTCAGTTAGGAGCATTGGAAAAAACCTGGGTGTATGATGATGGTTGGTTGAACTAGGGTGGCAAAAAGTGCTTTGTTTTTAGAAATACTTCAGTGGTAGAGTCAAGGTAATTTGCTGACAGATTGGACATGAAGTACGAAAGAAAGAAAGGAGTCAAGGCTGACTCTAATTTTACAGGGGTGAGAGTGAGCTGCCACAACTTGAAGAATGGAATTTTTATTTCCTAACATGGGGAATGCTGTAGGAGAAACTGGTTGTAGGAAATTGGCAGGTTAAGTTTGGAACTTCTATTAGAATTCAGATAAGAATGTTAAGAAAACTGTTGGAGACTAGTGTTCTATGGCATCTGGACTGGAGGTGTACTTCAGGAGTCAATAGCATGTAGATGGTGTCTAAGTCTGTGGATCTGGATGTCAGCACCAAGCAAGACAGAGTAGAAAGGAAAAGGATGAGGTCTTAAGACTGAGCTTTCACATGCTTTATATTTAAAAGTTGGAAGGTGACAGGAGGGATACAAGAGACTGGATAATGAAAGCAGCCAGTAAGCAAGCATCAACAAGGTGTTTGTTGGTGACAATTGAAAGTGGTTGTTTTGGCTGATTGTGGAAATGACAGCCTGATTGGAGTAGATCAAGAAAAAATGGGAGGAGAGAAGACAAGATCAGGATTATGACTATTTCTTCCTAATGGTGTTATAAAGAGAAGGCTAGAAATCTGGTGGTGGCAAGAGGGTATGTGGGTCAAGGGAGGAGTCTGGGTTCTCTCTTTTGTTTCTGATTTTAAGATGGCAAAGGATTTGACATGTTATATAATGTGGAAGGTTCCAATAGAAAGTGACAGCAGTAGAGATTTATATGTGTGCTTTTTGATAAAACATTTCTGTTGACTGTCCATAAAACAGATGGATTTTGGCATTAGGGCGCCTCCTGGTCCATGGTGGGTGGGAATTCCCTTTGCACTTTGTAACAGAGTCAGCACTGTGACAGAAACTCACACATCACTCCATTTGCTAAGCTAATAAAGAGGGCAATCAAAGGCCCATGTGCTCATAAGGTAGGCTGGTACGATCAGAAAAGGAGATTTATAGACTAAAGTGAACCACAATATTAAAAGGTCACAAATAACATTCCCTGTTGCATCTACTTTCTGCATATCCTAAGGCCCTGTATTTTTGGCTGCTGTTAGAGAATTCATTTGAGTATGGTTATGAGCTTTTGTGTTAACCCATGATCGATGAGCAGAATCCCAGGTGTGTGGAATGAATGGTGGGGCGGGGGCTGGGGCTGGGGTAGTTAGGAGGTTTTCCTACTGAAAACTATAATTGAAAAGGGTAGAGCTCAAGACTGGCCAGGACAGGGCAGTGCCTCTTGCTGCTGTAATGTTCTAAGACTTCCCTCTGGCACTGACATCCTGTGGTTCAGTGACTGCAGAAACCGATTTTCAATAACAGAGAGAAACTGTTCTTCCTTCTACTTAGGAAACAGACCTGTGCTTTCTTCTATGTTGGATGTATTGTAGTTGTCAAATTTCTCCTCAGGAAATTTAACCCTTTTTGACTTTCACCTCCTTTAAATGTCTCCTTTGCTTCAGATATCTTGTGTAAGGAAATGTTCAAGTACCTTCAGTCCTATCATTTTCTACTAATTAAAGATATTTATAATCGGTTATCAATAGAGGCTAAAGTTTCCTTTTGCCCAGTCTATAACAGAAAACAGTTTTTTACTGTATGTGTATGTGTATCTTGTTGAAGATGTGTTTAGTTTATTTATAGAAACTGTCTTTTCAAATATTAGAAGCACCTGTTTTTCTAGAAACAGCTGTCTTATCGTTAAAGTAGGTTGATCAGGGTGTGGGCAATATTCTGGTAAAGTGATTTGTACGCACTTTAAGTTTAACAAAATGCTGCATTCCCTTATGTTGTTGATCTACTTCTACACTAAATATAACACTGGCAAGTAAAGATGGTGATGAAAAGTGATTTCAATTAATCAGTGGTCAGTAGCACTAAAAGAATTCCTGGCCACCCCTGGCTGCCAGGTGGACCTAGCAATCAGGGACGTAGAGATAGTGGTTTTGTCAAAAACTTTAACAGTAATAATGCACTTTCTTATCCTAAAAAAATTAAATTAACAAAGGACTATTCTCATTATCAATTAGGAAGCACTAAGACACAAAATATAATCATGAAGATATTTGGGGAGCTAGAAATCTCCATAAAAGTGGAGCTAATCCCAGTGTTTTCCTTTGATTACTTTTGGTACCATTTAGTCCACTTACTGTATCATCTTGTAATTGCCCTGAACAGTTTTTCATCACAAAAGCAGTTACGTTCTCTCGCTATTTGACACAAAGTATAAAGAAAAAGTATTTAAAATGTCAGGCTACTTTGGTATGTTATACCACAAAGGATGGAACAGATGTTTTTAAATAAACATCAGCCCTGGTTGTGGGTTGTTGAGACACTGAGAGAGCACTTTTCAGAAGCAGGGGCAGCTCATGAATTTAGAGGAGGCTTAAACACTGTAGTTTCACATAAAGCCATAAAGAGTTGGCAGAAGTATCAGGGATCAATGAATGGGCACAGAGCTGAGCATGTTATAACTCAAATTGCCAATAAAAACGTCAACTTTGAATCTGAAGCAAATAGTTTTGTAATTCTGAACTGAAAGCATTTTTTAATTGCTTTCGAATGGAAAAACTTCATATAATTTAATAAAATTTATCTCCTTTATAATCAAGAAAGCCATTATTGCAGCAAAGGGAAGTGGAGGATTTAAATGTCATTCCTAGCATCTCATTTCCCAGCTCTTTTATTGGGATGTTATTAAAACAAGACCAAATGTACTTTGCTACATCCATAAAAGCCAGTCAAGCAACAAGAGTTCATCTGGGCAGTGTGGAATCATGAAACATGGCCCGTGGCCGTAGCCAGGCTGGTGTGGGGTGAGACATGTCCTGGAAGCAGGTGTGATATGTCAGGAGCAATGTTTTGGCATTCTGGAACTTGTGGAGCCTAAAGAGCAGCTGGATGCAGGAAGGAGGATGCCAGGGACAATGGCTATCTTTGTACTCTAGGGATCTATTTGGTTCTTTAATGCACGTCGTGAATCAACTAAATGCTTGGAAACAAATAATGGTAGGAAACAAATAATGGTAGGAATCGGCTGGGGTCCTAGGCAAGGGCTGATTGGAGAGGGCTTTTCCTTTGCTGAAAAGCAGGGCCACTAGCTTGCTAGGTGGATACTTGGGTTCATCGTATAGACCTGTTGAGATAAATTCTAGGGCTAGCAGGAGGGCAAAACTGCCTGTGGATGATGCAACTATTGAGAGTAAAACACTTACCAATGAGATAAAAGGTATCCAGGCACCTTTGGCTGTGAGGAGGGAGATGTCATTACTAGGAAGGCATAGAAAGGAAGCTAAGCACGTTTAAAGTGCTAGATATTACACAGGGTGCTTTACTGGTAGTTGTAGTCCTAGTAATAAATACAATTTTCTAAGAACCATCTGCCAGTCACAATGCTTAACAGTTTGTATATTTTGTTTGATTTACAATAATCCTCTGAGGTCTTATCCCCATCTCACAGATGATTCTAAAACCCAAGTTAGTTCAATGCTTTCTATTCCCTGTTCCATGCTCTCTTTCATCAGTGCCATGGAGCATACAGTGCCAGCTTGGTTTCCTGTGAAAATAAATGTCATTACCTCCCAGTTTCAAAATACTATGGGCATATATAACTGCAGGACAGTTCTTTGGGTGGCCTTAGGCTGATCCAGTTCCTCTCCCCATGCCCCCTCTTTTTTTGCGTGTGTTTCTCTAGAATAACCATAGACTGCTGGGAATACAACATTATGAGGTAAAAGGGGAGCCCAATAGCCTGGGCTCTGATCCAGCCCCCTCTTCTCACCCCAGAACAGGATGTTTTAGCCCAGTTGTCATGTAACCCCCGGGTATATATAATCTTAAGTAGGCTGTCAGTCAGAGTTCCTTATCTGTGGTGCAAGTGGGACACACACAGTTGAGACTTCATCCACCCCAGGCAGCTTTCTGAGCCTTGAGGGGCCTGCTCCCAGTGACTCCCAGGCTTCTGTTGTTCCTTGCTGCCTACTGTAAGTAATAAACCTGCTTCATGTAACTTGTTGCATATGGATGTGTTCTGTTTCCCTGGATTTAGACAAGTTGGTAACCAGTCCTCTGTGAACTCATTTCATAATAACCTTTACTAAACAATCACAAACCTATGATTCTGTATTCAAATTTCTATTCTAGGTACAGAAGTTATATAGTGAGTCCAAAAATGCCAAGTCACAGCCATATCTGTAATGAAGTTTGTCTTATATACCTCTGAAGTTAAAGAAGATAAGGAAAGGGAAATGAGTGTAAAAAAAGTCTCCATTGATTTTTTTTTTTTTTTTTTTTTGGTGGAGTTTTGCTCTGTCTCCAGGCTGGAGTGCAGTGGCATAATCTTGGCTCACTGCAACCTCCACCTCCTGGGTTCAAGGGATTCCCCTGCCTCAGCCTCCCAAGTAACTACAGGTGTGCGCCACCATTCCTGGCTAATTTTTTATGTTTTCATAGAGTTGGGAATTTCACCATGTTGGCCAGGATGGTCTCGATCTCCTAATCTCGTGGTCTGCCTGCCTCGGCCTCCCAAACTGCTGGGATTACAGGCAATGGGCAAAAAAAGAATCCCCCAAAACAAAAAACAAATTGTTTTATGCATGACCAAACTGTGTGTTCTGTCTATGGCACTATGATAGCAAATTTTAGGTTTCAGATTGTTTGGTAAAGGTTGTTATGAAACAAGTTCACAGTGGACTGGTTACCAACTTATCTAAATCCAGGGAAACAACACATCCATATGCAACAACTTACATGAAGCAGGTTTATTACTCACTTTAATAGCACCATTAAGGGTAATTTAAAAAATAATAATAAAAGACAAAGGAAAGCATCCACAATCTCATCGGCTAATAATATTACTGTTTTATTTCTGGGCTAATTCATGTTTGTCCATATTCTGACACACTTATATAGTTACCATTATAAGCAGAAATCTTGGCAAAAATTTGGGGGACAGTGGTAATCCTGGCTTTATCATTTATGGGCCTGGAAACATTCTGAACTATTTTTCCTTTCAGATTACTCACATGTAAATGGAAATAATATTAGGACCTGCCTCATGAGGCAGCTGAGAAGATGAAATGAGAAAAAACATTAAGTACTTGGCATAATATAGAGCACATAGTATGCATTCATCACAGGTTGGCTTTCATTGCCGTTTGGTGTTTATTCTTCACAGAAATCATGTTTTAAATGTACCTTTACACTACTTAAAATGTGGTTAGCAAAGTGAGGGAAGTTCATTAATCACCAAAACCACTGATAGGGAGATCATGTGGTTGTAAAGTGAGGACGACTGAGAAGGCACCATGAGGCTCTTGGTCTCTTCCATTCCAGTGTCTTGAGTCAAAAAGCACAGGGTAAACAAAGAGCTGACCCAGTCCGCTCAGATGAAACCTATCTTCTAAATTAAAGTCTTTGTGTGAGAGAGCTGTAATCCAAGTGCCAGAAATCAGGCTTTACTTCTATTTTGAATCTTGACTCTCACATACCTAAGTGTACTGTGAAATCTGGGCAGGTAACAACGTATTCAGCCTCCTACTAAGGTCTCTAATAATAGAAATTGTATCTGGCAGGATTGTGTGGAAATTAAACAAAAATTAAATGAGATACAAGTGTCGACAAGAATGTGGAGAAATTGGAATCCTCATACAGTGCTGGTGGGAATGGAAAATGGTGCAGCTACTTTGGAAAACACTTTGGTAGTGCCTCTAAATATTAATCATAGAATTTCTATATCACTCAGCAATTCAACTTTTAGGTATATACCCCCAAAGATGCAAGACACTCTTCCTTTTCCTCACCTCAAGCAGAAGGAAGGGGTCTCTTTTGGAGCCACGAGCTGTGCAGCCTGGCATTAGGGCCAGAGTGATGTCATTGCTCCCTTGGCTGCCCCAGCTGGGGCCTCAGTATGTCACATACCCCCCTAGTTCACTGTCTCTCAGCCTAGTTCAGTCCTAGGACTAGCCTATGAGTTGACGTCTTTATGGCTTACACTACCTTTCAAGTTTACTTAGAGACCAAGAGCACTTTGGCCGTAGGTGGTGAGGCTGTGGACACTCAAGTTCAGACCTTTGAAATGGGCAATTTCCCTCTGGCTGAGGCTGGTTTAAATGATCCCTCTGTGGGCAGTCCTCAGCTGAGTTTGATCTGGTTTTCCTTTCGGCTCTAACAGGACACAGCTGGGCTCAATGCCTCACCATTGCTGTTTTCTTCTTTCTCCCAGTGCCCAGAGATGCTCTCTGCACCACACCACCACTGCTGGGGTTGGGGAGTGGAGTTGGTGATTCAGGAATATTTTTCTATTTCTTCAGTGCCTCCTTCAGTGATATGAAGTTAAAACCAGGTACTGTGAGTGCTCACCTGATTTTTGGTTCTTATGAAGGTATTTTTTTTCCTGTGTAGATAGTTCTTAACTTGGTGTACTTGTGTGGGGGATGATCCGTGGAGCTTTCTATTTCATCTTGATCTGCCTTTCCCGAAACATGGGCATATTACATGTGGGAAAATTCTATTATTGTACTCTTGAGTATAAAATATGGTTTAGAGGACCCCAGAATTCTTTTCAGCTGTGTAAATTAGTTAAAATAAGGTTTTTATTGCAGATAAAATTAAGCAAAGTGAAGACAAGTGATTTTTGTTCTCTAGTATCTTGTAGCACTACTGTGATGTGTTTCTCTGCACAGTTGCTCTTGATATCTATATAGTTAATCTTTCTAACTCTTCATTTACTGTGTCCTAACCATGTATTTAGCCTTTCTCCTTCACTCACCAACACAGGTACTAATGACCTTTCTACTTAGATAAAGTAATCCTCAAAAATGGCCAATGAAACTGTAACACAAATAGCAACAGCAAAGCAAATCTAAAAGTAATAGGCTGTCAGTGACTTGAAATATTCTCTCAAGATAAAAATATGTGAGGGGAACAAGACGGCCCACAGAATGATTCCAGGATGGTGGGGTGGATGGATCACAGATAAATCTGGCAAGGTTGAACCTTTCCATTCTTGCTGCAGGAGGCCAACCCAAAGCCCTGAGCCGGGACCTATGCTACCCACTTCTGCATGTCCTGCAACATGTGTTCTGTGCTCCACATTTCACCTGAAAAAAAGGAGGCAGGTGCCATGGAGAAGCTGGCTATAAAATCCTTTGAAACTGCACTGTAGAATTCCAGAAAGGGAGTTCAGAAATGTTAATCCAGCTCCCACATTTACTGAAGGGGAAACTTGGGATCAGAAAGGATCTCTTTAAAGACATGGACTCTTTAGATTGTGAGCTCTTTAAAGACAGGGAATTAGTCTTTTTTGTAGCCCTAATAAATACGTAGCACCTCCTACAAAGTGTATGCTCAGGTACATGCACCTTGAGGTAACAGATACCCGGTACTTAAGGAAAGTGTTAAGATGAATATACCCTTGTAAACCGCACACAAAATGTAACCTCAGAAAGAAACTCTCATTTTTCAGCAAGCTTTACTTACCTATAGAGTTCCACAGAATGCAGCTAGAATTTCAGTTGGGTTAGGAATGGCCAGAAATGCCCAGGTGTTCTGACTGGTGCCCTTGGATAAGCCCACAGATTTTCTGGGGAAATTTAATGACGTTGACACCTACCTCTGGGACCAGGTGGGCTTGTGGAATTTTCTGGCTAACAAAGTTCCATTTAGCATATTAATATGGATTTTGAAAAGTGTATTCTAATGAACTTTCAAGAAAGCCAAGATCAGCTAGGCTACTTTTATCTAAATCCAAAGGGTGTGTGTATATGTGTGTATATATATAGATTTTTTTTTTCTTTTCATTGTGAAGCATCTGGAATCTAGCAGGAAATTTTGAAGCTATAGGATGTTATATTTTATGTTTTTGTTTTTTCCCTTTTTAGGTTGAAAGGCAAATTATGACAATTTGGGATTTCTGGAAATAATATTTTTCAGTAGGAGTTTTGTGCCCATTTCAACTATAATTTCAAATTCTCTTTTTGCTCTCAAGAGTGCAGTGATGAATGGTCGCAGCTGTGTAGTTGTAGTTTTGGGGTTTCTCAGGAGATGGCAGTGGATCCTATAAAGGCTCCATCTTAACGGTCGTACAAGAACCTTGGCATGCTTACCTCCTGCATGTGCTTTTGTTCATGACAACATTGCAGCATCCCCAAACTGTAGGCATGCTCCCTATTTCATATCAGAAGGCAGGTAAGTTTCCCTTCCTTTATGGGACAGAGACCTAAGCTTGGAGGTTCGGGAAGTTTGAGGAAGTGCCCAAACTTCCACCACTGGGGACAGAGATTGGCCTGACTCTATTTCTGCCTGGAAAATCCTATCCTTCCCCATCCAACTGATTCTTTCCTGCCCCCTTCAGAGCTGGCACAGAACACATTTAACAAGGATACAATTTGAGGACAAGGTCTGCCCTAGTCAAAGGGCTTTTCAGGAAAGTGGCCCTACTCAGACCCCTTCTCCAGCTTTGGAATCAGCACACACGCTGTCAGCACCCACCTGTGTATTGAAAGCAGCCAGGGTGGCAGCAAGGGGGTGCCGCAGCAGATTCGTACAAGTCCCACATTCTGCATCCTCAGCCAGAGGTAGTAAACTGGCAGCTTGCTAGCTGGACCTGGCCTCAGGGTGTTTAGTTTGGCTCTCCCAGAGTTGGCCCACACAGTGTTTTATATTTGATTTATTTGATTATAAAAATGGGGAGATATCACATAAATGTGCAAATTTCCAAACTCTTTTGAAAAACACTTGGGAAATGCTTGGCTCTTTTCCCTTGATTTGCAAAAAGGCTGTAAAATAGCAGGTTTTGCCACCTTTTATAGAAGCATGATATGATATCATGATTTTTAATAAGAAATATATATATTTTGATCTTTGTTCTCAGTTCCTAAGACAGGGCACCTAGTTCCTTGGAGTGTTCTGGGTGATATAAACATCTTTTTTTTTTTTTTTTTTCCTAATGAAGTAACTCTTATCAACAGAAAGACCAAGCATGATTAGAAGCTTGGAACTTTCAACCCCACTTCTCATCCTTCAAGAAGGAGAAAGGGGCTAGAGATTAAATTAATAATCAATCATGCCTGTGTGATGAAGCCTCCATAAAAATTATTGAACTACAGGGTTCAGAGAGCTTCAAGGATGGTGAACAAGAATGCATCCATGTACCAGAAGGGTTGTGTACCCCCAAATACATGGGCACAGAAGTTCCTACACTCAGGACTTTTCCAAACCTTGCCCTATATATGCCTTCATCTGGCTGTTGATTGGTATCCTTTAAATTTTCCTTTGTGAAACAACAACAACAACAACAACAACAAAACCCAAAGACCAATGAAATAGAATAGAGAACTCAGTAATAAAGCCAAGCATATACAATCAACTAAATTTTGACAGGACCACCAATAAGGCAAACATGGTGAAAGGATTCAACAAGTGGTAATGGGAAAATTGGTTATCCACATGGAAAAGAATGACACTGGATCCTTAAATGGATATAAAATCTAAAACTGTAAAAATTCCTAGAAGAAAATATATAGAGGAAAAGCTCGTTGACATTGTCCGTGGCAATTAGTTTTTGGATTTCACAACAAAAACTCAGTCAATAAAAACAAAAATAAACAAGTGGGACTATATCAAACTAAAAAGGTTCTCTAAATAATCAACAAAATAAAAAGACAGCTTATGGACTAGGAGAAAATATTTGCAAACTATATGTCTGATAAGAGATTAACTCCCAAAATATATAAGGAAGTCACACAATTCAATAGCAAAAAAAAAAAAAAAAAAAGGTTTAATAAATGAGCAAAAGTCTGAATGGACATTTTTCTGAACACATAAAAATATCCAACAGGTATATGAAAAGGTGCTTGCCATCAGTAATCATCAGATAAATATAAATCAAAACCACAATGAGATATCATTTCACATCTGTTAGCATGGCTATTATCAAAAAGACAAGAGATAGCAAGTATTGGTGAGTCAAAATTAAAACTAGAACTACCTTGTGACCCAGTGGTTCCTTTTCTGATCATATGCCCAAAATTAAAGGAATCAACACCTTGTAGCTATTTCTACACTCTGATGTGCTTCGCAGCATTATTCACACTAGTCAAGATAAGGAGACAACATAAGTGTTCATCAACAGATAAATGGATAAAGGAATGGTATCCATCCATCCATCCATCTTATAAAGAGGGTTGGGCGTAGTGGCTCACGCATGTAATCCAAGCACCTTGGGAGGCTGAGGCAGGCAGATCACGAGGTCAGGAGATCGAGACCATCCTGCACAACATGGTGAAACCCCATCTAAAATACAAAAATTACCCGGGTGCGGGGGCGTGCGCCTGTAGTCCCAGCTACTCAGGAGGCTGAAGCAGGAGAATGGCTTGAACCCAGGATGCGGAGGTTGCAGTGAGCTGAGATCACGCCACTGCACTCCAGCCTGGGCAACAGAGTGAGACTCCGTTTACAAAACAAAAAGAGAAAGAGATACTACTATAAACCGGAGGAGGTTGTATTAAATGAAATAAGCCAGACATAGAAGGAAAAATACTGCCTGATCTCATTTCTATGTGGAATCTTAAAAAAAAAAAAAAAAAGCCAAGTGCATAGAAACAGAGAATAGAATGGTGATTACCAGGAGCAAGTGATGGAGCAGAGGAGGAAACACGGAGGAGCAGGTCACTTACAGTTTTGTAGGATGAATAGATGTAGACATCTAATGTGCAGCAGCATGAGGACTGTAGTTAACAATACTGTATTGTATACTGAAATTGTGCTAAGATAATGGATTTTGGGTTGTCTTATCCACAACAAGAGAAAAGTTGAGTTGATGGATATGTCAATTAGCTTGGCTATAGTTATCATTTTATTATCTCTCTCTCTATATATATATGTTTTGAAACATCGTGATGTGTACCTTAGATATATGTAATAACAATTAAAGTAAAACAATTAAAACAATGATACTATCCTCAAAAAAGAATCTTTTGTAATAAATCAGCACTGGTAAGTAAAATTGTTTTCCTGGGTTCTGTGAGCCACTCTAGTAAATCAAACCTGAGAAAGGGGTCATAGGAATGTCTAATTTGTAGCCAAGTCAGCAGACATTGTGGATAACCTGTCAACCTATTGCTTGTGGTTTGCTTCTGAAGTAGAAAACAGTTGTATTATGGGGCTAAGTGTTTAACCTGTGGGGTCTCCACTACCCTAGTTAGTGTCAGAATTGAATTGAATTGCAGGACATCCGGTTAGATACAATAGTCCTACCTTATTCATGGTTTTACTTTTTATGGTTTTAGTTACCCGGAGTCAACAACAACCTAAAAATATTAAATAGAAAATTTCAGAAATAATTCATAGGTTTTAAATTATGAGAAACATGGTGAAATCTCGCTGTCGCCCTCCATCCCATCCTGGATGTGAATCTTCCCTTTGTCTAGCATCCCCATACTGTTTACACTCCTCTGCATGTGAGTCACTTAGTGGCCTTCTCCATTATCAAACTGACTAGCACAGTATTACAGTGCTTGTTTCAAGTAACCTTTATTTTACTTCATGATAGCCCCAAAGTGCAAGGGTAGTAATGCTGGCAATTTGGATATGCCAAAGAGAAGCCATGAAGTGCATTCCTTGTATAAAAAGGTAAAAGTTCTCAACATAGGGGGAAAAAACGTATGCTGAGGTTGCTATGATCTACACAAGAATGAGTCTTCTATGTGTGAAATTTTGAAGAAGAAAGAGAAATTTGTGCTTAGTATATATGGGGTTTGGTACTATCCACGGTTTTAGGCAAATGCTGAAGGTCATGAAACGTATCCCCCGCAGATAAGCAAGGGACTGCTGCAATTGCTAGGTGGTGAAACACACTCTACCTGGTCATGTTATTGGAATACATTCTAATTTTTAAAAATTCTGCCATTAATTTGATAATCATTTTAAATGAACTTGTAGTTTGTTAACCACAATTACATGTAAATATATTTGAAAAAATTGGTTTCCCATACATGTACAATACATATAATATATTCAGTCGACTCACAGTGATTGATGTATATTTGTATTTGTAGCCCATAGCTTACAAACACTGAGCTACAAAGAGACCATTTTCCAAATCGTGCAATCTCAATACCACTGACTGGAATAAAAATGAAGGAAACATAAATGGAGGAAATAGTAGTTCCCTATTACCTACTCAAAGCTCTTTCTCACTTATTTCCTTACTTGGGCCTTAAAAGGTGAGGAAAGCGGACCCCTCAATGCCTAACATATTATAAAATTGAAAATTTACAATGTTTTATGTAACATTTCTTCTATGAATAAGTAATCCAAGTTTTCTAAAAAGTAATTGATGAATTACTATGAATAAAAGTCACCCACAAATCTGTATCACATAAAGAAAACCAAACTGTCAATAATTTGAGATACTGTCTTCCATTGTTGGAGTGTGCATGTGTGTGCATATACACACAAAAACATGCATGAGTTGTAAGTTGTATCCTAATGTGTTTAGAATTTTACAATCTCTGTTTTCATGTCAATTAACATTTATTAAAAACACAACCTTTTAAAGATTGTGTAATTACTATCATACAGATGTACTATTCTCCTACCATTGCACGTTATGTTTTAGCCCACTTGTCTGGCTACTGTAAGTAATGCACATTTATGAATAAAGCTTTGTTCAAACTGGATTATTTTCTTAGAATAGATTCCCATATGTAAATGTATAAATCAATTGGTATGAAATATTTTATTACTCTTTATTCAAATTGACTTTTAAAAGATTTATGCCCAAAGTATACTGTATTTCCATCATTGATATATGAATATGTAGTATGTTAGCACACTCATATATAATTAATATTAATTGCATGCTTTTAAGTTCATAGAAGGCCCTTTCAAGTATTATCTCATTTATTCCTCCATGGCAATCAATAAAGTTTAATATCTCCACTTACATAGAAGGAATCTAAGGCAATAGGAAATTAAATAATTTGCCCAAAGCTTTTGCTGCTAAGTGGCATGTCAGAAACTAACTTTGAAGCCTGTCATTTCTCCTACACCAAATTGCTAAATGAGAAAATCTGTAGTATAAAGAGTTTATAACTTTTCTAACATTAAACAGGTGGTTAGAGATCTGGGGTAAGCATTTACATCTATTTCAACCAAGTTGAGGCTCTCTCTTTTCCTTTAATTCACCTTTATCTCTTAAGTATGTATTGATTCTTGTTATTCTATGACTAATTTAAAATACTGGATGTGTGTGTGTGTGTGTGTGTTTTTATGTGTGTGTGTGTGTATGTGTGTTTAATTTAGAAGGTCAGTCCTCAAACATTAAAGCCTTAAAACTCAATCTATTTATGTTTGTTCTAAGGCATTACTTGTCCAGAATCATTAGGGTGTTTCCTGCTATTGCCATTAGCTTGATTATTATTTATTCAGACTTTTCCAAAAATTGACTCATATAAACCCTTCTCTCTTTCCTCATTACACTTCCCTGCCACCCCCAGTCTTTCCTGAAAGATAAATCACATTATTTTTTGGCAGTGGTTTTGTAATGGGGAATTTAGCACAGCACTGAGATTGACTCTGTGCAAAATTAGCTGGCCCTGATTGTTATGATTCAGTTTACCAAACAGCTATGTTAATGGACCTAGACAATGTCAGAAATACCTGTGTCGGCTCTGTTACAGAAGCTGGAGAAAATGACTATGACAGGGAAAACCTAGTCTCATTAAGTTTGCTGCTTTTTTATTTAATGAAGAAGATTATTTTTCCTTTTGTAAAAAACACTGGGCAAACATATGTAAATGTCTTGATCATCTCTTCCCATTGGGTAAGTACGCCTAAGCAGGAGCAAAAGGCAGAGGAAAAGAAGTTCATTTCCTGAAATGGAATACTGTGTAGATTTGGCTCTATAGCCCAGAGGATGATTGGGATGTGTATTGTTCTTGGATGCCTCTGAAGTGAAGACCAAAAGGAAAGAATTCAGAAACCTTGAACTAGAAGGGTTGGTGTTACTCATCCTCTGATGACTGTCTTCAAAGTCAACAAAATCAAACAGCTGGACTTGAGAGGAGTCATATTTGTGGTGGGGAAAAGACCAGGTCATTCTTGACTGCCCCCTTGATTTTTACTTCAGCTGCTTTATTTTAACTTTGTTCTTGCAAGGATCACCTGTTTTAATGAGTGTTAGTCCTATTAACATTTGCAACTGTCTCTTTGAGAATCTCCTTTTGGTGGAAGTGTGAGTGGGTGGGGTGGGCTAAGAATATTGTCTCTGCCTAGTCTCTTCGTAAACATTTGGATTCCATTTTATTTTTGGACCCTAAGCTCTGAATTTTCAGAGACTATCTTCTTTTTGGTATGTGATTTTGACTGCAAAAAAAGTATCTTAGTCCAGTATTTCCCACCCTAAATCAAATTTTTGAGAACCATAAATAGGCCATTAAGAACTTTATACTTTTCCAGTGAAATTAGGAGGGAAATGTTCCAATAAGTTCACACCATTGTTTTAATGTCTCTGAGTGATCCCATGAATAAGCTAAGAATCACAAAATCTCTAAGATGAATATGACCTGGAGTAAGAAAGAAAACTTTAAGAAAAACTCATTTTAGAAACAATTGAATTCTCATCCCCAGTAGTATAATATATGTGGTAATATTTCTCACAAATGTGGAATCATTGTTATTCATAATTCTTTTCGTAGTTATTGATCTTCCTTGCCACTACCTCAACTATGAGACATGTGGGTTTTTCCTTCATGTAACCATTAGTCCTTGTTCTGGTCCATACATTTTAGTTACCATCATAGCTACAGATAATGAGCTTTAGCACTGAGAAGCCGTTGGAAGGATGTAGCAATTACTTGGTCTAGTGAGTGAGCATAGTTGTGTTAGCTATAGCTCAAAGATGATTACGTGATTAGTATTTATTTGCCAGATAGGATGGGACAAGGATTGTAGTAAAGGCAAATAAAACATTTTTTTCCTTAATAAATCTATATGGGATTAAGAATTAGTTCTATGTGTGTAAATGTTACTTACTCTTGGTAACTTATATTTGTATTTAAGAAGAACAGTGTAGAAGACAATTTTATAATTCATCTCCACAATAAGGAAGGTCTGTTAAAGTGAAAACTAAGCAAGTATTTCCATAAAGGAGAATCCTAGGCAATCAGAAATGGTGCTAGAGTCCTTATTTTCCTGGGAATTTACAGAGCTGATTCACCTTTTAATCTTTAATATGGTAAGGAGATGCTACTGAGATTGCTAAAGTCCATGTCTGACAAACTATCTTGAAATTTTAAATCAGTAAATCTTACTAAGCTTCAAAGAGGCAGCAATCTAAGTAAGATACATGTGACTTAGGGAAGTGTGTGTGCAGTTATGTATATGTTTCTGATGGAGAAGATCAGGCTTTAGTGGATGGGTCTTATTCCATGGTAAACTATCAGCCCAGGGGATTTCTAATCTTTAAGCCTGGAATAGACACACTCTTGGCTGACATGTTCCTGGAAGAGGGATGATTAATGGAATTGGAACTAATTTTAAGAACACGTCTATCTTTTAAAACAAAAAAAAAAATCTACATGTGGTATTGGCAAGTTGCTTGCATGATGAGTCTTAACAGAGTTCTTTCCACATGGGTTACCTGAATAAGTGAAGCAATAAAGAGAGAGCACTAGCTTGTACTGAGCAACTATTGGATATAAAATAATATATTATAAAATAGCAAAAAATTGCACATTATGATACTGGTATAAAAATGGGTCAGTTGGTTAGAGTATGAATTCCAGAAAAAGAATTAATTGAATGTGTTTAAAGGAACACTCCCAACAAGAACTTAAGGATTATTCATTAAATGGTGATCTGATAGATAGCAGTTTTGAAAATGAAGAATTAAATTAAATATTTCTGTGTTGATGATCAAGGATTGATACAATTACCTCCACTCTTTAATAAGGCAGTGAAAGATTTTCTAAGCATAAAAATGCAAAAGGACAAATAATGAGAAATTGCATTAGCAACAAATGGAAGATAGAAATTAAAAGATGAGTGCTAAGACACTTAACTGACCTGAGAACACTGAATGTTAAATCAGCAATGGAGAAAGTTGAGCAGCTACTCAATCTGTACCGCAGATCTCACAAGAGGCTCAGAAATTGTCAGCACTAAGTATCTCTGGAGAGGACAGGATGGAGTGTATGAAGAGGTTGTTGAAAACAGGAAGTTGGATTCAATTTTTTTTTAGACTCAGTTAAATCTCCAGATTCCTCATCCTCTGTGCAGCTGGAAGAGTTGTTGTCCCTCACCCTGGCAGAAGACTGGAAGTTTATTCTCTAGAGAGGTAAAGCTGAGTGTCTCTGGATTGGGAATATCAGACACATTTTGAAGAAGGTCTAATCTTATTGCAGATTGAGAGATTTAATTAAAGCTTGCCTACTGAATGTTAGGTGCTCCCATACCATTCTTCTCACACTCTGCTCTCAGAAATCGAAAGAGCCTGTCTTATGCTTTTCTTAAAATACTTGAAGATTATTCTATGCAGAATGTAAATGGTCAATAAGAAAAGACTAAAGTCAGTGCTTACTTCAGTGTCACAGCCCAGTCAGATCACTCTTTAAAGTGAAGCCCAAAGTTGACAAGCACACACATGCTCAGAAGTGCCAACCAGCCTTTAGTGATCACCAGATATTTTAACAAAACCTCTAACCTAAAAGTTAGTAACATAAACAGAAAGCAACAATGTCGGTGGAACAGATTATACAGAGAGCTAAAAAATTAAAAACATCATTATTTCCCAAGCGGCTATGAGACAGTATTGTATCAATGAAACAAGAATAATGTGCTTCAAAAAGAGATAATATGACGCAAGAAAAAAAGTCCTGAAAAATTAAAAACATAAAATATGATAAAATAGTTCTAAAATAGAAGTTTTAGAAACCAATGTTAAGATATTATCTCGGAAAGTAAAACAAACAGCAATGGGAAATAGGAGAGAAAAAAATAATAGAGAATTATCTCAGGAGTGCCAATATTTGAAATTATAGTTCTAAATAGACAAAATACAAAAAAAGGAACAGAAAATAATAATACTTTAAGTATCTCCCAGAATTGGAGAGAATGAGTTATAGAATTATAACAAGTCCCTAGCAAAATAGATTAAAATATGATTACATACTGTAATTTCATACTGCCAGTGCCCAAGATAAGATCCTGAAGCTTTTGGAGAGGAAAAAAAATCAGATATACTAAAGATTATGAATAGAATGTTTTTGGACTCTGCAGAAACAGACCAATGTTTTCAAAACTTTTAGGGAAAGACTTTCAACATTTTTAGGGAAAATGTTTTCCAATCTAGAATTGTGTACTCAAACTGTCAAGTAAATGTGAGAATAGAATAAAGACATTTTAGGACAGTCAATGTTACCAAAAATGTACCTCCTGCTTACCTTTTCTCTGAAAGCTACTTTAGGACTTTCTCCACCAACTTAGAAAGTAAAAACAAGAAAGAAGATATAGGATCTGGGAAACAGAGTATCTCACTGTTGCAAGTGGTAAAAAGAATACTCTTGATGATGATGTGCACAGATTTGTAGTATTTAGTAAATATCACTTTCCTTTTCCTATCTCCAAACTCCTGTGTCCCCAAATGTTCTTCAGTGGGCAGATCTCTGCAAACCTACACCTAAAGTTAGAGGAAACTGAAAAGCCGAAGAAAAAGGCTGACAAATCAATTTTCTTAGCAAGAAATATTTAATAGAGCCTTGCAAACAGAAGCCATGCTGTCCCCAGTGGCAATGAGACGAGATAGTGGGGCCGCATGCCATTAACCCCAGATCTGGGGCTTATATACAGTAGGGAAAAGGTATATATGATTCAGAAGGGATGTGTAGGACACTTGAAGTGTGATAACATCAAAATTGTTTTGACCTAAGGGAGGATTTACAGTAAGTATGTGTTCTTACACAAGGAACAATAGATAGACTGAAAATCTTAGAGGTCTTCCTGGAACAGAAGTGAATCAAAAGTCAACATGGCAGATTAGCATCCAAGATGGAGTTGCTTTAGCTTCTACACCAAACTCCCATGCATTAAAGTGTGGCCTCTGGACTAAGTCTTGTGGATGGAATGGATTGTGCTACTTTCTCACTAGTGTTTTCAACAAGGGATTGTGCCTCTTCTGGCTCCCCTTAAGATAGATGGATACAGGTGATGACTAGGCCCCAGTAGATGGTAGATTCACAAGATTAAAAATAAAAACCTGGATCCATAAATCACCACATGCAGAAGAGGCACCCACTAACCAAGGATCACCATCTTGGATTGTTTCATGGGCAGGAAATAACTTTCTATTCTGGAAGTCTGTTTATCATTGCAGCCTACCCTAACTACTAGGAATGGTGAAAGGAAATACTAGGATAAAACCATGTAACAGGCCGAGAGAGTAACCAGTCCAGATTAAAACAAGTCAGAGGCTCTGGAAGACAAATTTTCTGGGAAGATGAAGCAGATAGAAAACTGGATGTATTTAACCACTGGGGAAAAGTTTGGGGGTGAATTAGTCATAATAACACAGGCAACAAGGAAAATAAAAGTAAACAACACATCCACTGAATCTAGGGAGAAGGAAATTTATGCAAGATAGGAAAAGTAATTATACCTTGTTGCATGGCTCAATAACATTTACCTAACCTTAGAAGACTGGTCCAAGCAACATAAAGTTGTAACTTTCTTCGGGGGTTAGAAGTCTGGAGTCATGCATGTGTATAGTAATGTGGGAGGAAGAAGAAGAGTTAAGTCTGTATGTCCCATCTTGGGAAGTCAATAGATTATGCCTAAAACTGATAAATCAAGAATGGCTATATAAGCATTTCTTATACATAGGGAGATTAATACCAAGAAAAATTAGCTACAAGTGTCAATAGTTCATAACACTGAAGAATACAAATATTGAAAGGATATCAGCAGGGGACTTATATTTTGTAATAAGCCACATAGATTTATTTTGCTCTTTAAATTCCATATCTATATATAATACATTAAAACAAAAAACATAAATATTGAAAAGTTATATCCACACTCTTTATAAAAAATATTCAGATGTATTAGAAATAGAGCTATAACATTAGAATAAAGTTCAATCAGAGTGAAGGAGAAAACAGATAGGAGTGAGGGGATTCTGCTGCTCAAAGCTACAGAAGAAAATGAAGTGAAAAACATCTGTCTAATAAAAAGCTAAAACTCAATAAAAATCTGGAACTTTATCAGTTATGAAACTGTAAGTTTTATTATAAAGTAGCTCATTCAAATTATGAAAACTATCAAGGCCTCAGGAGATGAGTTTTAAAAATATTATGTGACAAACTAGAATGGGCTAATTGTTAAAAAGGTAAACTTTTCTGTTAAGTGAAAAAATGAAGATTTACCTTTATGTGTAACCAACTTAAAAATGGTAACTCTAAATGTTCTTGGAATTAATAAGCTTGTGTTGTATATGTAGAGCCAGTCTCAGTGCAAAATTTTATGTCTATTTGAGAAGAATGAGATAATTAACAGCACTAAACGTGGAATCTTCGAACTCTATGACAAAGTTTCAGAGATCTGCGAATTTATCCTAAGTAAATAAGCAAAGAAAAAAAATCATGCATAGTGAGATAAATAATAATTCCTTACCCTATAGAGTGGCAACCTAATTATAAGAACCATTCACAACTCAATCAGATTTTTATTATATAATAAATATTAAAATATATAAGACAATTCTGTAGTTGTGATTTTTATATAAAATGCAAATGCATATGGACACAATTGTCAAAATTCATAAATTTAGATCAATGACTTAGGGTGCTGGCCTGTGAAATGACATTTTTTATTCTTAATTTTTTTAATGTTACAAAACAGGTTTGAAGTTTAAGTGTTATCTGCAACACTTGCTGATCCGTTTAGAAAAAGTACATATATTTTAGAGCCTCATTTTGCTCACCTATCTCTGAGCATTTTCCTGAGAATCCAGTGCTATAATGTGTATGAAAGCACTTGGTAAATTCAAAGTACTTTATTAACATACGAAGTTATTGTTATCATTTTTATCAGTAAACCATTGAGAACAATGCTTTGGCAGGATTTTTTCTTCTCTCAACCACAGACAGAGCTTTATCTCCCTGCCTCCAGATGTGACACATTAGAAGTTACTTGAGCTCAAGGTCAATTTTCAACTTTGGCTCCTTAGAGAAGCAATGGAATAAACCAAAGATCAATGTGAATGTTTTCCAATAAAATCATCCAAAAGGAATACCCAGGGAGGGATGGAAAGCATTCCAAGGACCCCACAGGAAGAACAAGTTTCTGAGAGCTCTGGACTGCTCTAATAAGATTGCCTTAGCCATTGTCCATCTTTCCATTGGGAAAGACTTTCCTTGGTCAACTCCTATTACATTTCAATGTTTCCTTGGTCAACTGCTATTACATTTCAGTGTCTTTGAGGGGCTTAATCAGAGGGCCTCAATCAAATGACTTAAACTCAAAATATTTAGGCCCAATCATTACTATAGACCAGGATCAAATTGGAGTTCTTTTTACATAATTAAAAATATGTAATTTTTAAATTATGTAATTTCAATAATTTTTCAACTTGGGAGCCTCTCTGAGTTCGACAATTAAAGTTTAGAGATAACTGTTTGGGAATTCTAGTTTGATCTGTTTATTGAAATTAAATGCAGGAGAGCCAGAGACTACCTCAATTGCAGTTCTCATGGTTTGTTGTGTCAGGAACATAAAAAGTATGTGAAAATATGTACTGAAGTTGCTCAGTCTTATTTCCTAAGAATATTATTTATTGTAACATGAGCTTTGTTAAAGGCTTATTTGCCATCTCTCTGTCTCCTTCAGTAAAATGTCCATTCATGTTTTTTGCTCATTTCATAGTTGGACTTTTTGTTGTTTAGAAGCTGAGCTTTGAAATACACAGCACTAACCCTTTATGCAATATGCGGCTTGCAAATATTTTATGCCAATTTTGCGAGAGGTTTATCAATTTTATTGATTTTTTTCAAAGTATCAGGTTTTGCTTTCAGTGAGTTTTTTCTTATTGTTTTCCTGTTTTACATTTAATTGATTTATCTTCTTATTTTTATTATTCCTTCTTATTTGCTTTTATTGTGCTGTTCTTTTCTAGTTTCTTAAGATAGATACCTGGTTATTAGTTTGAACTCTACTCATTTTCTAATGTAAGCATTGGAGGCTATACATTTCTGTGTCAGCCCTGCTTCAGCTGCATCCCACGAATTTTGTTATGTTTTATTTTCAATTTATTCAATTGCTTGCATTTTAAATTTTATTTTAGACTTTCTCTGTGACCCACGAGTTGTATAGAAGTGTGTTTGTAAATTTCCAAGTGTTTGAGGTTTTTCCTGTCATCTTTCTGTTATTGCTTTTGATTCAATTATGGTTGGAAAAAATGTTTTATAGGATTTTAATTCCTCTAAGTTTGTAAATGTTTGCTTTATGAGTGAGGATACAGTCTATCTTAATGAACATTTCATGAGTACTTGAGAACAGTGTGTACTCTGCTGTTGGGTGGAGTATTCAATAAATGTCATTTAGATCCTATTAATTGATGGTCTTGTTCAGTTATTCTGTGTCTTTGCTAATTTTCTTCTAGTGACTCCATTGGTTGCTGAGACTAGGGTGTCGAAGTCCCAACTATAACTGTGGATTTATCTTTTTATATTTCTAGCCCTATCAATTTTTGTTTCATGTATGCATTAGGTTCTTATGTTGCACTAACAAATTACCACAATTTTAATGACTTAATACAGCACAAATCTATTGTCACAGCTCTGCAGGTCAGAAGTCTAAGACAGTTCTCACTGGGCTAAAATCAAGGTGTCAGCAAGGCTGTATTCCTGTCTGGGGGCTCTAAGGGAGAATCTGTTTCCTTGTTCATTTAGGTTGCTGTCAGAATTCAGTTCCTTTTGGCTATAATTTTGAGGTCTTCATTTACTTGCTGTCTAGTGACTGCCAGCCCCAGCTTCTGTAGGCTGTCGGTATTCCTTAGCTCATGGCTTCCTTCTTCTTCTTTAAAGGCAGTGATGGCAGATCAAGTTCTTTTTATGCTCTGAATTTCTGCTGCCTCTTCTTCTATTGCTGCATGCGTCTGAACCACTCTTCTGGCTTCATTAAAATTGTAAGGGCCTATGTGATTTTATCACATGGGACCCACCTAGATAATCCATGATAATGTATCTCCTTATTTTGAGATCAAATAATTAATATCTTAATTTCATCTACAACCTTAATTCCTCTTTGTCATGTAACATACAAGGGATTATGATGTACATGTCTTTGATTCTCAGTACCACATTATATTTTAAAGCTCTGTTGTTTTATTCATACATTTAAGATCGTTATATTTTGGCCAGATTGATCATTGAAATGGCCCCTTTATTCACCAAGTAATTTTTTTCACTCTGAAATCTACTTTATCTGGTATTAATATAGCCAATCTTGCTTTTTAAAAAAATAATAATATTAGCATGATATTTTTCTATCTTTTTTTATCTTTGACCTATGTATGTCATTTTGTTTGAAGAAAGTTTCTTATGAAAAATATTACTTACATATATATTTAACCTGCCAATCTTCTCTGATATATTGAGACCATTTTATTTAAAGTAATTATTGATATATTAGGGCTTAAGTCTACCATTGTATTATTTGTTTTTTTATTTGTTTCTTCAGTAATTTCTGTTTTTCTCTTTTCTTGCCTTTCTCTGGGTTAAGCATTTTCAGGTTATCGCATCTTGTTTTATTTATATTATGTTAAGTATATTACTTTGTAGCTTTCTTGGTGGTTACTCTAGGTATCACACATAGAGAGCACTTCAAAAGTTCATGGAAAATGGCATTAAAAATAAGTAAAAGTATAAACATGATTACATCCATTTTAAGACACTTCTGTAAGCAATGATACTGTTTAGTCCATCCCTAAAGAACTGAAGATGAGTCTGGGAACTTAACCTTGTCAATGCAGTTTTTTATATTATTAACTGAGAAAATATGAGTACCCTTTACAAATTTTTTAAAAATATTAGTAGACAAAAAAGAAGAAACCAAATTAGGACTGTAAGGTGGATGCTTCATGATTTCCCACTGAAACTCTTGCAAAATTGCCCTTGTTTGATGAGAGGAATGAGCAGGGTCTTTGACCTGGTTGGGAGGGACTCTCTGGTGAAGCTTTCCTGGGCATTTTTCTGCTAAAGGTTTGGCTAACTTGCTCAAAACACTCTCATAGTAAGCAGATGTTATTGTTCTTTGGCGCTCCAGAAAGTCAACAAGCAAAATGCCTTGAGCATGCAAAAAAACTGTTGGCATGACTTTTGCTCTTGATCAGTCCACTTTTCCTTGGACTAGACCATTTTCACCTTTTAGTACCATTGCTTAGATTGTGTTTTGACTTCAGGATTGTGCCAGTAAAGCCATGTTTCATCTCTTGCTACATTTCTTTAAAGAAATTTATCAGCATCTTGATCTCATTTATTTAAAATTTCTATTGAAACTTCTGCCTTTGTTTGCAGCTGATCCAGGTGCAATAGTTTTGGTACCCATTGTGTAGGAAGTTTGCTTAACTTTAATTTTTTAGTCAGAATTGTGTAAGCTAAACCAGTTGAGATGTCTATGGTGTTTCCTATTGTTTCAGCTGTTAGTCATCAGTCCTCTTCAATTAGGGCACAAACAAGATTAATTTTTTTTCTCTCAAATTGATATGGATGATCTGCTGCTGTGGGCTTCATCTTCAACATTATCTCTTGTCTTCTTAAAATGAATATCAGTTTATAAACTGCTTATTTTGGGGGGACACTGTTCTCATAATCTTTCGATGGTTTCCCAATTCTTCCAAGGTTCATGATAAATTTGTTGTTCAGTCATGCATCAATTTTAGCAGAATTTATGTTGCCCTGATAGAGGCTCCTTTCAAGCTGACTTATCTTTCTTAATGCCTCCAACTAGATCCAGTTGGGGTGAAATGATTAATAAGATGATGACTTATCTTTCTTAATGCCTCCAACTAGATCCAGTTCAGACATGGTATATTAGTATGAGTTTATTTTTGTGCAAAAATATTTTAATATCCATGATAGGTTTTTCATAATACATGTTTTACATGAATTTTTGAAGACCTTTTGTATATAATTCATTACCAACCCCTAATATTGTCATTGTAACTCTTTGAATGAATATTGAAAAATTACTTCCACTTATTTGCGTTTATCTTCCCTACCTTTTAAATGTAATTTTATCAGTATTTTCTCTACAATTACTGACCAGCACAACTAATATTATAACTTCTGCTTCAACCATTAAATACAATTTTAAAAATTCGTGGAGAAGAATAGTCATTATATTTTCCCTTATTTTTTATTCCACACCTTCTTTTTATAATTTATTTTATGTTTTGAGAGCTTTATTTAGCCATTAAGGGTAGTTTTTCTAGAAACGGATTTCTTTAATTTTGAGAATGTCTTTATTTCCTATTCATTTCTAAAGTGTTCTTTAGCCAGATATAGAAATATTTGACAGTTTTTTTTTTCAACACTTGCGAAATGCTGTGCTGCTTCCTGCTGAACTCTGTGGTTTCAAATGAGAAATATGTTTTCATTAGAATTGGTATTCTGTTATAGATAATGTGTTATTGCTTTGGTTGCTCTTAAGTTTTTAGTTTTAAGCTATTTACTTATGATATCTATTGCCATAATCTGTCTAATTATTTATGGTTGCTCAGTTTTTTTAATATGTAGTTTTATGTCTTTCACCAAATTCAGACAGCTTTCAGTTCTCATTGTTTTCAGTATACGTTTAGGTCCACCATTCTTTCTCTTCTTGTTTTGAGACTCCAGCTGCAACAGTTAGATCTTTTGTTGCAGTCACACATGTTCCTGATATTCTATTCATTTTTTCCATCTATTTTCTCTCCATTTTGCAGACTGAGTAAATTGTATTGTTCTGCTTTCAAGTTAACTGATTCTGTCCTCTGTTATCTGCTCTGTACTATTGAGGACATGCATCAGGTTTTTATTTCAGTTACTGGATTTTTTTTAGTTCAATAATTTTAGTTTGCTCCTGTTTTTTAACTTCGATTTCTTTGCTAAGGTTTTCTTTTTTGATCCAATGGAATTCATAATAATTTGTTAAAACAATTTTATTGTGGCTGCTGCTTTATAATCTTGTCAGAAATTTCCCATAACTTGGTATTTGTATCAGTCCATTGTTTTTTCTTGTCATTCAAGTTGTAATTTTCCTGTTTCTTGGTATCAGAAATGATATTTCATTCTATCTTGGACATTTTGGATGTTATCCTAAGAGGTTCTTGATCCAATTTTTTATCTTCTATTTTAGCCGGTAGTCATTCCTTTTAGGTTTAACATGTAAATTCTGACATTCTTTTGTGGGCTATGGTTCCAATGATAATTTGGTTTTCTGAGCCTTTGAAATGCTATTATTGTCTGCTTCATTTTTTTGGCTCTGCTCAAGTTTTCTCTGGATCCACGAGAGAGCTCCCTGAGGGGCTGAGGATGCTTATCTCAGCTCCCCAGCAAAGTTGGATAATGGGGAGCATGTACTAGACCTGTAGGACAGAATAAATTCTGTTTTATTTTCTGGCCATCTGATGTTGATGAATTTCTTACATTATTTCTGCTGCTGCCACTGGAGAAAAAAGGACTTACCAGGCTGCCTTCTGGCATTGGGTGGAGGATCAATAGCTACAACGTCTGGAGGACTCTCTGTCAGTTTGGTGGAGGGCAAGATTATACTGGTTCTGTGCCACCTTATGCAATTGAGTAGGCAACCAGGAGCTACTGAGTCTGGGCAGCTCTCTGCAGCTGGTTGGAGCACCAGGGGGACATATCTTTTGCTCTGGAGTGGGGCATGAGTTGACGTTGTAGTTCGTTCCCACGCTGCTAATAAAGCTAATAAAAGGCTCTGTTGTGTCTGCCCCTCCAGGCTCTGTTGCTGCTTGGAATACTGGCCTGCTGTCACTGACAGGTGTGGGCAAGGGATAGCTTGGCTACCCAAGATCTTGTGACATGGCTGCTGCAGGTAGATTAGGCATCATTGCCACAAGGTATGGGTACCAGTGAGGCCTGTAACCCACAAATTTAGCCTCAGCTAATAAGTTACCTGACTCTGGGTAATTTATAAAGGAAAGAGATTTAATTGACTCACAGTTCCACATGGCTTGGGAGACCTCACAATCATGGCAGAAGGCAAAGGAGGAGCAAAGTCATGTCTTACATGGCAGCAGGCAAAGAGCTTGTGTAAAGGAACTCTCCTTTATACAACCACCAGATTTCATGAAACTTATTCACTGTCATGAGAACAGAATGGAGAAGACCCACCTTCATGATTCAGTTACCTTCTACTGGGTCCCTACCATGACACGTGGGAATTATAGGAGTTACAATTCAAGATGAGATTTGCGTGGGGACACAGCCAAACCATTTTAGTAGGCCTGCACAAGATCTTCAGTTGACATCGCTGTTACCTGTTATCATGTCCACTAATGCTGGCAGGTATGGGTTGTGTCAGCCCCTCTAAGCTCTGTTGCTGCTGGGAGTACTGGCCTGCTGTCACTGATAGGTGTGGGCAAGGGATAGGTTGGCTACCCAAGATCTTGTGGCATCGCTGCTGCAGGTAGATTAGGCATCATTGCCACAAGGTATGAATTCCAAGTCCCCAGTGGGCTTTCCTTCCCTGATCTTTTGATCAGAGAGAGAAGATTCCTTTTCTTTGCTTTTTTCTTTTTCTCTGCTTTTTTTTTTTTTTTTTTTTTTTGGTTATTTTTATTTTGCTTTGTTTAATTGTTTTGTTTTGGTTAGCTGTTGTGGGTTACAGGCCTCCCTGGTACCCATTCTGGGATAACAGAATAAACAGGAGGAAAGTTACCATGTTGGTATTTATTAATATGTGAGACCCTTGAGGAAAGAAAATAACTTTTATCTGAAGAGCCTTTTAAAATGATCAGCCCCAGAGAAACATTAAAATTAGACAGGAAACACTTCCTACTTTACCCCTTGAGCTCTTCAAACTGCTTATTATTGCCACAAGTAGCTTTCCTCTAACAATGCCACACCACACACAGCTTAACAATGTATAGCCAATCACTAATAAATGTTATTTCTGTAAATCAATGAGAATTCATGACAAAAAACTTTGTATCAGTCCACTCCTGTCCCCTGCCCCCGCCCCCCCTTTTTTTTTTGCCTTTAAAAACCTGCTTCTAAAAAAGGCTTATTGGAGCTCATATCTGCGGTTACTTAGGTCTGAGTCTTCCAGGCAGCTGTCCTCACATTGGCTCATGTAAACTCTTTAAGTTATAATTTGTTCTTCAGCCTCTTCCTTTCATGGTGCCTGCCTTATCCCACCAGTCGTCATCTTACTGCCTTTCAGAGTACTTTTATAATTGCCTGTTGAGTTATTTCCAAAGTATGCCATTGCATATAAAGGGGATGAGCAGTAAAAAGATAGTCTATGCCATATTATTCCTGAAGTCTAAATGCTAATCTGCTTTTTTAAAAAAATAATTTACCTCAACCACTGAAGTTTCTTTTAAAGAAATAATATATTGAAAGTATTTTGCTGTAAACAATAAAACATGCTAACTATAAAAATTAGCCAATAAAGAAAATATAGAAAGTAGGAAAACAATCATCTGTAATCATTATCCAAAGCCAAATATAATGAACATTTGGTTAATTACTTTCCAATCTTGTTTTTCTGATGAGTTAAGTTATGCCGTTACTTTTCTGGGTAACCATGACCATGCCATTTTTATGTTTCAATTACTTTAATACAAATATTTTTCCTGTTATTGTAAATTATTCATAATTCTTTGTTTTGATGGTGGTTCATTTTGGAGTACCATCATTTTCTTATTGTTAGACATGTAAGTTGTTTTCTGCATTCCAGTTATTTTTTTCTGTTGTAATATTCATGTAATGCATACCTTAATATATACAATTATTTTGATGGTTTGTTTTATTTAAATACAACAGTGTCCTGGAGGAGGATAACTATAAGAAACTGAAGAAAAAAATATTTCACCCCCAAATATCCTTCTTTGACATATTTCAAGATGGCTATTAGGAGGGAATGGTAACACAAGAATAGCTAAAAAGCTGCCCTTTGTCGGGGAGATTTGCATCTGTAGAGAAAATCTGCATTGGTAAAATGAACATCCTGGCTTGCTCTGCTTCCCACTCCAGCCTCCCCCTCCACCTTCAGTCTGGATCTAGGACTGATTGGCTCACTTTGGGGGTCTGACACATACTTTCTCTTTCTGAGCACTGCTACCAGTGAGGTTTTATCTGCTTGGCAAAACTTAGTTTGACCTGCTTTCCTCTCTTTACTTCCCAGAGCCCAGACAAAGTGGGTTCCAGAACCCTTTTTCTTTCATTCATTTCTCCTGAAAATCATTTTACTTCTACACCCACCCCCCAATAAATTCGTATGCCTTTCTCCCTGTTATCTGTCCATAATCTTGTCTATTAGGGTTTATTTTATTATTTTTATTTTTATTTTTAGAGAGAGGTATGAGGTGTTGCTCTGTCATCCAGGCTGTAGTGCAGGCTGTAGCGCCATTATAGCTCACTGCAGCCTTGAGCTCCTGGGCACAAAGAATCCTCCCGCTTCAGACGCCTGAGTAGCTGGGACCACAGGTGTACACGATCACACCTGGCTCAGCTTGTTTTAGAGTCTCAAATCATCTAAATTTCCAGGGAAAAATTTAAACTTCCCTACAAGACAAAGTTGCAAAGAAGGAATAGGCTTTGGTATCAGAAACATAACAACTTGGTCCCTGCCTTTCCTGCTTTCTAGCTGGCCACCTAATCTTTCTGAGCCTCCCTAATCTCCTCCGCTTGACATGGGAACTAACCAAGGTCATATATGTAGAATTCTTAGCCTGCACCAGGTACTCATATATATTACACAGCAGTTCTGTTTCCCTCTCGCCTCACTTACTCCTCCATCTCATTCTCTTCCTGAAGATAATTAGGATGAGTTAACTAGTAAGGCGATTAAGGGTCATTTCTAAAATATCAGATTTTAAAACAGTCATCAATACGACTCTTTTAAACAATCTGCATCTCACCTCTGTAAAATTATCTTTCTAGCAAAATTAAATAAGCTTCAATAAATTGAAATGGAATTAAAAGATTGTAAGGTTTACGAGAATGTGAGTGAAATGGGGTGGGGAGGAGATTAAAATTATCTGTGAGATAGAAGGTTAAATTTTTTTAAATGTTAAGAAAAACATAAGTAAACATTTGATGTCAGCACACAGCATGGCAGTGAAGTGCCACACAATTTCCAAAAGTCTCTTTATCCCACAGAAACCATATTTGGATTTCTCGTGTATGGTAGTTTCCCTATGAAGAGACCCAGAGGAGTTGCTCTACTCTTTTTTGATGATGATGATGATGATGGTTGTGGTGATGATGGGTAAGACCTCAGAGGGGAAGAGGAGACAAAACAGAAAGAGGAAAATGGGAGGGAGATTAATTTATATCCATTGTTGAGTGCCTATTGTTTAGATTATTATTTTTTTCTGATGGTGCATCTGGGGTCATTTCTTCCTTCTCCTTCTATTATCTGTTATTTACTTTTGTCCTGTTTGTGCATTTTTACTGCATGTACTACCAATATGAGAGATGGCCCATTTCTATGCATTTGACCACATTGCCTACTCTTCTTTTTAAATTACTAACATTTATAAAGGTAATAAGCTATATCATTAATTTGTTAGTTTCTCATTGCTGGCGAGTTCTGCACATGTCTTTTATAAATTATGTTTAAGTTTGGAATAAATCAGAATTGAGGATCAAATTATTATGAATAGAGAGTGCTTTCCTCATCTTTTATATTTTGTCTACTCCAATTAGTTTTTATTGGAGTTTTGTATAAGTTTATGGGGTGATGAATTTTTATCTGTGTTTATTTTCTCTGCTAAACAAGAACTCTGAGAAGCTGGGTCACATGCCTTTGGTTTTGGGACTCAGATAGTTTTATTTAGAGAAGTTATGAGGTTCAACATTTCTGAGACTAACTGTATCCATGCAGAAAACCCTGCCTTGGCTTCACCTTTGAACCTAGGTTCCTCGAAGACCCAATTTACTCTTCATTTTAGTTCATTATCCCCAATGGGAGAGTGAGGTACTGTTCAGCCAAGTAGGCTCAGCCTGAAAGAGCCTACTTTCTCTAAACAAAATCTAATCACGAGTTTCCTGGAAGAGAGAGCTAGTTTGACTGTTTGGTCAGGAAAGTGCCATGGTAAGGTGAACTCATCTAACTATACTTGGTCCTCATGGCCTAATCTTTTTCTATGTGAAACATCACAGAGAAGATTCTGTGTCCTGAACTCTAATGGGCTCCAATTATTTTCTTGGGGAGAGTGAGATTGGTTGGAAGGAATGCTTTTAGGATTCTTGGCATAATGGGTAGACACTGAGCATAATGCAATATTTCTGTCATTTATATAATAACTATTCTGTATCTGAATATGCTCTTCATTAAATGTATCAGCTTAGGAACTCTACCAAGATCATAGCCAAATAATATGTCACTCCATATATAACTATGACAATCTTGAGATTAAATAACCATGGGATGCTACTTTTAATGGTTTTTCTAGCATCTTTAAACTTAGAAATGTGAACATTTGGCAGGTATTTTTATATTTCACTTTGTATTGTAAAAGGGCCTTAACCCTGAAAAAGTAGCCAGATTTTCACTTGACAGTTCTTGAATCTCAGTTTTTCTATGCCTCAAACAAGGGCCTTTAAGCAGCAATGTGCTACATCTTTTGTTAGTCACTAGAGTTAAAAAAATAGAAAGACATTCTCTTGTTTACTCATTCATTTGGATATCATTTGTTGAGCATCCATTATGTGCTCAGCATCATGCTAGGTTCTGTGAGGTGATGTGGAAATGAATGTAGTAAATTTATTCATTCATTCAATGAACATTATTGAGAATCTGTGATTTGATGAATTCATAAAATGTGTTTCCCATCTTCAATAAATTCACAGTGTAGCTACAGAAACCCCAGCTAATAAAACGATTGAGATCCTTTGTGTTAAACGTGAAATAAATGGAAACTATCATAGATGCTAGGAAACTACTTTGCAAATAATGAAACTTTGCACTTGAGAGTTTTGTTTAGCATCAAACAAAACAGCCTTTTCTGTCTCCTGACCATACAGGGGACACATATTAATTTAGTTTATTTGACTAGAAATTTACCATATGACTCCATAATTCTAGGTCCTATGCCAGACATTGGTAATAACAAGATTCAAGAAGCACAGTTCCTGCCCTTGAAGAACTTAGTAGCAATGGCGATGAGGATGCTCAGGAATTGTGCAATGGTACAAGTGATGCGTGAGCACTGAAGAGAGAGCAGAGAATGTCCCTAACAGTAATGGTGCATGAACTGAAGTTCAAAACAGTAAAGAGAATGGGGCATCAGTGTTCTGGCCACAAATGAAAAAGATCAGAGGTCTGAGAGAGCTTGCTCTGTTGGAGGAACTACATGTCGTGTGTTATTACTGGAGCATGAATTCCGTGGAAGAGCATTGGGAAAGGTCTTGGATATCAGGAGAGAGCATTTGGATATCTTTCTGGAAGAGACGGTGAGTCAGAGATCTACTTTCCATCTAATCTGCCAGTATTTCCCAACTTCTGTTTTCTAATATCCTATGAATTTTTTGCATTTTACTTAAAAGTAATATTGTTTGAGTTCCCCAGCAGCAGAGAGTAATGAACAATGATCAGAACAGTTAGGTTAGAAGAACATAAAACTAGTTCCCAAGTGTCAGGACACATTCTTTACTGGTGCTGTGTCCCATGTGGCATATGAGAAGCACCTTCTGTTATATTTATCTCCTTTGGTCCTCTCAATAGATTTATAGAGTGAAGTGGAATTTCATTCATTTGCTAGAAAAGAAAACAGAGACCCTGGGAGATAAACTGATGTTTGCCAAGCCATGCAGAGAGCCAGCAGTGGTTTATTTCCAGAGCCTAGGCCTCCTGGTCCCAGTGAAATGTTTCTGCCATGAGTCACATGTGGACTTTCTGCTCTGCTGTGACCCCAGTGATGCCCAGCTTACATTCAGGGCTTGCAATTTAGAGTGTGAAAAAGATGGATCCCATACCTATGGTTGTAATGCTATCCATTTCATACTTCCAGCAAGCATCCAATCATTTATTAATCACTTACTGTGTGCATTTTTATACCCAACGGTGTGTAGAAGATCAGACCTGGGCATTGAATGCCAGCTTTTATACTACATGCCTCTTAATTTTGAGCAAGCTTTTCAAACTCTTGGTTTTATTTGTTCATCTGTAAAAGTTGACACAATCATGATACCCAAAACATGAGGTAATATGTTCTTAGAAGAGAGCATGACACGTGTTAACCTTTCAGAACCGTTATACAGTAGCTAAAATAAGTAATAAGGTCTGGGCCCTGCTTTCTCCATGCTTTATCTCAGTGAGAACACCAAAATTCAAAAGAGTTCTTGAAGTTTCAGTAAGATGAGAGAGCAGGATATCCCAGGCACCCTAGACCCTCTCTTTGCACAATGGAGTCACATATTCTTGGCTATTTACCTTCTTTCTGTGGCTTCTGACAATACTGGCCAAAGTGTTCTGTTTAGGAAAAATGCCTACTACAAGGGGAGTAGACTGACATAATCTTGGGAATCACCCTCGTCCTCTTTTCCCCCGCCTCCTCCTGCACCACTAAATGCTCTTAAATTCCCTTTATCCTCCTTTCCTCTAGCTGTTTTTCTTGGCCTGCTTAGAAGTTATGTTTTCTAATTGGGTCTCTCATGGAATTGAGTGTTCCTCCATTGTTTATAGTTGCACCCATATGCTTGTCGCAGATACACATGGAGCTATGGATAAGTATGAGTTAGGTCTTGACTGTGCATGCATGTGCACACACACACACACACACACGCCCCCCACACATACACAGACACAGACAGAACATGCCTGTTTCCATTTAATTTTGCTTTTTGGGTGAAATCGTTTACATAAGTAGGACCATAGGTTAAGTGTGTCCATGTTAGATGATTTGGCAAATGAATCTGGTCTGAAAAGCATGTTTGATATCAGAGGGCCTGAACAGCATCATTTTCAGGGGTCAGGCCCTACTGGGTCTGGCTCAGAGTTCTCTGCCAGTTTTGAGGGTGTGGTGCGGAGAGTCTGATGTTTGCTTTAATGAATGTGCGAAGTCTCTTAAACAGATTGTCTGCCTAGAAAAACATTTCAGATGCTTCTCAGTCCTGAACTTTGGCTTCTTCAGCCATAACCAAAGAAATATTAGGCTAGTTTAAAACCTTTTCCAATCATTCCATAAAAATTGTGGTTTCCCTCCTCTATCAAATCAGCTAATCTCATTTAACCATGACCACTGCTTAAACGCAATTAAATTATAGTCAGAAAATTCTCTTTCCTTGACAAGAACCTAAAATAAGGTGCACATACCAATGAACGTAGCTCACACAAGACTAAGGTCTAAGTTTACAAGTTCCACGAGGACAGGGGCTTTGTTCATCTTGTTCCCTGTTATATGCCCAGCCCCTATAACAGGGTCTTCATTACTGCCTGCAGAGTAAGAATTCATAAAGGAAGTTTGATGAATCTTTTCATCTCTGATGTGGATGCTTGGCAACTAGTGGACTTTTCATTAAATATTTGGGTAAATAAATGCTGACCCCTGGAATTCCATCCTCTGATATTCATGAGTCTAGATTGAGACATTGATGATTGTTAAAATGCAGAGGTGACTCACGGAGTCAGTTGGTCTTCATGTCTTCAGGAATAAAGGACCTGAGATGGGAGGCAAGAGAGATTGTGCTGAGGGCCTGGCTACCAAGGGAGGTGACAGTAAATGGATGCAATGGTGGGACAGGTTGGATGCAAACAAGACTTTTTCCCCTTCACTTCTAAACCTCAGTCTGCCATCAACCAGCCCCTCCTGGCTCTCTCCCACCGGCTGTCCCAGGTTTTTCAGGTTACTCCTCAGCTGCTGGGAGACAGCTCCTTCAGAAACTCAGGCTACTGTCTTTCTGATTCAACATTGAAGGTCCAAGGTGAGTATTTCCTTGGATTCAGCCTTTTGTCACAGCCCCAATGGATCCTACATATAACATTTTTCTTAAATATGTATTTTATATGACTATAAAAGCAATACTCATTTGAAGATAATTGAGGCTATTTATAAGGTATAAATAGGCAGAATAAAATTATTCATTAACATTTAGTTACAGTTTGTTCTGGCTATTTTTTTTTTTTTTTTTTTTGAGACGGAGTCTCGCTCTGTTGCCCAGGCTGGAGTGCAGTGGCCGGATCTCAGCTCACTGCAAGCTCCGCCTCCAGGGTTTTACGCCATTCTCCTGCCTCAGCCTCCCGAGTAGCTGGGACTACAGGTGCCCGCCACCTCGCCCGGCTATTTTTTTGTATTTTTTAGTAGAGACGGGGTTTCACTGTGTTAGCCAGGATGGTCTCGATGTCCTGACCTCGTGATCCGCCCGTCTCGGCCTCCCAAAGTGCTGGGATTATAGACTTGAGCCACCGTGCCCGGCCTGTTCTGGCTATTTTTTATGCTTAGGGTTTTTTCTTTTGTGCTATTGAGGTCATATTGTATGAACAATAATATATTTTGATTTTTTACCTAGTAGGATTAATACAGGAATTTTCTTATATCATTAAATGACATTCATTGCAAATGCTATTCCAAAAAATCAGAAACTTTTGTACTTTGCAAATGCACTGTAATTTACTTAGACTTTCTTCCATTGCTTGACAGTAATTGATACATAGTAGAATGAAGAGTTTCTCTAGGCATGGAGAGTACAGTATTAGGTCATGTTTGGAACTGCCCAAGCAAGGCTTCTGTTCTCCTGGGGAGAGGTAGTTTTCTAGATCTAATCTGTGTTAACTAGTCATTTGATTAAGATAGATGCTTCACTGAGTACAGACATAGTAAGATGTATACGGGGAAATATGAATATCCCTATTTTGTTTCTTCTGACTTAAATTTTTGAAATGATATAAATAACACTCAGACTAATGGCTTACTAAAGGGAAACAAGTCACAAACACTAATGCAGTTTTTTAACCTTTAAGCCTTAGTTCAAAACAACATAACTGTACATTTCAATCTTAATTTGAGTGACTCATGAGTTTGATTTGATAAAATTAAATTAAACTGACTAAGCTGTCATCAGTGCTAGCCACCATTCAAAAGGCTCTGGAAGAATATAAAATAGTGCAGCCACTTTGGAAAACAGTATGGCAGTTCCTCAAAAAAGTGAAAATAGGATTACCATATGATCCAGCAGTTCCACTTATTGATCTATATCCAAAAGAATTGAAAACAGGGACTGGAACAGATATTGTACACTCGTGTTCTGAACAGCGTTGTTTGTAATAGCCAAAAGGTGGAAGCAACCCAGGAGTCCACTGATGAATGAATGGATAGACCCATAAAAACTGAAAATAATTGTTTAAGAAAAGAAATGAATAAAGTGATATATGCATATGAAATAAAATATTATCCAGCCTTCAAAAGGAAGAAAATTCTGACACACGCTACAACATGAATGAATTTTGAGGATGTGCTTAATGAAACAAACTAGTCACAAAATACAAATCGTTGATATTTCACTTATATGAGACATTTAGAATAGTCAAATATGTAGAGTTGTAAAATAGAATGGCAGATGACAGGGAAGGGGGAAGAGGGAGATGGGTAATTGTTGTTTAATGGGTATAGAGTTTCAGTTTTGCAAGACCAAAATAATTCTGGAGGATTGCAGTGATGGTTGCATGATATGAATGTGCTTCATACTGCTCAACTGTATATGCAAAAATGGTTAAGATGGTAAATTTTATTATATGTATACTTTTACCAAAATTTTTATGAAATAGGCTCTGGAAAAACAAAATAAATAATGTAAAAATACATTATCTTAGTGACCTCTTAGGGATGTGTGAGTAGTTAGGTCAAGGAGGCTAGGGGAAAATAGGCTGGTTCATAAATTACAACACAGAGAATAAGTGAAGTGGGTGTAAACTCTACAGAAGATACTTAAAGAAGTTAAGTAAGAGAAAGGCACGTGTGAGCAAGTGGGGACTGCGGGTCAGGGATGGTCTCATGAAGGAAGTGGCTAGAGCTTCCACAGAGGGATGCGGGGGGTGGACTGGAGAGTCAGCACAGGGGGATGTGATGGTTAATATTGATTGTCAACCTGACTGGATTGAAGGATGCAAAGTATTGTTCCTGGGTGTGTGTGTGAGGGTGTTGCCAAAGGAGATGAACATTGAAGTCAGTGGACTGGGAGAGGCAGACCCACCCTCATTCTGGGTGGGCACCATCTCATCAGCTGCCAGCAGGGCTAGAATAAAGCAGGCAGGAGAAGATGGAAGAGCAGACTGTCTAAGCTGAGTCAATTCTCCTTAATAAACTCCCTTTCATATATGCATATATCTGATTAGTTCTGGCCCTCTAGAGAACTCTGACTAATACAGGGGAAGAGAGGAAACTGGGAGGAAAAGACGTGGAATGAGCTTAGGGCAAGTTTGGAGTATTAAGGAAATAAAGTGTCGTGGAATAAACAGCTCAAAGATCCTTTCTTCAGCTGTGTCAGTGTTTGGGCCAGCAAGTTTTTTTACTAATGATTTGATGTAAGACTGAGAGTGTCCTAGTCATACATCTGTCAGTCTAAGAAGAGGCAGAGCTGGAGGTTTGGAAGCATTTAGTTCAAAGTGAAAGCAGGTTTGTTTTGTTGGAAAGTCAGTAGATCTGGAAATGAAATCTCACAAATTGTTTGTCAAATTGGATTTGTGGGAACAGATTGAATTAAATATTATTCAATTGAATATAAAACTTAGAGGTACATGATATATTTGTGATACATTAGTGCTATTTTCAAAGGTTACTTATTTTTTTTAAAAAAAACTTTAACCAATGTAGTACCTACTGGATGACTAAGACTGTGTTAGAAGAGAGGCGAAAGGGCAAGAAAGGAAAATTGAAAGCCAAATTGATCAGAGTTCCTGTGTCAATGGAAATAATAGTTCAGCAGGGGAGAGACATGTGTGGTTATTGTAAGGTAGTATGGGATGGGGCTTGATCATGCTGGGTGGGACTGAAGATCAAGCTAGCCTCAGGACACAAGGATAGAATTTGATGTCAAGGAGATAGAGGGAACTCGAAAAATCTTGTCTCTCAGCCTAGTGGCTTGAGTAGTGAATCCTTCAGGGTCTGGATGAGATAGTAGAGTGGAGTAGCTTAGGTTACTGAAATATTCAATCTAAGAGGTGCAGAAGGAAAGATTAAAGATCCTACAGGGAAGGAGTTTCCAAGCTGCAGGTTGTTACCAGCATTCGTTACAAACATAAAGTAGGCCAGAATAGCATGTAATTGAGTAAGAAATATTAGTGTGATATTGAAGACAGTGAAGAGAAGTATAATTTCGTCAAACTGTGGTTTCAGTTTTGAGGGTGGAGTCATAGCACAGAGCATATTTCTTACTGTGAGTCTCAGTGACCAATGTTTGGGAGCAGTGCAGTAGGCATCTGCAGGAAGCAGAGAAAGCAAATTAAGAAGACAATTGAATATGTTACCTTGCATGGACAATGAATAGTATCATAATAGAATGTTCTTTTTTTAATAATAAAGCTTTGATTAAACTTGTTTCAATGTTACTCGAAAGTTTAAGATTAAATATATATAAATATATACGTATATGTACATATATACATATATACATATACACACATATATACATATATACATATATACACATATATATGAACAAAGAGTTAAAACAAAAATAACAAAACATAACACTGCTTATTAATACATACTAGACATGGAAGAAAGAAGCTATAATGCCCGTATGTTTATGTGAATGAGTGCATGTGTTTGTGTCTGCCCATGAAATACTACTCATCTAAAAGAAAAATTAGATTGTCCTTTACAAGTAGCAACCTGACACTGAATACAGTGGTAAGACAAGTTATATGGACTTGTGATTTGGTCTCATGGCTATATGGGTCTCATTGAGTATGCCTGAGCATCTTCTTAACCAATAATCTTGTTATTTTCTTCAGAATATGGGAATTACATACCTTTGTTTTTTTTTGTTTTTTTTTTGTTGTTTTTTTTTTTGAGACGGAGTCTCACTCTGTCACCCAGGCTAGAGTGCAGTGGTGAGATCTTGGCACACTGCAATTTCCGCCTCCCAGGTTCAAGCGATTCTCTCAACTCAGCCTCCCAAGTAGCTGGGATTACAGGTGCCCACCACCACACCTGGTTAATTTTTGTATTTTTAGTAGAGATGAGATTTCACCATGTTGGTCTGGCTGGTCTCAAACTCCTGACCTCAGGTGATCTGCCTGCCTCAGCCTTCCAAAGTGCTGGGATTTCAGGGGTGAGCCACTGCACCCGGCCCATGGAATTACATAATTTTTAGGAAAAAAAAAAAAATCTGCATTTCAGGAAGTTAATTTCAGATCCATGACTGTGATTGCAAGGATTACAAAGGCCATTTCTCCTCTCATTAGAGAAAAAAACAAAACAAAAACAACTTAAAATATAGAAGAGAGTTGCTACCAATAATTTTAGGGGTTTTCTTATAAGATCAAAGTGAGGTGGTCTAACAATCAAAATGTCAAAAGATAGCAAGTGTTAGCAAGTATGTGGAGAAAAGAGAACCCTTATACAGTGCTGGTGGGAATGTATATTAGTATGGCCACTCTAGAAAACAGTATGAAAGTTCCTAGAAAATTAAAAATAAAACAACTATAAGATCCAGCAACCCCTCTTCTAGGTATATATCTTGAGAAAGTAAAATCACTCTCTGGAAGAGATACTTGCACTTTTGTGTTCACTGCAGCATTAGTCACAATAGCCAAGATATAGAAAAAAAATGTTATGTGACGGATGAATGGATAACAAATGTGAGGTGTGTGTGTGTATGTACATATCAATGGAATATTATTCAGCTTTACAAAAGAAGGGACAGAAATTCTGCCATTTGTGACAACATGTGTGAACCTGAGAAACGGTTATAGCATGTGAAATAAGTCAGACACAGAAAGATAAATACTACATGATCTCATATGTGGAATCTAAGAAACAAAACAAAAAGTTGAATTCATAGTAACATAGAGTAGAATGGTGGTTACCAGGGGCAGGAGAGTGGGGGAAAGCAGAGATATTGGTCAAAGAGTACAAAATTTCAATTATGAGCAAGTTCTAGAGAACTGATGGTGACCAGAGTTAATAATAATGTATTGTATACTTGAATTTGCCAAGAGAATTAGCTGAGAGCAGATCTCAAATGTAGTCGGTGCACACACTAACATGGCACTGATGTGAGATATGTTAATTAGCTTTCACAATGTATACATACATATCAAAACATCATAGCATACACTTTAACATATATAATTTTTATTTGTCAACATACCTCAATTAAAAAGAATTAGTTTCTAAATGAAGATGGTAATATCTAGAAAGGAGTTTTGGCAATTAGCACAATGATACTGATTGTTTTGGAGTCCTGTCTTATGAGTGAATTTCATGAGCCTGTTATCCTGTCTAATTTCCAATAATTTCCAATGCTGGCTTAAAAAAAATACTTCGCGTGTTTGAGCGTGTGCACCACCAGCTGGGTGGAATTCCTTTTACAAAGGCCCAGCTGAATGGATTGGAGAGGACTCTTTATTTATCTATGATTTCAGCTCCACCTGTTTACCATTTTCTTGTTAAAAGGAATTAGTGACTATTGGGTATATGGCTATGAAGCAATTGAACAAATCTCCACTGCAACTATAATACAAATCCATCTTCAATCCCAGAGCAAATTGTTCTCATCTTGGGAGGGGAAAAAGGTATTTTCTCAGCTAAAAACAAAAATTAACAAATATTTTGCAAAAGGTGAACTCCAGGGTCCCAACCAAATCCTGAACAAATTAGAGTGAAACAGAAACAGCTGTTGAGTAAAATGCACATCCTTAGCGTAGGTTGTGGACTGTCAAGCCAGATTGCTCTGAGTTGGCCCATCCCAGCTTTACCATTTCTCAGCACCTTGGCAAACAAGTGGAGACTGTGGAAAGGGGAGCACATGTTCCAGAAAAACAGCAGAAGCTCCAAGTTTTCTTTGCTTTGGGACCTGAGGGATCTCAAGGTCCTTATTTCTGGTTTTCCCCTGGGAAGTTGCCATGCAAATGAAGAAGATTTCCTTTGGTGACAGGAGAAAGCATGAAGCTGTAAACCCACTAAGCTTCTCAAGGGAAAAAGTGAGCCCCAAAACAGGATTTGGTTCAGTAATCCTGTGACCTCACCTGGGAAGGTTAAACTTTGCACAACACTGAATTAAAAAAAAAAAAAAAAAAAAAAAAAAAGCTTTATTTTATCCAATCACTTTTAAGTCTTGAGATATGGGATAACAAAGAGAGATTGAAATACAAACTTGGCCATTTTTCAAGTTCCAAATTTGCTTCCACTCCACTTAAAAATATTGTGTTTCAGTTTAAGAAAGGTGTCAAATGGTTCTGAACATCCTACAATATTTTAAAAATGCTAAGGAGTTGTAAAGTAATTCAGTGCTTGTTTCTGTCTTTCGAATTTATGCTCTATTATGTTCCTTGTTAAATATGTTAGAATGTGCCGGGGGCCCATATGAAAGCACACCTCTCTTCCACCAAGTTCTGAACCAATAAAAAATAAGAACAAAAAAAGTGAAAATGTCAATGCCAGAATATAACCTTTATAATGGATAAAGCAAGTATAGTTCAATGTGGCTTATTTCTTGGGACATGTGGACTTTTTAACACTAAACTAAAATTAGGAAAACTTATGAAGCCCCCTCAGCATGTGGCACCAGCCAATACCACAGACTTTCCTCAGGGGGTGGCTATTACTTTTTGCTATGTGGCCAAGAACAATCAAGAAGATATCCTCTCCATGGAATATAAATCTCCCTCCACAACATATAGTATAATTTATCTTTTAATACGTAGCTAAGTTTCTATTTGTAATGCATGCAAAACATCAGAACAGATGAGAAAGAAATAAAAAGATAAAGTCTCTCTCCCATTTCCCCCCACTCTCTTTTCATTGCACACTCCAGAGGCAACCGCTTTTAAACGACTTCTATTTTTACTTTCTTTGGTTGTTATCATTATAATTTTAAATGACATACTTCTATTTCCACTTCTAAAATTACCAACTTTAAACAATATTTATTGATTCTCTTTCAAAAAGATGAGGAGCTTAGCACACTTAACTAGCTCCTGCCTTGTCTTTCCCCCTATCTTCTAATGTTTATCAACTATTCTGTTTTTATTTCTTCTGTGAGAGGGAAGCTAGTTAAAAGTAGACTCCAGGACAGGCATGGTGGTTTGTGCCTATAATCCCAGCACTTTGTGAGGCTGACACAGGTGGATCACTTGATGTCAGGAGTTCAAGACCAGTCTGGCCAACATGGTGAAACACTGTCTCTACTAAAAATACAAAAATTAGCTGGACATCGTGGTGCATACCTATTATCCCAGCTACTTAGGAGGCTGGGACACGAGAATCACTTGAACCCAGTAGGTGGAGGTTGCAGTGAGCTGAGATCATGCCACTATACTTCAGCCTGGTTGACAGAGTGAGACGCTATCTGAAAAAAAAAAAAAAAAAAAAAAATGTAGGCTAGGCCCAGTGGCTCATGCCTGTAATCCCAGCACTTCTGGAGGCCAAGGTGGGAGAATCACTTAAGGCCAGGAGTTTGAGACCAGTCTGGACAACATGATGAGACCCCATCCCTACAAAAAGTATAAAAATTAGCCTTGTGTGGTGGCCTGTGCCTGTAGCCCCAGCTGCTTGGGAGGCTAAGGTGAAAGGATCTCTTGAGCCCAGGAGGTAGAAGCTGCAGTGAGCTGTGTTCATGCCACTGCATTCCAGCCTGTGGGACAGAGCAAGGCCCTGTGAAAGAAAAGGAAGGGGAAGGGGAAGGGGAAGGGGAAGGGAGGGAGAAGAAGAGAAAAGAAAAGAAAGAATGAAAAAAAGAGAAAAATGTAATTTTTTGTCACTAAAATTTTATCCTGTAAAGCAGGGGTCCTCAGACCCTGGGCCACAGACTGGTATTGGTCCATGGCCTGTTAGGAACAGGCCACACAGCAGAAGGTGATCGGCAGGCTAGGGAATGTTATCCCCTGATCCCCTCCTCCTGTCAGGTCAGCAGAGTCTCATTGGAGCACGACCCTATTATGAACTGCACATGTGAGGCATCTAGGTTGCACACTCCTTATGAGAATCTAATGCCTGATGATCTGAGGTAGAACAATTTCATCCGAAATTCATCTCCCCCGACATCTGTGGAAAAATTGTCTCCCACGATATTGATCCCTGGGGCCAAAAAGGTTGGGGACCACTGCTCTAAAAAATACTCTCCCAAGTGTCACTGTCAATGTTGAATACATTCCCTTAATTTCCTCTAGGTTTCCTTATTATTTATTTTTTGTCATATTCATTTCCTGTATCTCTTGGATTGGGAAGCAATACAGTGCTGCTGTTCAGCTTATAGACTGTGTGTTTGTGACATTTTGCAAGTGGCTTGGACTTGCTATGCCTTACTTTTCTCATCATTAGATAAGGATAACAATCGATCTTCCTCACAGTATTATTATAAGAAGTAAAATAATACACACATAGCACATAGAAAAGTCTCCAATACACCATATTATTTTGCTTGCTGTTTTTTCCTTTTTTAATTTTGCTAGAGTAGCTTCATTTAGTTATTCACACAGAATGTCAGGGCACTAAATATTCTGTGTACGTACAAAGTAAATTTTTATGTTTTTCTCTTCTTATCATAATTGAGTGCTTACAAGATTCTGAATTCAAAGATGAAATGTGGAGTTCTGTTTCCCATAATGATAGATTAGCTTGTTGTATACCAACACTCCAACCAGGAACATCTAGAGAAGGCAGAAAAATATCCATGTAGGTACTGGAGAGCTACTAAGGCAGCCAGGACTAGAAGGTCCCAGAACCTAGAAAGAAGGTGAATAAGTACACTGAGATGAACCCAAAATTTTGAATTTTTTTTTTACTCAAGATATTTGCTGTTCTTTTTTGTTGAGATTTTGACTTCCTTGTAAATTGTGGATATTTTTCCTCGTCCAATGTGTAGTTTGCAAATATTTTCTCCCATTCTGCAAGTTGTCTTTTCTTTTGCGGTTTAGAAGCTTTTTTTGTTTAATTAAGTCCCATTTGTCTATTTTTGTTTTGTTGCTTGAGCTTTTGAGACCTTGGTCATGAATTCTTTGCCTAAACCAGTGTTCGGAAGAGTCTTCCCTAGGTTTTCTTCTAGTATTTTTTATAGTTTTGGGTTTTACATTTAAGTCTTTAATCCATCTTTCATTGATTTTTATATATGATGAGAGATAGGGATCCAGTTTTATTCTTTTGTGTACATATGGCAATCCAACTTTCCAAACACCGTTTATTTAAAAGGATGTCCTTTAAATAACCTTGTTAAAAAGTGGGCAAAGGATAGGAATAGACATTTTTTCAAAAGAAGACATACAGATGGCTAACAAGCATGAAAATTGCTCAACATCAGCAATCATGAGAGAAATGCAAATTAAAACCACAATGAGATATTATCCTACACCAGCCAGAATGGCTATTATTAAAAAGACCAAAAAAACAAAAAACAAAAAACAAAACAAACAAACAAAAAAAACCAGATGTTGGCAAAGATGCAGAGAAAAGGGAATGCTTATACACTGTTAGAAGGAGTGTAAATTAGTACAGCCTCTATGAAGTAACAGTATGGAGATTTCTTAAATAACTAAAAATAAAACAGCCATTCAATTCATTCAATTCAGCAGTCCCACTACTGGGTATCTACCTAAAAGAAAATAAATCATCATATAAAAAGATACCTGCATTTTTATGTTTATTGCAGCACTAGTCACAATTGAAAAGATAAGGAATCAACCTCAGTGTCCATCAATAGATGATTGGGTAAAGAAAATGTGAGATACACTCATACACACATACACACATACACACATATACACATACACACACACGCACACACACACAATAGAATAATATTCAACCATAAAAAATAATGAAATCATGCTTTCTGTAGAAACATGGATGGAACTGGAAGCCATTATCTTAAGTAAAACAACTTAGACACAGAAAAACAAATATTGTATGTTCTCGTTCATCAGTGGGAGCTAAATAATGTTCATGCATGGACATAAAGTATGGAATGATAGACACTGGAGACACAGAAGGACTGGGGAATGGGAGAGGGTGGATGATGAGAAATTACTTAATAAGTACAATGTATATTATTCAGGTGATAGATACACTAAGAGCCCAGACTTCATCTTCATACATGCAAAATAGTCATGTAACCAAATCGCACCTGTACCCCTTAAATGTATACCAAAAAAATGGTATTTGTTGTTCTTGGCATGGGTGAAGAGCCTAAAAAGTTAGGCAGAAAGCAGCAGCTAATTGAGCAGACATTTTGGAATCTCATGGTACCAGAGGAGAAAAAAGTTGGATTCATGCTCTACCAAAGAGACAAAGGCCTGGTAAAGTCCTCTTCTTCCGGTTAGAAACCTCAAGGCATACATACCAGAAGCAAAGGCAAACTCAAAATAGATTGGCCCTCATAAAAACTGGAATTGAGCTTTGAATCAGTTCAACCCCAGGCTGGATTATAATAGTCTGTACCTACTCTAAATGCCTCCCAGCAAGCAAATCTACTTCCTCATTGGAGGAAGATAAATCAAATTTTGAAAGATCTTTATGTATTTTTCATTCATAATGTCTAATGTTAAATAAAAAGTCATGAAGTATGTCACAAAACAGGACCAAATGACCCAAACCAAGAGAAAATACAGACAATAGAATCCAATCAAGTGGTCCATTTATTATTTGACATCTATTTTAAAATGACTGTGATTACTATAATCAAAGTAATACACGTCAAGAATAAGAACTTCACTGGGGGAACTAGGATATATACAATCACCTAATGAAAATGGAAAACCATGAATTTAATATACAGGTTTAGTATCAGATTACCAGATCAGAAGAGAGTTATTGATAAGTAAGAAAGATAAGTTACTATCAAATATCCACACACTGCACACAGAGAAAAAAAAGATGTAAGTTACATAAAACTGCATAAAAGCTACTTGGGTCACGGTGAAAACATCTCACATATCGTACAATGAAGTCCCAGAAGAGGCAAAGAAATTATGGAGGAAACAACATTTGAAGAGATAATGGTCAAGAATTATTCCAAACTCATGAAAGCCATCAAGATGCATAATTTAAGAATAATTGCAAACCCTAAACAGATAAGTAAGCTAAAAAACACACAAAAATGCAGGCACAGAATAGTAAAACTACTGAAAACAGAAGACAGAAGGAAATCTTAAAGGCAGCCCAAAAAATATATTTTACCTTCAAATGAGCAATAGTAAGACAGTAAGACAAACCACTAACTTATCAAAAAGAGTGATACAAACTTATCAAAAAGTGATACAAAGCACAAAAGAAAATATATGAAAACCTGAAATTCTATATCCAGATAAATAAACTTCAAAAATGAAGACAAAATAAGGACATTTCATAATATAAAGAAAATGTTTATTTACAGTTCCATGCTAAAAGAAATAATTAGAATAAAAAAGGTCAGATTATTGATTTAAACCCAAATGTATAAGAAATTAGTTAAATCTGGACTCTGAGGTTCCCTTTTCAACTTGCAAAATATGTGCATGTAGCATGAGTGAGAAATTAACCTTTGTTGTTTTAAGCCTGTGATTTAAGAGGAGTTTTTGAATCAAGTAACTAGCCTGTACTGACTTCCAAACATTGGTGCATGTTTTTTTCCCCCTCATTGGATCACTTTTTTTTTCCTACTGTTTGTAAGTTATACTCTATGTCTATGCTTTCAGTGATTACTCTCGTTTCTTAACTTGCTTATTAACAAAGTTTCAAACTTTAAATTCTCAAACTTTAAAGTACATTCAAATAATCTGGGGATCTTGTTATAAAGCAGATTCTGATTCAGCAGATCTGGGGTGGGGTCTGAGAATCTGGATTTCTAATAAGCTCCTGAGTGATGTCAAAGCTTCTGGAACACGCTTGGAGTAGCAAGGCATAAATTACTTATATTGTCTTATCCTATCTTCCAACTAATATCTAGCTGTTGTCCCACATTTCAGCTGTATTTCCCCACAAATTAAACATGATTACTTTGACATAGTCAGTATTTGTTTGGATTAACTCACTGTTCACAATTTCTTTGCTCACTACTCTTTCCTGCTTCTTCTTTCTTTTAGAATTTCCTTTAGTGTAGACATATTGGTGGTATACTTCATGTTTTATCATGCAGAAAAATGTTTTAATTTTATTCTCATTCTTGAAAAAATAATTGCATTGGGCATAACATTCAGGGCATTGCATTGTCTTCACATGTCCATTTATACTAATGTGAAATGAGTCATCTGTGTAATTGATATTTATGTGATCTGTTTGTGCTATTTACTGGCTTTAAGGACGATTTTTCTTTGATGCTCATGGCTTCCCTATAATATGTCTTTGTGTGAAGTTTATTTCATATTTATTCTTTTTTGAATTAATTGGGCTTCTTGGATCTGATAACTGGTATCCTTCGTGGGTCTGGATAATTGTCAAACATAATGTCATTAAATATTGGCTCATTTTCATTCTATTATCTACTTCTAAAACTATAACTAAATAATTGTTGGCTTTCCCCACCCTCTGCTCTGGCTCTTAATTTCTTTTTCATATTTTCTATCTCTTTGTCTTTCTGGGTCACATTTTTCATATTATCTTTTAAATGTGTTTTCTAGGCCACTCAATGCTGTCTACTTTAATCTTCTATTTAACTTCTCCAGTATGCTTTTAATTTTAACTATTATACCTCTTCATTTCTAATATTTTATTTGCTTCTTTAAAAATATCCCTACAATTTAAAAATTACATTTATTTTTTGTTTATTTTTTTTTTGCTGCTTTATTTCTTCAAAGTAAATAAAGTTGTATATTCCCTGGTCATGACAATATCTGATACATTCAGTAACCTGACTCTCCTGCATTTCATTCAAGGTGCCTTTTTCTGTGTGTTTTTCTATTTTCCAGTGAGTTGCTCGTTTTCCTTGGAACTTTATCTGTGGGAATTCTTTGAAACCTGGGTTGAATTAGTATTCCTCTAGAAATGATTTGTGTTTGCTTCTGCCAGTTTCCTGGGGGGGCACTGCTGGCCTAGGACCACTTTAAATTAAATTGTCCATTTGAGATTTTTCAGACCTCACAGGTGGCATAAATTTGGATGGCAAACCTGTGAAGGGTCTGTGGTGGTTATAAAATCTCAGGATGGATTTTTTTCCCTCCACTAGTGCCAATGCAGACTGTAGTTTCCCTGCTCTTCTGTTCTTGGTGGTGAGTTTATTTCTCATTCAACCTTCTACAAAGAGTATAGGCCAGTGGGATTCCAACTTCGTGCATGGGTCTCCTGTTAGACTCCCCACCTGGGGCAAGCCTGGTCATTTTGTCCTGTCGCCTGAATGCTATGCAGTTTTTATGATGCAAAACTCTTGTGTCTTGGATATTGGAACACATTTGTCTTCCTTATTCCTTTCCTTCAGTTGCCTAGTTGCTGTGGTCTGAAGGTTTATGTTTCCTCCAGATTCGTATGTTGAAATCCCCAAACTGATGGTATGGTATAAGAAGATGGAGCCTTTAGGGGGTGATTAGGTCATTATGGTGGAGTCCTAATGAATGGGGTTTGTGCCTTTGGAAAGAAACCCCAGAGAGATGCCTCACTCCTTCTTCCACGTGAGATTGTAGTGAAAAGATGGCCATCTAGGAAGAAGGGCATCACCAGACACCAAATTGACCAGATCCCTTTATCTCAGGCTTCCATCCTCTAGAACAGTGAGAAATACAATTCTGTTGTTTACATGTCATTCAGTATATGGTATTTTGTTACAGAGGTTCAAACAGACTAAGATGCTTTGGAGACCCAAGGAGGCGTGTGAGGAAGGTCTATTGTATGGTGAGAACACTTAGATAGCTCCTACCCATTCCCCATCACCCCACACTGCTTTACATTTCTGCTCTAAGATTTTCATGGGAACATTACAAGGTGATGAAATCCATTTCAGTCTGTTCTCAACTAAATTGGATTTCTCAGGAAAATAGGGGCAATATCTTAAATATAATCTGTTTTGCCAACACCTCCCTGCACAGTTCATAGCTTGTTCTTTCCACATAGTAGCTTCTTATTACATGTCCAAAAGGACATTGAAAATGATTAACATTTATGCGAACATTTTACTCATCTGTCTGTTAAAATGTGGAAATAAACAGAAATATTGAATTTATCTAACAACTGGTTAGTGCTAGCTTGATCATTTCTGTATTTGGGTACCTACAAACTCCCTGCAGAGAAATCAAATTCAGTTTCATGACTGTTTCAGAATGTTATACTCCCCAGAATTAAACTTCCCTCTGATTTTCTGTTCTCAGCCATCCACCCAAACCGTAGATGGAATCAAAACTAGATAATCAAGTGGAAGAGGTTGAAGATGTGTGTTCTGAGAATGTTCCCAGAGCATTCCCTGTGATTGAGATCCACAGATATCGTTCATACCCTCATCATGCTGGGAGGGTGGTGGAGGCCCTCCTCAGGGCAGAAGTTGAAGCCCAGAAAAAGGGTTGTGGTCAGTTCCAGCACAATTCTTTATCATGCTGAGGTCAGGCCAGTCAGGTCCTCCATAGTCATGGGTTAGGCATGTGCTTTGGACCCAGGCCGCCCTCCAGCTGTCTCTGGAAGCCCGCTGGCTGGGCCCTCTGTCACTTTTCTCCAGCAGGCAGTCCACCAGGCCCCTCCTGCACTGCTCATTCTTCTGCAGCTTGATGTCAGGTCCCGATGGATGGCTTGAACCCTGTGTTGACCCACCATATATCCTGAACTTCTCCCCCTTCCTCTATCCTGACAACGTTTTACCACCACCAAATTTCTCAGGGTGAGCGCCAAAATAACTCTAGATGTAAAGAAACATTTTGGAATCACTGTAGATTTATCTCTGGTGATACTTAAAATTCATGTTATTTCAGAATAAAGGGAGGAAATGGACACTCAGGGGCTGCTTCCACAGTGTTTCTTTTTATTGGCCGTCGTCTCCAAAATCTCTGATTTATTGCGAGTCCCTCTACTCATCTATTTCATATCCTTAGGGATGGTGCTGTTCTCTTCTTTCCAGCCTTCCTGGGAGATGATTTTTCCCCCTACTTTTTATTTCTTGTTAAATCTAGGAAGCTTTTCTTCACTCATTCCAACCCACATTCTTTTCTTCCCGTTCTTTGTTGCTGCATGCTAGCAAAATGGGAAAAGTGTTTCTTCTACCCAGTGAAATGTTCCAATGGCTTAGAAGACAGACCCCAGTATGGAAATCAATTTTGGGGCAGTTTATTTTCAAGACCCTGGGTCTGTTTGTCACACGACCCCTCCCTTTTTTAAAGAATTCAGCATGATTAAATGGAGTTAGCTAGCCTGGGCTTGGGAGCCCATAATCTAGATTCTGTTCCTTGCTCTGTCATTAAATCAACTGTGTGGTTTAGGTCAGATTATTTATTTATTTGGTTGATTAGTTTTCTTATCTGTAAAGTGTGTAAATTAGTACCTAACTTGTGTGGAGGTTTTGAGCATTAGAGATGTTATTGAATTTAGACCAGTGCCTTGCAAAGAGAAAGGATCCAATAAATGTTAACAATTATTATTATTGTTTATTCATATATTCACTCAAAAAACATTAACTGTGTGATTGAAATTGTGGCAATGGTGATACCTCATGATTACAGTAACTTGGAGGTGCCCCAGGGCCCTGCCTGAAGCACTCATTGCTCTGAAAGGAGGGTGATTTTCTACTAACATAGTCAAATGCCTTGAAGTTCTGAGCCAAATGACCATGAAGCTTCTCTTGTTTAAAACACCACGACCCCCCAACCCTCAGACCTAGTAAGGAATTCCTATGTCGTTAGTCCCCCTCATGTATTGCTTCTGAGGCTCTTAGGCCAGTGTGTCTGGGAAAGTTTCAGGCTGGAGGCATCAAGGAGTATTAATGTGCAGATGTAGGATCTGTCAAGAATACGAGCTGTGGTGCAACAAAAACCACCTGCGTGGCTTGTGATGTTTTGAAACAGAGTGCCGGAAAGAAGGGGCCCAGGGCCAAGAAAGGAAAACGGAGCTGTGGATTTGTGTGCAGCTCAGAGCAAAGCTCAAGAGCAGGAGGCGGAGGAAACTGCAGTGGTACTGCCACTGCCCCACCCCGCTCCCCGCTGATGCTGGTGTTGCGTTTGTATGACTGATAGGCAGTGCGTACACAGGAGAGAATGGGAAAGTTCAGTGTCACCTTTGAAACTCAGAGGATGAGTTATCTCAAGGAGTGACTCCCCCATACCACTTACATCAGAACATAATAAAAAGTTTCCAAACAGTAACACAAAGCCATCCATGACTCGCCGGGATCTAAGCTGCGTGTCCTTCAGACCTTGGGAACAGTAAATCTGGAAGGCAAGCAGTTAGCCTCCCAATTAGAGAACACTAGTAATGGCCATCTCCCACTACTCTTCTGAGCTTGCCAAAATCACAACAAGGATGCTGCCATAGGTTTGGGAGCAGAGCCACTGAAAACAGGCAGCCTAGTGCCCACCGGTGGCTCCGCTTCCATGGGCTGGAAAACGCGCGGCAGACTGATTGGCTGGGCTGTCCTATTTCCCTCACTGAGAGAGAGCCTTTGCCAAAGCAGGCCTCATGGCTTTACTGATTGCTTTTCAGAGCCATGAGTTAAAACATGGTTTTTCTGTTCCTAATTTATGCCATGAGAGCCTGGACTGTGACTTAATTGGGAGCTCCGCGATGGTGGAAAAGCAGCTACTGAGGTCCGCAGTGCTGGCAGAATCCTGGAGCCAGCAACTGCAGTTCAAAGGGCTGCAAAAACATGGTTTGCTGAATGAAGGGTGAGCCTACAAAATAGTTTGCCACCAAGTGACACAGGAATACGTCCAGCAATGTCAGGAGCAGGGAGATATTGTGGACATTTTCCAGACCAGCTCTCCCACCTACAGTGCTATCAACGTCCATTCTCCCAACACTCCAGCATTTCCTTCATTTCTCCCCTAACCCGCATGAGGCCCTCCAATGCCCCCAGCTTTCTGTCCACTGCAAGGGCAATCCCATCTGATTTCCTGCACTGGCTGATGAAAACCCATATGGGCAGGAGAGAAGGAGCAGGGTGGGGAGTGTAGACAGCACCTGATGAGAAGGGAGAACTCCACACCTGTGACTGGGGTGAAGGGTTGAAGACAGCACAAACTGTAGCATTTAGCCAGGATGTAAGCACATTGATGGAGAGATGCATTACAACCTTTTTTGTTGTCTGACATGAACAATTAGCAACACAGCAGTCTTGAGAAAATGCAAAATTGTGCTGTGAAGAAAATTGATCTGTTTGCGTAAGTGGAATATTTGCTTTTGCTAAGAGAGAGATAAACCTGTTTTCTCCCTTGGATGTGCTAATTTTAAATGATATTGATTATATTATTTCATTTGTGTCTCACAACAATTCTGTGGAGTAAGCATGTAAGATTATATCATGTTCATATTTCAAAGGAGTGAATTTTAATGATCAAACCCTTGTACATCAGATTAGCAGAACTGGATTCTGACCCCCTTTTTCTGACTTCAAACCTTGTGTTCTTTTCATTTGAACTCATATTTATTTTTATTTACTTAGATGCCTACACCCCAGCTGTTCCTAAAATAAAACATAATAAATGCTTATTTTAGACACAGGAATATTGTGTGTGGGTGCATGTAGGCATATGTTTGTTTTTCTTTTTTTAGGGCACATTTAACATTACTTGGTTGCACTCAAGCTATATAAAAGGAGGAGAACTTCTAGCATCCCACTTGAGTAAAGAGATATTAAATATATTTGAAAAAATCTACTTGAAAGGAAATAAAAGCATAAAGAACATCTGATTTCTAAGCAATATTTCTTCAAGATATGCTTTCATTATTTTAGGAGATGGAGAATAACAAGCTAAAGTAAGAATTATCTCAAATTATTGTAATCTGTTCTTGAAAGCTGTGTGCTGTGGAATGACTACTGGATTAAGAGATATGTTTTTGTTTGGCTCTAACTAGCTGTGTGGCCAAAACGAACTGGCCAAATATTTGTCTGTCTCAAAGGTTCAGTTTCCTCACCTTCAAAATGAAGAGATGGACTTAAAAATTGTTAATTGAATTGCTGTGAACCTCTCTGAGATTCCTAAACCAAGAAAGTACTTAAAATACTGAGTTGCAGCTTCAGTTCAATAGGCGTTTATTGAGAACCTACTTCCTCTGCATGTTTCAGGCAGCATGTTACACTCTGGAGTTGCAGGGATAAAAACCTATCTCTTTCTCTGGTTGAGGGGATTGAATTTTAACCCACCATCCATGTTTCTGTGCTATTTACTGTGTTAGGATAGCCTAGGTTATACCCAGTAACAACACCCAAATCTTGACAGCTTATCACAAGAAAATTTGTGTTGACTCCACGCAGTTCACAAAAGATCCAGATGAATCTACAGAACCTATCTTCCGTGTGGCAGTTCCATGATTCCGAGTATTCCCATCTACGTTCTTAATAGGAGACTTCCACACTTGCAGAAACAGGGAAAGCAAGTCCATTGATATTTCATGTTTTCTCTTCTGAGCTTTGTTCTGGAAGCAACATATGTCAATTCTCACAGTCCCTTGGCCACTGTCACATGATTCCACTTAATTGGAAAGATATCTTGGAAATGAAGTCTATCTTCTATCCAGAAATAAGAAGACAAATTGAAATTTGTGACCACTAGTAAGGCCTACCACACTGTTTCTATATGAGAGCCACAGGGAGAGGCTGTAGGCAACCACAAACAGTAGCAGAGTAACAACCAAAAGAAGAACACACATTTGGAATTGGAACAGTTTATTAATTCATGTGGGCTGAGATGGTCAGGGAGGCAAAGCTAAGCTGGACTTTGAAACATGAGGAGGGGTTGGAAAGAGAAAGGGGAGTTCCAGATAGGACAAGACACAGAGATTGGTTTCAGAGAAAAGAACAAATCAGGTGAGTAATCTTCAGGTCCACTCAGATTAATGACTCAGCACTGACTGCATTTTTTACTAGCGCTAAATTATGCAAAAGAAATCAAGAAATGAAAGTAGGTCAGGAGACAGAAAAAATCACATGTGGAGATGTATCCATACAAGACTTCAGTGAACATGAATTGCCTGGGAAAGCTCTGATGAACCATCTTTAGGGTATTGATAGCTTCCTCTTTTTTTTTTTTTTTTTTTTTTTTTTTTGAGATGGGGTTTTTCTCTGTGACTTAGGCTGGCATGCAGTGGCATGCGATCACTAAACTCACTGCAGCTTCAAACACCTGGTCTCAAGGAATCCTCCCACCTCAGCTTCTCAAAGTGTGCTGGAATTACAGGCATTACGCACCATGCCTGGCCTATTGATGCCTTCTTGAAGGGTGTTTCCAGTAAGCCATAAGGATGCCAAGTATGCCAATCAACCTATTTGGCCAACTCTTAAAGAATCTGTTTTTTTTTTTTTGCTTTTGATTTTGTTTTTTTAATTTTGAGTCAGGGTTATTGGAGTATAATTTACATTCAATAAAATTTACCCCTTTTATAAGTAAAGGCCTGTGGTTTTTAATAAAATGCATGCAATCGTGTGACCACCAGATTGTTGAAGATAGTGAATATTTCTATCACTTAAAAAAGTTCCCTTACCCTTCTTTGCAGTTAATAAACTTTTTTCACACCCAGCCTTGGCTACCCACTGTTCTATATCCTTCTATTTTGCCTCTTCTACAATCTCATATAAAGGGAATCATACAGTATGCAGATTTTTCAATGTGGCTTCTTTCATTTGGAATAATGCATTTCTGGTTCATCCGTATTGTCACATGCATCAGTAATTCACTTCATTTTATTGCTGAATACTATTCCATTGAATGGATGTTCCAATGTGTTTATCCATTCACCAGATGAAAGACATTTGGGTTGTTTCCAGCTTTTGGCAATTATGAATAAAGCTGCAATAAACTTTTCCATCCAGATTTTTATGTGAGCATATATTTTCATTTCTCTTGGGTAAATACCTAGAAGTGGGATTGCTAGGTCAAATGGCAAGTGTATGTTTAACTTTCTTATTGCCAGACTGAATTCCAGAGTGATACAGCTTTCCTTTTAATTCCAGCTGCTGCTTGCTCTTATGATGCACTGAGGAAGTTTTTAAAGGTAATGGTATCTAATCCTCGTATATTCACAAATTTCACAGTTTACCGAGTACCTTCTATGCTTTGTTTCATGTGATTCTTGTAGCATCAGAATGGGAATGATGCCAGATTCAGAGTCAAATGACCTGGACTAGGCTATTCCAACCTTATATAAATACTTTAACTTTTCAGGGCCTCAATTTCTTTATTTCAATAATGGAAATGATACTCATAAGGCCATTATGGGAAACATTATGATCAAAAACTTAGATTGTAATGCTAGTCTTGTGTTTGACTTCTAGCTCTGCCATTTACTGTCTGTTATGTCAGGCAAGTTGTTTAATGTATCTGAGCTTCATATAAAATGAGAATGACAATAATTATTTACTGAATTATCATAACAATTAAATGAGAGATGTGTTAAGCACTTAAAAGAGTAACCCCTGTGGGATAAATGCTTCATAAATAACTGCTATTGTTATTATTGACAGTATTATTGCTGTAGAGATGGCATGCCTGAGAGCATTGAAAAGTACTATATGAAAGCAAACCAGCCAGGCGCAGTGGTTCACACCTGTAATCCCAGCACTTTGGGAGGTCGAGGTAGGCGAACCACATAAGATCAGGGGTTTGAGACCAGCCTCACCTACATGGTGAAACCCCATCTCTACTAAACATACAAAAATTAGCCGGGTGTGGTGGCACATACCTGTAATTCCAGCTACTCAGGAGGCTGAAGCAAGAGAATCACTTGAACTCGGGAGGCGGAGGTTGCAGTGAACCAGGGTCACACCACTGCACTTCAGACTAGGCGACAAAGTGAGACTTCGTATCAAAGAAAGAAAATAAAGTAAAATAAAGAAAAATCATCTGGCACATTAGGATTCAATATATACAGTATTAGTGACACTGTCAGTCATGATACTTCTAAATATACTTGAACTCTGTTTCCAGAACTCTATCTGGCTCATAGTATCACCTTTTTAGAATCTTTCAAGGGGTGGCTGAGAATGGTGGTATGTGCTTATAGTCCCAGCTACTTGGGAGGCTAACTAGGAAGATGGCTGAAGCCTAACAGTTTGAGACCAGTCTCGACAACATAGCAAAACCCTGTCTCAAAACAAACACACAAACGCGCGCGTGTGCGCACACACACACACACACAACCACAAAGAAAAAAAAAAAGGTCAGCGGGGGGTGTGTGGAACTTTTAAAATAATTTCTCCTGTGAATAGAGCCTGCAAAGCTATAATACCATGCCCTTGTTTTCATCATTCTTTACTCTCTGACATCACATTCATTAAGATAGAATATCATGGCCATGAAGGAAGAGAACTCAGCATTAAGGTCATAACTCATCTAAAAACACGTTGTCTAGGGATCACCTGGGCTAAGGCATTTGGCGGGAGGGAGCATTATTGGAGCCCTTTTCTTCAGGATGATTGTCCTGCTCATGATGTCACCAAGACCGTACTTGGAGTGTATCATTATAGTTATCAAGGCCAGTTCTCTAACCTGGAGGACCCTTAGGGGATTGAATTGAGGTATATGGATTTTTGTTATGTGCTTGTTAAAAGTGGCTCTAAATGTGCACACACATTCAGTGCTGAAGGATGATTTGGACTTGCCAGCCTGTTGCTGCCTGACTAATTAAAATAACTGGGCACATGTTGTTCACATCGTTAGATGAAACTTGGTCACACATCTTCTATGGATTTGTTTACTTTTACATTTTATTTGAAGTAACTTCAACCTAGCAGAAAATTTGCAAAAATATTACTGAAAACTTCTGTATATAATTTACCAAGATTCATCAGTTTTTAACATTTCACCATATTTGCTTTATTACAACCTTTTAATACATGTGTGTACATGTGTGCACACTCATGCATGTGCATATTTTGTAATTTTTCTGAACTGTTTGAGAATAGTTTACATATATCATACTCCTTTACCTTTTAAGATCTTCATACGTGTTTTCTTAAAGTTACAAACTTATGTAACCACTGTACAATTACCAACTTTAAGAAATGTAACAATAATACATTTTTTATTCCATCTGCATTGCATATTCCATTTTGTCAATTGCACCAATCATGCCCTTAATATCCTTTTTCCCTCCATTACTATATTTCTGTCATCCTTCTTCCACAGTGAGTGTCTTGGCTCCCAATAACATCAACACATTTACTCAATTCTACAATAGAAAAATCAGTTTTAGAATTGCTGAACCCAAATGACTATATATTAAAAACATACTTGGGAGTTTGAGATTTGGTTTATTTCAATTTCCTAGACTGAAGTAATATATTAATAATACTATGTTCTATAGTTGCTTGCATCCATTTAATTTTTTCTTCAATATGATTATTTTCTTTTTCTTTTTTTAAAATTTTACCTTTACTTTCGGGATACAAGTGCAGAACGTGTAGGTTTGTTACATAGGTATACATGCGCCATGGTGGTTTGCTGCAGCTATCAACCCGTCATCTAGGTTTTAAGCCCTGCATGCATTAGCTATTTGTCCTAATGCTGTCCCTCCCCTCTCACCCCACCTCCGATTTTGCAAAGAATCACACAAAAAGGAGTCATTTGCTTTCAACCCGGTGTGTATTGTTCCCCTCCCTGTGTCCATGTGTTCTCATTGTTCAGCTTCCACTTATGAGTGAGAACATTATTTTCTTCATTTCAGATACAATTGGATTTGTTTCTTTTGCATTTAGTTTGAGGTTTTCCCTACCATCTTTGTTAATTTTATTGTTTGCTATATGGAATACTACTATGCTTCCCAAAGTCCAGACTACAAAATTATACACTCAGAGGAGTGTCACTCCTTCATTCCTGCTCCTCCTCTATCTAGGTGACAAGTTTTGTTTATTTTAACCCTTCTCATGTTTGTGTTAAAAAATTAGATTTATGTGTATTTTCATATTCCCTTTCCTTTTCACCTAACTGGTGACATTTCTCGCCCTTTCACTATTTCTTTATGAAGACTCAATATAATGATACTTTGTTGGACCCTGCCTTCTGCCTTGTTCTTGCTGTGGGTTTATAACACCTTCATATTGTGGCTTATGTAGAGAAAAGATACCTCTGAAGCTTTTTTCCTCCACTCCAAGGCTTAACATAGAATTGGCCTCTCATAACCATTTTTGGATAGATGTTTCATTGATCTGATTATTAAATGGAACAAAAGGACAGCACTGAGCTATAACAGCGCATACTGGACTGTGTCCACCGTGACTCTGAAGTTGAAACCCTGCAGTCTTGCATGAAAGACTGGGCTCCTTCTGTTATTCACACATCTAGATCTTACACAGCTGCCACTCGGAAGTACTTGATCTTCATTCTAACATGTTTTCCAAACCTTTAAGAATTTGAAATTCCATTTTAGTTGTCCAGAATTCTCTTTCCACCTTTCATGCCTGGTCAACATTTAACCATCTAGTTAAAGGAGAGTGATTTGTCTAACTTACTTGTTAGATAGCTCTCATTGAACTACTCTGGCAAACTTAGTATTTCTATAATGACACTTTAGAAACATCTCAACTGTAGCCCTTTTTGGCCTGTATTGGAATAATTGGTTTACGTTCAGTCCCGTAGCCTCCCCCATGAGATTTTGAGTTCCCTCAGTGTCAGGACCCTTCTTTATCTCCAGTGATTAACGCAGTTACTGCTTAACATTTTTTTGAATAATGTAATAAATTGATAAGACCTTTCCCTACTTTCAACTTTGAATCTTAGTTTATTTTATGTCTAAAAAAGGGTCTACTTGAGATTCTCTCTACAGTATCCATTTCAAACTCTAACAGTTTGAAATCTAGAAGATGAGATATCTCTCTATTTCATATTCTAACATTCTATATATGTACACATATATTTATTGTTTATTTGTTTCTAGTTTATTATATATCTAGTTTAAGTATATATATGTGTGTGTACATATATATTTCTCCTTGACTAGATTCATCACTGACAGGAAGGGGGCGCCATTTAACAGCCTGTGGAGAAAGAAAGTTTTTGTAACTTTTGTAGAAAGGGATGGTTATTATTATCCTAGTCGAAATTGAAGTATATTTTATTCTCCTCTCTGAAACGTCAATTTACTTAACATTTGACATTGGAATTGATTTAAAAAAAAAAAAGCCAAGGATACCTCATCTAAGCTCCTTTGCAAATTATGCACAGCAGCGATTATTCTTCTAAATTTCATGTGAGTTTGCAAAAGGTAACAAAGAGTAGTTGATAAGTCTTGATGTAACAAAAATGTATTAATATATATCATATATATGACCATGGGTGGATGTGTGTGTGCATTACAGTGTAACATGTGGAATTGGGGAGGGTTACTTTTGAGCAAAAACTGACACCAAAGTGTACTTACAATGCCTGTGTCTACCAGGATAAGCAGAAAAAGCATTTCTGTCTGTCTGTTGTATCACTAACAGACGCTTTGTATTAAGATGGTGTCCACATTTCAAGACCTTTAGCACCTGAAACATTTCAGAACCCAGACCATGTGGTGGTGGTCCCTTAGAATTCTACGTAATCTCTGAGGTCTAAGCAATCAGACTCAGGACCAGGCTGTCTTATTTAAAGGGGAGACATCTTGGTAAAAGCCTCTTGAAGCTGCCTGTTCCTACTTTCTGGATACCTGAGTTGCTTTGGTCTGAGTTGCACCAGTTGCCTGGGCCGAGCCCCACACGGCACAAATAGATTTGTTATTTTAAGAGGCAACCTGAAGCCACTCTCTCGTGCAGTTACATAAATAAGACCAGGGCTGGCTTGGAAAGGGTGTAAATCTCTGGCCAAAATGAGAGAAGAGGGAGTCATTTGCTTTCAACCACAGTTAACGTGCTGACTGAGTTTCCAAATAAACTTTTATCTCTTAAGACTGATTGCTAGTGATGGTTATAAAAATGAGTGTGAGAATGTAGCCAAGGAAGTGACCACACCTTTCTAGATTCTTCCCTAGCTCTGCCTTCAGTCGTTATTTTCCTATAAACCAAGAAGAGGTAGCTCTGATTCCTAGGTGTAACTCAGCTCTCTTGTAGACAGAAAAGAGGAGTATTCCCCATCTTACAGCTTCTCTCATACCCCCCTTTTCTGCCAATTACAGTAGACAAAGGTGAACAGGAGAGATGAGTAAGGACACAGATCTTAACCCAGTCGTTTCTTTCTGCATTCAGTGTGCTAAATCGTCCTGCCTTTGCCTTCTTGTGCTGCACAGAAAAAAAACCTTCAATCAGCCAAAGGAAAATGCCTCATCTTTGAGTGAAATTCTTGTAGGTATTGCAAAAGGAGTTAGAGGGGCTTATCCCGTCTGCACATTTCTACAACATTGTGCAAGTTAAAAAACATTGCTTGTAGATTGTAGTCGACAGTGTTCTTAGAAAAGTAACAACCGTAGCATTTCTTTGAGGTCCTATCTTCATTTAGCTTTCTGGTTTCTTCTCCCTTGATTTAGAATTTTATTTTTCCAGAGAACAATTTTTTTATGCTGCCAATGAACACAATGCAAAATAGCAAAAATTTGATTTTTCTCCCACAATTAAACTATACTTTTCTACATTAGGTTAGATATTTGTGGTAAAGAGCAATAATTATGAATTATTGTTTTCTCTCACTTTTTGGAATCTGCACATCTTAAAATAGTTTCAAGTACTTTTAAGGAATTTGCTTCATTTTGTTTTGGATGATGTTTATTTTTTTCCTCCCTCTGAAACAAATATATTTTTCTTTCCTTCTTTTATCCCCCCTCTTTCGTAATTCATATTACCAATGAAAGCCCTTTTGAACAAACAAATGAAAATCCTGTAATAACTGAAACAGAAGCAGCCAAATATGATGTTCTGGTAAATATTTATAAATATGAGATGCAGACTTTCTTCTGATACCCTCAAATGCTGGTCACCTTAGGGCACTGAAAAGAATTATGACTCAATAAACTGCATGCTGACATATAACTAAATAAGTAAATAACTGGACTGAAGGCCAACTGCTGCTTAACAGCTTCCCAAGTTACGTACACACTTTCAAACAAGCATGAAATGTAGGTCTCTGGACATCGCTTAAAAGAACCACAAATAAACAGAGTGTGATCCCACACTCCTATTCCTTCTGGACAGCTAGAAAGCTTGGCTGGGAATTGGGGTGATTTTTGTTGCTCTTCTGTCCCGTGCACTGTAAACACAAACACTGCTCAGAGCACCAGGGTCGTGCTGCTGCCGACAGAGTCACTGAGCCTGGAAAAGTGAGGAGGCAAAGAGCCGGTGACCTTTGGCCCATCACCTCACCTCCGATTTTGCAAAGAATCACACTCCAGACTTGGATACTTCGATTGTGACATCTGGGCTAAGTCAGCAGAAGGGACAGAGAGCCTGATTTGCCAATTCTCAAGTGTGGCTTTCTTTTTTCACATGCAAGATATATGTGAAGCTCAAGCTCTGCAGTTTGGGGTCAAACAGATGCCAAAATAATAGAACGTTTTCATGGAATACGTTCCTATTACATTAAACACAAAGTTGAAGCTGAAGGGCTCATTAGACGTTATCTATGGTGAATATTTATTTCTACATATAGGAAACTGAGGTAAAGAACAGAGTTCAGAATAGAGCTCAAATGCCCTCATTCTTGGACCACTGCCATCCTTGGACATTTAACTGTCTCTCAGTTACCTGTAGCTATATAGCAAACCATTCCAAAAGTAATGTCAAACAGCAAAGATTTATTATTTGTCACAATTCTATGTTCCCTTAGGCTCACTCAAACAATTAACATTCACGAGGCCAGTTGGCTGGAGGCTGGACTCAGCTGCATGGCTGAGACGGCTGGGCTCTTTCTCTCTACTTGGTCTTTCACCCCAGACTTCTTCACAGCTTGAGGATTCATGGAAAGAGATCCAAGAGGTCAAGCCCTGGTGGGTGGGCTTTTAAAAAATACCCACTTATTGTCTTTGCTGACGTCCACTGTCCAAAGCAAATAACTTAGTCCAACTCGAAATGCAGTGGAAGAGGAATGCTCAAGAGTGTGGGTCAGTCGGGAGAAGCCTGAGCAATTGTGAGATGGTTACTGCAACAATCTTTTGTACTACTTATGACAATCCTCCCCCAAGCGTTCTATATAATAATGGTATCCTGCAAGATACTAAAAGGCCTTCCTAGCAAAAAGAATCTCCCTAGTCAAGTTTATAAGAGTTTCTCAAAGAAGAAGAAGTGAAAATGGCATTTGACTGAGATTTTCTTTTCCTTGTGAAACAGCTATTAACATCATGGAAAACACTTTTAAAAAGACAAGCCTCGTGCATTAGTACCTAACAAGGTATTAGTACTACTACTAATGCCTTATTAAGTAGGCAAGACCTTCGTAAAATCCCTGAAGATCTTCTGGTTTTCAGATTCATGTCTTTTCATTTTTTGCTGGATCATCTTTTTTTTTTTTGAGTCTTGTTCTCTCACCCAGGCTGGAGTGTGATGGTGTAATCTCAGCTCACTGCAACTTCTACCTCCTGGGTTCAAGTGATTCTCATGCCTCAGCCTCCTGAGTAGCTGGGATTTACAGGCACCTGCCACCATGCCCAACCAATTTTTGTATTTTTATTAGAGACTGGGTTTCACCACGTTGGCCAGGTTGGTCTCAAACTCCTTACTTCAAGCGACCCATCCGCCTCGGCCTCTCAAAATGCTGGGATTACAGGTATGAGCCACTATACCCAGCCGGGATCACCTTGTAAGTCATAAATTTCAGTCTACTGCAACTGGCTCTTCTGTTTATATTGTCTGTTTATGCTGTTTGTTACAAGCTATCAACGTGAACTTTCCATCTGGCCCAGAGCAGTAGGTTGGTAACAAAGCATTGGTAGGGTGTAACTGGCATGGATAAAGGCAAGTCCCAAGAGTCTACTTCATTTTTCTGAGTCTTAGCTTTCCCTTTGCTAAAAATTGGAAAATCACAGCAGCCTTATAGATAGTTATGATGATAAAATATACAAATATATTTGGAAATATTTTGTGATCTCTAGGTATTACACAACCATTATCCAGCTCCAGTTAAATGTTAATATATTTGTTATAATCAGGGTTCGATTGCTTTTTAAGTATAGAATAGACCTCCAAAGTGCCCAGCTAATGCCAAGAATCAGTGAAATTCTAAAAATGCTAATGCGATCATGTTACTGCCATTTTAAAACCTCTCCAGTGGTTTTTACCGCTAAAATTAGCTTTTAAGGGCTTGTGTGATTGATGCCTGCTCAGATCTTCAGCCTTCACAGCTCACAAGTCAACCCTGACCATCCCTTTTTCCTTGTTTGCTTCAGCAGAATGGTCTTTTATTTCCTAAATACTGTCTGTGGCTGTGGTCATTTGCACAGACAATTTTCTTCTTCCATGCTCAGACCACTCTTTTTCCATGACAAGTAGCATCCCCCGTCCCCATCCTTTCTACCTCCTCCCACTATAAGTCCAGGTTAGGTGCTGACCTCTTCCACTGAGCATCCAGACCATCGTGTTTTCCTCCATTTGAACATTAAACCAGTAGGCTCATTGCTTGATTTCTTGTCTCTATTTCAAATGCTATTGAATTAAGTAGGTATTCATTAAACACATTAAACACTTTCTGATTGAATGGATTATGTATTATTTAATACATCCATGAAGAAATCAGAGCCCTGGATAGTATTCTGTGTAGCCTTGGAATAGAAGAGTGTGGTGAAGCCTCCATGAAACCCTATGGAGTGGATTAAAGTTGTATATATAATATATATTACATAATTAATGTATTATATATAAAAATAATGTTTTTCTTTAAGAAAAGAAAGTAAAATGAATGTCTTTATAGTCAAGAAAGGTTGGGTTTTTCATGGTCACCCTTTCATGGCATATCTCCTAGAGAAAAGGAACTTCCTGTAAAACTCAAGATTGAATCCTGCATATAGTGGGATGGTGGTGAGTGAGGGGAGTTAAGAGATAGAAGCCAGTTGGAGAATTGTTCGGTTGGTTGTAGGAAATCCAACTTCAGACTATGAAATTGGGCCACCCTAACCCTTGCTGTGAAATGAGATGTGATTCTGAGAGGGAATCTAGATTTAGACAAGGATCGTTACTCTATAATCAGGGTTGCGTATGAGTGTGTTGTGTGTGTGTGTGCATATGTGATGAGCATGGGGCAGGTTTTGGGTAGATCTGTGGTACAAAAGTGTACATGTTTAGTTTGTCCAGAAACAGAAGAAGTCAGGTACAGAAATAGGCATATTCAGTCAATTAAATTTCATTGATTAGCATAAATCATCTGTTTTCTTTGATAAAATAAAATATTTTTGATTAGATATTAGCACAGGTCTTTGCTATTATTGTTTTAAAACTTTTTCACTTCCTCCTGCTTCCTCTCTGTGTGTATGTATGTGTGTGCGCGCGCATGCGTGTGTGTGTATTAGAGGTTTTCTGGAAGTAAATATTCAGAAAAGTTTTAAAATTGTAAAAATGACAGAAAACCTCCTAATGGTATGGTTGCTAAAATTAGGATCATTTTAATTTAATTTTATTTTAAGTTCCGGGGTACCTGTGCAGGATACGCAGGTTTGTTACATAGGTAAACATGTGCCATAGTGGTTTGCTGCACCCATTGGCCCATCACCTAACTATTAAACCTTGCATGCATTAGCTATTTTTAAGTCAGGGTCATTTTTACATTAAATTTAAGTGTCCACCAATGTTTTTAAAGTTTTTTGTCCACTGAATTTTAGATTAGAACATGCTGCTTTGCATATAGCTAAAATAATTTTATGAGACGTTAGAGTTCATATTAGAAAACATATTGATCAATAGTGACTATCTTAGTCTGATCCTGCTGCTAAAACAAAATATCTTCGACTGGGTAATTTATAAACAACAGAAACTTATTTCTCACAGTTCTGGAGACTGCGGAGTCCAAGATCAAGACAGTGGCAGATGTGGTGTCTGGGGAGGGTTCACTCTTTGCTTCATAAATGGCAGCTCTTGCTGCATTCTCCACATGGCAGATGAGGAAAGAAAGAACAAACAGATTTTCTTATGCCCTCTTACAAGTGCACTAATTCCACTCACGAGGGCCCAGCCTTCATGACCTAATCACCTCCTAAAGGCCCTGTCTCTTAATATTATGGCGTTGGGGATTCAGTATCAACATGAATTTTGGAGGAATACAAACATTCAAAACATAGCAGTGATGTTTAACACATTAAACATCCAGTGAAGTTTGTGTCCCTGTTTTCAACCTTTGTGTTCAATCATCACAGTACTACATCCCTATAGAAAGGGGCTTCCTTGAGTAAAGACAGAAAGCTATGCTGCACCATTTCCATATGGCAAGGGGAGACAATGAGGTCCTATCATGGAAAAGGATCTATGGAAACGCTGGGGAGGGGATGGAGCTTGGTTTTGAACACTGTTTTTTTTAGGCTTGAGCAGTTTGATATGAACACTTATCATGTGAACACATTTTTGGAAGAGACTGTTTCCAAAGTGCCTACTCAGGGGACTTTGTCTAGCCTGATATACAAAGTCCTCCAGAATCCAGCACCACCAGCACTGACCTCACCTGAGAGACAGCACAGCAGGGTGGTTAGGAGTTTGGTCTCTGGTACATGGAAGAGGTCTTTTTGGATCTCAAGTTTGTTATTTATTAGTGTAGCAACATGGGCAATGTACTTAATTTCTCTTGCCCCACATTTCTTCATCTTTAAAAATATGTGTAATAGGGCCAGTCACAGTGGATCACACCTGTACTCCCAGCGATTTGGGAGGTGGATATTATCACCTGAGGTTAGGCATTTGAGACCAGCCTGGCAAACAGCGAAATGCTGTCTCTACTATATATATCTATATATCTATATCTGTATCTATGTATGGATAGATATATAAAATGAGCAGGGCATGGTGGCATGCACCTGTCGTCCCAGCTACTCAGGAGTCTGAGAACCACTTGAACCTGCTAGGCGAAAGTTGCAGTGAGCTGAGATCACGCCATTACACTCCAGCCCGGGCAACCGGGCAAGACTTCCTGTAAAAAATATGTGTACAATAGCAATAATTATTGTTTGCTGCCTTGTCATGAGGATCAAATGGGGAAATGAATATATGCCTGGCATTTAAAAAATGTTCAATCAGTGTTGGCCATTATATTTAGTTCAAGCTTTAGTTTTATAATATAGTTTATGGTTTTTAATGTATTTTGTTTTCTTTTTAAAGTTAAAGTAATATATGTACATGGTTCAAAAAGTCAAATAGTTCTACAAATTTGTCTTGAAAAATAGTAGATTTTTGCCCCTTTTCCTCTCCACCTCATTACTATCTCTCTCCAGAGGAAATCACTTGCTATTCATTTAACTTATACTTTTGGTATTTACCTCACTATCTCTAAATCAGAGCTTCTCAAACAGTAAGGAAAAAATAGGCTACAGGTGTGGGGAGATATTGATGTCTTCTTCCATTGGGGTGGTCAGGTGGAACAAGGTGGTATGAGTTCCCATCTGGTTGCCTCCGGTCTCAATCAGCCTTTTGCATTTATTCCTGTGTGCCTTATAAATATTTATGTGTGTGTATGCCATGTCTTGAACAAGGCTAAGAAGAATTGATAAATACAGTGCTACTTACAGATTTTTTAGTTTAGGCATTATCCATTGACCTCACACGTGTGTCTGCATGTGTACACACCCATACAAATACTTCTTATTTCTTCTGCCCCTCCAATATAGTATCATAATTTTGATTATATACATTTTCAGTGTTGCCTGTATTATAACTAGGTAAATCATAAACTGTGTAGTAAATGATAGTTTTTCTTTTCTGAACAATTTTCCTTTCCTCTGGAATGAATACTTGATTTTTTTCTTTCTTTCGTTTTCTCTATACATGTCACTAATCCAGCCCAAATTTTTCCTGAACTGTCAAAATCCTCAGGTGTTCTTTTAATTTTATATTCCAGAAGAAATCTTATCAAAATTCCTAACATATGCTCCTAATGGATGTCTTCTCTGCTTCATGCACAGCTATTGCCCTACAATCGCCTTTGTTACCTTAGGGACTTCCTTTCTATTTCCCGTGTTAGATTCCCCCTTGTTTTAACCATGTCTTCTGTGTTGATCATCTCCTTGTTTTGCTAGAGCACATCACTCAGTAGTTTCACAAGAAAGGACTAATGAAAAGTAACATTTTTTAGAAGATGGCATGCCTTAAAATGTCTTCGTTCTAGTAACACTCAATTGAAAGTTTGGTAGTTTGGTTGGGTATAGAATTTTATATCCCAGCTCATTTTCTCCCAGAATTTGAAGACTTTGATGCATTGTCTTATATCTTCTAGCTCTGTTATTGTGAAGTCCAACCCTGTTTTTGATACCTCATCCTTTGTATGTAACTATTTATTTCTCTTTTTGTAGATACATGTATGATCTTCTCTGAAATTTCATGATACACTATCTTGGTATAATTCTGTTTACATTCACTGTGCCAGATACTTGGCAACTGATGTGCTTCAATTCTGAATATATTTTAATGTAGTTTTCAACTGTGATTTCTTCCTTCTTCTTCTTCTTTTTAAATCAGTGCTGTCTTCCTGAAACTCCTATTATTTGGATATTAAAAATACTTAACTGATTTTAAGTTTTCTTTGTGTTCTCTCCTCTTTTTCATTGCCTAGCTATTTGGTCCTGCTTTTTGGGGAACTTCCCCAATTTTACATTGCAACCCTCTTTCTACTGGAGTTTTTATTTCTTCTCTCATATCTATTTCCAAGACTCTTTTTAAAATTGTCAGATTAATTGTTTTTGTAAAGGGCTTCGGTTCTTATTTTATGAATGTTGTGTATTAATAATTTTGACTTCTTTCTCACATTTTCCCCTATTATATCTAAGTGGCTTTTTGTCCTTTTTATTTGCATTTAGGTCTCTATTTTTCATGTTAGCATTTATTTGAATGATCCGGTAATTTTGTAGAGTGATACCCTTAAAGGCTGATGTGAAATTCTGTGTACTGTGGTAGAACTTGTCAGCCACAGTCTTCAACGTAGAGAGACAATTCTGATGGGCTCCTTTGTGGAGGAAGCCTCAATGCTGGACCCTTAGTATCTGCCCACTTGGACTGTTCATTGCAAGTATAGTGTATGTGCTGCTGAAGTGAAAGCCAGCTGGGCCATTCAGATTCCAGTCTTTTCCTTGCAGGATATTGGTTTAATTTTCAGTGTTTTAGAGACCTAGCAGTGATTAGACTAGGACTGGGGTATTAGGGTGAATTTGAGTGCTTAGCATATAAAAAGTGCACATAATTTCTCTAATTTCAACAAGATAACACCATCGTTTGAAATACAGAAGAGAATCTGAGGAGGTGTTTCTTAAGCAAGTCTTCAATGAATTGTTCTCTTTTTAGCTCAATTCTCATTTTTACTCTTAGAGGCACCTGGTGCTGAAGAACCTCTGAACATTGTGGGGATTTCTGCCATAAATTTGGTCACATTTTAGCTTTTCTTACTGCAAACTTGGAATTCATATTGCTCACGTCTCCTATGTCATTTAGTGTGTCCAATTGCTTGACCAATTCTGAAGTTTTATTGTTTTCTCTTCTTCTGTTATTTTGTTTTTATGGTTTTATGCCTTAAAAGTATGTTTTCCATGTGATTTTCTTAGGATTTCATAAAAAAGCAAGACTATCTGCATGTACATTTAATTTACTGTCTTTACCTGGAAATCTCACTTAGGGTTTTCTCTTCCAACTTTTTTATTATTCTGTCCTCTCAGGTGGTAATGTCTTCCTTTTGACTTTCTTTCCCTTCACTGACATCCAGCTATAGCCATGGCTCCATCCTCAAGCCATCCTTAATAACTCCAGACCACAGGACTACATTTTCTTTGCCCTTAAAGCAATTTGATTTCTCTCTGCCTAGTACCTGGATTTTCATGTGCCACTGCTACTGCTGCTGCTCCCATGGCTATTTCTAGTAATAACAATATAACTGAACACCAACATTTACTGAATGCTAAGTGCTATTCTAATTGCTTCCCTTGTGTTTTCTTACCTGTTCCTTACAACTCTTTCGCTTTAGTATTGGTATCGTCTCCATTTTACAGGTGAGAAAATTAAGGTACTTGGAAGTTAAACTGCTCCCGCATCACAGAACTCATAACTGGTAAAAGCAGATTTTTAAAAATATGACTATCTGTTTCCAGTACCTGTGTTCTTAATTGTTCACAATTAATTTCAAAAAGAAAATACTATTATGCCTATTTCATAAATAAGATTTTGATCTAGAGAATTTATTATCTTTCCAAAGTTTCTTTATGACTAGTAGAAAGAATAACCAGAGTTTTATGATAACAACTTCAAGACTCTATCCATTATACTTCCAGGATAAATTGTGTCCTTTCCTAACTTGCAAAGTATTGTTTTGCTCTTTCAGTTTTCTTTACTAAATTGCTTTTTAACTGATTAAATATTTACTTCCAGGATATATTATGCCCTTTCCTAACTTGCAGAGTATTAGCTCGCTGTTTCAGTTTTCTTTATTAAATTGTTGATTGATTAAATATTTACCGTATGCTCCATGCAAATGTAACATGTAGTGTAAAAAATACATTTTCAGCATTTCAGCATTGAATTACAAGTTGAAGCCACTTCATCCAACTGCCTTATTTGGCAGATGCAGGTGATGCTCAAAGAAGCTGAGTGACTTATCCAAGCCTACATTGCTAATTACTAAAAAAGCTGTGTTGAAACCCAGTCGTCAAATGCTTTTATTTAATAAAATACTTTTCAAATGACTCATCGTTAGCAACTTAACTTTTTTTTTCTAGAGGGTTTGTTTTGCTGAAAATAACTTTATAGGATATATATAGGATATATATTTTTCTTAAAGGTAAAATTTCTGTATGTCAGATTTTCTTTTCCGTAATAGAATAGACTTGTTTTCTGACAAATGGATTTTGGCCCCCTAAAGCACAATAAAGACTACACAGCACAACAAACTCACAAATATGTATATTATTTAAATGTAAGGGTTTTTTTCCTGCTAAAGCATGTGTGACACTGAAAAGAAGAGACAGTATCAATACAGCCCTGTGACTAAAAATACCACAAATCAGAAACAACGTTCTTCTCTTCTTGATCCACTAAAGAGAGGTTGTGTTCTATGTGCTGTCTGTTTCCTTAAACTCATTCTTGGGTTTTATCTCCGTTCCAAGGTAAATATTCTTTAAAAGTCCAAATCTCTTAGCTGTTCTTTTAAAAGGTTTATCTTGTGCATGTATTGCTTGTTTATTTAGCAATCCTATGAGTCTGTTGAAGTGTTTGTTTAGTGGTCTTTCTAAATTACTTATGGTGAGAGCCAACCAATCTTTGGTCACAGTGCATTTCAGGCTCTGGAAATCACTATGCTGAATGCTTATATTTCCAGTTGGAAATTTCTACAAGGTGCTCAAGCTTACGTTTATGTTATATCTTCAAACACCTTTGTACAAAGAGAAATGAGTGGGTCTTATTTCCAATGGAAAGTTTGGAAAACCGATGAGCCTGGGATAAGGGAAGGAATAACTTCCTTTTTCATACTTTCTTTTCTGTCCTTTTAAAAAATTATTATTTGTTGAGGTGAAAGTAGGGAAGACAGGGGCTTTAATCAGGCACTCATAAGAAATGGAAAAGTAATAAAGACAGGAGCAAAATAAGAAAAGTCACAGCAAATATGTCTTGTAAGAAATGTCAGCAAAACAAGGGAAATGCAATCTTTGGTTCCTCATCCTATCTTAAGTCTTGGCAGTTTTACAATTCAGGGCAAATGAGCAGCATACTCTGAGCTATACTTCTCTAGTTCACAGAAGGGCCTCAGTACTTTTAAGAAAAGGGAGTGTTCAACTTCATCGTTGAGGGCAAAGATTAGAATCATAGAATGTTAGCACTCAAAAGGAATTCATAGATCATCTACTTTCTAATCCAATCTCTTTGTTTCACAGCTGAGGTCGCTCTGAGGCCAAGAGAAAGGATATAAGTCTTCTGCCGTCATACAGTCAGTTAATGTCAGGCATTGATTAAAACGCACCAAAATGTTGGTTCTCAGACTACAATGTCAGCAATCATGTATTAAAATGCAATTTTAAAAAATCCAAGCTACTTAACTTGGCTGACCTCATCTCCTGTCACTCTCCTTGTTATTCCCTCTGTTCCTGCCACGTTGGTCTTCTTCTTGATCCTGGGACACACCAAGACATCTCTTGTATTCAGATATAAGCAGTGGCTATTCTCTCAGTCTGGAGGGATGTCTTCTGTCCCTGACTATGTTGCCTAATTATAGGTGTTTCTTGTCAGTTAGATCTCAGTCTCAGTCTAAATGCCATCTTCTCTGTGAGCACTTCCTTAACTAGGCAATGCTAAGATGATGCTCAGAGTCTCTTTATCACATCGTCATACTCCTTTTCTTAGCATAACAATTACCACAATCCATTTTTTGTTGTTACTCTTCCCTAGTAGAAGTAGGCTTCATGAGTATATTGATCTTATTTGTTGATTGTGCTCTTTAATGCCTAAGGCATGACAAACACATAGTGGATGTATAATAAATACATATTAAATAAATATAGTTGACCCTTGAGCAATACGGTTTGAACTGCCTGGGTCCACTTACGTACGGCTTTTCTTTTGTCTCTGCTGCTTGTGAGACTACAGGACCAACTTTCCTCTTTCTGCTTCTCCTCAGCCTATTTGATGTAAAGACTATGGAGATGAAGAATTTTATAATGATCCACATACAGTTTATAAATAGTAAATATATTGTATCTTTCTTGTGATTTTCTTAATAGCATTTTCTTTTCTCTAGCTTACTTTATTTAAGAATGCAATATATAACATGTAAAATATGTGTTAATCTACTGTTTGTGTTATCACTAAGACTTCTGATCAATGGTAGGCTATTAGTAGTTAAGTTTTTGGAGAGTCAAAAGTTATACATGGATTTTCAACAGCCCAGGGAAGTTGGTGCCCCTTTTCCCAGTATTGCTCAAAGGTCAACTATACATACATAAATACATAAATAAAATAGTTGGAAATATTGAAAAAGATATTATCTATGGTAGACATTAGTTTTAAACACACCAACTTCACCGTGCTCTCTGCTTTATTTTTAATATTAAAACATATTAAATTTGTGTATTTCAAAATAATACATAAATTTATATATGAAAAATCATGCATATATAAACACATAATCTTCCATGATTGGATCCTCTCTAGATAACCAAATATTGACATAAAAAAGGAAGAGTATTGCACATTTTATGACTTTTTATTGCATAGAAAATATTTTTTTCGGAGAGTTTTTTAATTCTGTAAGAATTCTGGCTCCTTCTAAATGCAAGTCTTTGGTGGTGTTATGAACAGAACAGTTTGATGACTATGGGAGGTTGAGAGAGTGATTATGTCCATTCTTCATCAATAGCTTCACACTTGAGGCAACCTGGAGACATAGGAAGCTCTAATGGGGATAATACTCACCATCTTCAAGTTGCTAAACAGTCTAAGATGCTGATTGTCTTTTTGCCTAAAACTTCCTTGATGTTGGAGAGATGTTTACATCTCTTGACATCCTCCCTCTAACTTGACAGGTTTAGGACAGCCTGGAAGGGAATAAAAACACACTGGAAGGAGTGGTAACAACACATCTTCACTATTCCTGCCTCTCACTGTTCATGCGTACCCTGATGAGACACATCTACTTTAATTTGAGAATTGTAAAGATACTGTTAGTTGCATAAGTACAACTTATTGTCAGTTACTCCTTTTTACATTTTAAATATCTAATCTTGCTTTAACCTGGATACCTTATACTTGGTCTTAAATGTGGAGAACTAGAGAACAGAAGAGACTGACACATGAAAGTCAAAAGAGGAGGGTCTGTCTCGCTTTATCCATTGGGAATCTTGTTCTGATAAAAAGGGAGAGAATGGGCAGGACCCCTGTCCTGGAAAGAACAAATGAATTGTTTTGCTCATAGAGGGTCATGAAAAGATTAAAATTATAAATCTCTAAGTGACAGTCACATTCCTAGCTGTCAAGCTGTCATTGGGGCAAAATTTTCTATGCCCTATGTTACCAAAATGCTGTTTTCACCCCAGCACTAGAGAGGTACTCACTAAATCATGACCTACTGACAAGAAACCTATTAGTTCCATAAAGAGAATGATGTACTCTCCCTATAGCACCACTATCTCCATTGGGATCCAGCTGGAGTCAGACTAATATTTCAGCATTGTTTCTATAAACAGAAGAGACATGTAAGAACCAGATTCTTGCTTTTCTTTTTAAGAAGGATAAATGCTTGACACCAAAAACACAAGCAACAAAATAAAAAAAATAGATATGTTGAATTTCATCAAAGTTAAAAATGTTGTGTTTCAACATACATGAAGAACGTGAAAAGATATCCACATAACTGGTAAAAAAATTTTTGCAGATCACATATCTATACCTGGAATATAAAAAGATCACTCAGAACTCAGTAATTTTAAAAAATCCAGTTAAAAATGAGCAAATGATCTGAATAGATATTTCTCCAAATAAGATATAAAAATGATCCATAAGCACAGAAGATGCTTCATATCATTGATTCCTGACTTCATGTTCTTACCACTCCTGGTCTAAGCAACTGCTAATCTATTTTCTGTCTCTACAAATTTTTCTATTCTGATTATATTATATAAATGGAATCAAACAATGTTTTGTGTGTGACTACTTTATTTCTTTTATTCATCCATGTTGTACTATGTAAAAATATTTTGTTTTATGGTCAAATAATATTCCTTTGTATGGATATATCCCATTTTCTTTCCTATCAGTTGAGGGACCTTTGGGTTGTTTCCACTTTAGCTAATATAAGTAAAGTTGCTATGAACATTCATGTGTAAGTTTTTATGTAGTTGTATGTTTTAATTTGTCCTGGATATATACCTAAAAGTAGAATTTCTGGATCATATGATAGCTTTATGTTATCATGTGATAACATAAAGTTAGCTGGGCGTGGTGGTGGGCGCCTGTAGTCCTGGCTGCTAGGGAAACTCCCAAACTCTTTATGAAGAGTTTGGCTAGGGAAACTCCCAAACTCTTTAGCAAGATGGCTCTAACATTTTACATTCTTGTCAGCAATGTAGGAGGGCTCCATTTTTTCCACATCATTGTCAATACTTGTCATCATCTGACTTTTTTATTATACCCATCCGAGTGGATGGGAAGTGATATCCCATTACAGTTTTGATTTGTATTTAACCAATAACTAATGATGTTGGGCATCTTTTCATGAGCTTATTGACCATTTCTATATTGTCTTTGGAGAATGTTCTATTCAAATTCTTGTCCATTTAAAAAATATGTTATTTGTCTTTTTATAAATGAGTTTTAAGACATTTTTGTACATTCTGAATACAAATTCATTGTCATATATAAGGTTTGAAAATATCTTCTATTCTGTGGGTTGTCTTTTCATTTTCTTTATGACATGGTTTACAGTATAAAGATTTTAAATTTATATAGCCCAATTTGTCTATATTTTCATTGTCACTTTTGCTCTGGTTTCATATTTAAGAAATCATTCCTTAACCCAAGTTCACATAGAATCATTTCCTTTATTATAACAATTTTATAGTTGTAACTGATATTTAGGTATATAATTTATTTTGGGCTGGTTTATATATGATTTGAGGTTGAGGTCCAAATTATTGATATGATTAGATTTACTTGTGCTATTTTGCTTTTTCCTCCTATAAGTAGTGTAACATTTTAATTGCTTCAGTGATTTTTAATTATATTTTTGAGTTATTTTCTCAGTGATTAATCTCAGGTTTGCCATATGCATCTTAACTTCTTAGAATCTATACTCTAGTGCAGCACCACTTTCTCCCTACTTTTTAAAACTTTTATATATCTCATTTTGATATATATTATAAATCTAATCTTGTTATAATTGTTACTATTATTCTTTTAAATAATCTGAGCAAAGAAAAGATACCAAATATATATCTATAATGTTTGTTAAATTGACTATCTTATCAACCCTTCCTGGTTCTTTGCAGTTTTTTCTGTGGGTTTAAGTTACCAACTGTTGTGTCATTTTTGTACGTCAATACAACTAATTATTGTCAAATAAGTTACATTTCTACATATTTTGGCCCCAATGATATATACATATTGAGTTATGCTTTTTAAATCAGGGGAAGGAGAAGAAATATGCAATTATACTTTTTTTTTTTTTTTTTACAGAACTATCACTACCAATGTTTCTTTTCTATGTGTATTAAAATTACCAACTGGTATCTCCTGCTTTTAGCCTGAAGAACTTCTTTTAGTATTTTACATATTAAAGGTCTGCTATCAACAAATATGTTCAATTTTTGTTTACCTGGGAATATCTTTATTTTGCCTTCATTTTTCAATGACAGTTTTACTAAATATAAGATTCTTGGTTGACATTTTAACTTTCAACATTTTTCCCCTACCTTCTGGCTACTTTGTTTCTGATGTTCTAGCTGTTTATCTTATTGTGGTTCCCTTGTATGTACTAAGCCATTTTTTTTCCTTGCTTTAATATTTTCTCTTGTTTTGCTTTCAACTTCTGTTGTGATGTGTCTGGGTGGATCTTCAGTAGAGTGGTAGTTCTACCCAGAGAGGAAGTAGACCATAAATGAAAAGAGCTCTAGAGCTTGTCAGGTTAGTCATTATACAGAAGATAGGAACGTGATGCATTTTTTTCTGAAGTTCCCCAACTCTGTAAGTAAGTATGAAGTAGGTGAATGAGTAGGAAGACCATAGTCTCCTGTACTAGCCTCTCCTGATGTAGAACTTTTACCGTATGAACTAACTGAGACATGGGCACTTGGGGGCCCATTATTCTTGGCCTCCTGGTCCTGGAGTAGCATTTCTACAACAGAGGTCTTGGGGAATTAGAAATGCCAGCATCCTTCCCCTCCTGCGGTGAAACCATACACCAGTACTTATCGAAGCCCTGAGCTGTGAGGCTTCTATGCTACCAAGCTGCTGTGTGTTTGGCAGCGAGGGGCAATAATGGTGTGGATTGTAGCTAAATACCACAGACTCTCCATATTCTTACTGAAAGTTGGTACAATTTCTTGCTTGAATGCCTCTCCATTTCCTGTATGGCCTTAGGACAATTTCTGGAGACTTTAAATATATAGTTTTTAAATTTCCACTGGTTAATTTTTTTTTTTCTGGAAGACAGGTTCATTGAGCTCCCTATCTGTATTCTCTCTGTCCCAAGAGAGCTAATTTTAAAGTTAAAGCTAAATGGGGGAAATCAGTTCTGTGTGCTTTTATATTTTTTTTATTACTCTTTTACTCAGCTACTTTCAGAGGCTCCCCACTGCCTGAGTCTACATTATTTATTCTAAGAGCCAAGTTCCTGCATAATTTGGTCTGTGAATTCTTTCCTAGTATCTGCAATATTTGTATTTCATAACACCTTCACTTCATGCAAGTTGGTTCACTTATCTTCTGTTATTGTTCATATATTTTAGTCTTTGTTTATGACCTCTGTCTTTTTGGCCAAAGTATTCAAATTTGTCATTCATGGCCAATTCCAGATGGTCAGAGACCAGGAAAGTTAATAAGGTCTCCCATTCACCGGAGCATCAGCACCATTTAAACCAGACTGTTCTGTGCTGGTGTTTACTTTATTATGTGCATGCTATATGTATCCAGTTTAGTTTTGTTGCTGTTGTTGTTGTTGTTGTTGTTGTTGTTTTGAGATGGAGTCTTGCTCTGTCACCCAGGCTGGAGTGCAATGGCGGGATCTCGGCTTACTGCAAGCTCTGCCTCCTGGGTTCACGCCATTCTGCTCCCTCAGCCTACTGAGCAGCCAGGACTACAGGCGTCCGCCACCATGCCCGGCTAACTTTTTGTATTTTTAGTAGAGATGGGGTTACACCGTATTAGCCAGGATGATCTTGATCTCCTGACCTCTTAATCTGCCCACCTTGGCCTCCCAAAGTGCTGGGATTACAGGCATGAGCCACTGCACCTGGCCGTATCCAGCTTAGTTTTAAGCACCTCAATTAGAAAGTGTTTCTCATTCCATTTTGGCCTTAGAACACCTAGCCCAGGAATGGTCACACAGCAGGTATTAAATAATATTTTGGAGTGAATTCTTTGTACATGTTCACTTCCAGCTTAGAGATACTGCTTCTCTTCAGAGATGCAAGCACAGTCCTGATGAATTTCTACTTAAGTTTTAAGTACAGAAGGATTTTGAGCTTTGCTCATTTTATGGTTCTTGACATAAAATGTATCTCGAATTGCACAGTGTGTGAATGTTCCCAGTTTTAGTTGCCTAAAACAAATTCCAAATTGGGGTAAATTTTCTAAAGGCCCAAGGAGTACGATTATCAAGGAAGATATTCCTTGTCCAACAAAGTCATAAAATTATATTAAATAAATGTTTATAAATATTCACAACCAGGCATCACAGGGAATATCATGTGTTTACAAATTCAATCAGCAAAAACACCAAGTTTAGGACCTTCTAATCCAATGGAGAAAATTGTAGTAAGAAATAAGCAAAATCAGCACACATATAAGCCAAACTGTGTCACTGGCACAATGTATTGTAGGTCCATACAGTCCCTCAGTTGAAGAAGGTACTCATTGAGGATATGGCACTTTTTATCCTCTGGGACCTTAAAGAATAGAAGGCTTTTGGGAGATGAAAATAATAACCTGTAGCTTTCAAGCAAAAGGAAGAACAAAGGCCCACAGGGGAAATCTAAGTGATTTTTTAAAAAAAATTATGAGCATCCCGTTATGTTTGTATCATAGGGTCTATGATAAGATTCAGCAGGAAACCAGAATGGACATTTAAGTTGAACCAGATCCTGAAGAATCTTAAGTTGGCAAGTTGATAAGTTTTCAGTTTATTTCATTCTCACCATTAGGATACAATTGAATTTCTGAATATTATAGAATCAGACAGTGGATGATTAGATCTAGATCTGTGCTGTCCAATATGGTAGCCACTAACCACATGTAGTTTCATTTGTAACTAAATACATTAAAAGAAAATTAAAATTCAGTTCTTCAGTTACACAAGTTGCAATCTGAAATAACTATGTTTCAAGTGCTCAATGTGTGCCTTGAACCTCCTATTGGTACAGAACATTTCTATCAGTGCAATAATTTCTGTTTTTTTGTTTTTGTTTTTGCTTTTGTTTTTGCGAGACGGAGTCTCTCTCTGTTGCCCAGGCTGGAGTGCAGTGGTGCAATCTCGGCTCACTGCAAACTCTGCCTCCCGGGTTCAGGCCATTCTCCTGCCTCAGCCTCTCGAGTAACTGGGACTACAGGCACCCACCACCACGTCCGGCTAATTTTTTGTATTTTTAGTAGAGACGGGGTTTCACCATGTTAGCCAGGATGGTCTCAATCTCCTGACCTTGTGATCCACCCACCTCGGCTTCCCAAAGTGCTGGGATTACAGGCATGAGCCACCGCTCCCGGCCTCAGTGCAGTAATTTCTATTGGACAACATTGTACTAGATTTTAGTATTTGATACGAATATAAGGAAGGGTTGATGGGGTTTGAGAAACAGATAGGAGGATGGGAAAGAAACAGTGTAACCCATAGATTGTTCTCAAAGTAGTGCAGGTGAAATTAAGGCCTCAGCCAGTAATGGCAACACAGGGAGAGCTGAGTAGATGACTGGGATACACAATTTGGATAGTGACAAAAGATTCTATGACTAAATAATTACCTAGTAAGCATGAAGTGAGGAAGATGGAGAAGCCTAAAAAGAAAATTGGCATACTCTTAGTGACTAGGTGAACTGGAGTGCCATTCACAGAGATAAGACATACGACAGGAAGAGTTAGTTGATACAGGAAACAGTGGTACTATATAGCAATGTTAACTTTGGATTCTGTATGGTAGAGCCAGGTAGAGCCTTCCAGAAGACTCAAAAGAATATTCTGGGAATTGTGACAGAAGGAAAAACTGATATCCAGTATTTCTTACATAGAATTAATGGCTAAAACAATAAAGAAAGGAGAATAGAGTCAAAGAAAACACCTAGGGGTGTTTCACTGTGTTTATTTCCCATTTATTCAAATCTTGATTAAAGAAATCTATGTCAAGATTGCAAAGTTTATACGTTGTTTCCAATTATTTTAATATAATCTTAGTTTCTTAGGAATGGAATGCCCAGTGATACCATAAGTACATTTTACTGGATACTGTCAAATGATTTGTGATATCAGAGTTTTCTTGCATAATATGATTGACTGAACTTGACTGAAGAAATGGAGTCAGAGATGACACCAGGAAATGGAGTAGCGTATGTGGCATAATCAATCTTTTAAGATCAAAATATAACTAGTGAAATAACAACACATGTCATTACTCATGGATTTCTAATTGCTAACTTTTATATCTATATATCCTTAAAGGATGTTATTCCCTTAATTCATGTAGCAAGTATTTACTGATTATTTACAAAATGAACACATTTGGGGTTTACAAAGACTTCTACAACTCAGATCCATGTTCACAAGGATCTTACATTTCAGTGAGAGGACACACATGAACACAAATAATCACAATACAGTGTGATCAGTTGCTAGAGAAATATAAGTGGAGAAAAGCATTAAATGCTATTTGAGCACACAGGAAAGAAACAGCCTGTCTAGGGGAGTCAGAAAAAGTTTCTCAGAGAAGGTGATTTCTGAAGTAGAAGTTAAAGAATGAAGAGAGGCTGGGAGCTGTGGCTTACTCCTGTAATCCCAGCACTTTGGTAGGCTGGGTTGGGCAGATCATGAGGTCAAGAATTCAACACCAGCTGAGCCGATAAGGTGACACCAGGTCTCTACTGAAAATACAAAAATTAACCGGGCATGGTGGCACCCACCTGTAATCCCAGCTACTCAGGAGGCAGAGGCAGAAGAATCCCTTGAACCTAAGAGGCGGAGGTTGCAGTGAGCCTAGGTCACACCACTGCACTCCAGCCTGGGCAGCAGAGTGAGAGTCCATCTCAAAATAAAAAATGAAGAAAAGTGCACACGCTGAGACACCAGTGTGGAAGGCCTTGGTTCACTCATAAGAGGCCAGGAAAGACAGCCATATTTTGATCACCCTTTAGTGTCATTCTAAGGAGTTAGGTTTATTTTAAAGGGAATAAAATAAAGGAGAATTATTCAAGGACTTAAAGATAAGATATGAGATTATGTTGTCAGAGTCTCATTTTAGAAAGATACCTAGTAGCAGTAGGGCAGGTCGATGGTAGAGAGGTGATATTCGAGGGAACACCACTGAAAAACCTGCAGGTAGATGCTGCACTTGAAGAGGACTAGTAAGAATTTGAGTCTAGAGATATTTAGGGGCCAATTAATACACTCAATATTTATAAGACTATAGAGATAAGTTAAAAGGAGACTCTGAAATGATTCTTTAGTGCCTTTGGAGCCTAGACAAAAAGAGGTACCACTGAAGCAAAACATTCTGGGAGAAGAAGCAGGTGTTTCATGAAGATGAGTTTCAGCTTGGTAATGCTGAGTTTTAGGTTCCTGTGGGTCACCCAGGGAGACATGTGAACTCAGAGATAGAGCTCAAATATTGTTTGAATATTATCTTTTATCTGTACTGAATGAAGCATTTATTCATTCTCTATACATTGTTCATTTAGTTCATTGTTCCTTAGTTTTTTCAATTTCATGATTAATATCATGGCCTTAAGGTCTGATGCTGCCAATGGAAGGTAAAATGACATTTTTGGAGATGCCACAAAGTGGGAATGGATATGGAATTTTGTAGCACTTCAGGTTTCCACATAAACTTGAATCTTACATACTTTCTCATTCTGGAACTTCCCTGAGAGATATTTTACTAATGCTTTCCTCTCATAAAATACTCTCTCTTGTCTTTCTCTCTTCATCTCTCCTTTCCTCCCTTCTTTCCTCATGACCCTCATTTTTCTCTTTGTTCACATCCTTTTCTGTTTGGACCTGCTTGAAATCTAAATTTCATTCCTGGGCATATTCCTAAACCTCCTATTACTCTGCCACGTCAACCGGTGCATGACAGCCCTTAGAAAACCAGCAATTTAGAGATAGATGGAAACTTAGTGAATATCCTGTGTAAGGCCCTGATTTTGATGAGTTAAAAACTAAGGTTCAAAGAGGAAGGGATTTGTACAATGTTACATCACAGACGATGCCTTGCATGCATATTTGATTATCTAAAGCATTTTAAGTTCAATTCTTTTGTGTTTTCTATTTGTAGTATAAATATATATCACAAGTTTCTAATACTTGAAACATGGGCTGGGCGCCTGTAATCCCAGCACTTTGGGAGGATCACAAGGTCAGGAGATCTCAGGCGGATCATGAGGTCAGTAGATCAAGAACATCTGACCAACATGGTGAAACCCCATCTCTACTAAAAATACAAAAATTAGCCAGGTGTGGTGGTGCGCACCTGTAGTCCCAGCTAGTCGGGAGGCTGAGGCAGAAGAATTGCTTGAACCCAGGAGGTGGAGGCTGCAGTGAGCAGAGATTGCATCACTGCACTCCAGCCTGGATGACAGAACACGACTCCATCTCAAAAAAAAAAAAAAAAACACCATGCACACACACTTTGAAACAAGGATTCTTGGTTGTAAATGAATTTACATTGCACATGAAGAAACATTCTGAGACTTGTTTTAAAATGTTTTCTCAGCCAGGCATGGTGGCTGACACCTGTAATCTCAGCAATTTGAGAGGCCGAGGCGGGTAGATCACCTGAGGTTGGGAGTTCGAGACCAGCCTGACCAACATGGAGAAACCTCATCTCTACTAAAAATATAAAATCAGCTGGGCGTAGTGGTGCATGCCTGTAATCCCACCTACTCGGGAGGCTGGCCTGAGGCAGGAGAATTGCTTAAATCCGGGAGGTGGGGGTCACCCTGAGCCGAGATGGTGCCATTGCACTCCAACCTGGGCAACTAAGAGCGAAACTCTGTCTCCAAAAAAAAAAAAGTTTTGTCTGGCCTATTTAAACATTATCATGCTTGTTTATTCAATCAATTAATTTGCATTTAGATTTTCTGATTAGTTGTTTTTTACAGTTTATTGCATAAATGCAATGTTTTTCATATTTGGTGGTATATTTAATCCATTTTAAAACTATTGATTTGATAAATTATAAATTTAGTTTTATAAATGCTGCCGATTAGTTAAAACACATTCTTTCTGATCATCAAATAAATACATATTTTTATATAACATTTGAAAATTAGAAGATTTCAAAAGTCACCCTGGGCTTTATTATAATTATATAACATAATATTTTAGTGTAGGTCTCCATTTATATTTTCTCTGCATGTTCATGTGACCATTCTCTTGTAAACCAAAAATAAAATTCTAAGACCTCCAATCATCTGAGTGGACCCCTCCTTTTGGCCAAGGTGATTCAAAAATTAACCTTAAAAACTAGTTCAGGCCATGATGCAAGGGAGAGCTGCAAATGCCTCATTATCCTGTCCTCCCTTTTAGAATTACTGAAAGAACAGACTCTTTAAGTCTGATAAGAAACATTTATAATCTAGTCTCTCTGAAGCCTGCTACCTGGAGGCTTGATGTGCATGATAAAACTTTGGATTCCACAACCCCTTATCATAACACAGACATTCCTTTCTATTGATAATAGCTCTTCCAAACAATTGCCAATCAAAAAATCTTTAAAGCTACCTATAACCTGAAAGTGCCCCCCGCCTGTTACCACCCTGCTTCATGTTGCCTTGCCTTTCTGGACTGGACTAGTGCTAACCAATGTACATCTTACATATATTGATTGATGTCTCGTGTCTTTCTAACATGTATGAAACCAGGCTACACCCAAACCATCTTGGGCGCATGTTCTCAGGATGATCTCATGAGGGCTGTGTCATGGGTCATTGATCACTGACATTTGGCTCAGAATAAATCTCTTCAAATATTTTACAGTTTGACTCTTTTCATTGGCACACTAAGAAAATTTTATTCTTCTTTTCTAACCTAACATTTATGTTTCTATGATTTTTATTCTGATTTAACAATTTTAATGGCCTGGCAATATTTCATCACATTTCTATACCTGATGTATTAATCTTTCAATGTCCTTTTTTTGGATAGTTAGCTTATTTTCTGTTATTAATATTACTTATGCTACAAATAATTGTGTTGGGTTTCAAGTTTTGTCAAATTTTAGATATTGTTGCCTTGTAATAGATGTCCAAATATAGAAGTATTGGGTGAGAGGGACTAAATCTTTGTGCATGAGGGTGATGCTGTTGACCTGGGGTCATTACCACATACATGCTATATGCAAATTCTTAACAGTTTCAGTGAATATGGTCTGAACAGTCTCACTCTTGGGTTCCCCTGTGACCAGTAGAATACAGTGTGAGACAGTTGAGATAAGGGTACAATTGGTATCTGAGGAAGCCAACATTTTGCCTTGCTCAAGCTAACTTGCCCAGATGGGCCATAAACTTTGACTGTATTAGCACTGGAGTTATAATAATTAAGCTAATGAGGTCAATTGTCTATATTCCCAGAGTGTATACTTTATAAATATATATTACAGTTACTCGGTCTACCTGGACATTTTATAGAATCATAAAATCTTGTAGTAGAAAAGTACCCTTAGAGACATTCTAACTCCTACATTCTACAAACAAGATAATGTTAAGGAGGAAGAGAGGAACTTTGAAACCGTTCAGAGAGAGTCACAGCTAAAATTTATGCCTCTTTGTTCCCAGGTAAGAGATTTTAACCTAGAAACTAGATAAGAATGAATAGTAATATCATCGAATGGGGTTTCAATGAACCCTAGTGGTCTTTACTCCATTAAGAAACTTTTCTGCCTCCAATTTCATTGATTCTTAGATACAAGTTAATGTGGGTGAAGATAGATGTTGACTGCAGATTATTTGAGAAGCAAAGATACGAGAACTTAATTTCTGCTATAATCTTATCTCTTTATTCAATTGCCAGAATTTGATATTCATAGAGGCACAAATTATAGGATAGTGTAATATTTCCCATTATGGGAATGCAATATGTACAAGCCACAGTACTCACAGAGAAGGATGATGCTGCAGATATAGACACAGAAGTCTTTTGCAGAAAAGTAACTCTTAAGCTGGATCTTGAGGAAGAGAAGTAATTTGCCTTATAGACAAGGCAGTAAGGGTGTTCCAAGTAAAGGAAGAATCTATGGAGAAGTGTGGAGATGTGACACTCAGCTGCATTCATTGTACTGTAAGGGGTGAATATGGCTGAGAGGATGACAATGAAGCAGCTACAAAAAAAATGGTTAGGAAGTCAGGTCCCTAAGGACTGCAGACTCAGAAGGGGTTCGGACTTTATTTGATGGGGAATGGTAAGCCAGTACATGTTTCTAACCAGGGAACAAAGCTCAATTTGCATATGGAATTGTAAAATGTAGTTAAAATTGTTTAAGATAATTTGCCACTGAGCAAACTGAATGTTTGACATCTCAGTACAGTATTGAGCTGACATTTGCTGTGGCTTCATTAATCAAGGGGGAGTTGACTGAGGTCATATTCAGTGATGTGTAATTCACTCTTTCATTTCTATGAACAGTAATATTTTTAGAAATTATAGCCCATTGTTTCATGAATGAAGTAGCCACACGAGCTGCTAAAAGTAGTGCTTTAGTGAAATCCTTCTCTAGATGATCTTATGTCTGACCTTCTGTACTTTATCTTCCAAAGATCAGCTTGTGGTGTTAATTATGGGGTAAGTAAGCAGTTACTTCCTACAGCAAATCAGCCAAAGTCCAGGTTTGCTCTGGAGGTCCCAGGGATCAGAGCTCTGTGTTTCTTCAGGTTTCAATTTACCAGCCTCAAACCACTTAAAAGCAGGAGGAGGAGAGGCTGGGGAGTGATCGGTTTACAAGTGACCTGGGAGTTCACAGCTTTCATCCCTCCAAATCACAGTCCATATAATAGGCCTTGTGCAGATACAATTGGGACAAATTGACTCAGGCGTCTTGCTTTCAGAAATGAAAACCTTTCTTCTTCCTTATCAGTGTCCCTATGCCTGAATTGTTGGAATCAAGCATTTGATGGAGGATGGTTGTTGTTCTGAGGTCAAATAGGGGATGTAAGTCCTGAATAAGAGGGTAGGCTGTTAAGTGGCCCCCAACTGTGTTAATTGGTTTAATAGGACTCTAGCTAGTTTAGGGATTTAAAAGTCAAGCCAGAGAAACAAAGCCTAACAAGCTTTCTTCTTTTTAGGTCAGTGAGAGATTCAAGTAGAACAATTTACAGCTGGCACATCTTCAAACCAGGTTGCTGTTGTACAAAATATTTTTAGACATATCCTGTTAGAGATGCCTTCAGAATTTTTAGAATGTTTTCAAAAGAGGCAATATTTTCAACTTGGAGCTTGAAGTTGGCTTTCAGGGGCACTATGAGTCTCCGAGAACCCAGGTTAGTGGGTGCAATGATGATCATTGCCAAATAATCCTTCTCTGCAAACAGAAACACAACTTAGGGAGAATTCAGATTTATCTGAATGATTTGCAAGCAAGCTAGTTTTCATGATCCTTTCCAAAGTAGAATAAACATAGAATTTGAGAGGGATTGCTTTTTATATTAATTTAGAAATAGAAGGCTTATTTATTAGGATTTCAGTAGTCTTGCTTTAAAGTCATGTATCCTACAAACAATTTGAGCAAAACTTCCTTAACACATCCTTACCACATATACAGGCACCTCATAAAGTGACAAGTATTGTGAGGCCATAGCACTATCAAATTATGGCATGCTAGACATATCAGAGATGAGTAGATGATCTAGTGACTATATTGTCATGGTTCAATGCATTAATACTGAGAAAAATCACCATTAGTTGTTATCAGTTGCTGATTAATGGTAATTATTCTCCAATTCATTCTATTACTGGGATGATCTTTCTGAAATTCAGTTCTAAACTTGACACTTGCCTATCTAAAACCTTTCAATGGCTCCCTAGTGCCCCATAGAGTATGCTTCTGTCTGCCATTTTCAAAGACTAAAATAATCTGCCCTGAATTAGTCTATCCAATCACCCCAAGGAATGGTATTTTCAAATGACATCAGATAACTCACTAGTTCTTCTACTAGGCATGAATAGCCATATCTTATCTCTTACCTCTTCAAGAAGTTTCTACTATTTTTTTCTCCCAGTAGAAACCTCACTTGTTCTTCAAATGCAACTTGGTTAGGGAAATTTTCCCATCTTTTAAAAATGTCCCCCTGCTTTTTTTTTTCTGAAGTTCACCTCCAACTACCACCATCCTCATTATTTCCATGAAACTGCTGCCATTAAAGTTACCATCAATCTTTTTGTGGTTAAACCCAAAGAACACATTTTAGTGTTTATTTGTCCTGACTTCTCAGCAATGTTTTATACAGTTAACTGATTCCCTTCTTAAACTCTTTTTTCTCCCTTTGTCTTCCACAACATGACATCCTCCCAATGTTCTTTTGCGTTTACCCTTTCTTCATTGTGACAATCTCTTCCTCTGTTCACCCAGCAAATAGTTGTATTTCGCAGGTGATTTATTCCAAGGTCAAAGACTTAATTAGTTCTTACATATTGATGGCTCCTACATTTACATTTTCAGACTATCTTTTCATTATATGCTTCAGATCCATATTCTGAACTGTCCAATGGTTGGAAACAGTTGGACATCCGACATAAGTCTTAAAATCAATATGTCTCACTTGAAGTCATGATTGTTACTCTTAAATCTGCTCCTTTTTATCATTGCTGAACTCAGATAATGTCAGCATCATATTCAGCTTCTCGGATTCAAAACCTGCTGTCATCTTTGTTTACCTTTCTTCATGTCTAATCAGATATAAAATTTTAATAAATACCTGAATTAAACTAAATAAAACTGTTCACATATATACATATATTTACTTATACTTGTGCACATATGTAAACCTATACGTGTGTGTATATATATATGCACACACAGATATGTATGTAAGTATATATGTATTTATGTATGTGTAAATGATGTCCTCTCTTATTCACCTCCAGTGTCATGGTTCTAGTTTAGGCTATTATAATCTCGCACATGGTTTTTACCAATGGCCTCTTCACTGTTTTTTATGCTTCCTATTTGCAGTCCTCAAGCCGTTCTTCCCATTGTAAATAGAGTGATCTTTATGAAATACAAGCTAGTTGTGTCATTCCCTTACTAACCATTTTTCAGTTGACTTCCTGTTATATTCTGGATGAGATCCAAATTTTTTAATATATTTCATAAGACCTTGTATTTAATGTCACCTCTTACCACCTCTCACTTGCTACCCTGCTTTAAGCCATAATGAGTCATGGTCGCTTTTTCTTCTTAATTAGTTAAACTCTCTCTCACTGCACATGTCCAGGCCTTCCCCTTGCATAGAGCATTCCTGCCTTCTTCTAGGTAAGTCTCAGGGAACCCACCTCTCCTTAGTCCTTATCATTTATCAGTACCCCATGCACTTGGTGCTCCCTTGTCACCATATAATACCATCCTTTGTGTTGCATGAAACCCTCTGTTTTCTTAGTGTGGCACTTTGATTGCACTATGTTGAATTTTTAATGTCATTTTATCTAGTCCCCACTAGACTGTGGTTATTCTGTTTTCATAAAATAAAATAGACCTCAGGACCCTGAGGATTAAATAATGAAACTAAAATAATTACAGTCGATTGGGGGCTAGATTATTGTTGTTATGTTCTGTGTTCAGTTCTAAACTTGACACTTGCCTATCTAAAACCTTTCAATGGCTCCCTAGTGCCCCACGGAATATGCTGCTGTCTGTCATTTTCAAAGACTAGAATAATCTGCCCTGAATAAGTTTATCTAACATTCCCCAATGAATGGTCCCTCCCCCAATTATGGCCCCTCATGGGCCATAGTATAACAACCATCACCAACTTACTTATCATTAGCAACTTAGAAGCTGTACATGTTCTCTTGTTTTTTACTCACAGCAATTCTGTAATATCAGTGTAATTACTATTATTGTTGCTGTTTCAATGATAAAATGGGATTTAAGCAGGGTACAAAGTACATCTACTGTCTTCATAAAGCCCCCATGAAAATCAATACATATATGTATTTATATTTATATTTATATATATGCCAGAAAGTACTTTCTTCTGATAATCCTAATTTATCCAAATGTTGAAATGGCTAGTTAAATGCATTTTGTTTTAAAGTTATTATTGTTACATATTATTTAAGCATGTGATACTGTACTACACTATTTGGTGCAGTGACTAGTATTCAAACTATCAGAGCTATCATGATGATTTGTATACTTGAAAATGATTTTTTTTTTTTTGCTACATGAACATACTCCAAAGAATATTCTTCTATTATTTGATGTCAAGTACCACTTTAGCTCCATATTTTTCTCTTCAAGTTTATGATGAGAGAGATCTTTATTAACATCAGAAGACTGATGCTTCCCTAAGAGGCTTTTGTGGTTTCACACCTGTTTATATATGATAGAAAATAAATATTACATTTATAGAATCTATGTTCAATGAAATTATCTGAATTTTTCTAACCACATCTATAGTAAGAAGGTTAGAGTAAAGCCTATGAATAGACTTTTCCAGTCCTAAGGGTCTAAGAATTTTTCCCCATTCGATATTCACTAAATGCAGCATTAAGAACATAATCTTCTTTATGCTGCTATCACTCTTAGACTTTAACCTCTACAAAGAAATATGTAAATTTTCTTTAAGTATCAAATGTTTTAGCCTAAGCCACATTTTAAACTGAGGCATTTATTATAAATTTCACTTATAATTATTAGTTTAGAGAATTTGTCTGTGTTTGACAAACCATAGTCAATAAATATCAAGTATGAAGAGGAGTATATACTTGAAAGTATATGACTACAGAAAATAAACTTTGGATTACAGAAATCACTTCAAGGAAAATATATCTTGTAGGAAAATGAATCCATTGAAAATGAGCTACTGTAATTGTTCACAATAGTCATCTTTTACTATAAAAAGTAACTCAGCGTTTTTGGTAGTGTTACAGTACTGCTGGTAATTTGGTAAATATTTTCAAAGAGTTTTTCAGGGATTATATTTTGGGAGTATACCTCCCTATTGATGCATGACACTATGTTAAGTCTCTAAAATTTTCAGCAACTGCCCAGTGGAAAAACAGCACTTAGTCAAATGATATATAATATTATAAATATAACTTTTACATATAATTTTTTCAAGATATATACAGAAGTTTAATGTTTAAGTAGCTAATAGTATGTCACTTATTAGCAATTTAGTATTTATATGTGCTTTTTTATCATATAGTGTGACTTTAGCACATTACTTGACAAATATATTCTACATTTCACATTTCTAATAATCATTACACATTAAACAATTGTCTAAGGAATCTTTACTAGAGAATCGTAGAGAATCCAAAATTCCTGCAAGTGATTGGCATTTTCTAAGATTGTTTCTTTCTTCCCCTCCTCTCCTTCCTTCCTTCTTTCACTCTTACTGTTTTGAGTAAAGTCACTTGACCACATGCCTTCTGTTAGATCATAGTTAATTCCATTGTATTTAACATATTTTAGTTTTGTTCCTTAAAGTGTGGTACATGTAAGCTTTTCTGATTCAGGACCTAGCAAACCCAAAGAAACTCTGAAATTCTAGCCCCCACTGCAGCCCTCGGTTGGGTGGTAAATTAGATCATTCTGTATTACACTAACAGATTTAGTGTTTTCATTCCCACAGGAGCCTGCAGGCCCCACCTGTCTGCTGGAGAGACACAATCTCATAAAGCTGCCAATATTATGATTTAGCTGAATACATGTTTGTTAATAAATCTTTCATCATATTATAATCAAAGAGCTCTTTCAGTTTATGACCCACCTAATGAAGGATTTGGAGTGTCTGCTCATCAATTTAATGTTTATAAAGACAAAGGTAGGGGGTGTTCATTAGTGTGTGTTTTATCCCCTTGGCTCAGGTGAAAAGTGGAGCAGGATAGGTGGTAAAGGAAATGAGAGAAAATGTTCATTAAGAATAAACTCGTGGTGTGATCCACAAACGCATTAGCTTTGAGCATAAATGTCTTGTGAGAAAAGCAAACATTTTTTTAAGTCTAATGAGCCTCTAACATCTACAACAGTTCTTTATCAAAGGCCTTTTTCAGTGACGTAGCCAGCATCATTATCATCCAAAGAATTTGATATAGTTCTCCGAGTTACAGGAGTGTAATTATTAATATGGTGTGAGTGAAGTTCAGAACTTTCGAGGGCTTGCAATCTACTAGTGTACAATAATGGGCATTCATAGGACCTTTCATGGCATTAATGTTAGGTGTTCAGGTCTCAATTTTATGATTTGTTTGTGGTTAAACTTACAGTTAGTCAAACTTTTTTTGGTTTTCTTTCTTAATACATTGAGGGTAGATATAATTATTATAGTCCTGGTGTTATTTTAAAATGATTGTATATATTTATAGGGGTACAGTATGATGTTTCAATATACACACAATGTATACATTGTGTAATTATATATGATAATACATAACCTCCATGGAAATACACCAAAGATTTTAATGAATGAAAAACAAATACAAAATGATATTATGTATGTATGCACATATATACACATTCATAATATTTACGTGTGCACACACACACATATGTAATTTGCTAAAGTTATAAAGTAGGTCACATCTTCTGCTAAAAAAAAAATCTTTAAAATTGTTACTTTCCCAAGGAATTCTCTGCCCTGCCAAAGCTTTTCTCTGTGGTCCAATGCTCAGCTGCCATTGGACTGAGATCCAAACAAGTTTAGGGAAAGAGACAGTACACTGACCCTTGTCTCCTGTTTCCCTCCAACTCTAGAGCAAGTTCTATTTCAGCTCCACAATCAACAAATAGCTCTGAAAACCAAATAGGCCACACTGTTGGAAGTCAGAGAGAGTGAGGTCAAAGAGAAGTCCCAAAAGAGGGAATATAATATCTTCTCATTTCCTTGGTGGAAATTTCCAGCCTTCACACTCATCCATCAGGATATCCTCCTTCTCTGCTCTTATCACTCAAATCTTTCGGCTGTTCCAGTGTCCACCTGAAGATGACACAGCTGTATCAGACTGGATGATCTTTTATGTTGTGTCTGCATTCATTGCTTTCTCTATTTCCTTTTCTTTGTGATATTTTCAGCATTAGGAAGTTTCACTCACTTTGACCATTGTTTTCGTACATTTGGGTTTTAGACACAGGATTGTTTAATTTGAATCCAAAAGGATGGACAGGAAGGAAAGCAGACAGCAGAGATATCTTTCACTTCCTAACTGAATCATAACATTCTACTTTCATGACTTTGTCACACTACAGAAAAATGCAGGGTATTCATTTGAAGAAATGTAAACAGTAAGACTGTGACATGTTCTCTTACTCAGGGTCTTCATTCAAAAGGTGAAGACTAAGCTTGTTTTTGGAGGGGATTTTTGATTTTCTGATTGCACATTCTCCTGACAAAGGCCAGATTTGGCTCAAAGTGAATGTGCAATTTCTTAGCACTAAAATTCTTTCATGAGTTGCTTAAGTGTTAATAGAAATCACTCATTGCACTGTTTTGATAGTAGGTCTGCAGAAATTAAGCTGCCTAATTGATGCTTCAGCATTGCCACTGAAACTTTTGTGTGTGTGTGTGTCTCGGATTTTGTTTTATTTCCTTTTTGCGCAAAAGCTCTGGTGCTGAACAGATCTGGTTATGAATATTGGCTTGGCCATGTACCAAATGCATAGCTTTGGGCACCATAGTGAGCTTTCCTAAGTCATGGCTTCCTCACTACTATGTTGGGGATGAATAAATGTATGGTGTTTAATGACTACATGAGAAAAAATATATATTAAGTGCTTAACCCAATGCAAACCACGTAATAAGCATTCATTTAAGATAGCTGTTATTGTAGTTAATGTCTATTGGTGTTGGGTTTTCTAGACTTTACATATTCCTTAGATCACTGCAATATGCGTATAATATAGTCTGCACTCCAGGCATCCATAGCTATTTTAATTATCATGTCAATAAATTTTATTTTTGTGTTTCTTTAATATGCTATACAACTTTTTAAGAATAATCTCAGAATATTATACAAATTATTAAATATATATATATATATATATATATATATATATATATATATCTCCTGTATATTATGATGTCCTGACATCTTAGAAAACTTTTCAGTCTGGGAAAATACTAGACAATACCTGGGGATAACAAGAGGCCCATCCTCTGTTCCACACACCCCAAGAAGCAATACTCCTCTGCCTGTGTCATTCTAAACCAAGGCAACAGGCAACTAAAAACCACCCCTATAGCTTACAGCCCTCAGAATTATTTAAACCAGACAATCTTAAACTGCTAACCCCACCCTGTCTTCCTTTACTGAGGAAAACCCAGTAAAGACTGTGGTATAAGTGCCCCCCTCATTCCTGACTGCTACCTCCTGACCACACTGGTGTTTTCCTCAGGACCTTTGAGCAACATGCAATGACCCTCAATCTGGGACTTGTGAGTGTTCTACATTTCTTCCTTCCAAGCCTCATTTTAGTTTCTCCTGTGGGTGTACTGACCATACTGTATCCCACATTGACAGTCTTAAAACATGTAGCATGCAATAATTTCTCCCAAAGTCAAAAAGCATTCTGTAGTGTCGTATTGCCTATAGAAGGGCTGAAGTCAACGGCTCATGTCTGTCCTGGTGCTGGTGGTCCCTGAGGCGCATTGCCTGCTTCCGTATCTACCATCCAACCTCAGGTCCAATAGGAGAAGGGCCTGCCTCAGTCCTACAGCTTCCTTGGTGCCATGTCCTCTGTGGTTCCCCCTCAGTGAGGATTCTTATATGCTTGTCACTATTGGCTTGTTTGAGTTCAACTACCTATTCAGAAGGACCAAAATAGGAGAAGAAAAACAATGTGATTTTATGACTTCATGACTACCTTGAGGTGTCCTAAAAAAATGGTTAGTAAAGAAAACTACCGACATAAAAGCTCATCATGCCATATTAGGAATTGAGTGAAGTAGGGTTCCCTCAGAGGGCATGATGAGAAAGTTGGGCAGTAGTAGTTTGGTGGCATTAGGGCTTCTATTGGGAGCACACAAGGAATGGAAAGAATTAAAAGGCAGAGTGCATGCTTCTCAAACTGCTGTGAGACAGCACAAAATTTTGTGCATAATGGGTTCTTATTATATACTTACTGGATTAATGGATAAAATATTTCCCAAATATCCCAAAATTTCACAGTTCAGAAGTTTGCCATGTCTACTCTAGGTTCCAGCATTTCTTACCAGTGGTTATTGTCTTCAGTCATACTCAGCTCATTAAAAGCAGGGTGATTTCTTGGGCTTCGTGGGGAGGGAGCAGAAGAATGAAAGGTTTAAAATGTGATACAAGGGAGGCTGATTATGTATGAGGTGGAGGAAGTGCATAGAAGGATCTGAGAGCAGCCTCTAGGAGCTCAGAGTGACCCCTATCCAGTAGCCAACAAAAGACAAGTAACCACCACAGGGAACAGGATTCAGTCAGCAACCTTAGTAAATATTAAAGCAGTGTTTTCCTTACAGCTTTTAGATAGGAGCCCAGCCTAGCTAACACATCAGCTTCAGTCTGTGAGACACTGAGAATCCAGCGAGCCTGGGGAGATTACATACCTGAAGAACTCAGAGACAATATGTGGCTATTGTTTTAAGCAACTAAGTTGGTGGTAATTCACTATTTTGCAATAAAAAACTAATAAAAGGGGTTATCAAAAAATTAGTGAGCATATACTAAAACTACCACTGTAATTAGTTAATTTTAGTGAAGATACTTTGAGATTATGCAAATATTTTATTCCCCATTTCTAATCTCCATGACTTTTATTTTATTTTATTTTATTTTATTTTATTTTATTTTATTTTATTTTCTGTATTTGTATTATTGTACCTCATGGATTTCCAGTGTGATGCTGAATAAAAGTGATGAGAGAGGACACATTTGTCTTCTTCCTGATCATTAGGGGTAAAGCATTCATTCATTCTCACCAGTAAGTATCCTGTCAGCTATAGACTTTGTATAGATGCCTTTTATTCGATTAAGGTAATTCTCTTCAATTCCTAGTTTGCTGAGAGTTTTTATCATGAGTGGATGTGCTTTTTTTATTCTTTGTCTATTGAGATAATCACATGCTTTTGCTTTCTTAGTCTTTTATATAGTGAATCCCATTGATTTATTTTTGAGAGTTGAACCAGCCTTGAATTCCTATAATTAATTACCACTTGTTCAAGGTGTAGTTTCCTTTCAAAAGTATTGTTAGATTTAATTTTCTATCTTTTTTATTATCTTGACTGTGTATGAGAGATATTTGAGAGCATTTTTTTTTGTATTGCTTTTGTTTAGTTTTTATATTAGGGTAATCCTGAACTTATTAAATGAACAGAGAAGAATTATTTTTGTTTTTATATTGTGGGAGAAGTTGCATATAATGACAGTATTATTTCCTTAAATGTTTATTAGAATTTGCCAGTGGAATGTTCTAAGCCAAGTTGGTGAATGTTCCATCTACCCTTGAAAATAAAATGTATTCTATTGTTTTAGGTGCCACTATTTTTGGTTTGATTTCACTCAGTGTGCCACATTCTTTAAATTTCTCTAGAGACAATTTGTGTCTAGGATGGGGGTGGTTAACCAGAACATCTATATGATTCTGAGGTATAGTTCTTATTTGTGTGTCTTAGGCTCTCTTTGCAAGCTGTTCTTCCTCTTTAATCTTTCTCTAGCAGTATTCTTCCATTACTTGTTATTGCAGGCATTTTAGGTTAGTGGTGATGAGGTGTGGTTTCTATTGTTCTAATTAAAGCTTGGTCTTAGGTTTGTCCCAAGTCCTTGGGTCTTAGCACTGTAGTCCTCTCTGTCCTCTGCCCTTGTCCTGGTTCAGCTGGAGATCAGCACGTTAACTCTATTCCACCCCAGGGACAGGATCCCCACGACATACTTTTTTTCTTCCTCCAGTTGTATTGAGGGCTGTGCCATAAGGCCATAGTATTGTCCTTCTCCCTCAGATAACGGCTTCTATTTCATAGTGGGGATATAGGGGAAGCATCCGTCCTGTGTGGCCACTGTTCCTGTCCCTCAGGTCTGCACCATGACACCAAGAACTTTCTTAGGATTCTTTTTGATCTTTTCAGTGAGCACCTGGAGAATCCATGCAGAACAGTCTGAAAACATTGTGAACTTGCCTAATTTCTGTGACCCCCCCCCACCCCCACACCAAGAATTTTACTCTTTCCCACCAACCTGCACTTGGCCTATGCTAACTTGTCAGCTATTCTAGCTGAACTCTTATTACTGACTTTTGATTGTATCTATCTCAGGTGAGTACATGTTCACACCTTCTCTCTCCCTGCAGGCACAATCTCTCCTTACATATTGTGTCAGATCTCTGCTATGTGATGGGTTTGGAAAATGCCATGAATTTGAAGTTAACATGGCCCTTTTTCATTGCTTCAATGCTGCTTTTCCAGCTCTCTGTATCCGTGGGCTAAGGTTGAAGGCAATTGCAATTCACTGACACCATGTTTTAAGATTATTAGCTTTTATTCATTTCTTCATCTATTCATGTATTTAAACACTGATGAAGCAATTTTATTCTATTTGTATTTATGTCCCTACCACTTGTTCTAGGAACATAAATGCAAATGTAATAAGACTGTTTTCTCATGAACCTCACTGTCTGTGGGGAATAGAGACAGCCTAAAGAGCAAGCAGTTATCCTAGAATGAGATCCAATGAATGTGCACTGAGGGGGCTTGTAGGATTGGGAGCAGGGTAGTGTTGGTGCTCTTCAAAATGATCAAGAATATGCTAGGAAGGCAAAAGCAGTGAAGTACATTTTTTTATTTTTTATTTTTACTTTTTAGTTGAGGTAGGGTCTTGCTCTGACACCCAGGCTGGAATGGAGTGGCACATTCACAGCTCACTGCAGCCTCCACTTCTTGGGCTCAAGCAATCTTCCTGCTTCAGCCTCCTGAGTAGCTGGGACTACAGGTGCACACCACCATGCCCAGCTAATTTTTGTAGAGATGGGGTTTCTCCATGTTGCTGAGGTTGGTCTCAAACTCCTGGACTCAAGGGATCCTCCCACCTCAGTCTCCCAAAGTACTGGGATTACAGGTGTGAGCCACCATGCCTGGCCTAGAAGTGAATTATAAGCAAAGGGAACAGAATATGCAAAGCACAAAGCATGAAACAAGCACAAACTTTTGAAATTTTAAGTGAGATGATGTTTCTCAATCATAGGATATACATCTCTATAGAAGATAGCTTTGGTTGAAGAAAATGTTATGCTGCTGTAATATTTCAGGCTATCGAAAACTGTATTCTGTATTTTTTTCTATGTACTAAGTTTTTTGTACAAAGCCCAAAATTCTCTAGAAATCTCACCCTTATCCAATCCATTCTCCATTCAACTGACACTTTTCCCAAGTGCGCAAAAACCACCTAAGTTTGCTCTTTTGCCACAATTAAATAGCTATGCAAATTTATCTATTTTTGTCTCTGCCTTAATATGCCCATCTGTCAGTTGAGATAACAGTTCTTTCCCTGGTTCCCTCACAGGAATGGAGTGAAGATATTCTAAGACCAAGGACAATAACACACTGTAACAAACAAAAACCCTTAAAATGTGACACGAACAGGTTTTATCCCTGCCAAGAAATATTTTCTGAATTCCTAGATTGATTAAATGGTCCTTCTCTGTGCTCTCATAATATCCTGACTTACATCTGTTTTATCACTTATAATATTTTATTGAAATTATCTGTTTATGTGCATATTTCCTCCAGTAGACAATAAACTCCTTAAATCCAGGAACCACAGCGTATTTATCTTCGTACCTCTCACCCTTAAGTTCATGTTATGTATTTGGTTTGTGAACTGACATTCATCAATAAAAAAGTTGTGTCTCTCCAGAAACCGGCTCAGTTTCTTGGCACTTGCCTGTGGCCTGTACCACCTTGCATTATGTATGAGGCGAATGAGTCAGGGTCCTTGGTGGCCCCTCTGGGCAGCACGATGCTGCCTGTTCCTGTAAAGATATCACCCATAAAATCTGTGCAGGTAAGGAAAACTTTATCTCTCCTCCAAAATGACCCCAGTATTTCTGAAACTCCTTAATACCAGAGCTTCTCATCTCCTGAAAAGAAATTGGATGAAATTCAAATAAAACCATAAAATGGCAGAGCTTCAAGAGTCTTTAGAGATTGGTAGTAAATTGTGTTCTGAAAATAGTTGTTGCCAGGAGGCAGAAGAAGGCTATGAGAGAAGTAGAAATGATAACTTGCTGAGGACAGGGCATGAAAAGAGGAGGATCCAGTCCTCTCATCTTTTAGTTTTTCCCCATTTTGCCAATGGTCAACCTTAGTCCCTTCTGTCCTTTAAGCCTGAGAATAAAATATTCCTATCAGGGTGTAACTGGGAACTTTCAGCATTGCTAGAGTTCAGTAGAGGAAATTTCCTCAAAAGACTACCCCCTAGGACCGTAGGCATATGAATTAAGTGCTTGTTTGGATGCTAAAGACCTGCTTTAATTTACTTCAGGTCAAGGATATACATGTGTTCTGTAAACCGTGAAAGGCTGCTTCAGGGTAAGAGAGAGTATCAGTGATGGTGACTGAAAGAGCTCAGGGGTTCCCCTCTTCCTTCTGTGGGTTACTCCATAGGCCCTGGATGCCTCAGGACACAATTTGCTGGGATTCTGGAGACACAGATCTGGAGAGTTCAGTCTTGAGACTGAGTACACCTTTTATGCCCCAATATTTAAAGCTTAACTACAGCAAGGGCACCGTAACCCTCCCTCCCCACTCCAGAGCTGTGACACAGGAAAGGGGCACACCTCAGGGGTCACAGCAGAATTCCAGGAGGCCTCCAAGTGCTTGGCAGGATGCCCAGCATGCATTTCTTTCAACCAGAGAGAGAAGACAGATCTTTGTGGGAACGAGATTCAGAAACTTGGGAATATGTTGGAACTAGGCCAAATGTTGAATCCTGAAAGAAAAAGAGAAACTCCAGGCATTGGACGGATGTCCCTGGCTGGAACAATTGAGTTACATATATACATGCATGTCTATATATACTCACATGTGTTTATGTATATGCACATATATTTATTTAATATTTCATAATTTGTAATGTTCAGACATATAACAGTTACACTCCAGGAGGTGGATTCAAACAAAGTCTTCAGGAATCTGAAAATTTTGCCCAACAATCTTTAAACTCTGTCATTGGACATTAAAACTGGAAGAAAACTTAAAAATGAACCCTGGCCTTCTGCTCCTTTTTCGTGGATGAGGAGAATAAAGCCTGGGGAAATGATGTGACTTACTCAACATCATATGGGGAGAACTAGTAGGAGTTTTTCCTAAATTCAGGGCAGAGAAAGCCTGACACTCCTCCTCACTTCATTTCTCTGCGTGAGCCCCTCTGGGTCTTATGACTGAGGGCCCTTGTAGCCTAGCCTGTATGTGTAAGGGCTTACTCACCCAAGATTTCTACTTTCGTGGAAAGTTAGGACAACTGTTCATTTCTGCATGTGTCACAGGAGGAAGCTGGAGTTAAGAGAGGTTAAGTGATGCACCCAAGATCCTCTAAGAAATGGAGGACACTGACTTAAACCAAAGACCATTTGCCTGTCAGTCCATTACAGCCTCTCAAGGGGAAAGAAAACCAATTTTAATTGGGTTAGGAAGCCATGAGTGTGACTGCCTAGGATTCTTGCCAGGTTCTCACTACAGTCCCTGCAATTTGACGTCCTTTATTCCTCAGCATGGTGCAGACATCGCCGGCACCCTCTGTATGCTTTTATTCTTGCTGGTCGCTCTTCAGGGCATCTCCTTTCTTCCCACCCATGCATCCCAGCTTGAAGGTTCCTGGGTTAAGACTTGACAAACCCCTCTTCTTTCTTGAAAGAGAAATTGCTTAGTCCTCAAGGTTCTTTTAGAAGCTTGTGTGTACCTCTGTTTCAGCAGGTATAAGCTAGGCTATGCTAGAATCACCTCCTCCTCTTGACTAAGGTGGGAATGTGTGCAAATCTTCATGCATGCTCTGCATAAGGCCTGGCGCATGAAAGGCATTCAATAGACATTTGATGAGAAAATGTAACATGAATATTATCCCAGGAATATTGGTTCTTTAGAGTCTAAAAAACGCTAACTACATAGTTTCTTGCACAGAGTGAATGTTCCCAGAATGTTTCATCAACCTTGATCAGCGTCCTCTTTCTTATTGCATTGTCCTCAGCAAGTAGTATCTGTCTTCTCAGGTTGCTGCCATCCTGGTCATCTGTCACTCTGCTCCTCCACTGGTCGTAATGGCTGAGAACATCAGAGGGGAAAATATTTGACGGAAAAGATTTCAAATGAGTATGAATAGAAAAGCATTTCAAGAAATAAAAACAGAGATGGGAAACTTTGGTATCTCCAGAGCTCACCTAAAGGTCCTTTTACAATGAAAACCCTAAGACCATACTTGATGTGTTTGGCAAGGGTCTGAATGAACAGAGAACCATGACTTTAGGCTATTTCTGTTGGTTTTTGTGACCATGTTCACAAGCAAAGCTATAAATCTTACAACATAGAACAATCTGTGGTTTGAGTGAAAGCTGAAGGCTGGAGGTGGAGAGATCTTTCTTCCAGCTCCACTTAATGGTCTAAGACTCGGCTGCCCTTTGATCTTGGAGTGGAGATTTGGCTTTCAGAGAGAGTACACAGGTGGCAAGATGTAAACAAAATAACATCCCAGGGCCTTCATCAGGCCTTTGGAAAACAAAGTGGAAACATGGTTGGCTCCTGAGCTGACTGGACATTAAATAATGAGTCTGACACATAGTGAAGTCTTCACACCCTCAGCCATTCACGTGAACCTATGACAAGGTGATGCCCTTCCAAAGGGTTCACTGGCTTTTCCCTTGCCTAACCGTAAACCACACTTATTTGTGCACACGAGGCTTTAGTAACAAAAGAGAAAATGTGCATCTCTGCCCTGGGTTTATTGCTGAGCCTTTCCTGGGCATTCTCAAGATCCATCCCAGAGTGAGTTCTATGGGATCAATGTGGGAAGAGATTAAAAAAAAAAGTGGTTTCTTTCTTTCTTTCTTTCTTTCTTCTCTCTCTCTCTCTCTCTCTCTCTCTTTCTTTCTTTCTTTCTTTCTTTCTTTCTTTCTTTCTTTCTTTCTTTCTCTCTCTCTTTCCCTTCCTTCCTTCCTTCCTTCCTTCCTTCCTTCCTTCCTTCCTTCCTTCTTTCCTTCCTTCCTTCCTTCCTTTCTTCCATTTTTCTTTCTTTCTTCCCCTCCCTCCCTCCCTCCTTTCCTTCCTTCCTTCCTTCCTTCTTTTTTTTTTTTTAACCTATGTCTGTCTTTCTTTTCTTTCCTTTTTCTTGGTAGAAAACAAGAACACAAGAAAGGAGTGGGTTTGGGCACTCTTGAATTCTTTCTCCATTTTACCCTCATGGAGGGACTGAAACTGATTCTGTTTCTTGAGAACCTGTCCTGTCTCTGGCCCCGTGCCCACTGACTTTCCTGGGACTTCTACCTGGTGCTCCCAGAGCCTGGCAGCAGCTGAAAGGGAGAGCTCTGTGCAGAGCAAAGGCAGGCTTTATTAAGACGTTGGTTCAGATGGGGCCAAGTCGTCAGAGGCAGAGGAGAGACTGTCTCATTCACTCACCTCCGGACCAGAAGCCTCTCTCGTACTCAAGGACTGACTCATTCCTGGTCTCACCCCTGTTCTCTTATGAATTCCTCCAGAGCAAGAAACAGTATTTGTGTATTTTGAGAAGTCAAGGGCCGGTGTTAAATGTTCCTACCTCTGAGAGAAAGCACATTGCCTTCCTCATTGTCGTGCTGGGAAGAAACCCCAGCTCCTCCGTGTGCTCAAGACTCCAACCAGGCCTCCTCGGTGCCAGGTTCTCATCCGCGCCGCACCCCTGAGAACAAGCAGCAAGGCTCAGCTGCAGTTAATTTTCATTTGCTGTTTGTATATAAATGCTTTTAGTACTTAAACTAAATTCAGATCAATTAAACTAATGTTGTTTGACATAATATTCCTTGTTCCAAAATCAATATCCCTTCATTTGACAGACTTATTCTTGAATTCAGGATGTTTATTGTTCTTAAAGCTTACCTATAGACCTGGTTTTTGTCTTTAATGATATAAAACAGCTCTTCTTCACATACTGTACGCCAGCATGTAATGGGGCTCAAATTTCTCTGGTAAATATCTTTAATTGTACCATCATGCCTTTTAATCTTAGCAGTACATGACCACTCTTTCTCTGTCTCCATTTGTCTCCTTAGTTTTAAATACATTCCTTTAGTGGTGTCTGTTTAGAAAGAACTGGGGTGAAGGAAAGAGCCAGGCTGAGATTTGCAGTCCAGAGCTCCCTCTTTCCAAAGAGCAGGGCCAACAGAGCTCTCCCAGCCTGGCTATTTAACTGTGGCCACTTATTCTTTGCCAGACCCCCAACTCCCCCTCTGACCTAACCCAATCATCATAAAGTAACATGCAGCTACTAAAACGCACCATGTTTTCTCATTGGTCTTTCCCCTATGCCCTGCAGCTCTTCTTCACCCTGCTTTTGGCTCTTATAAATCTTTTTCTGTTTTCCCTGGCCTTTGTCCAGAGACAGGACTTGCTTGGCTTTGGGGAGAGAAGCCTGAGGGTCATTTATCACTTGAACAGTGGGAATGGGGGATTGAACGGTAGTTTTTTTGCTGTCACCATGGCAAAGGTCTGTGCACAGTTACCTAATTGGAAGAAGCTGGCCCCAGTTCCCATAATTGCCCCACCTTGATAACTGTCCAGCTCAGACCTGCTCACTTCATGACAAAGGAAAGGATCTCTGCAGAGGAAGGACCTCTTGGTGATAAAACAAGAATGGTTTGCAATGTTTTTCTTTTTTTTTTCCAGGCAAATATATTCTTTAAATTAATAGTTACTGAAATGATAGAAGCTGGCATTTGTGAGAGCTTTAATCAGCCTCTGAAATGTACCCGACTTTGCTCTGTGACCAGCCTTCAGACAAGATGAAGCCTCATGAAACCTGAGCTGGGCTTGCTTGTCTGTCTTCCTACTGGAAAGACTCCTGTAGCAAAGTGTGCCCAGACCCTAGAAAGGGAGCTGCTCTGCACCACTGTGCACACACACACACACACACACACCCCACATGCAGGTACACACACACACGTACACATACACATGCTGCACATACACACACACTACACATGCATACACATGTACACACATATGCACACATGCACACACATATGCTTTTTTTCTATAGTATTTTTCAAAGAAGCATAGCTTGAGATCACAGAGATTTGGTTAAACTGAGTCCTTTTTTTTTTTTCCTTTTAAAAAAACTTTTATTTTAGGTTTGGGGGGTCCATGTGAAGGTTTGTTACAAAGATAAACACATGTCAGGGGGGTTGTTGTACATATTATTACATCACCCAGGTATTAAGCTCAGTACCCAATAGTTGTCTTTTCTGCTCCTCTCCTTCCTCCCACTCTCTCCCTCAAGTAGACCCCAGTGTCTGCTGTTTCCTTCTTTTTGTTCATAAGTTCTCATCATTTAGCTCTCACTGAAAGTGAGAACATGCTGTATTTGGTTTTCTGTTCCTGAGTTCGTTTGCTAAGGATGATTGCCTCCAGCTTTATCCATGTTCCTGCAAAACTCAAGATCTTGTTCTTTTTTTGCAGTTGCTTAATATTCCATGGTGCATATGTGCCACATTTTCTTTATCCATATCTGTCATTGATGGACATTTAGGTTGATCCATGCCTTTGCTATTTGAAGAGTACTGCAATGAATATTTGCATGCATGTGTCTTTATGGTAGAATGCTTTATGTTCCTCTGGGTATATACCCAGTAATGGGATTGCTGGGTCGAATGGTAGTTCTGCTTTTAGGTCTTTAAGGAATCACTGTACTGCTTTCCACAATAGTTGAACTAATTTATATTCCCACTAACAATGTATAAAGGTTCCCTTTTCTCCACAACCTCACCAGCATCTGTTATTTTTTCACTTTTTAATAGTAGCCATTCTGACTGGTGTGAGATGGTATCTCACTGTGGTTTTGATTTACATTTCTCTAATGATCAGTGATATTGAGCTTAAAACAGACACATGAAAAAATGCTCATCATCACTGGCCAACAGAGAAATGCAAATCAAAACCACAATGAGATACCATCTCACAACAGTTAGAATGGCAATCATTAAAAAGTCAGGAAACAACAGGTGCTGGAGAGGATGTAGAGAAACAGGAACACTTTTACACTGTTGATGGGATTGTAAACTAGTTCAACCATAATGGAAAACAGTATGGCGATTCCTCAAGGATCTAGAACTGAAGCGCCATATGACCCAGCCATCCCATTACTGGGTGTATACCCAAAGGATTATAAATCATGCTGCTATAAAGACACGTGCACACGTATGTTCATTGTGGCACTATTCACAATAGCAAAGACTTGGAATCAACCCAAATGTCCATCAGTGACAGACTGGATTAAGAAAATGTGGCACATATACACCATGGAATACTATGCAGCCATAAAAAAGGATGAGTTCGTGTCCTTTGTAGGGACATGGATGCAGCTGGAAACCATCATTCTCAGCAAACTATCCCAAGAACAGAAAACCAAATATCGCATGTTCTAACTTATAGGTGGGAACTGAACAATGAGATCACTTGGACTCGGGAAGGGGAACATCACACATGGGGGTCTATTATGGGGAGGGGGAAGAGGGGAGGGATTGCACTGGGAGTTATACCTGATGTAAATGACGAGTTGATGGGTGCTGACGAGTTGATGGGTGCAGCACACCAACATGGTACAAGTATACATATGTAACAAACCTGCATGTTATGCACATGTACCCTAGAACTTAAAGTATAATAATAATAAAAAAAAGAAGACGTATATGCGTCCAACAAGCATATTTTTTAAAAAAAACTCAGGAGTCTTTAACTTTATTGGTGAGGTTCTAGTGGGGAAAGCAAGTGAGAAAATAAATGGTTTATGCTACTGCATTTTGTTTTCTGTCAACCATGTACACAGCTTAACTTTCATTCTGCACAAAAAAATGTGAGTTCATTCTCCTAGGGATTGGTATCTCTCTATTCTCTTTGGCTTTGTTTCTCCCTACTCTCACATTTGTTCTTTCTTCTCATTTTCTTCTCTTTCTTTTAATCCCTCTGCTCTCAACTCGTCTGCTGTATCCCATCTGGAATAATATCCTGTGTGTTCTGAACATGGATACAGTAAATCTTTATAATCATATGCTGGATGCAAGGGCACTGATTAATAAACACTGCAGGGAAGAGTTTTCCGACAGTCGCTCTCTTCAGTTAGCCGTGTTTCTTCTCATGGGATACCTTTGATCATTTCTTTGGTGACTGCACCTGGCTGCATTTTATTTCCATTCCTCCAGACTTGCATTCCCTCTAACTGATTGCCTTGCCCTTATTTGGTGAGTCCTGTTTCTGTGGTGATTTATCCTGGTCCTGAGAGGAGGAACTGCCTTGTCCCATTCTGGAGAGAAATTTCTGAAGGCCCTTTGGCCTCTCCCTCAGCTCCACCCTGAGAAGACTCTCAGCAGAGTTCAGGGTAGGAGGCCCTGGGTCTAGTTACGAAGGTAGTGAGGGCAACTGGCTCTCACCATCATGACCTAGGAAAGATCAGGAAGAGGAAAGCCTGTGCAGAGGTTGATCGAGAGATGTCCCTCGTCTACCACTCCAGGAAGGAGAGCCAGGGCCTGTTGCTGTCCTTTTGCCTCGCAGATGGTCAGCAATTGCATCTATGTAATCCTTGACACTGCACATAAGCAAATATTTAGTGTTTTAAAAATGTTATTTAACCTCCATCATTTCCACATGAGATGGGAAGGGCTGATTGTCATACCTATTTCATGGATGAGGAAACTAAACCCCGGAATAGTGACTTGTGCAAGAAGGAAGAATCTGGCCCCAGTTTCCATCACTACCCCACCTTGATAACTGTGCCCAGCTCAGACTTATGGGAACTGTGCTCAGCTCAGAATTAAGGGAACTGGAGCCAGGTGGCACAGTTATAAAGGTGGGGCAGTTATGATTCTTCACTCCAGATTCTTCACTATGGTCACTTAGTGAGTATGTGGAGGTGCCCTGGGCTTCCAGTGCCTCTTCCATGGCCCCTCCACTGTGTGGTATTGTAGCCCTTTTTGATGTAGAACCCCCATTGTTGGTCTCTACCATTCTTTTTGCTTCCCTTGGCCTAAAGTACTTGACACAGGCTTACATCTTAGAGGCTTAATCCTTTCCAGAGCCAGGCCTTCCCAGAGTGCTGGCCAGAGACTACCCAAATGGCTGAGTGGGGAGGGACACTGTTGGGACAGACTGTCCAGGGAGCCATGCAGTGAAGCAGCCCTCAGGTTCCCAGGCAGCAGGTGGGAGCCTACCACGTGGTTCTTATGTCTTAATCAATGTAGTACTTGATTTATTTCTGGCTTTAGAATTCTGGGGAGCATGTGGGGACTCCCTCAGAATCCCTGGTTCAGGTTGGATGTGTGACTCAACTCCTACTTACTTAACATACACTGGGTGAAGATATGGTTAAACAAGACCGCACATATAAAATGACCTAGTTCAGCATGGGGCACATGGAAGGCCATAGGTGAATGTCAGACTGAGTGCTTCCTCAGGGAAGATTTGTAGGTGACAGACTAAAAAACGGAAGGTAGGGATATCCAACTAGTTTAGAAGACTGTTTTGTGCTCATGTTCACTTCATTTGCCTGTCTCTAACATCTGGTTGGTTGGTTCAGAGACTCACAGAAGGGCTGAAGTTTGAAAGAGGTGGAGTTCTTAAGGGAATTCCACTTAAAGGGATTTGGGTAATAAATATACCAAGTAGACACTTGGTTTATCCAGCTTCTCTCTGTATGAGGAAAACCGATGTTCCAAAAGGATGTAACAAAATCTAAGGAAAAGCATAAAGATGTTCAAATATGGAGCATCTCTAAGATAATTGGGGTTTAACTCAAATTCAAATTAATCTGAATACAACTTTAAAAACAACTGTTAATTCATTATTTTATTTCATCTTTACCACAGCCTTCTAATGTAGCATTATGATTGTTCCCACATTGTGGATGCAAAAAACTGAGATTCAGAAAAATGAAGTGATTTCTCCAAGGCAGACTGCAATTGACACATTGCAGCCCAGCTGTGCAGCATATCCCCCTCCTCTTGCTTTCACTTGAGCACTCACACCTGATAAAGATGTCAGACAGATGAAGAGAACAGCATAAAGTCCCCATGAGTATTTGAAGAGATTCACATTAAGATTGCCTAATAATGAAGTTAATTAAACATCATCTTGGGACCAGTCTTTGGTCACACCCTTAATATGATACGGGGCATCTAGTTCATATTATATGGGTCTTAGGATAAAGAAACTTCTAAACAAATGTAGTATATTAACTTTTAAAAGAAAGGAGAGCTTAATAAAGAAACCAGAAGTGTAGTTGGGAGAAGGGGAGTGGGCAATGAATATGAGAAACAAAACTAATAATGAAAGAGTGCAAGTGGAATGAATGTTCTCTTAGTGATTTCCATGAAGGGTTTGGTGTTCTCCCTGGCAGCTCAGGATTGCAAAACTCAAAGCCAAATGGGTTTGTCTTTTGCATTTATGGACCATCCTCAATCCCACTCAATGTTTGCCTTCCAATAGCTTCTCAAAGTGTACTTTGCCTGTAGCACTGTTCTCCTTTAATTATAAAAACCCAGTGCACTATTAAGAAAAAGGCAAGCCATATGTTTCTGATTCATTTAGAATTAAACCCGCAGCCTGCTGTTAGCTAACAGAAAGGCAATATTCAAGAACTCATCGTAATAAGCAATGTTAGCAAGAACCTTCTTAAGAAACAAGTTTAGATTTTGCTGGGAATAGTGAAAGTATGACTCCTGAGCGGTTTGGGTAGGATTTGGAATTCAGCCACTGTGAACTGCAAAGTGAGGAGTGCATTGTGAGAGGCATAACTTCTTCAGTCTCGACTGAGGATCAATCTTTGTCAAACTGGAGTTAGTTAGGTCTCAGGGGAGCAAGGGGAAGTTGTAATTTAGGAGAAAAAGAGCTGTTACCTAGAGCTGCTATTTACCTTACAGTAAATATGGGGGAACAGTGGTTAATAAAATAGTTTTATATTTTTCCTTTAAGAAAATAGCCATAATGTATGAAATACATCAGTATTCAGGCTTTAAGACAAAACAATAGACCTTGTGATTTAATTTTTTTTTAATGGAAAAAAAAGAGAGAAACCTTGTTTCCCTTTCCTTGTTTGCAAACTTTTTACCATCTAGTTATTAATTGGGTCAATCTTTTAAAAGAGGAGTATTTATCTTTACTGTGAACCATTTTTCCCCTTTGGGCTCATTATGTTAAACATTGCATTTAACCCACACTTTAGGAGAACAAAGCAATATCTCTGTTGGTTTAAACTGTCACATTGACTCACATAATGGAAAACTGGCTAACTGGAAGTAGGGGAAGATATTTCAGTAAAAACAAATATCTCCAGGAAGAGATTAGCTACAGCCTATTTCCAGCAGTGAACTTCAGTTGCCTTGGTGCCTCCTTGCCTATCCCAGGTGTATGGAAGAGAAGAGGTTGGCCTGCTGGAGGCTACTGCCATGAAGTTGGCCCTTCTGTCTTCTAACCTCACACCACCTCTTACTGAAGGGACCATGAGCAAAATGGCAAAGAACTAAGCAGTTGGTTTCTTGCTCCCCAGTTTTTCTTTTGTTCCTTTGTGCTAGTCTAAATCTACTGTTTGCTGTATCGTGTGTGTGCTCATGTGCTGTGTTATTGTATATTTTTTTTCTCCTGAATGACAACACAAATCTAAGTTTCCATGTGGAATGAGACCTCATGACATCTTATGGGACTGTGGTATTAAGATCAGAGCTCAATAATAATTGCTGAATATTATTGAAAGAATCTTCAGTGTGTTGAAAAAGAATGAGACACAGGGTAGTATACTGGATATATTTAAGTATATTTAAGACTTACATATTTGGCTTCAAATCCTGGGTTTGCCACTGACTAGTCATTAGGTTAGCTCTCAGGCCATTTGTGAAGTAGCCATAAGAATGGTTACTTTGAATTGTTGTGTAAGAATTAATGAATTTATGTATACGTAAATCCAGACACATGGCAGGCATTCAATAAACAATTGCTTGTTTGGTTAAAAAATTGTTTGGAGTACAGTGTAGTATTGTGCATAAAGTTGAGACCACTTGGGTTTAAATTCTGACGGTTTACTGATTTAGTTAAGCCACTTAACATTTCTAATTCTGAATTTCTTCATGGTAAAATAGAAATAATGACTCACTCAAAGGATTGTTGGAAGGAATTAACATGCATATGATGTTGAGTAAGGTCAAGAGCCTCAGGCCTGCTTCTCAAAATATTCAGGAAGCATCATCTTCAAAGAAGTCCAGAGCTTTTGTCTCATGAGACGGCTTCAGTGACTATGTCTTTAGGAAAGATGAAGAGGAAATCAGTGTTCAATTCAGTCGGTTATAACCTGAGAGGAAGGAAAGCTTAACAACTTGCTAGCAAGTCTAACTTCAACAGTGCCTTTTACTGGCAGAGGAGACCAAAACTATCTCACTCTATTCACCTTAGTTGAAAATGAGCATCTGCTCATTGTTGCAAACGTGCAATATACTGAATGCCAGAGAAATCCAGCAACTGGTAGTGTGAAATACTTTTTCCTACACTATATCAATCTTTTAAAATTCGAGTATAAAATGTTGAAGATAACATTGCAATAATATTTTCTTTTTGATAAAACTTCAGATTTATTCTAGTATTTCAAAAGTTCACTCTATGAATAGTGTTACTTGGTTTCTGCCTTGGCTTCCAGCCAAACTTTGCTATTAATAATCAGCCATTTAACACTAGGCCAAAATGGTGCTTTTCAGTGAATGTGTTGCAATTAGTCAATTGCCAAAAATAAGTATGGTAATAATTTTGGCTCTGTGTCCCCACCAAAATCTCATGTGGAACTAAAATCCCCATGTGTCAGGGGAGGGACCTGGTGGGAAGTGATTGAATTGTGGGGATGGATTTCCCCATGCTATTCTCATGATAGTGAGTGAGCTCTCATGAGATCTCATGGCTTAAAAGTGTGGCGCGCTCTCTCTCACTCTCTCTCTCCTGCTGCTATGTAAGATGTGCCTTGCTTCCCCTTTGCCTTCCACCATGAGTTTAAGTTTCCTCAGGCCGTCCCAGCCATGTGGAATTGTGAGTGAATTAAACCTCTTTTCTTTATAAATTATGCAGTCTCAGGTAGTTCTTTATAGCAGTGTGAAAATGGAATAATGCAAGTACTCTATATATGAATATTTTATTATTATTGGTGTGAAGGTGATGGGAAGTTTCCCTAGTGCCTCTGACATCAGGGCATACAGGAGGCTGTTCACTGGATTGTCCTGGATTCCCTGCAAGTTTATTTTCATCTCTGCTGTGATTTGCCCATTCATGAAATGAGAGGAGGGTTAGACTCCACTCTTCTAACTTAACTCTCCCAATCTCCCTGAATACTCCCGGTGGGTCCTCCCTCAGCAGCTGTGGATGCAGTACAGACCCAGGGAGCAGCATCCCATGTTTCTTCTGGATCAGCTCCTTATTCTTCATCAAAACTCTAAGACCCAAACTTAGAGTAAGTAAAAAAGACCATGAAAGGAAAAATGAGCCCCTTCCTGATGAAATAGTGACATGAATATATATATGTGTGTATATATATATGCGCATATATATATTCCCAAAGAACAGTGTAATCTGTCTAAAATGATTTAACTTGTCAGCTATAATATGAAATAAAATCTCAGAAGGACGCAGGTAGAACACTATAGGAGGCAAAGATACAGTTACAAGAGGTGGCACAGAAAATCAGTGCTGGTTATAGCTCCTTTTTCCTTATCAAAGAAAACAATAGAGAAGAACTTGACACTTACTCATCTCTATGTTACGAACAGTTTCCAAGTATCCAACATACATGTTCTGTTGACTACTTATTACAGAACTGCCAGATGTGTGTTAAACATAGCTTTTATTGCTGCAAGAGCTAAAGTTCAGAGAAATGAAAACTTGTGCTGAGATCTCACAGCAGACCCTGAGCGTGCTGCTGGTGCTGGAGCCAGAGTCATGAACGTGGGTGTTGGAGTCATCTTTTATGCATCTTCTGGTCTCCAGCATGTTTCTCATATGTAAAATGTAGATGATAATAGTGCACATGCCTGAGTGTTTAACTCTTTTTTTCCCTTCAACAGTTTTTGGAAAAACTCTGTACAGAAAAGTTGGTCCAATAAACCAAAATATGTTGAATAGATGTGTATTGGAGAGTCTGGTCTAGGACTCTTACATCTTATGAACTCTGTTTCAGGAGCAGAGACTATAGGCCATGGGATTTAGTCACTTCTCACTACTAACTCATAAAAGACTTTGATGTGGAGGTTTTGAATCTGTAGTACAATTTAAAGTCTTTAAGACATTTTGTGACAGAATTAACCCTAATACTCATAAACTTTGAGGTCATGTGTCTCATGGAGTTGCTAGCTTCCATCAGTTAGCTGAAGGGAAATTTTCGTGTTCCAATTTCAGCATCAGCAATATTTTCCCTTGCAGAGGACCCTGCTCTTGATGCTTCTGTGCTTGTGTTGGGAATGTAGGACATGGGTGGAACAGCGAGCAGCTCCCTGGCTGCGTTCTTTCTCCATGCAGAGCTCTTGCTGGCTGAACTAGAATTAGGACAAAAGGGTCTGCAAACAGCAATCTGTCATGAGTCTGAGTGAAAAGGAGAAAAAAGGGATCTGATTAGAAGAAACAAGTGGTGAGTTTTGTGTGTATCTTCTACATCAGTAGTTCTTCCGAGTCAGGCAGAGTTGTAGCCAGGGGAACGAATACTTGTTTAACTTACTACAAGTTTACCTGAGATTAAGGGCAAGTTGAATACAGCCAGTATCCTTTGTTCCAATATTGACTTAGTCTTGTTGTCACAAATCAGCTATTGATATTTGGGGTCCCCATTAGTCTCAGGGAAGAGAGTTAATCCTTCTTTCATGTTTGTTTATATACCATATTTGGCCGGAGCTTGGGATGCACTTTTCACCTTGGTCTGCAAGTAGAGAGGCAAACACATGACCTCAGCACTTGAAGCCATCCTGGCTGGTCACTCTCTACTGTTTGTTTAATTTTGCTCCGACTCCAGCCTGCCTCCTAATCCCAGGTATTCGGACATGTTACAAAAAGAAAGAGACCCTGAGATCAAAGCACTGGTCACGATTTTACTAGGGGGCACCTCTGAAAGCACTTGTAGGCCTGTGTGCGTGGCTAGCACTGTGATCTTTAGAAAATACTTTGCTCTCCAAATTGGGGCCAACAGATTTATCACCCTCTGGGCCCCAACGCTCCAGGTCAGGCTAGGGTTATTTTTGTGTATTGTGTACAAAGACATGGTAGTTCTTACAGAAACCTGAAGAGCAAATATTTAGAACATGTTTGAGGGATAAAAGAGACTTCTCAAAAGAAATTTTTATTTTAGCATTTCCTATAAAAATAAGTTAACTTTATCGTCATCTGCTTGGGATCCTTGTCCTCTACAGATTTCTCTCTCAGCCACCAGCATTGTAACAGTTCAGGTTGATGGATGCTTTTGTCTTCTCTGTGGAATTTGAGTTTCTGCTCTGTGGCAGGCTAAATCTGTTACAGAGGAACTCTGAGGGACACTCTGATTGTTTTTGTTTTATTAGTTGTATAAAGTATGTTTCAATAAAGGAGGAGTATCAACAAATGCAATATAAAAATGTCTTTGTCTTATTCTGATTTTGTTGAAAAGGTGGTGATGTTAATATGGCTTGAGATATGTCTCTTCATATCTGCAGCCTAGGGAATTGCTAGGTGTACCATACATCAATTTAGAGAACAGAATTTTGTAGACTTAAGTTCAAATCCTGACTTATTATCTGTGTGACTTTGGGGAAGTTATTGTACCTTTTTTGGCTTCAATTTCAGAATTTATAAAGGGGAGTAATATTGGTATTGACCTCATGGAGTTACTGGAAGCATAACATAAATGTGTATGAGATGTTTCACATTGTATTGCATTTTACATAGCATAGTCAATTAAGAGTTGCTTATTATTATTCACTCTCAGAGACCTGCGTTTGCTTCTCACAGATGATCTCAACTTTTACTTTACAAAGGAGATTGAAGATCTACAGTATTTTTACCTCAAAACATCTCTGTATATCTATATATTAATTTTTAAGAAGTGTTAAAATCTTACATTTACTTTGTGCCAGGCTCTGTGTGAAGCCCTTTACACATATAGATTATTTACACATATAGATATAGCCCTATACGTATTTACAACCGTGAGTCAACTCCATTTACCTTATGAGAAAATTGTGGCTTAGCAAGGTTAATAATTTGCTGGTGTCATATTGTTCATATATGAACAAAAATCACCGAGTTCCAGAGCCTATCTTCCTATCCCTGGTGCCGTCGCACCTCCCTTCAATGCATTAGAAGTTGAGTTCTATTGATGATCATCTTGCATATTCTTTTTTTCCCTTTCTACTCATATTTTGACATCTTCCTAAATGAATGTTCAAATTTTTCTCAAATTCAATCAATCAATAAGTTAACATTCTTCCTTAAGCACTTATTTCTGAACTCTTCATTAAGCATGTATTTAATAAAAGTCTTCATTAAGCACTTACTTAATAAAAGTCTTCATTAAGCACTTATATCTGAACTCTCTGTGATCTGGTTTTTGTCCCACTAGGCTAGAAAGTAATCTCTCAATGGTCACAACTGAGTAGAAAAACTGAGTATACGAGCAAGAGAGTTTGTGAGGAGTCAGCTTGGAAGCTGCTATTTGCAGTCCAAGTGGGAGATGTTGGTAGCTAGGACTCAAGTATTTGTAGTAAAGATGGAGATGAATAGATGTATTTTATGATATTTTGGAGATACAAAAAAGTCATAAGGATGCACTAATTGATTTGACGCAAGAGGCAAGGGAAAGAAAAGGATAATGGCTGGCTCCTAATTTTTTGTTTTGAATAATTGGTGGATTATTTTGCTGTTTATGGGGAAGAGTAGGCTTTGAGTAGGTTTGGAAAACGTAGGAAAATTAGGTGTTTTGTTGTTTTGCTTTATTCTATGAGGACATTGTTGGATGGATATATCAATGGATTGTAAAGGTCTAGAGCTCAGTGAGAAGTTGTCAGCATGAAAATATGTGAAGCCATAGATGTGATCCCTTAGGACGAGGATGAGGACAGAGGAGAGAAGCCCTCCAGGAAACAGTACGATTAGGAGCAAAGCAGAGAGGAAGGCAGCAATGTGTAACAAATGTCATGGTCAGTGAGGCAAGAGGAAAATGATGAATGTTGTGCTGCCAGAAATCATATCAACACTCCTTAAGATTTTCTGAGCCTGTAATACTGGCAGAAGCTGCTATACTTTTATATACCCTGCCTCTGTATATATACTACAAGGCTTCCGTCCGCTTCTCTGCTTGGCAAACTCTTATTTCTTCAAGACTTAGTTCAGTTCCTCTGAAGCCTATTTTGATTCCTTACCTCTCATTTCTTAGATAGGTATTTCCACAGCACTATGTCCCTACCTCTGTCTTAGCCAATCATGGGGTACTTGGGATAGCATAATCTGTCTTAACTAAATCCCTGGTTCCATTAAGGTGAGTTCCTTGAAGGTAGTGACTGAGAGTTTTACTCTAAATCTCTAGCATTTGGCACATGTCTGTGGGAAAAGTATTTGACTATTGTTAGTTAAATAAGTGTTTGTATAATAACTAGCTTCCTTTGTCAGCTTCAGTATTTAATTTCAAATATATAATGTCTACCTGAGAACTCCACCTGGCAGCCCAACATTGAGATTTACCTATATCTCAAGTTCTGCATGTCTCCAATTGAATTTTTTCTTAAGCATTTTTTTCTCACTTTTGTTAAGACCTCCTTCTTCTATCTTATTTTACGGTGCCAATATTCTCAAATGCTTACAGCGTGGAAACAAGAAACAACCTGTGACTCTTTTCTCTATCTAGCCAGTCAGCCACTATTCCTGTACGTTTTTGCTCCATGTTTCTTACATCTGTATGCTGTTTCTTTTTCCTCATTAGCAACTTTCCCAAAGTTGCAGAGCTACTCAGATACAGAGCCAGGATTGTAGTCCATTCTGCCTGACTCACTAAGTTGTATCACCTTTCTGGCTTATGCTTAGATAACAGGGAACCTTTGATAATATGGGAATAAATTCCAAATAATATAACTTGTAATTTTCTGGAACACTTTGGAAAGGAAAATACTCCATGGACTCTTGTTTTGCCTTACGTCTGAAACATAAACCAGCTATTTTTTATGAGGCATTGACAGAGAAATAGATGGATGGACTGGTTTATTTCCCTCAATAGTATGCAATCTAACAACTGTCTAAAGATATAAAGGTTTATACATGTAGTAAAGTAATTTTATCTAGAATATTTCTGTTAAAAATCATCAAATGCATTAAGTAGGATAACTTCTAACTTCCACTCCCAAAGTTCTATTCTGCTCAGTTTTGATGTCTTCTCCTAAGATTAATTTGCTTGTCAGAGCCTCATCCTACCCACAGGGTAAAGTTTATAATTTTGATTTGTACTATCTTTTTGTCTTAACCATAGGTGATATCCAGTGAATGCTTGGTAACAGAATGAATAAATAATTGGATGTATATGTAGCTTAGGAAGATATGTAAATATATATTCACAGTAGTACCAATTAACTGATCAGTATTTTTCCACTTTCATGCCATTTGTCTGTCAAGTAAAGATAGAGAGAGAGTTACCTTGACACATTGTGACATTGAGCCACTACTAATAAATACTTAATTTCCAAAATAATGAATTCTTACACCCATCTTTCTTCCACTCTACCCAAATAAGTTACTTTGATTATAACCTTTCCTCAAAATCATTAGTTCTACCAGTTTATTTTATAGTTTCCTTTCAAAAATACATAGTTCAGCCTTCTGTTTCTTGCTAATTCAAACAATTGCCACTGGATGTGCACTCCTGCTGTAAATACTATAACAACTAAAGTATATATAATATATATACACACACATATATATACATACATATACACACACACATACATACATATACACACACACACACACTAATTTCAGACAATGCATAACAGGAAGTACAGTATTGTGATGCATGACAGAAAGGAAAGAGGAGTTGATACATTATGATCATCCCAGTTTGATGCCAGGAGGCATTTATTGGAACATGGTGCAGGAAGGGGAAACCCAAGCCGAGCATGATGGTTGTAATGAAATAAAGAGGAAAATAGAAGAGCTTGAAGAGACTGGGGCAATTGGAATTTGTGAAACAGAGTACCAAAAATGAAGGAACTTCCCCCCAAATTTATATGTCGAAGCTCTAATCCCCAATATAATGGAATATGGAGGTGAGGCCTTTGGGAAGTAATTAGGTTTAGATGAAGTCATGAGGATGGGATCCTCATAATGGCATTCGTGCCCTTATGCACAGTGAAGTTGCTGGCTTTCCTTCACCACTTATGCACAAACAAGAGGTCATGTCAGTGCACAGAAAGAAGGTGTCCATCTGCAAGCCAAGAAGAAAGCCCTCAACAGAACCTGATTATGTTGGCATCCTGATCATGAACTTCTAGCCTACAGAACTGAGAAAATGAGTCTGTTGATTAAGCCATCCAGCTTATGATATTTTGTTATGGCAGCCTGAGCTGACTAATACACAGATGAAGAGCTGTAGTAACTTGCTTTGAAGATCTCTTAATTCTCTTTGCTGAATACTAAACTGTACATAAAATGTAACATGCCCAAAAAGTTGGGTAAAGAACAGCCGGGGAGCTACAACATGAATAATTTCCAGAGCTCGCACAGGGCTGGGACAAGTTTAAGTTATGAAGAGCCAAAGTGAAGAAACAGTGGATTAAAACCCAGTGTTTAACAAAGACACATTAGTGGTAAAACTAATGGAGTCTTAGAGCAAAGGCTATTTTATACTCATTCAAATAACAGTTTATAAATTCCTGACAGAATCAAGCTGACCTGCACGGTACTTAGCTTTCTGCCAAAGCAAAGTTTGAAACTCTTTAAAATACGACAATTAAGTCCAAACTTTCAACAACATAACATTATAATTCCCAGAATCTGATAAAATTACTATACATGCAATGAAACAGAATAGTTTGACCAATAACAAGCAAAAAAAAAAAAAAAAATAGTCGTTAGATATCAACACAGAAAAAAAAGAGGTTAGCAGACAAAAACATTAGAATTATTAGAAGTATACTCAAAGGCTAAAGGAAGACGTGAATATAACAAAGAGATAAACAGTTGATGTAGAAAAAGAAATTTTAAAATGTAATAATATATAAAAATAATGCTCTTGATGAAATTAGCAGATTAGACACTGCAAATGGAAAAACAATTGGTAAGTTTGAGGTCATAGCAATATAAACTAACCAAACTAAAAGAATGAAAAGAAAAACATAAATGAAAATTAACATATTTTCAGTAACTGGTGACTTGTGGTTATATTATACATAATCCAATATATGTATAATTGGAATTCCAGAAGAAAGGAGGTGTCCGAATATTTGAAGAAAAAATAACTATATTGCATTTCTAAATTTGATGAAAAGTATAAACACATAGATCCAAGAAGCTCAACCAATCCCAAACACAATAACCACAAAGAAAACCACATTAAGGCATAATAATTACATTGTTGAAGACCATTAATAAATAAGAAATCTTAAATAAGAATGTGGCAGGAAAACCATATTAAATACAAGAGAACAGAAATAAAAATAATTGCTGACTTCTTGTCAGGAACAATCAAGTGAGAAGAAAACAAAACAACCTCTCTAAAGTACTGGGGGGAGAAAATCTGTAAGCAAAATCTGTAAGCAAAAAATCTGTAAGCAAAATCATTTTTTTAAATGAAGATGACTACTATAAGGCAGATATTGTCAGATTGGATAACATAAAACTATAACTTTCTATAATAAACACATTTTAAATATAAAGGAGTAGATTATAAGTATGAAAAAATGGCAGGCAAGTACTGATAAAAGATAATAAAATACTGGGATTTCTAAATCAATACCAGGCAAAGTAGACTGCATGAAAACGAATATTACCAGACATAAAAGGGGACATTTCATAATGACAACAGAGTCAGTTTATCAAGAAGACAGGATAATCTTAGATATATACATATATATAATCAAACTGAAATGAAAACTGGACATCAAGATTACAGTTAGAAATTCAACACTCCTCTTTCAGAAATCAATTGAACAAGTAGTCAGAAGAATAAGATTTGAATGACATTATCAACCAACTTGACCTAACTGACATTTAAAAATACTCTGCACAATAATGCCAGGATACACATGTTTACAAGTACACATGAACCCTTTGCCAAGATAGATCATGCTTTTAATCATAAGCAAATTATCTATACATTTAAAAGAATTACAATCATACAGAATGTGTTTTCTGGCCACAACAGAATTTAACTAGAAATCAACAACAAAATGTCATAGAAAAGTGCCCAAATATTTGTAATTGAACAACGCTTTCTTAATTATACATAAGTGAAAGAATCACAAGGAAAATTTAAAATCATAGAAATGAAAACACATCCTACAAAATTTATGTGATACAGATAAAGCAGTGTCTAGAGAGAGATTTAAAGCTTTAAATGCTTAAAAAAGAAAATGTAATGTTAGTAATCTAAGTATATACATCAAGGAATTTGAAAAATAAGAGCAAATTAAACTCAAATTAAATAGAGTTTAATTTGATATCAGGTATCAGTTAAATAGACTAAGGCCTAACAATAGAAAAAATCAATGACACCAAAAAGATGTGGAGTGATAAAGAGAATAAACACTGTCACTATCAAGAGGATTAATATGGAATATTCTACACTGTAATTGTAAAATACATAAAATTAATTATTAAAATCTTTTCATAAAAACTCTAGGCCTGAATGACCTCACAAGTAAATTCTACCTAACATTTCATGAAGGAATCACACATATTTTACACAAATTATTTGAAAAAAAAATGGAAGAAAGGGGATATGTACTAACATATTTTTAGAAAGAATTATCTTAATATCAAAATCAGATAACAAAACAAATAAATAAAATGCAGAACAATGTGCCTCACAAATGTAGATATAAAAATCTTTAATGAAAATGTAACAAAATACAGTTATATATAGAAAGGATAATATGCCATGATTAAGAGGGCCTATTCCAGCAATGCAATGTTGATGCAACATTTTAAACTCAGTCTTACACAATATTAACTAAGTAAAGAAGAAATGGTCATCTCAATCTATGGAAATATTTGATAAACTTAACTCCTATTAATGATTAGGAACTCCCTACAAGCCATCAATAGAAGGAATCTTCTCAATCTTACAAAGGAAATCTATGAGAAATCTATAGCTAATATTATATTGAAAGATGAAACATTGATTTCTTCCTAAAATAAAGAACACGGCAAGTGTGTATCTTTTGGCCATTTCTATTCGACGTTTAACTGGAGACCCTGGCTAGTGTAATTAAGAGAGAGAAATAAAACGCAAACATAAGGGAAAGAGAAAGTTAAGCTGTATTTCTTCCATAGATAACACGATCAAGTATTTATATGATTTTTAAAATAATCTACAAAAAATACTTATGCAGATAAGCAAAGACTTTGAACACAAAGTCAATATATGTTTTAAAAATTCATTTCCATATGCTAGCAACTAAGAATTGGAAATGAAAATTTAAAAATACCACTTGCAATATCAAAAACATAAAATACTTATGGATAGATTTAACAAAATATGTGTAAATCTGTACCCTGTAAACTATAAATCATTTCTGAAAAAAATATAACATTCTAAATAAAGAGCAAAATACATCATTTTCCTGAAATGAAAGATTCTATTGTGTTAAAATTTTCCCTAAGTTCATCTATAATTTCAGTGCAATCCCAACCAATTCCAAAGGTGATTTTTTATTTCTGAAGACATTAAAAAGGTGATTCTAAAATTTGTATGACTATGAAAAGGATCTAGAATAGTTAAAAAAAAAATAAAAACAATGAACAAAGTTGAAGAAATTGCAATACTGATGTCAGGACTTACTATCAAGCTACAGTTATCAGAACAGAATTGATACTCATCCCTACTCAGACCTCTGTCTTAAGCTCATGATTTTAGAAATAATTATTCACTTTACATCTTTCCTTGGATGTCTTTAAGACATCCTAAGCTCTATATATCTGAAACCCAACCCATTTTTTTCCCCTAAATCTGAAACTCTCTGTTTCCTACCCCTTTCATCATTTCCTAGAGTTGTGCCAGCCAAAAACTTAAGAGTAATTCTCCACCCCTCCCTGTCTTTGATATTCCACATTACTGATTCTTTACTGGGAACTTCCAGTTTTAACACCTAATATACTTTGGCTTCATCCACATTTTACTATTTCTGTCACCCAGTTATAACATCTACTGCCTAGACTTTTATAAATGCTTCCTAAACTACAACCTACATCTACTTTTAATTAGCTCCAGAGTATATATTTGAAATACAAATTGTAGCATGTTAAACCTTGCTTAAAATGCTCCAATGTCTTCACATTGGGTTTAGGAAAAAGACAAATCTTTTTATTATTATTATTATTATTATTATTATACTTTAAGTTCTAGGGTACATGTGCATAACGTGCAGGTTTGTTACATATGTATACTTGTGCCATGTTGGTGTGCCGCACCCATCAACTCGTCATTTACATCAGGTATAACTCCCAATGAAATCCCTCCCTCCTCCCCCCTCCCCATGATAGGCCCCGGTGTGTGATGTTCCCCTTCCCGAGATCAAGTGATCTCATTGTTCAGTTCCCACCTACGAGTGAGAACATGCGGTGTTTGGTTTTCTGTTCTTGCGATAGTTTGCTGAGAATGATGGTTTCCAGCTGCATCCATGTCCCTACAAAGGACACAAACTCATCCTTTTTTATGGCTGCATAGTATTCCATGGTGTATATGTGCCACATGGAAAAAGACAAATCTTAATAAGGCTTTCAAGACTCTTCCACATCAGCCCCTACTTGACTCCCTAACAACACCTTGCGCCACGCTATTCCTTGCTCTCTCAGAGGGTAATTCTCACGGTTGTTTGTTCAGAAGAATACTAACATGCTTTACCTATTTATCCACAAATGAACACGGGCGTTACATGTCCTATGATTACTACACATGAAAATACATCTACCTCCTTATTTCCAGTTTAAACTTGGCAAGTTGACATGATATATGAAGTTCTAACTTCCTGGCTTACACAATTTTTTTAGATATTGTCACGTTATTGACACATGCACATGATCTATAATGTTAATGTCTTCATATTTTTCTTCCAAAAGTCAATGCATTATTTCTGTATTTTTGATAAACATTGTTTATATTTGGTGACCTTATTGAAAAAATTGAGAAGTGAGAGGTTTTCCTTAAAAATATGTTCTAGCATGTGTTCCTACATATAATGTAATTCTAAGATCATGCAAATGTAGAATGCAGAATGATAGCTAAACATTTTATTTCTTTATACTCTGTGTTTTAGAGGAATAGTTTGAAACTTCTTGGTCGTTACAAACATAACAGAAGATGTATCACACACTGCTATGGGATGCCCCTGAGGTTATATAAGGGTTCCTGAGTTCTACCTTTGTTCTCTTTCACTTAAGAAAGCATATTGTAAAGCAAGTGAATGACAGTGATGTTATTGTAGTGGTTATCTTGGAACTGATTTATAGCATTCTAAAATTAAACCACTCACAAATTTCAGACTTTACCTACCATTAATAACAAATTTCTTGTGGTCCATCTCGCCAGTAAACTGGGTGAAGGATAATTATAATACAGGAGTATAAAAACAACTCTTTTTAAAAGGGACAATTCAACCATCGCCGTGTCGAACTATCTGGAACTATCTTGAACTATCACTGTGTTCTAGCCTGAATGAATATGACAACACTCATACTGAACACCAAAGCGTAAATTATTGCACATATTTATATATTGATTTTAAAACATGCCTTTATATAAAATTATTTCTCTTTTGATTATGTTCATACACCCAAATATTCATGCATATTCCCAATAACACTGCTTGTAAATTCCTTAGCTCTCAATACTAGAGAGCTGAGGGCATGGAATTCTTATTAACAATAGACATTTCTCAAATAGTTGTAAGACTGGAGAAAGTAATATCCTCTGGGCTCACATGAAGGCAGTAATGTACGGTTAATTCTGTTATTGACTCTGTATTCATGGAGGAGTTAGTGTGAGTTTATGGAGTCTGGTGGGCTTGGCCAGTTTCCTCTCCAGCCTGTTGCCGTCCCATTTCTTTGTTATTCCCTAATGGTCACTGCCCTTCAGAACAGCTGAGCATTTGCCCCCTACACACAATCTCTTCTGCAGCATCCTCAAGCATTTGCATGAAAATTGGAGCTCACAATTTTCTCTATGGATATTTGTTTCCGTGGTGACAATCTTCAATCTCAAGAAGGCTTTTCCTAAAATATGTTAAATCTGAACCTCTCCTATGTACTTCCTTTCATCCACAGATCCTGCTTCTGAATTCTGGGCTACACTCAACAAGCCTCCTCAGTAGTCAGCTGCTTCTCATGATATTGTTTTCGTCTAATGTGTGTTAGTTTTCTTGTCTGTGAGTTTCATTTTCTCCTGCATAATCTCCTCAGTTCCTTCACCTATTTTCATGTGTAATGTTTCTTTAACCTCTCAGACAGTGCCCCTCTAAAAGCATAGTCCTCCAAATGGAAAGTGGTGTTCTACATGGTTATCATCCACAATTTTTTCAACAGTCATGGGGTTCCTGAGAAAGTGGCATTTAAGCTGAGACAGGTATTGAGTGGGAGGTATGCAAGTAGAAGAGCCTGTGGGATAGTACAGAACCATGGGGCTTGTGGTGTTCCATAAAGTGGAGTATGTCATGCTAAAGAGTTCGGTGGTTTTCTTCCAGGTTATCCAGAGCTTTCAAATGTTTCCAAACAGAGCCATCACATGGTAATATTTATGTTTTTAAAAATCTTCTTTGGTTTTAGTGTTGCCAAGAGTTTGAAAAGAATAAAATACGTATGGAAAATCAGTTAGGAAATTTGTTGAGGTGAATGAAATGAGATAGAAATAGAAACAGATTCTGGAAATACTGTTAAAATATCAACAAGACTAGATGAATAACTAGGGATTGTTTCTGAAATAAAATTCTTTAAGAACACGCTTAGAGTCTAGGTCCCTACTGATCTTTGGAAAACACAACCATTTTTCCCAGAATGTGTGGAATACAGATTTGCTCTATTGTACCAAAGTTAAGCATTAGGCCAAATTTATCTTGAGATGTCCCTGATCTGAATCTCTCCACCATATTTGCACTATGTCTCTTTCTGCAGGCAACAGCTGTCAAGGGGCCCATCCTTTCTTTATCTTGCCTCATGGGAAAAGGAAAGCAGCCTGTTTAGTAAATGGACAATCCTGGACTCACAGGCTGACTCTGCTTTTCCCTTTCTGACCGTCAATTTAATCATCAGTTAAAGAAAAAAAAAAAAAACCCTGTAAGTTCTTTGGGGTGATATATATATATATATATATATACACACACACACATATATATATATATACACACACATATATATATATATACACATATATATATATATATATATGTATGTATGTATGTAACATAGACAATGCCTGGTATACAACACACAGTCAAATGAATAAGATAAAAATATTCACACTAAGGCATGACTTTAGAATTTGTAAAAGATAGAAAAGGATAATACTTAACTTAAGGGGATGGCATTTTAGATATTAGGGGGAAAAAAGTCAATGTTTGATGATGCCTGCGTCAAGTCATACGTTCATAAACAAAAGGTATTCATAAACAAATATCTGCAGTGTCTTCACCGCCCATATAATCTTCCCAGGGTAGTAAGTTCAACAATGTTTGCCCCAATGGTTGATATCTCATGGAATTATAGAAGAAAATCTAGGACACTTTTGAGCCTCAGGAACCTGGGAGTTGTTGAGGGAAGTGGCACAGAACATCTGTGGAAAGGACTGTGAGCCCATTGTCTTTTTTGTTGTTTCCCAGAGAGTGTCATAGTCTTTGCTGCAATGACAAGAATAAGAAATACCTGGAGAGTGTTTATTCCAATGAAAGATTAATTTTCAAGGTCTACCCCTCCATGGCTTTGTTATTATCAAGTCAAGGAACATGGGGGTGGCCTCTGAATGAATTGTAGTTGAGTCAGTTATGAATTATTTAAACTTCAAGTCTTGGGTTGGAAAAGTGGAGGGGAGAGGGTAGCTGTCAGGACTTAAAATCAGTGTTTCATTGGTGTGTTATCTTGCTTCTTGCCAGACCCCAGTGCCTGCTGACTTAAGAGTGACACTTTTATCTTTAAATGTAGAACTGGATTTGATGTAAAGATTAACTGTATTCCATTCAGCCTGGAATGTTCTAAAGCCTAAATAAGCTGGAGAATCCTCTTGACTTGGTGCTGGCTGAGAAGCTCAATTTGTACCTCTTCTGTCAGCTGGTCCTCTTGTTCTTCCATTGGAAGAAACTGTGGGCTTCCTGAATATTACACTACATGATATGAGCAGGTGGTCCATGTCTCACCACCTTCCCTGAAAATCAGGTATTGTTATAAAATTAGCAGCTCATGCAGGCCATTTCAGGAATTGTTGGTACCCTCAGCAAAGCTTGGTTTTCTTTTACAGTCTCACAGAAAGTGAAGACCGGATAAGCCATCCCAGGAAGGGTCCACACAGGGGTAGATGGAGGATTTGGGTAGTTGGAAAGCAACTGACTCTTATCTCTGTGCTACTGTGTCCCTATGTGCTAGGTAAAGGGCACACAGGAGACGTGGGCAGACTGCAGTGCTATAAAGAGATCACGGGAGATGCCTAGCACATGCCAACATGAATGGATAATGGTAAGCTGTGTAAACCCCATGGGCTCTCCACCCACCTGGGATTCTGCTCTGACAGGTACCTGAGGACTCCTTTTGAAAGTGATTCATTCCTGGTTGGTTTCTCCAATTATCTTCAGATGCTAGGGATTTCCTAATACATCCCATGGACTGGCTCTTCATGAATATGAAACCATTCTTGAGAAAACAAACCTCATAATTTAAAAACACATGAGTCAGGGCTGGGTTTTACTTTATCTGAAATATGGCTCCTTCACACTCAAGATGTAGCCTCTAGTGGCTAATTGACCAAATATGTCTGCTACATCCAACCCTTCATTATTGCATTTATTGATTCATTCAGATAGTGAATGTTTTCTAAGTGACTGTTAGCACTTAGGCTTCTATTGGTTACTGTGGAGGATACTCAGGAAAATATGACAATGTTGTTCGTCTCTCTGACTTTCATAACATAAATATGCCTTGAAGTCAGGGGCCTTTTTCTACCTTGTTTCCTAATTAATTTTTTTGTATCTGTCATGTATGTAAATGATTTTAGAAGGATGAGGGAATGAGCAAATGGAAGTAAATTATTTTAGTAAGCATGAGAGAATGGGTAAATGGAAGAATGATCCTGATCTCTAAAAGAATACAAAATGTATCTTTCTCTTTTAAGTAGACAGATAATTATTGAGTGGCCCTTGAGGAATAGAATGAACAATTTCTCCAAAGGCCTTCATATTCTGAAAAGTAAAATGATTTGTTAATAAATATGAGTCTCTTCTCAGAATATTTACCCAATGAAGACATTTCAGGATACAAATGAAATGCTTAGTCTTGTGTATCTGGCATTATCTGTATAATTTCAACAGTCATATTTCAAAAGTAGGAAACATTCAGAAGGCCATACATAAATGAATCTTGAATTCGACAAAATTATTGTAATGAACAAAGATGGACATGTTTTTTATTCAACTGAATATGTAACATTATTAAGCCACATATTATATTAATAAATGCAGATAAGTTCAGATTGCTGAACATTCTGTACCCAGAGATCTCTGGAAGTATCCAGTTGCCACAACATTCCATAGGGATTTATGAGCACTTAGAAAACTATACAAAATGCACACCTTTTTTAAAAGTAAACTTTCATCAATAATATAATGAAATGATTGATGATATTGTTACTTTCAACTAAACCGTGTTTGACAGCTGTAGAGTGAACCAAACATTTATTGAACACACTATATAATAGACCTCTATCTTTAGTGATACAATAATAATAAAATCCCGAAGGTACTCACATTTCAGTTAGTAAGAGAAGACCCAGGCACTTGCCACATTATTTGACACCAAAATATTTTTAAAGACAATATCATACCATAATAGTAGTTATGGCAATTACATTCTAAAAGCATGATTTAAAAAATGATTTGGGGGACATCCATGTACCATAATCACCTTTGTCTACCTTCACCTTGAATTTTACAGCTGATCTGCTAATGGCTCATGGGGCTGGCTCCTAATGAACAGGAATTTTGTCCCTTTGGTCCTTCCTGTAATAGTCTTACACTCTCTTCTTTGTTCCTCTTTGCTTCTTGTTCTTCCTTCTATCCTTATATCTCCTCCTTGTTGGTTCCATGGTACTGTCTTTACCATGTAGGTAGGTTCAGGGTGCTCTTCTTTTTACTGTTGATATTCCCTCTCAGCCATGGTCCATCAACTGGCCCAAGGACTCTATGTCAATAAGCCTTATAGCTGAGACACTACCTACCTTCTTTCCAAGTCCTGCCTTTGGGGTATATGCAGGGATATTTAATTTTATGATGCTGAAAACCTCATCTTAGTTTTACATGAATATCTTATTTCTACTATAATTTGAATGTGTGTTTTTTTTCTGACAGTAGAATGACATGACTTCTAAGTGAGAAAACATGAAACTAGATTTCTCAGATTCAGGAGTTCCATTCTGCACTTACTCGAAACAACCAAATGTTTTACTGGCATCTGGGAGTAAAGCCAATGAACACATGTGGTCAGTTTCTTTATGAGTAGGATGAGGGGATTTGAGTTAGATGATTTCTCAGGTTCTTTCTAGCTTTAATTTTCAGAGACTCTTTAACTCTGATTCCTAGGGAAGAAGGAACTATATTGATTTGAATTTCAAGATAAAGACATTCTTTTCAGCCATGCAACTTTAGAATTAGATGGAACTTACAAATTATCCATGCTTATCCTCTTATTTTATAGACATTGAAAAGGAGGTCTGAAAGGAAATGACCTGCTCAAAGCCACACATCAACTGAGTCCAGAGCTGAACTTGGACTTGGGCTTCTTGTCTTCATTCTACTGGCTTTCCTTTATCCCAGGGAAGACAGCCTAGAAGAGTGCCCCTAGAAGTAACTGCTAATAATTTCCCACAAAAATCTGGTGCATTCACACATACTAAATGTGGGGTTTTGATTTAAATGCTCAGCTGTTGTAAAAGCTATCAAGATCAGCTAACTTGATCTCCTGCTTATTGGTGGACTATCCAGTGAACTACCCAAACCTGAACCTGAGCCTGAGGTGCTCATTTTTTTGTTCTCACTTTCCAGCCACCATGTAGCCCTTGCTGGAAAAAATAATCTTACACCACCACAAAGGTGTACTTAGTTTAACTTTCCAAATCTACTTTTTCTATATGTACCTCCTAACTGTAACATCATATTCAGTATCTCAAAGCTAGGAAACATTTTATTTCATTAAACATTTTGGAATTAAGAAATTCCTTCAAAAAGCATTTAAAGGAATCTTGGAAAAGACCTAACACTCTCCAGGTAATACTGATGGATTTAATCAAAGAATGTCTAATGTATGTTGAAGGGACTCCTTCAAACTTGCTTTACCAGTTTCTCCAAAATTTTCAAGTGATCATGATTTGCTTCCATTTCTTCTGAAAATTTGAAGTTATAACACATTTCTTGATGAGATCATTCTGAAGAATTATGGAGAAAAGGGAACTTTGAAAGTTTCAAGGCATGTTCATTTTTACTTGGAATCATAAAAGCTGTAGCCACAATTCTCTTTGCAGTTACATTTCTTCCTCTCTAGCTACCATTTCTAGATTTAAAACCCTGGAAAAAGTACAATTTCACCAGCCATCACTAGTACCCAGTGTCAGCAGCTCATATAAAACCTGGGAAAATATAGTTAGGATTAAAGAAATCTGTAAAACTGTGAAATAAGGCCGTAGCATGTAAAATGCAATTCCTTTTACTGAGTACATAATTTATTAGGAAAGCTCTTTATTTGTAGGAAATCTGCTTGACACCTTATCCTTGACAACTGCTTACTTCATTTTAGCAGAACAAAAATGGATAAAATGTTTTCCAGTATGGGGATTCATTAATTTCTCAATAAATATCTTATGTCTATGCTTTAGACACACTCTCTCCAATTCTTTTCCTACAACCAGTCTCAGAGCTAGAACTGACAAGGGTTTATAGCCACTCCTGCCCCATCTCCACCTCCCTCCTCCCCAAGCACCACTGTTCTCACTACTGAACTCACTGTTGCAAGTCATGAGGATTTGGCTTTTGGACTCCCATTCCCATTTAGTTTCTCTTCTCTCCGAGTTCTGTGAGCCATGTCTAACTTTGCTGTAAAAGGGTTTTGGTCTTTTTTCATGGTAATTTTCTCAGGAAAGCATCAATTACCCACAATTTTTGGCAGTTTTGCCCTTCATTTTCAAAACCCTTTTGCCAAAGACAGTAGAGAGGAGTCAATGTCAACAGCACTTTTGCTTGGAGAGAGCCCCTTGTTCTCGTAGGCATACACTATGCTTGCATTTCTGAGCTGTCCGACACCCAAAGATTACAGAATCTTCACAAACTCCTTTGGCTACATGTTGGGAGGGGCTTTGCAAGCATCATGACTTGGGTGTGAAGATCAGCTTAGTTCTTCTAAGGGTGTTATTTTTTTCTAGTTTTCAATGCTCCATTTAGTTTCAAAAAGGGAATGTCCTGATTTGCCCTTTCAAAGTGCAGCTCTGAGCTATTATATCATACTGTCACCTGTAGAGTTTCCTTCTATTCTGGGAAAAGGGTAGGAAAAGCCTCACTCATTCATTTCAGAGATAAAGCTACCACTGTGGGGTGAGGCAGGAGAAAAAGTGGGGAACAAAATGTTATGTGGCCATTGATCAGTAAAGGAGAAGGTGAGAAGAAATAGAAGAAAGGGCTCACTCAAGCCTATAGGTAGATCTGGCTTTTGTTCTGATGGAAAGACCTGCCAGAAAAGATGAATAGTGCTCACTCATCCCCACTTTTGACTTTGAATACCTTTCCTTCTTGCTCTATCACAAATACAGATTTACTTGGATTCTAACAAAGAATTTTCATGATTGATCTGCTCTCAGTATTTAGGACAACTAATGAAAATACAAATCCTATAAAGAGAAGTTCTAGGCCTGCTGGCACCCTCATGTTGCCCTTGGTGTTTCAATTCTATTCATACTGACAGCTCCATTTGTAGTCAAGGGGCTGGCACAGGCCAGTAACAGGCTTATTTCTTTTCTTTTTCTTTTTTTTTTTTTTTTTTTGAGACGGAGTCTTGCTCTGTTGCCCAGGCTGGAGTGCAATGGCACAATCTTGGCCCACTGCAAGCTCAGCCTCCCGGGTTCACGCCATTCTCCTGCCTCAGCCTTCCAAGTAGCTGGGACTACAAGCACCCTACACCAAGCCCGGCTAATTTTTTTTTGTATTTTTAGTAGAGACGGGGTTTCACCGTGTTAGCCAGGATGGTCTCAATCTCCTGACCTTGTGACCGCCCGCCTTGGCCTCCCAAAGTGCTGGGATTACAGGCATGAGCCACCGCGCCCGGCCCAAGCTTATTTCATGGTTGCTGAGAAGAGTTTATGGGTAGAGGGTAAGTGTTGGGGGATGAATGTTGGTTAACAAAGTTCATGATCTCATAAATGTATTTAGAACTTTGCACCTGGGGCAATGTGTCCCAGAGCAAAAACCTAATTTGCTACTTCCTAAGTGATTTGCATAGAGTTTGTGCCTAAGTTATTTGCATAGAGTTTGTGTTTAAAAAAAGCAATCAAACCTCAAATCTTTAAAAACCCTTTTTTTAAAATTTGTATTTTCATCACTTTTCCTAAGTACTAATAGTAGGTCAATCCGAAAATCTTTCATTAGAACCCAAGTGAACTTATATTTGGGGTGGAGTATAAAAAAAAAAAAGGTATTCGAAGTTAAAAGGGAGAGTGAGTTAGAAAGCACCATTTGTTTTCCTTGTCATGTCTTTACATCTGAACAAAAGCGAGATCTCTACAGTATTTCATTTGCGTTCCTTGTTTATTCTTGTTACAAAATAGACTACGTGTCTCCTTGGATATTACAGTCCTGAATATAAGAAAAATTTATAGAGCACAGACTGGTCACAGTCTTAATTATTACTATCATCATTATCATTAGCCATCACAGATAGAACATTATTGTGAGCTAAATAGAGTACTATTTTATATATCTTATTTAATCCTAATAATAATGCTTTGACCTATTATTTCCACATAGGCTCAATGAAGTTGAGTACCTCATTCAACATCATATGGCTCCTAGGTAACTGAACTGCAGTCCAAGATTCATGCTGTCAACCTGCATGGAATCTGTTTCCTAATGAAAAAATAGCCTAATACGTATTTACTTCTGACAACATAGACCAAAGAGAAAATGCTGACATTGGTTGTAACTGTGGTAAACTCAGGAGAAATTTTGAACCAACTGTGCCTCTTCTGACTCACAGAAATTTCCCTGAATCAGTATTGATTCTTTCATACAAGGAGTGGAGTAAATGAAAGTAAGAGCCAAGAACTAGGAGGTATTTTGATCATCCTTCAGTTGGAAAAACGTAATTATTATTAGGTTAAAAGTAACCCAAAAGTTTCATTACTTTAAAAATCGTAACTTCTCAAATTCTATAAATACTTAATTTCATGTTTTTTTTTTTTTTTTTTAGTTGCTTCTGTTTCTTTTCTTTTTCCAGGTAGAAATTGCCTTCTTCCTCCCTAAATTGTTCTTTTCTATCATGAAAGATTTTCAACATAAAGATAAAAATGTGCAATAATGTAAAAAAATCTCTGTACCTTCTCCAATCGTATTCTCTCCCTCATTTCTCAGAGATAACCATTATTGTAAATTCAGCATTCATTAGTCCCATGAGTGATCTTATACTTTTTTGTCTATAGGTATTCACATACTTTATAGAGTGTTATTTTGCAGGTTTTAAAATTTTATGTAAATAATTTTAAATTTTGTACATTCTGTTTCTAAACACTGCATTTTTGATATTATATTTTTGAGAATCTTGCCTATCAGTGTACAAAGTTCATTATTTAAAATGGTGTATAGCGTTCTGTATAAACATGCCACAATTTATGGGTCCATTGTCGTGTTTACACATATTTATGTTGTATCTAATTATTATTATAACTAGTGCTGTAATGCACATGCTTTTATGTACTGGTATGTAAGAATTTATCTAAAATTGATGTCCAGTAAAATTGCTGACTGGCATCATAGAGCATGTGCATCTTTAATTTAAGAGCATATTGCCAAAATGCCCCCAGCCTGAGAGTGTTCTAAACACACAAAGGAACTTCAGGAACCAGAAAGAGGACCTGGTGAAGAAGGTTGACTTAATGTGTGGGCGTGAAGGGCATACAGTGCTGCTTCCTTTCCAGGAGCTTTCTGCAATAACAGTTATTTCCTTGTAACCTTTAACACTTTGGCAGGTTGAAATCTGAAGCTGAGATTTCTGTTATATTGAGCTTTACTCTTTCAATTTCCTCTCTCCACAGTGTGAAAATATTGTGTTATATATTTAGGGCTCTATGGAAATCATGCTTCTCAATTAGGTCTGCTGTTGACCCATTCGAGAAGTGAGAAAGCAAAGGCTTAGACGAAACAGTGCTTCTCAGAATTCAGTGTGCATAGGAGCCACCTGAGGATCTCATAACATTGCAGATTCCTGTGCAGTAGGTCTGAGGTGGGCCTTAGAGTCTCCAGTTATAACAAGATCCCATGTAATAATAATGCTGCTGGTTGAAAGATCACACTTTGTGCAGGAAGAGGATATCCTAGAGGAAATAATGATTTGCCAATTTTTAAGCTTTTCTGGGAGTTAATGCAAACTATTTTAAATGCCTTACCTTTTCTTTTTCTTCAAATAGCAATAAATTATAAAATTAGAACATTTTAGGATTAACTTCTTTCAAATCAATCCTTATTATATTCTTGATAGAAGTGGAAATAAATTGTTCTGTTACAACATATGAAATCTATATCTTTCAATCTCATTTTTGGTGAAAGAAATAAGTGTGAACTGATTTAGAGCGCAGTCATATGTGAGTGCTGCATGAACTCTTGGGAGGCTCTGCATCACATTAGGAGAGAAAATTGATTCTTCAGTGCCATGTACTATGCTGAAATAAAGTTACAGGAAGAGCAAATATTTAAATATAAAATTAAAAACATAAAAGAAGTACCAAAAATACAAAGGAAGATTTATCTGCTCTTGTAGGGGAAAAAAGGCCTTTCTAAAGATAAAGGCAAAGGCAAAAATAATAAAGGAAATATCAAAAGATTTAAATATATAGACATTTAAGTCTTGAGATAAAAATAAAACAAAACCTAAAGAAAAAATCCCATTTGAAGAAAATTGCAAAATATGACAAAAGAAACTATTATAAATCATAAGGGAAATATGAAAATTACAGTAGAAAAGTATACATAGAATATAGAGATAGTTTGTTAAAAAGAAATACGAATAGGTAGTAAATGTGAAAATTTTAATCTTATTAAACTAAAAAAATCAAATTAAAAAAAACTCACAATTTTAATCTATCAAGTTGGCACTTGTTTTCAGTTATACTTTTTTTTTTTTTTTCTGGCTTGTCCTTTCTGCCTTTTTATTCCCTCTTCTTTGAAGCACTTCATGCCTGGGATTTATTTCCCTCCCAGTTCCTCGACTGCCCCCACCAAAGTTTTTTCTCTAGGAAGAAGCTAATCTCAAAATCAAAAAATGTAACTTCTTTGCATTTCTTGTTTTCTCTCATTCTCTTTTATTTTAGCAAAATAAAAAGTGCTTTTATTTTAATCCCAGGTAGTGAGCAAAACTTGGGTGGACTGTGTACTTCCCAAAAAACCCAAATATGTATACTGTTATTGTTTTAGATAATCTTGCCAGGACCAGGTGGGCAGCCAGGCAAGGCTGGAATGCCCAGCTCATTCTCAAAGGAAGAGACAGAAACCAGAATGTGGGGCTTTGGGCTAATTACTCAGACTCCCTGAGTGCTAGTTTCTTTAATAAAAAATGAAGATAGAAATATTTTCTTTATAGTATGGTTGTAAGAATGACGTAAATCAAATATGATGAGGTATATAAGACATCTAGTGTGGTACTGCTGCGTGGCTGGTATCACATATGTGTCATTATATTATTTTGAAGTCTTTGTGTACTTGAACATTGTCTTTTAATTCATTTCATATCCTATAGCAGCTAGAATAGAGCTAAAACAGTAAAACATGGTGTGTATGAAATTTGAGGTCATCCAGCTTTCTCCTTCCTCTAGAAGGAAAGAAGAGAAGGAAAGCGATATTTGGAGGAGAAGAAAGCTGATGGGGGGAGCAAAGGAAGGAGGGGAGGCAATTGCCCAGGAGCATGTCTGCACTGAGGGCCTTCGGCAAGATGGCAGGAACTTGGAGTGTGCAGTACGGTCTGTCAGGAGTTATTGCTTTTGTTCCTAGTCTTCCTGGTGCCAAATGCCAGATGACATGTATTGTGAATGATGCATCCTGTTCATATGTCTGAGAAAGATAGAGGGTCTATTTCAGAAGAGGGTTGGCATACCAGTCCTGTCTCTTAAGGCATTTAACAAGGAATATTAGTACAAATCAAGTGGACATTAATGGTCAAAACCGCCTGACTGTACTTTTTTCTTTAAATGCTAAGAATCCCAGTAGTAATATCAGGCTTAAGTAAAATGCTTCAGAGTGGAGAAAGCTGGAGTGATTTTTATTTTTAAACATGGAATTCATTTACTCTTCTAAATACTAAATTACTTTTCTAAATAAATATAGTACATCCAGTGAGTACAGTGGTTGACCAGAATACGAGATAGCATCCTAATTGAATAGAGACACATTCCTGACATATCAGTTATAAAAATAGTTGGTCATAAGTCTTGGTAATACACCTGCCTTCTCATTTAAATGAGCTGCCTTGATCTCATTAGTATAAATGTACTTCCTACCCCACTCCCTACAAAAGGACTGGCCTCTAAAGAATAAAATAATAACCACTCTTTCTAAAGAATTCTGGAAAATTTTGCTGTCACAAAAGCCACATAGCAAAGACCTATAACAAACTCCTTGGTGCAGAAAACCTGTGAACGTGCATTTTTTTATTATTATACTTTAAGTTCTAGGGTACATGTGCACAACGTGCAGGTTTGTTACATATGTATACATGTGCCATATGTATACACCCATTAACTCATCATTTACATTAGGTATATCTCCTAATGCTATCCCTCCCCCCTCTTCCCACCCCATGACAGGCCCCCGTGTGTGATATTCCCTAACCTGTGTCCAAGTGTTCTCACTGTTCAATTCCCACTATGAGTGAGAACATGCGGTGTTTGTATTTTTGTCCTTGGGATAGTTTGCTCAGAATGATGGTTTCCAGCTTCATCCATGTCCCTGCAAAGGACATGAACTCATCCTTTTTTATGACTGCATAGTATTCCATGGTGTATGTGTGCCACATTTTCTTAATCCAGTCTATCATTGATGGACATTTGATTCCAAGGCTTTGCTATTGTGAACAGTGCTGCAGTAAACATATGTGTGCATGTGTCTTTATAGCAGCATGATTTATAATCCTTTGGGCAAATACCCAGTAATGGGATGGCTGGGTCAAATGGTATTTCTAGTTCTAGAAGCTTGAGGAATCGCCACACTGTCTTCCACAATGGTTGAACTAGTTTAAGGTCCCACCAACAGTGTAAAAGTGTTCCTATTTCTCCACATCCTCTCCAGCACCTGTTGTTTCCTGACTTTTTAATGATCGCAATTCTAACTGGTATGAGATGGTATCTCATTGTGGTTTTGATTTGCATTTCTCTAATGGCCAGTGATGATGAGCATTTTTTCATGTGTCTATTGGCTGCATAGATGTCTTCTTTTGAGAAGTATCTGTTCATATCTTTTGCCCACTTTTTGATGGGGTTGTTTGGTTTTTTTCTTGTAAATTTGTTTAAGTTCTTTGTAGATTCTGGATATTAGCCCTTTGTCAGATGGGTAGATTATAAAAATTTTCTCCCATTCTGTAGGTTGCCTGTGCACTCTGTTTGTAGTTTGTTTTTTTATTCTCTGTGGAGTTACTAGCTCTGCACTGGACAAGGACCAAGGCTTTTCTGGGAAGAGGTCTGGGACCACCTCTGATTTCATGGTTGGACCTGCATTTCTGCTTGTGCTGGGTCAGGTGTTTAAAAGATTAGTCATCAGAAAGGGCAGCAAGATAGCACCCCTTTCTTTGTTTCATTTTGCTTTTTCAGAAGCTGGTATCTCATCCTGGATATATGGAAAGAGATGGGGAGGCAATTGCTTTGAGCATGACAATGGGAGAGAGCCATGCATTGAGCTGACTGCAATACAAGCTCCTGATTCTTCTCTGCCTGGAAAGCCCACTGTGCTCATCTACACCCCATGTATTTCCACTCTTCCTGCTGATACCACTTGTCATGAGCTCATTCTTCTCACATGCCATTGGTTTACACTTTGCTCTCCCATAGGCTCTGTGTCCTTCATGCTGTTCCCTGCTGGCCATGTTTCCTTGCCACACTATAGCACACATGATCCCATTCACTTGTGGTCTCTGTGCTGTAGGGACCACAGGATGCACTGGAAGAAAATGAGCTTTGTTTCAGACAGAAACCACAGCTCTCCTTCATCACGTTTTGAATGTGGGGCTTTGGGCTAATTACTCAGACTCCCTGAGTGCTAGTTTCTTTAATAACAAATGAGGATAGAAATGTTCTCTTTGATATTGCAAATATCAAATATGAGAATGACGTAAATCAAATATGATGTATGTAAGATGTCTAGTATAGTATTGGTGCATGGCTGCCATCACGTATGTGCCATTTTATATTATTTTAAGGTCTCAGTGTACTTGGACATTGTCTTTTAATTCATATTAGCTAGAATAGAGCTAAAACAGTAAAACATGGTGTGTATGAAATTTGAGGTCATCCAGCTTTGTGCTTTCTCATTGTGTGGCTTGAGGAAATTCCTTAAACTATCCATCTTATTTTTAGCATCCAAAAATTAGCAGAATAATAAGTATTCTGTAGAGTTATGTGAAGGTTAAATGTGATATGCATTGAGGTAATTAACAAAGAGCGCCACCTAGTAAATCCTCAACAAATATTGGGGTTTGCTCTTCAGAACAAGCTGAGTGAGATCAAGCCAGGAGTGACTGTTTGTGCAAGTGAAATCTGGCCTTCCCCTCTCCCCAGAGCTCAATTCTCCTATGTAAGATCAGGCGAGTGGGGAGGGGGACGCGTTTGGGGATGCCATGGGCCGAAGCTCAAGGAACTGTGAGGCCTCGTCCAGGCCACACAGGGAGCTAATGGCTGAGCCTACTGAAGTCCTGGCTGTTTCACAGTTCCCTGGGGGCTGACCTCTCTGCCACCTTTCATTTCTGTACCTTTTGACCTACAGGAGTGCACAGCAAGGCCTTTGACAAATAAACAGTGGCCTAGATATTAAACTGCACCTGAAGCTGGTTATGCAGGTTCACTTAGCATTTGAACCAAGAGCGGAAACTCAGCTATACTCAGACTGCAGAGGGATTAACCCATTCTCAGACTCAGCCTGTGAATTATTGCCCACTTAGTAAATAGAAAAAGGGAGGGACGAACTAAATCTCATTCAAAGAAGCTCAAACGTGTGTAATTTTTTTTTTTAAGTAAAAATCAAAAAACAACAAAAAATCAGAAAGAAACAAAACAGATTTGGATATGCAAAACAATTCCAAGTCACCTTTCTGCCGCTATGTCCCACATTAGAAAAGGAGAGAAGATGATGGATGACGGCAAAAAGCATCCACCTCACTCCTCTGGCCTTGATTAGTTTCAGAAGGAACGAAGTATCATTTTAAAATATGCTAGTTACTACTAAGAACCTGCTATATTTAATGTGCTGTTTTCACTGAGCAGCCAGGGACAGGTGATGTGGTACTTGGAGAGAAGGAGAGAGGTCCTTGGGATATCCATGGTGCCTGGCTGTCGCTGTTTGCCTGGGACTGAGGGGTTTCCCAGAACATGAGACTTCCAGTGTTAAAATCAGGCAGACGAAGTCAGTGGTTACCTTAACGATGTCATGAATACTTCTGGAATATGATGTTTCTAATTTTCTGAGATTGTTAGGCACTAACTATGTGGTAGTCAAAGTAAGATTCTAAGAGCCTAGAGTAAAGAATAGCCACATTAGGGTGGATGACTAGAAAGACTTATTGATAGGTGCCTGTATTTGGAACAGACAGAGGGTCAGCATTAAGATGCTCAGGACAGAGGAAAGCTTGAGCAAAACTGCAGAGAGGGGAAAGCACAAAGCATCCACAGGCACTTGGATTGCACATGTGGGCCTGTGCACGTGGGCACATGCACACACACACATACACACTCTGACCGTTCTCCATTGTTGCCCATTTCAGCTGATGGCACAAACATTCATTCAGATCTCAGCCAAAAACCTCAGAATCATTTCCAAATCCTCTCTTTTTTGTCTTCCCCCACTGCACTCCATGTACACATTAATCCATTTGGAAGCTTTGCTAGTTCTCCGTCCAAACAGATCTGAGATATCATCTCTTCTGCCACAGCCCTAGATCTCAACACTGCCATCCCTCACTTAGACAGCTCTACCCTGGACTGTTCTCTCCCATGGCTGCTTTTCCAGCCCTCTGCCTATTCTGCACCAGAGGCCCGGGTGCTCTCTGCAAAGCACAACCTGGTTACACGCTTTCTACTTTACAGACTCCTGTTTAAAACTCTCAGATAAGTTCTTTACTACGAAAACAAAATCCAGACTCTTTTCTTGTCCTGTCGAGGCCTTGCACCATCTGGCCCCATCTGCCCCTCCAACTTTATTACTCTGTTCTCTTATGGTGTAACAAATGATCACAAGCAGAGCAGTGTGAAGCAACTGCCATTTATTAACTCACAGCTCAGTATGTCAGAGGTACAGCACGGCATGGCTGGGTTCTCTGTAGGGCATTGCTATGGTTTGGGTCTGTGTCCCCATCCAAATCTCATGTTCAGGTTTAATCCCCAATGTTGGAGGTGGGGCCCATTGGGAAGTGATTGGATCATGGGGGCCATTTCTCATGAATGGTTGAACACCATCCCCTTTGGTGCCGTTCTTGTGGCACCTCTCGCCCCTTTCCTTCCTGCTACAGGCACATGAAGTGCTTGTTCCCCCTTTGCCTTCTGCCATAATTAAAAGCTCCCTGAGGCTTCCCCAGAAGCTAAGCAGAAGGCATTATGCTTCCTGTACAGCCAGCGGAGCTGTGAGCCAATAAAACCTCTTTTCTTTACAAATTACCCAGTCTCAGGTATTTCCTTCTAGCAGTGCAAGAAGGGACTAATACAGTCATCATGAGCTTGAAATCTAGGTCTTGGTGGGGCTGAGTTCTCTTCTGGAGCCTCTGGGGAAAAATCCACTTCCTATGCCATTCTTTTTTAAAAAAAATTATTTATTTATTTTTTTACATTAAGTTCCAGGATACAGGCACAGAACGTGCAGGTTTGCTTGGGCCGTAGTGGTTTATTGCACCTATTAATCTGTCTACGTTTTAAGCCCCACATGTATTAGCTATTTGTCCTAATGCTCTCCGTCCTCCTGAACCCACCGCCTGACTGGTCCTGGTGTGTGATGTTCCCCTCCCTGTGTCCGTGCATTCTCATCATTCAACTCCCACTTATGAGTGAGAACATGTGGTGTTTTGTTTTCTGTTCCTATGTTAGTTTGTTGAGGATGATGGCTTCCAGCTTCATCCGTGTCCCTGCAAAGGACATGATCTCATTCCTTTTTATGGCTGCATAGTATTCCATGGTGTATATGTACCACATTTTCTTTAACCAGTCTATCATTGATGGGCATTTGGGTGGGTTCCATGTCTTTGCTATTATAAATAGTCCTAGCTCATTCTTATTATTGGCAAAAATCAGTTCCTGGAAGTTGTCGAACTGAGACTTTTGTTTCCTTGCTGGCTGCCAGCCAAAGGGTCACTCTCAGCTCCTTGCTGTGTGGCCTCCTCCATCTTCAGGTCAGCAGTGGTGCACTGACTCCTCATGCTCTGAGTCTCTTTCTCTTCTGCCACCAGCTGAAGAAAATGCTCCACTTCAAAGGGCTCCCATGATTCGGTCAGGCCCATCCAGATCATCTATCTTGTTAAAAGTCAGCTGTTTCATAGAATATAGCCTAATCATGGGAATAAAATGCTTGTATTTGTAGTTTCTAGGATTACACAGGGTGTGTACATAGGCAGAGGGAGTGAAAATCTTATAATTCTACCTACCTGTCATGTTTCAAATGTCTTCTGAATTTTTCATTCACTACATCAGCCAAATGGGGCTTCTTCCTGCGCCTTGAAAAAGCCAACCTGATTTCTACTCAGGACCTTTGCATTGGCTATTCCTTCTGTTCAGATAAAGTTTTTGCTGAGAAAGCCTCCACAATGAGACCTTTCTAACAATTTTATTTACGGAGCTCCCCTCTGCCACCTCCTGGAAATTCGTTTGTGTAGTGAGTTTCCCAGCACTAGCTTCTAGGTGACTTTTACTCACTTACTAGTTTCTGTGTTAATTGTCTTTCCCTTAACTCCTCTCCACACATGCACCTGAGAGAAAGGACTTGTCTTGTTCATCATTGCATCCCCAGTGCCTTGGTCAGTGCTGGCATGAGCTGCAGATTGACCCCACAAATGCATACATGTTCTGCAGAAAGCAAGGACACCAGCTTAGGTTAGAAGAGGCATAGAAGTGCCTTGAGCAGGAGGCAGATGCAGTATTTTAGCTGTAGCTAAAGTTTTGAGTGACTGGTTAAGAACTTGAATGCAATGCTGAGGGCAGTGGGTCTCTCTTGGTGACACTTAAAGTTCTGGATAACATGAGAGTAGCACAAGAGAGCTCCAGCTGCAGGTGACCCTGCAGCACAGCTCCCTATGTTTGGGGAACACTGAGCCTTGAGCCTATGGAATTCTCCTTTTTTTTTTTTTTTTTTTTTGAGACGGAGTCTTGCTCTGTCCCCCACGCTGGAGTGCAGTGGCCAGATCTCAGCTCACTGCAAGCTCCGCCTCCCGGGTTTACGCCATTCTCCTGCCTCAGCCTCCCGAGTAGCTGGGACTACAGGCACCTGCCACCTCGCCCGGCTAGTTTTTTGTATTTTTTAGTAGAGACGGGGTTTCACCGGGTCAGGCAGGTTGGGGAACTCTCTATCACTTAGGATGGGGTGACCTAGAGCACCTACCACATCCCCACTCTGCCTCCCTGATTTCCAAGGGGTTATAAAACGAATCTGCTTTCCTACTCTATCTTGTCCAGAGGAATGAAGGTTGAAAAGATCACCTTAGATGTGTACGATGCTAGCTTAAAGGAGAAAACAAATGTACTTGCAGTAACAATCATTCAAGTTTAGTTTCCAGATCCGTGTAAGGGAACGGCAGGGCACGCACAAAGTCACGCTTGCCTTCCTTCCTATCAAGCCTCAGGGTGTGCCTCCTTCCAGACCTCAAGCTGGACACTGTGGATGTGGATGTAAGTTTCCAAATCTGCAGTTCATTAAGTCCTTCCTTTGTTATAATATTATTTTTTTAAAATCCCTGATGGTTTGTTGTGAGGAAAAAAGAAATTCCCTATGTGACACATATTGGGTACATGTGTGTAATAAACTTCAGGGTTTTAGCACCCCTTAGCAATTACATTTCTTGCTATATCAGCTGTTTTAACACATTTTCTTCTCAGTTATTTGGATTTTAATTGTACTTATGCCTAGACACTGGCATATGGTATTAGGCTCCAAATTTTGAATAAAATTTATTTATATCGTTTATTGTGAGATGCTGTTTTTCTTCTCCTTTCCCACTATTTTTCCAATAATTTTATGGAACTTTTATTACTGGGGGGATATATTAAGATACCTTTAGCATTGTGAACCTTGGATTCTTGCTTAGGCAAGGCCAGTCTCTAACACATACAAAACCAAGTCACCTGCCAGAGTTTGATATTGTATGTTTACATATGTGTGTGTATGTAAGTGTGTGTGTGTGTTTATAAAAGTCACTAATGGCTTTTATTTAAGTTCAGTGGGTGAATGACTTCAGCTATAAATATTTCATTCATAGGATTACTCATGTGATACAGAAGACATGTGGTCTTGTAGCAAACTTTTAGCTGACTAAGTCCAGATCAAAGTAAATTAAAGAAAGTCATACCTATTTAGGAGTTTTAATGGTAAACTAGGAATTTCCACTCTGTTACCTCCTAACAAACTGAGATTTCACTTATGTGAAGTGACAGGAATTTCAGGGTTTTATCCCACTTAGGAGATCTTGCCAAGATTGTCTATGTCCCCTGGGCTTGAGACCAAAATACATAATTAATTCTTTTCCCAGGCCTGTGGGAGTACACACAACTTGTCATAAAACAAGCTACTGGCATTCTTATACTTTGAGGGTACTTGTTTCACTAGGAAAACTGAAGAAGAAGCTATTAGTAGAACTATGTTGATCTTCTTTCAGAGGAGGGAAAATTGAGCCTCAGGGTGAAAAGGAGAAGGTTCAGAATAGCTGATGTGTCTGAGATAATTATGTTTACATGGGTAAGAGGTGTCAAAGTGACATTACTCTTGAGACTGATTTGAACAGAATGTTGCAAATCACTTTCAAGATTTTTTTTGGACTTCCTCATATTTTTGGAGGTTGGAGTCAGGATTACTGGCTTTGGTAATTAATCCTTCCCAGCCTGCATTCTTTGCTACTGAGCATAGGAGTGGTTCAGAGGCCCAACCTGCTAAATCAAGATAATGTTTGACCTCTGGAAGCAGAGGCCTTTTCCTCACTTAACCGGAGAAACTAAATCTAGGAGTACAATTGGTAAAATCAGCAGAGTTCATATATGAAGAACTAGAGAGGGAATTTAGAACATCTATTTTGGGCATTTAAGGGGATTTTGAGAGTATAATATAAAAAGTTATAAACTTGGAGGAGAAAGTTAGTTGGGCAGTTGTGTGTGAGTACTGACAGAGTCCTTAAAGAACTGTCATATTTTCTAGGAAATCATTTCTTTCAACATAAGCTTATCAAAGTCGATCTTTCATGGCTGCTGTGTTTGAATGTTTATTTGCCAAGTAAGGCATTATATTAATATCACAGCTATGTACAAAGAAATTCCATTGGTTTGGTTTGGCCAGAGCCAAAATATTTGTGAGATTAATTTGCCCAAGGGACTATCATTATCATTGTGTTACTTTGCAATTAGTTATAAGGCCTTTAGACAACTCTTCTGACTCTAGCAGGGTGATGTAGATGAAAATGATGACTTTGGTTTTTGTCAACAAGTGGGAATAGGATAACTTTTCTTTTATGAAACCAATTAAGTTTTATAGAATGTAGAAGGCCATAGTGGGCCCTTTTTCAAGAGTTAGCATCAAAGGGACAGTGATCTTTAGCAGTATCTGACACTTTGCACAGAATAAAGTCATCCCTTGGTATCCACGGGGATTTGGTTGCAGGATTCTTGGATACCAAAATCTGTGAATGCTCAAGTCCCTGACATGAAATGGCATCATATTTGCTATAACCTATGCACATCCTCCTATATTATTTCAGTCATCTCTAAGTTACTTACAATACCTAAATACAATGAAATGCTATGTAAATAGTTGTTATACTGCATTTAGGGAATAATGATAAGAGAAAAATCTGTACCTGTTCTGTAAAGATGCTTGCATCCTTTCATTTTTTTTCAAATATTTTTGATTTGAGGTCAGTTGAATCTATGATGTGGAACTCACTGATACAGAGGGCCAACTCTATATACTTTAAAAACTATTCGAGTGAGTAAAGGAAGTTAAATGGTGATTTTCTGTTGTGTTAAAAAGTAATTTTGTTAGTCATTCAAACAGCATAAACTCGAGATTTTTGAGACTAGAGAGAAGGAACATTTTAAGTTTGTCATTGTATTTTTCTGACTCCACAAATATGAAAGCCTTCCTATTTATTTGAGTTTAAGGATCAGTCTGAGGTAAGATGAGCCCAGAGGGGAAGAAACATCTTCTGTTTTGAAAAATAAACAATGCATTAGCTATTTTCTCTGTTCACTGCCACCCCACATCTGGCCTCTCAGAGCAATCTGAGCTTCCTTTTATCATGGCCCTTATCACTTTGTCCTGTAATCATTGGGTTACTTTGGCTGTGCTTCTGGATTGTGCATGCCTTGAGAGCAAGGCTTAACTGTATCACCTGGCTCTATATACCCAGGGTCCACTTAGTGCCTGGAGCATACTAGGAGCTCAAAAATAGAAGACTGTATGAAAGATTAAATAACAGAATTCTCGAAGTGCTTTTGAACTATGGCATCCCTTCGGTCCTTGTGTGTGTGGTGTGTATCTCACCCAAGATGTTACCTCATCTAATTGTGTTTTTTTCTTTATTATGTCTAGTTTAAATTTAGTTTGGCATTGACACACACCCACCTACACACACACACACACACACATGCACACACACAAACTTGTACCTCATATACACATACCACAACAGCTATGCACAGCATATATACTGTCTGATTTTTAGGCTTTAAAAGCAAAACTAACAACTTCCAGACTCTTCTTTCTCAGCAGTCAAACCTTTCTGGTATCAGACACCTGAACTCTCTGTCAGTGAAGTTGTAACCTGCAGGCCATCTTTGGATTTTTTGTTTTTTAAGATTCAGCTTGAGAACATAAACATTGTTCCTTAGTCTCAAATTCTTCGCTCAATTACACCTTCTTTCCATGGCGGTTTCATTCTTGGGCAACTCTCAGGAGTTTTGTCTTTAAAGCCTATGGGTTTTGGAGACTCAGTGAAGGTCAGTAAAACTCAACGGTCAAGACCAAAACAGTTTTCCTTTAGGAAAACTTTAGTGTTTGCTCATTTTGATGTCAAAAGCCCTGGGTACAGAGGGGAAAAAATGCAAGATGGTTTTTTCTTCCTTCTGTGCTGTAGCACAGCATGAACTTTAGAGGGAGGATTTGCAAGTTGTTTAAGGTCTAAAATATTTGCTCCCTGCCTTTCTAGTACACGTGTTTGAGGCTGAGAATCTTATCAACAGATAAGGGCAGAGAGGCTGCCATCCCACATTCCACAAACTCACTTCCAGATGGTTTGGAGACTAAGGGGTGAAAAACTCAAGCTCTTCAATCAAGCCAAACAACCCACACCTTTATTGCCCCATTTGTTCAGCAGCCTGTCAGGGGGCTCCTAACATCTCAGAATCAGCCATGAGGGCAGCTGTTTAATTAACTCTTCAAGGCGCATTTTGGTGGGGGCACTTCGTTTTTTATGAAAAACAAATTGAGAGCTCCAAGGTTTTTGGTCTTTTTTTTTTCCTTTAGTGGTTACTGTTATCTGGAGCTTCTGGCTCAGTCCAAATAGCAACAATGATTTTTTAAAGCCATTTGATCTTTTGTTATTTTTTTCTTTTCTTTTCTTTTTGTCTCCCTAAATCAGTCTGGCTATCTGACTTGAACATGGAGAGATTCCTTTTCCTTGGTGCCAGGAAATGATGGTATTTTTCTGGACTGTTTTGTATTTTAGTTGTAAAAATACCAAAATTGCAATATTAACTGCTTATAACAGAGACAAGGTTTCACACTGCTTGGTCCCAGGTTAAAATTTGGTTGTGAATCATTTTTGGTCGACTTAATTCTAATACAGATTTCTTTGAGAACTTACTGCAAGATGCCTCTATGCGCAGTACTAAGGAACATACGGAAAGAGAAAAGAAGGTCCCTGGACTTGAGGAATTTACAGTTCTACTTTCTGAGAAATATATAACCACATTTTTATTATTTTAAATGTGTTTGAAAATATTTTTTATTTAAAGAAAGTGCAAAGATACTACACAATGCTCCCATATACCCTTCACCTGGCTTCCTCTGATATTAACATATAATGTTATACAACCAAGATATCAACACAAATAAATTAACATCGACACAGTACTACTAACTAAACTATAAGCTTACAGACTTTAACGAGTGCTATGGTCGGAATGTTTGTGTCCCCTCAAAATTCATATTTTGAAACCCAACCCCAAAGGTGATAGTATTAAGAGGTGGGGCCTTTGGAGGTGACTAGGTCATGGTGGTTCTTCCCTCACAGGTGGGATTAGTGTCCTTCCGAAAGAAGCCTAAGGGAGCTGCCTACCCCGATGTTCTTTTGCCATGTGAGGACACATAGAAGGTGCCATCTATGGGGTACAGCCCTCCCAAGATACCCAATCTGCTGGCACCTTGATCTTGAACTTCCCAGCCTTCAGAACTGTAAGCAATCAATTTATGCTGTTTATAAATCACCCAGTCTATGGCTTCTTGTTATAGCAGCCCAAACGGACTAACACACCAAGTTTTTCTGCAAATATGCAATTTCTGTTCCAGGACCCAATCAGGATCCCACATTGCATTAAGGCATCATATCTCCTTCATCCCCTCCAATCTATAACCGTTCCTTGTTCCTTTCTTGTCATCCACGACCTTGGCATGTTTAAAGGGTAGCAGTCAGGCGTTTTGTAGAATGCCTCTCTATAGTCGTCCTGTCAGTGCCTATTGTGAATCAGCCTCTTTCAGAATGCTGTCTGAAGACAAAGTGCAAAGACTTAGAATCATATAGATTTAGAGTAAAAGCTAAAGTATCACTTCATTTTTAAAAGGTAGAAAATGAGATCCAGAGAATTAAAAAAAAAAAAAATCTTGCCCAGAGTGGGACAGTTGACTTGAGCTAGAATTAGAATTCAGGCCTTCTGACTTTCAAGGCAGTATTGGAATTATGTCCCTTTCCTATTTGTGGTCCATAGTAATTTAATTCTGAGGAGAGTCTGACCTCCAGAGTGTGCTCCTATGATGCCCAGAGACAGGCCCCATGTGCTTCCTGGAGCCCACAGCAGAGAGTCTGTGTTGCAAGCACTTATGGAGCTGAATTAAATTCTACTTCAGAGAATCAAAATGCTGGGAATGGCTAAGCAGATTTCTTTTAGATAAGAGCTAACACTGCTGGGAGAGTTAAGAACTGAAGGTCTGAGTGAGGTCGAGAAACCAATGGCCGTATTGCCTGCAGCAACCTAAAATGCCACTGGCAGAGCCATAGCTTTTGGGCAAGAGGCCTCGGATTGCTTCTTGAGCAGTGGGCAATGCTTCCCAGACTGAGACAAATCTTTTTTGTCACCCACAATCCTACAGGGAAGGATCTATATGGTCCCCTGATCCTAGAGCACTTTCTGCCCATCTCAATCCTTGAGACCTGAGGACACAGAGTGTGGCACCCATGATTTCTTGCTGGTTCTGTCTACAATCAGTCTCCCTGACTTCACAGACCAGGCAGGACCTAGCAAAGCACTGTTGACCTCAGACCTCAGGGTGTAGTATACAGAATTAGTAATTAGGTCACACAGTGCAATCCTGAGCCATCAAGGGTCCTTGGGGAGCGTGTAATTCTGAATCATAGAGTGTTCCAGAAAGCAAGCTCATGATTCATCATTCATGATTGGAAATTTACACTTGGTTCTCAATATTTTGTGTCATCCTCTTGGATATAGAAAGGTTTTTCTCCTGGCACCCTCTTTTGGCATCTTCTCAATGTGTGTCAGGTACAGAGTACATTTGCCTTGTGCTTTGGAGCAAATGCAGAGCACACAGGGGACTGGCCTGGGAATTAAGAGTCCTGGGTTCCAGCTCCAGCTGTCCCACTGATTATGGTACTTAAGAAAAGTAGCTTAACATCTCCGTTTCATGGTATCTCACAGCTGTGCTCTTATTAAGTTCAACTAGATTGGTGGCATTTAAACTAGATACTAAGATGGAACTTTAGGGCCTGGTTGAGATTGGGTTATTGAAGAGGGTCAGTTAAATCTTTTGCTGCAGAACCTTTTTTAAAAGTTAGAACAATGGTCCAAGTGATCTACTGCATTGTATTAAAAAGTGACGATTCTGCCATTAGTCAAATGAAACTGGTTTTATGTACCAGCTCAGGAACTTACTAGGTGTATTCCTGAAGCAAGTTGATTAACATTTTTGAATCTTAATTTCTTCATCTTTAAAGTAGAAATAATAACTATAACTTCATGTGAGGTGATGCTTGAGAATTAAATGTGCTATGAAATAAAATATGCTTTTCACAGCACATGGTACATTTTATTATCTATAAAGGTCCTTCCACCTGTAGTATTCTGTGGTTGTAAGGGCTGGACCTAGGGAGGAGCTACTGGAGCATTGCTACTATGGTTGCCATCTTTAGCACCGTAAAGGTAGTTTCTATACCTGAGTTGTCAGATGCTGGCAGGGCAGAGTGTCAGCTCATCCTGAGAAGCAGAAGAAAGTCAATGAAGGCAGTTCCCCCAAGGTCATCATAGCTTGAGAGTTTGGGAGGAGACAATAACACATTTCCTTACTCCTTTCAAAGTTCTTGCTCCCCTCCTCCTTTTCTTACCCCAACTGCACAGGGCTATTCTAGGTCTATGTATTTCAGGAGTCCTAATGAGGTGCCTCTCATACCTTGCCATTTTCAGGCAGCTTTGACTAGCCGCCTGGATACCAGGACAACCTAGCAATTTAAGAGCTATAGTGGATGAGGCTGGAAATAGAGAAGCCCGAGCTGCAGCAGGGTGAAGTAAGAGTGAGGAATTCTGTTCCCTCCTTCATAAAAGAGGAAGGCTAAAATGGCTAAAAAATCACACACATAACCATTCCCAGAAGACAAGAAACCAGATTGTCTGACTCTTGCACCATAGTGTATCTGGAAAATACAGAAGAATGGATAATCTTTTAAGGAGCAAACAGCCATCTTCAGTGGACATGGAGTTAACAGTGGGCTTTCTTCATTTGCCAGAGCAGAGGGGCTGTGCAAGTTGCCTGGCCATGATTCATTTTGAGCTCAAGTTCTATTGACATAGAAATAAATTCTAAGAAAGTAAAACTGTCAGCTGTACCAGCTTCTGAGGCAAAATGCAGCCCTTGTAAGTGCCTTTAGATTCCAAATGACCAGTCATCTTTTCTTTTCCTACAGTACACAACACTCTAGAATTTCAAAGCAGGTCTTCTTGAATACAATTTTCCAAAGCTGGGACATTTTCCTTTTTTAACTATGATGCTATGAAGTAATTCCATGGTGCAATTATTCCTGGAACTTACAGTCTTCCACCCAAAAGGTGCCTATTCTGTCACACTATAATGCATAATCTTTGTAAAAACGTAAGTGCAGATTCATGTCTATTTCAAAGAACCCCACATTTCCTCATATCTTATGTCTGTGGAAAAAAGGAGAAAAATGCTGCATGTGTTAGGTTTTGCTCAAGTTTTCAAACAAAAAATGTTGTCTCAGCTTCAAACACAGGATAAAGGAAATGCTTGTCTCCAGGAGCTGACACTTCCCTGGTCATATTTCAGATACAATTAGCCTCCATTGATGGTGGTGGTTGATATATCAAATGAGCAGCTAATCTTATCTGCGGTTCACAAATGGCTCAGATGGTAGCTTGTGACTTTGATTACTAGAAGACTGGACCCCATCAGACGGCTTTGCTCCAAACAGTGGTCTTTTCAGCCTGCTGCTCCTGGAGATCAAAGCACTCTCCCCTCTCCCTATCTGCAGGGAAGCTCATTAGAGGGAGGCTGTCAGGGTTATAATCATGCCACAGTTTTACTTCTGGGTTCTAACGCTTTCCCCTTCTTATCAGCCTGTGAGGTCCAAAGTGAGAAGGATAAAGGAGGTACCGATGACATCTGATACGTTTAATAAGCTTGCTGGTGAATGCCTGGGCCTCAGCTTTCTGCCACCACTGCCTCATTGACTACTGGAGCCTCCACCCCCCGCCACTGCCTCAACTATAAGGATTGAATTTTACTCCTTGGCGGGGCGTGGGGAGGTCTCCATTGTCCCTTAACAGTCACTTTATTATGAAGAACTTCAGAAACACAAAATCAAATAAAATAGGAGTTTCTAAGTCTGAAAATATCTGTCTTTAAATTTCAAAAGCCGCGTGTGTGTGTGTGTGTGTGTGTGAATTTGGACATTTTGCTGTGGACTTAGCTTCTTGTGTAAAATAGGAGAATGAATACTTTCCTCATTGGACTTAATATGAAGATTTCAACAGTCTACTCTCCCAGACAGACTTCTTTTATAACCAGAGTTATTCCCTTCCTCTAGCTCCTGGGTTAAATCTCCCTCCTCTCTGCTCCAATAGGCCCTGGGATTACCACGAATACAGCACTTATCATGTCTGAACTGATTTTTTTTCTTGACTTGCCTTTCACTTCCAAATAGATAACAAACTCAAGACACAGGGCGTATGCCTGTTCAGCTTCAAACTGCCCACTGTCTCAGCAATGTTGCTTCTCATTCTTCTGCAAAAGGACAGCTGCTGGCAAGAGCTCCACAGTCCCACAGTGGGGGTAGGGAAAGACTGTATCTAGATTAGCACTGAGTTCAGTGATGGGGAGACCAAGTCTGCTCTGTGATACTCAGAGTCTCTCCCTGAAAATCCTGTGATCTGGGTTCCCATTTGTATTTCTTCTCACATTTCCAAAAGCATCAATTTATATATACATATGTGTGTGTGTGTGTGTGTATACACACATATATATACGTGTATATCTTTCTCTCTCTATATATATATAGGCGCTCTGTCTCTCTCTCATATATATATATGAGAGAGAGAGAGAGAGCGCGCCTATAAGGGACAAATAAAGACAAAACCTGAGCTAGCATCTTGGCAGCATGACAACAGTGCTTTTTAACATGAAAACAGCACATTGTAAAATGACCATGCTGTGAAATTTAAAATTGAAAGCCCCAGGTTTGAAGCCTAAAGACGTTAGACATGAATTAAAAACAAACAAAAAGACCTATTGATGATACACTTCAAGTACACAGACACACATACAACCCCATATGAGATTGACTTTACTTTGATAAACTATTTAGAAATAAGAACACACTGAATGGCTCTGTTGGGTTGTCTGACTTTGGACAAGTCACTTCTCCAATCTGAGCCTCAATTTCCTCATCTATAAACATGAAGACTGACTTATGTCAGTGATTATCAAAGTAGGAACTTGTTAGAAATGTAAATTATTGGGCCTCAGCACAGAACCACTGTATTAGGTCATCCACAGGGGGTTCCCATGAAGCTCTGAAAGGCTCAATGTCCAATGCTAGCAGCTGTCCTTCCACAGAAGAATGAGAAGCAACCACATTGCTGAGACATTGGGCAGTTTGAAGCTGAATGGGCCTAGGTTTAATTTTCACTTCCTTACATCCCTGGTGGTATAAATTGCTTAACAGATTTAGTCTCGATGATACTCATTTCACTATTTTGTAAAGCGGGAAACAGATCTACTTCATAAGGTTATTGTAAGAATTAAAATAAATAATTGTTAAAGCATTTTGCAAGGTGTCCATCTAGCACGAGGTCTTGTCCCTTTTATCCTCTCTTCATTCCCTCCACGCGCCACCCCACACCACTATCACCTAATAACCAGTACAGGTAGAATGTGAATAAAAAAAGTAACCCATTTGGAAAAATAAGCAAAATATACTGTCTTTTGCCACCTGCCCATGTTCTGTTGATTTGCTTATTGCTTTTTCCTCACCATTAATTTAACTATGCATTTCTTTACTGAAATCCATTTAACACTTTTAAAAAAGAAATTATTTGTAGCTAACATAATGGCTTTTCCATTAAATATAATTTGGAAGGCATTAGTACTAATTGTAAATTATAATGGCATTTATGTCTGACACATCCCGTGATGAAGGAACACGAGGCACTTCCCACAAATCTGTAACAAGCTGATCAGAATATTAATCTCCTTCCCTTACCCTTTAGAAGAATAAATAATTAATGAATCACTGACTACTAATATATTACCCCTTTGCTAAGACAGATGATCATTTAAGCTTGAACATAATATGCTTATGTAATTGACAGAAATCATGACTCAATTTTCTTTGTTTTAAATTACAGTGCAGTTAATGCCAGACAATTTTGAGTAATTTGTTAACCTTGTGACAAATAATACATTTCATCAATTCTATCTTAAACTGTGGACATATATCTGAAATATTTATTAATTGTCCAGTCTTAGTAAGTTGCCCGTAACAAACATCTTCAATGAAGTCTGTATTCGACCCATCCTTGGAGTACAGTCATTTTAATCCTCAAATCTCATGGCATTTGATTTTAGCTTCAGAGGTTCTAAGAAAGTAAACAAATGTTTTTTGAACCAGTCCAGAACTAGTTACCATGATCCCAAGTAAATTTCAGGTATTAATTAACTATGTTGTGATTACTTTTTGCTCTCATAATGGAATAAGAGGAGCAGGATTCCACTGCTGACTAAGAACATGTGCCTGAATTCTGGTTAGTTTGGCTTTTATAGATAAACTCCAACAGCAAGTGTCATCTATATTGATTGCTATTTCATCATGATCATGCTCAGGTCTAACTAACAGAGTGGGACAAGCTATTCTGTTTTGTGGGGAGCAGTAGACCATTCCCAGCCCAAGGCACATGCACGATCATAGGTGACATCACAGAGGAAAGCCTATTTCCATATGGAAGGACTTCTAGCTATTGCCACACTCTGTGCTCTCTACCCTTATTGCTTGGGAGGAGGAGGGACTTACCTTGCTGGTGAGTTGGGAAAAGAAATTCAACTCAGTGTCCTACATCTGCTTGTTTGGAAGCCAGCCTGCTTGCAGAGAGAGTACCATCTGGTTTGCTCTCCACTGCTCAGACAGAAATCTTACAACAAATATTTCTCCCTTTCAGTAATTCGAGGAGTTGCCCAGCACCGCCAATTATTGGGTAGTACATTTATCTAAAAATTAGGTGAAAGATTTTTTAATCCATTTAGTTGAAAATCTAAAGTTATGCTAAGTATGTATCATGTGAATTAACTCAGGAAAAAAATGGGCATTTAGTCACTTATGGGACCTCTGTCAATCCCCAGCAGAGCCTGCTTGGGTTCCAATTCTCCTGGGCCTAAGACAGACTGTTCTAGACCCATGTATTGGACAGTTAAACCATGTCAGGGCTCAATGAATGTGATAGATAAAAGACTGAATACAAGTGTGAAGACTTCTTGTGATTCTCCATTTCTGGATGTTTATTTCTCTAACAAGGCAAAAATGGAATATATGGTTGAAATGACTCTGGTTTTCCATGTCCTCTGTTCTTACCCCACCCCTTCCACTCTCATCTGTATCTCGACAATAGATGTTTATCTTCCCAGGCTTCCATTTTCTTTAGATCCTGGCTTCCTTCAGAGACTAGGGGTATGTTTTAATGGAATGTGGACAGGAGAACAAGACAGCTGAGTCAGTTGCCAAGTTTTTCTGAGACCAAGGAAAGGGTACTACGTAAGCCTCTGTGGAAACACTAACCACAATTGTCATTTGGGTGAGTGTTTTGTTTTGTTTTGTTTTGTTTTTGCGTTCTTGCAGTATGTAGGCCTTAATGTTTCTTCTGAGAATGCTTTATCTTCTTGGGAATGTAGCTGGACCAACAAGCGCAAGAGCAGCTTCTGAAACAGGCTTTGTTCTGAGATAGAAGTGTCCCATGAAAAGCCTAACTAACTGATGCCATAAGCATTTAGAGAGAGGAAGAAGGCACCTGTGCCCTCGTCCCTCCACCCTGTAAGGAAGTTCTGGCTGCGCCATAACTTCAACTACTCTTAAGGCAGGAGGCTCCTTTCTAAGTCTGACTGGTTTCTGTGACTGCGATTCCATAGATGTTCATTTAGAGAGGTGGAATTTCTGTCATTTCTTTGGGATGTGGTTTACAGAGGACTTCCCTTGCCTGTATTTTCATGATTAACAACAAACTGGAAGGCCTGTTCATAACTACCAAATGTCTGAACTTTTAGCTGGGAGATGGAGGAAATGATTATTCATTTAGTACTCTTCATTTATTCTTCAATTCATATATTCATTAATTCACTCATCAGATATATTTGAAATGCTTATTCTGTATCACTCTATATTAGCCAAGGTAGGGGAGATACAGAGGTAAATAAGACAAAACTCTTAGCAAGCTCCCAGGCTGGTGGAGGAAACTGACCAAGTTACACAAAATCATAATAAAGCACAAAACATTCTATGCTGTCAGGAACATGGAAAATGGTCACATAGCATCTTGTCCTAGCGAATCAGTGAAGGCTTCTCAGAGGAATTGGTGTAGGAAGTAAGACTTGAAGAACTAACCTGAGCCAGTCAGATCTTGATGTGGCCACTTAGGATGAAGCCTGTTCCAAGCAGACAAGGAGGAGAATGCAGTTGACCTGCAGTGCAGGTTTGGAGGGTGGGAGAAAAGTCAATGGAGTACTGTCTGTCAGGTACCTCGTAGGGCCTCATCTGGCATTATTTTAGATTACTTCTTTAGGAGTCATCATGTATCTTGACATGGCTGCATCTTTGTTGCATTACAGGTTTATATCAGATACTCTGTTTGGCAATTTTATGTAAGTTATTTTGATTTCATATAACAACCCTGTAAGCTCAGGATCATTATTCAAATTTTATACATAAAAAACCTGACAGGGTGGATAAATAATTCACCCCAATGTATACACAGAGCCAGAATATAAAAGAGGGATTCCCTAAGTTCAGTGTCTGGGCTCTTTGTACTAATCCATGCTGCCTCTATGAGCAGTAGAAAGCACAAAGGAACAGAGAACTTGTAAGTAAGCAAGCACTGCCTAATGGAGCCTGGCTGGGCTGGCGTGTCTCTCACTCTCACACCAGCCAGCACTTGATGCTAAGAGTCTCTTATCTTCAGAAGTCGTTGGGCACCTGCTTGTCCTCAGAGTCACCCCCAAGTCTCCCTGTAACACCACCCCAACTCATTTCATTTTTTCCTGAGCTACTTGTTCCATCCTCACTGAAACATACTTCCAAAATTTGTGTCCCCAGAAAGCTACACTCCTAAGCCAAGAGAGACTTCTGCCTCTAATATGCAGAAGAGTTTCAGCCTCTCCCTCCCGTGAAGTACTTTTTGAAATATTTGAGAAAGTTCAGCTTTTCCCTCCACTCTCACATCTTTCCTCATTTCTCCCCATATTTCTTATCTATCAGAGAGGATGCCCAAGGCTTGGCACAGGGAGGACTAGACATCAGGGAAGGATGCTTCTCTGAGAGAACTACAACTTCTCCTTGGATGTTTCTTTGAGTTGCAAATGAAACAACACTTAATTGGCCTCCTGATTCTCAAAGGCAGAATGGATATTGTTTGCAGCTCATTTTCTCCATGCAGTTTTAACCAAATGTGCCTTCAAAGATATCACATAACTGAAAGACAGAATTAAGCAAGAATGGCAGAACCCTGGCAGCAAGTAGCCTCTGCTCATGTTTTCCATTGAAAGGCATATAGGATTACCTTGTTGTTCCAGATATTAGCTTTCTGTACCCACGACATACATATTTAAACAGCATAGCAAATGTGCTACATTACAAAGCACCTATAAGTCACCAAGGCCCAGAAAGCCTGTGTTGTGCCAAGACCTAGAGACGTCCTTCCAAGATTCCTTCCCGGCTTAGAGGCAGATTGTCTTCATGCTTGGGGTGGGCCAGTCAGCCTGAGTTTAATAGCAAACATTCTCAAATTTTTTCCAACCCTGTGTGTAACACAACTTTCATTTAAATGTGGCATCTGCCTGCAAAGGAGAAAATTCCCAGCACCACCAGTGCGGCTTGCACGTGAAAAACCAGACAGGCTGCACTTAAGGTTTTCTCCAAACAACTGGGCTCAGGCTCCAGACTGTGCCCTTGCTTGCTCTGGAGCACATTATCAACCCCATGGTTCAGGGTTAAGGTTTGGGGTTGAGGTATTGTTAGTGTTTTCATCACTTGTGGAAATGTACAGTCTGACAATCCCCATGCCCGCAGATCAAAGGCAAAGGGAGGTGTTATCTGCTGCCGGCTCTGCTGTGACTCTAAGCACATTTCTGATGTGCTGACCTCCAGGTGAGCTGGGGTGGGAAAGAGTTCTCCAACAGATGGCTGTCTGAGTGGGGGGTTCATGTGGGATAGTCTTCTAAGAACAAAGTCTGTCCCTTCCTTTTGGGTAGCACCACCACGCCTAACCTTAGAAATAGGGAGTGCTTTGGAAATGGTATTTGATTGGGATGGCGGGGAAGCATGCAGTTTGTAGAAAGACTAGTCTGGTGGAAGTGTGGTATGCTGAATTACCATGCTGGGTCTGCCACTTGTCTCGCTTCTGACTTGGGGTGAGACCCAAGCTCCAGTGACACTGACTACCCCAAACCCACCTCTGCATGGAGCCCGGCCTCTCCCATTTCTGTTTTCCACGTGCTGCCTCACTGATGGGGATACTTTGCTTTTTTCTCCCTGCAGGATAAACTGAGCCTTTGTGCTCAAGGCTCAGATTATGGGGCACCTCCTTTCTGATGTGATGAGCATATTTTAACCCCCTTAGGAGAATAATTTACTCCTCTTCTGTGCCCCCATCATTTACATTTTTGCTGGCTTCTTGACCACCAGGCACTGTTACGCGCCTGTCACGGTCTAGATGTGTGGACCTCAGGGGCGACCTATTCACTCTGTCCCAGATGCCTATGATGGCACCTGGTGGGTAGAGCTGAATAGATGCCTGAGGAGTGAATGCATGCATGCAAGAACAGGCAGGGGTGGAATTGAAAGGGGAGGAAGGGTTCTCTGCATCCCCAGAGGAAAAGTATGTACTTTGGATGCAGAGTGCTCCTACAGGAGGATATGCCTGTGGGTCCTCTGGTTGTTCCTGTCCTTTCCCACAGATACAGTTGCTGGAGGGGGCAACCTGTTCTCTCTAGTTATGAGCTTCCCTCCCTCTGAGATTCATATGCTGTCCACTCAGTGCTTGTGGTTAGAGCTCTGTTCACCTCAACCTTTGTTAAAGCATGAAATTTTCTTCTATGAAATACCCTGTTCCACCTCAAATCCTGATGCCTGGCAACTTCTGATGGTCTCTAAGAGGCAATTTCTTTCCTCTTTGTCCTAGATGCAATTACTGAACTACCCCGAATCCATGCAGCTATACCTATCCTTCCCTCTGGATCTTGGCCATGTGTTCTTTCCAGACTAAAGATCTGGGCAAGAGTTTGAGCTGGTTCCACAGTTATGGTGTCAGTTTTGCCACTGCTGGTCTCCACTATAATTTGAGGAGTGTTGTGCACGACACCAGCTAACAGAGAGAGGTTGACTGGACCCGGGGTCTCTAGTCCAAGGAAGCCATGAGTTAATGGATTTTTACCAGTGAGAGACAGAGGACAGAAAAAAGCGAGTGGAAAAATTATTCCGCCTTCCCTTATCCTGCTCATTATTCTGAGAACAGGTAGTTAATATTTTCTCTCAAGATGATGTGAGAAAAAGAACAATCATTCCTATTCATCCCTAAACTGGCCACATTGGTAGTGAGCCCTCTCATCTTTGCATTTGTTCCTCCTGAATTCTCCTCTGTCCTGGTTCTCTGGGGTCACAATGGCCTCAGTCTCTGTTTCTGGGCAAACTGAGCTGGTACCTCCCTTGCCAACTCAGATTAGATCGATCCCCCTTGTGTTCTTTCACTTTCCATACACTATTGTAATTACGTATTTATGTAGCTCTGTCTCCCTCTGGATTGCATATCTCTTGAAGTCAGAGACCACATTTTACTAAGTTTTAAATCTCTGGCACCTAGCACAGTGCCTGGCATAAATTAGAACTCTGAAAATGGTAAATATTTGCTGGATGAATGATTATAAAAATTAAAAAGAGCTAGATTTCCTCTGGTCAGGGAGAGATTCCAACAGACCTGAAACCTATTTTAAATTGTTCTCCATTTCACTGCGTGGTCTCTTTTGGCTTCACCTAAATTGAGTCAGGAACGATGCTAGCAATTGTATCACACTGTAAGATTATAAATACTGTCCAGTAATTATAATAATGATTACTACAACATGCTGGGCACTGATACATTACCATGCTACATTAGATATTTCACATACATAATCTCATTATTGCAGCAAATGTATGGGTTGTTATCATATACTTGGGACCGCTTATAAGTGTAGCTGCGTTACAACTGGCCTTTACTGAAGACATTCTTGAGAGTACATTAAAAGTTGTTTTGCTTATAATTTTTAAAAGGAGGTTTTCTTTAGTAGTTAACACTTCATCTGCCAATCAGTTTGTAAATACCCAATGGCAGAACCACATTAGAAAAGAAAACAATCACTTCCTCCTTAATTAACATAAATGGGACTTTACACTCTAACATTCTCCCTCCACTTTCTGCCCATATGAATGCATGAGTTACAGTTTGTCATGAGCACTGAACCTCAGAGCGAGGCACCTCAGTCACCACACATCTTCCTGGTTCCACTGAGACTGCTAGTATAGAACAGAGAGATTTATAATCAGGGAATTGTGGACAATTATGGAAATCAGCGTTGGGTTTACTCAGTTCTAAAATCCCTCAGAAATCATGAAAATACTTTCCATGTACATCTTAAAGGTGCAATTTTCTACAGTGAGGCTTATGTTGAATTCTCAAACAGATTAAGAATCACTGATTCTAAGTGAACCTCCAGCTTAGGGTAGGCTAAGAAGAGTGGAGACAGAGCTCACTGCCTTGGAGTTTTCTGCTGTGCAATTGAGTTTTGAATGTCCGGGGACTGTAGGAATAAACTTTCCTGATCACTGTCACTTCAGACACTTGAGTTGAAGCCAGGGCACGAAGGAGCTCATGGCATATGCTTTTTTCACTGAAAAGCTGTAAGAATCTATAGGACCCAATCTTTACTCTCTGCATGTGCTGCCCCTATTGTGGCTTTGTTGTCGGAATTTCATATTATGATGCAATCCAGTACAGCTTGTCCAAAACAATATTAGATTTATTCCATTTGTTAAAAGGAAGATATCACTAGTATGTGGTCCTTTTGGAAAAATCTCAACTCTTTGTTCTAGGCATGGGTTCAATCACCTGTTGCTAAGATACTGCAAGAAAATATTAGTTTTTAAATGTTTCCTTTTAATTAAATAAACTGCTGCTTTGAAATATCAGTGAAAAGGTTGAATAGGTCTTTAAATCATGGTTTTTTTTTCAACTGGCAGAGATATTTCTGGGCATTTTAAATGGAGCAGCTGCTGTCCCAATGGAGCTTCTTGATGAGTTTAAAAGTGCATAAAATGGTGATCTATGGTATATATATAACTGGATTGATAAAAATAACTGGGAGAGTCGATTAGATCATTACATGTTGAAAATACAAGTCACAGTCATTGATTCTGCATCAAAAACATGAGGAAAATTTAGATACAGTCCAATAATACCCATTAGTAACCCTGGAAGCCAGACTCATATTGTTTGGATTTCAGAATGGTAATACAAAGCATCTACATCCAGAAGGGTCTAAGCCAGCACTTTGTAATCAAATGCATTAATATCTCTGTGACAGAACATTTTAGTCTTTACTATCTCACATTAATTCAGGTTTAACTCTGTGGACAAAACAGTTTGGTCAAACATAATAAAACACTTAGGTTTTAAGATCATTTTAAATTTTTTTGGTATTGCAAATAAGGGATTTGGTGCTACAAAAAATGAAGGAAAACCTAACAGTGCACATAATTTAGAATAACTTCAGGATCAATTTAGACTCCAAATGGCCTGGGCAGTAGCAAGGTTGGGTGCTTGGAGTCCCACTGTTAGGAACCTTTAGGGAACAGATTGACCATTCACCCAAAGCCTGGACTAGGCATGGTCAGCAGCGAGCAGCAGGTATGGACAGAGGTCCTAGACTATGAGTAGCCCTCAAAACGATGGATAAGAATTCAGAGACGTTGAGACTGTTCTAGATCTCTCCCAAATCCAAACATTTCTCTTACTCGGCACTGCTATTGCACTAGTCCAGGCCAGATCTTTAAAAGCCTACAACAGTGTCTGGGCAGGTCTCTGTATTTCATTCTGGTCTTTTTAAACTCAGTCAGTTTTTTATATATTCCTCCTTTGTGGCCATTGTAGAGTGCAAATCTAATCCTCTCCCCTGATGAAACATTTCAATGGTTTCTCATGACCTGTAGGGTAAGTTACTAGGCAAATGGGTCCTGTCATGTCCCAGTCTTGCCCTAACCCTCTACCTCTCATTTTAGGCAGCGCCAACACAGTTCCTTCTGGACCATGGTGATCAGTGTCTCTGTCCTCAGATGCTGTCCTTACCCCTTGCTTCTCTGCATAGCCAGTTCCCACCTGCTCTGCAGTACTTGACATCACTTTACTTCTGTTCCAGACCGCAGGATAAAACCTTAGGATTGACTATTTGTAGACTTTCCTCCATCATCTGACTGTAAGCTTCTTGAGATCAAAAATCTATTTCTCTTCTATCATATTACCTCTCAGTGTTTAGCACAGTGCTTGGAACTTGGTAAAAATTTATTGTTCAGTTCAGTAAAATTTTATTGAACTGCTGGTGGAATGTCGAGGCAGACAAAATGATGGAATCCAGGCAGTGAGAGAACACAAAGAAACGTCACTAGGGAGCAAAACCACGAAGGATTCTCAGTCCTGGGAGCGGCTGTAGTCACAGACTCCCAGATGATGTGAACAAGGATGAGCATCATATCTTGGAAGAGGTAGAAGGCTTATGACATAGTGAATGTACTGCTCTGACACCAATAATATGGCCTGTCATTTCCTTTGCCCCTAAGGAAAGGGAAGCAGAATGGGTTTAACCAAATGAAAAGGACTTACTTATGGTGAGGTTGGGTGGGTAGTGTGATAACTTTAGGAGACTATTTTGACAATAGAGTCCCATCTATCTATAAGAAAAAATTGTGTGATGACTGGGGAAGATATGGTAAATTGACTTGTCATGATCCCTAAAATATGACCACTTTTGGTTAGCATTTCTTGCTACACTCACCCCCCAACCCCCATAGAGTAAGCTGGACTATCTCACATTGGAGTCATATTGTCATAATAGCTTAGGGATTTTAAGCAGAACCCACAGAAGTCCACTGGGATTGTATAGATGAAGCGCTTGCCCTGGGAACAGAAATCCTTCCAAATCCTAGGTCTCAAATTTACTGTGCCCTTAGGAAATTAATTATCCATTCTTTGCCTTCAATTCTTCTTCTCCTAAAGATACATGATAACACTAACATTAAAAGATGTTATTAAATAAAAAACGTGTGTGGAAGCATTTGTCAAGTAATCTACACTCAAATCTGTGTGAATACCTTAGAGCATTTTCGTTCCCTGGATAATTGATACAATAAGAGATTAAAAAACATCATTCTATTATTAGCTAGATTTTTGATGTTATGGGTAAGAAAATATGTTAATCATTTCCAAAATCACTAGGTAAAGAATGACTTTATCCATCTGGAACATAGCCCTAAATAGTTCTAAAAACTAACTTGGTATATATGTGTTGATAGACATCTTCATGCTATTATTGTTTTATTTATTTTTTACAAAGTACAATGCCATTTAGACCCTCTGTGACCAGGAACAATGTGAAATTAAATTAATTCAAAGTAACTTAACACAATTAATTATCAGAATAAAACTAGCTAAATATAAGGCCTGCAAGAATTTACATACAGTGAGTGAGCCAGGGATTTAAGAGATAATCTTTAAGATGGTAAGCACAGCCTTAAGGTTACAATTTAACAAGAAAATGAGGATAGGAAAGTGGGGGTAGGAGAGAGCAAATTCTCATCTACCACGAAAGAAGGATGTGGGGATAACATCTAAGACAGATAAGTCAAGAGACCAATTATATGTATGGGCAAGGACTTCATGTCTAAAACATCAAAAGCAACAGCAGCAAAAGCCAAAATTGACAAATGGGATCTCATTAAACTAAAGAGCTTCTGCACAGCAAAAGAAACTACCATCAGAGTGAACAGGCAACCTACAGAACAGGAGAAAATTTTTGCAATCTACTCATCTGACAAAGGGCTAATATCCAGAACCTATAAAGAACTCAATCCAATTTACAAGAAAAAAAAAACCAAACAACCCCATCAAAAAGTGGGCAAAAGATATGAACAGACACTTCTCAAAAGAAGACATTCATACAGCCAACAGGCACATGAAAAAATGCTCATCATCACTCGCCATCAGAGAAATGCAAATCAAAACCACAATGAGATACCATCTCACACCAGTTAGAATGGCGATCATTAAAAAGTCAGGAAACAACAGGTGCTGGAGAGGATGTGGAGAAATAGGAACACTTTTACACTGTTGGTGGGACTGTAAACTAGTTCAGCCATTGTGGAAAACAGTGTGGCGATTCCTCAAGGATCTAGAACTAGAAATACCATTTGACCCAGCCATCCCATTACTGGGGATATACCCAAAGGATTATAAGGCATGCTGCTATAAAGACACATGCACATGTATGTTTATTGCGGCACTATTCACAATAGCAAAGACTTGGAATCAACCCAAATGTCCATCAGTGACAGACTGGATTAAGAAAATGTGGCACATATACACCATGGAATACTATGCAGCCGTAAAAAAGGATGAGTTCGTGTCCTTTGTAGGGACGTGAATGCAGCTGGAAACCATCATTCTCAGCAAACTATCGCAAGAACAGAAAACCAAATACCACATGTTCTCACTCATAGGTGGGAATTGAACAATGAGAACACTTGGACACAGGAAAGGGATCATCACACACCACGTCCTATTGTGGGGAGGGGAGAGAGGGGAGGGATAGCATTAGGAGATATACCTAATGTCAATGACGATTTAATGGGCACAGCACACCAACATAGCACATGTATACATATGTAACAAACCTGCACATTGTGCACATGTACCCTAGAACTTAAAGTATAAAAGAAAAAAAAAAGTGAGGTAAATGCCTGAAGAAATATTTCCAAGGTTTCAAAGTAGTTATCCCTAGGAGAGAGTGGACTATGAACTGAGGAAGGGGATATAGAGAACTGTATATTATTACATATATACATACATATGTCCATATGTATAGAATCACTGTATATACTGTATATAATCACCATATATGCTGTATGTAATCACTGTATATGTATGTAAAACTGTATATACACACCCATATTTACATATATCTATATTTACCCATATAGATATGTATACATAATATACATTTTATACATGTTGACGTTAATACAATATTTAAAATCACTCAGAATACTTTTTTAAAAATTAATTTTTGTAATTCAAGCCTGTATATTATGAGCAAGAGAAAATATTTAAGTATACATAAACATCCAGAGCTCAGTGCCTTTGATAACAAGGTTTCTATTTAATAATATTGAATGTCTTGTCTACCCCAAACATGTTCTATAGGCTCTTTCATTTGATACTCTAATCATATGAAGTTGGTAATATTGTCTCCATCTTAAACATGAGAAAACCCTCCCATTAGGTAATGGAATATGAATTTAACTGAGGTCTGCTTGAAGACTCACCCTATGCTCTCTGAAGGTAAATTGAATAGAGCTAAGAGAAACAGGCCAAGATAGCAATACATACTTTATTAAATGAGGCAGTGATCATATGATCAAACTCAAAATGTACTTGAAATCCCAGGATATGGTTGCACATTGTGGCTTCAAACTCCATGCTTTTAATTCCTAAACTATCCTTTCTCTCTTCTGAAAGGACGTGTAGAACCTGATACTCCTAGTCATCTTGAAAATGTTCTTGGTATTTCATGTATCATAGAATTGACCATACAAGCATTTTTGTAAGTATTATTGCTCTTAGAAATCCCTTAAGTAATTTCCTATTTTTTAGCCATTACCTTACTTATGAATGTAAAGCTTTCAATCTTACATCTGTTTTCACTTTGCAATCAGGAGCTGTGGCCCTGTCATTTGTAAAGCAGAAGTAAAAGATGTTCTGTTGAAGAAAGAGGCTCTGGTTTCTTTATCTAGTATCAACATAAAACCACGGAGGGGATCTATGTGACTGCTCAGGTGTACTGACCTCAGAACCTGTGTCGGAGTCATTCATTGATTCATTCATGAAGGGCTGTAGTTTTTGGATACCTAGTTTGAGCCTGGCACTGATCCAATTATGGGAAAGTCAGTACAGAATAAAATCAAATACCTGCCCTCTTGGAGCTTACAGGATAAATGATTTGAGTGGTCTAGTTCTTCTTTACAAATGTGTTTCACTTGTTTACAGAAGGCAATAAAGATGGTAGGGGAATGAGGCAGGATAATTAGAAATGTCTGCTGGGGCCCAAATGGGGACCTGTGGTAGCAGATTCCATATATATTCAGGAAGCTCACATCTCTGTCTTTGACAAAGTCACCTCTGGTGCCTAAAGACCTGAATTTCTAAGCAGGGTGAGTGCATCTTCAATGAGTACTTTAACTGGTTGTTATTCCCCGGTGCCTTTTTATTTGAAAGCCAGTGTCACATAGTGGTGGGTTTGGGGGCCAATATTCTTGGCTTTGAAATCCATCTATCTAGAGGTCTGGAGGCAGGTTGTCTCAATTTTGTAATCTTAAAATGAAGGTAAAAGTATATAACTTTCACAGAGGAGAGATATAATGTACATGAAACATAGAGATCAGTATCTGGCAGACAATAAGTGTAAAATAAATGGTAGACAATATGCTTATGGTTGCTATGACAACTTGTCTTCAAACAAGACAAGTAAAAACATGGTATTTGATATTATATGTATCATGGAATTGGCCATATAAGGGTTTTGTATAATTATCATTGCTCTTAGCAACCTTTTAAGTCATTTTCTCATACATAGCTATTACCTTACTTAGAAATGTAAAGCTTTTGCTTCTCCCTGTGTCATCACTAACTAATTTCTTAGTCTGAGGGCTTGACACAAAATAAAAACGCTGCCATGCCTATTCTAGTCTTCATTTCTGCAGACTAAACATGTTCAAATCATCTGAATTTTTTAACGAAATAAAATAATAGATATGTATATGGTAGAGTTAGTGAGTTTTAACGCTTTAGAGGACTTTAAACCCAAAACCATGTGGGTAGTAAGTAGCTGAAGTTGGTGAAGAAAAAAGATTCCCAGATTCCTACCTAGAGTTAAGTAGTAAAATGCACATGATAGTATCAAGGGCAAAATAAAAATATAAAAACGTATTTGGATTGGGTAATCAACAATTACTGTATCTAGTGGGTGCAACATCATGAACTTTGACTTGGGGGCCAATTTTGTTTTTACCATTGTCAGATTCCCTGAAGTTCATGTTAGAGCAAGACACTGACATATGCCAAATGGGGACTTCCAAGCATGGCCTTGCCACCAAAGGCAAACTTCTTAAAGATGTTTCAAACTACACTCCCGCACGCATCCCTGCCAACTACCAGAAGGCTGGTGCAGACTTCACTGAACCTCAACTCAAAGTGCCATTTCCTCAGAACAGGGCTAGTCTTAATGACAATGGGAGCCCGTGGGACAAAACTCGATGACTAGAGAGAAATATGAGGTTCAGGATCCTTCAACACAGCTTTTTGTATTCTCTACATTTTTAAATGCAGTTACCATTTTTCATTCTTGATGAACTTAGTAGGAAATATTGAGTGCCATGGTTCTCCTTGTCTGCTGGCCATATACTTTTCTGCACACTGGAGCCTTAGGGTACTAAGATGTGGGGACTGTGGTGGCTCACAGCCTGGATATACAGGTAAGACTTCTCACTTGGTTCTGAGGAGAAGGCAGGCAAAGCAAAACTTTAACGCTTTTGGAGCCTGGACAGGAAATCTTAGTGATCTGGGTTACTTGCCTTTCCTTTTTCTAATCTGAAATACGCATAGATGATAAATTTATGATGAAGGGGGAACTGTCCTGGGCAGTGTCAAGGGATATAAAGAAGCATGATTTCTCCTTCATTTTCAGAATGCACTTGAGGCTTATACACCTAAGTATTGGTGTAATTGACAACTAAGGTGGTAAATAATTGTTGAACATGATGCTGAACAAGTCTCCTCTTCCCAAATCACCTCAGACAGTATAATTTAGGCACATGAGATGAGTTAGAAATGTTTTTTCTGCAAGTAACAGAGTCTGTGAGCAGCAATGGTTTACACCAAAAGGGGTTTATTTTTCTAAGAAATCAAGAAGCCTGAGGTGGGTAACCACTGGCTTTAGCTCAGTGCTTTAATCTTGCAAGGGTCAACTTCTTTATGATTTTCCTGTCCCCCACAAAGACAAAGGTTAGGGGCTTGATTTTAAAAGAAATCAAGAAACAGTGTGCATGATTTTGAGAAGACCCTCCTCTGCTGGGATGATGCTGGACAAACAGTCAATTGAGGAATGGCAAAATTAATCACCCTTGGAGGGACCTCCTATGCCATCTGCTGATGGATGTTGAATTTCAGACAACGTGCTACAGCTCTCAGGTCTCCATCAGGGCTGCTGCACCTGCAAACATCGTATTTGTGCTTCAGGCTGGAAGAGGATGAAAGAGCAAAGGACTTGTGCCAACTAAGTCTTTGAAAATCACGGACTTTCCCTTTAGGCTCACTGACTGAATGTGAATTGTATAACAAGACTTTGAAGGCAGGCTAGGAAACAAGGAAACAGGATTATCATAATTGGTCAAAATCGATTATAACCCATTACTTAAGGCTGGACACATCACTGCTCTGAAAAAATTTGGAGATCTGTTATTAAAGAATAAGGGGGAGATGGGTGTTGTACACTCAATGCCAATGGATGTCATATTTTTGTGCATTCTTCTAGGTCATTTGTCTTAAGTAGTGGAATAGATACTTCATAAGATTATAATAAATTGCTTATGTATTTTTCTTTTCTAATAGACTAATAGATCCTGGAGGGCAGGAACTGTGTCTTATTTTCCTTTCTATCATAGAATTTTTCACAGGGCCTAGAACATAAATGTTGCCTAATGTTCTATTGGATTGTATTAAATTAAGTGCCTTGAGCAGAACATGTTGATTCTATAATTTTAGAATTACAGTACTAGAGCATCATAATTTAGAGGAGTGAATGGCTACATTTGATTTGTAGTATTTAAAAGACTTCACTGAAGATGTAGGATTTAAAGTGCATTTTGAGGAATGGATAGGGTCTAGGTCTGATTTAGTTTCATAACAACCATAGCACCTAGCCTAGAACAATATTTTTCAATAATGAGCCTCCAGTAGTGTTTGTTGGATTGAATCTAATTTGAGTAGAAGGGGAACCCACGAAGGAACCTTTACAAATAAAAGTTCACAGGTAGAGAATGCAAACAATCCCACTGCCTTTCCCCTTACCTCCTCACCTACAATTCTGAGGTCATAAGTGTTATCTGATGTTCAAACCCCAGGTACTCCCAGGCTTTGGGTCTAAGTGGAACATATTTGTTTTCACCTGCATACACTCAAATATCTGGTGTTCACTGAATACTAATTTGAAGCATACAAATGACAGATTTGGAAAATATAAGAGCACCTACTTTTGGTCAAACAGAGTTGAGCTAGAGTCCTTTGCTGAGAATGCCTTCTATCCAGAGGTTGAATGGATCTCTGCCTTTTAAGTCCTCGAGAAGATCCTCCACTCCCAGCGTGTGACGCCATGCTGGCTTCTGCCTTATTCACAGAGGTCATGTCAGCAGAGTTAAATTCACCAGGACATTCACAAAGATTCAGTTGGAACTGTAGACCAATAATAGTTAATTATTGATTTGGAACCAAATGACAAAGAAAGCAAAGAAACCCTTAGGGGGTTAGTTTGCTTTTATGTGAACATAGGTCCATAATCATCAAGGTTTTGTGACATTTAATAAGCAAAACTGAAACAAAAGAATTTATTTTTGAAATTTTTTACTTCCAAAAACTTGCAACAATACTGAAATTCCTGACACATTTTTATCACAGTGACTCTCCTTTTGCTAGAACAGAGCTACTAGCATGGATAGAGAATTAAAGATGATCAGAGTAGTAGAAAGACTGAGGCTAACACAGAAGAATATGGGCAACCCTCACCTCTAGCCAAAGAATCTTGGTCATGTCTAAGCAAGCTGTCTTTGTTGTACTTGCCAGTTAGGACTCAGTAACTCTCAAGTGAGGCCCTGCTTTCATGCTACAGCTGATGGTTTGGAAATCTATTTCTGTAAAATATTACTACTCTGTTTATTCAACACGGTGTTCTAAAAACACATTTCAGTTTATGACCATCCTGGCCAACATAGTGAAACCCTATCTCTACTAAAAAAAAAAAAAATACAAAAATTAGCCAGGCATGGTGGCCCATGCCTGTAATCACAGCTAGTCAGGAGACTGAGGCAGGAGAATCACTTGAACCCGGGAGGCAGAGGTTGCAGTAAGCTGAAATCGTACCATTGCATTCCAGCCTGAGTGGCAGAGTGAGACTCCATCTCTCTCTCTCTCTCTCTCTCTCTCTCTCTCTCTCTCTCTCTCTCTCTATGTGTATATATATATATATATACACACACACACACACACACACATTTTATGTGCCAAGCACTGCATTCCATATGAACGTTTCTTTGCTTTTGAAGCAAAGAGCTTTTAATAATTAATAACATAAATGTGGCCTGGCAAAGTAAATGTCACTTCCTATCATAGCATATTATACAATAGAGATGACTATATGAACTAAAGATTGCATTTGTTGATGAGATTGATGTGAAATAACAGTGTTTTAAGCTTGTTAGGAGATTTCTTTTCTCTCGAGTAAAAGAAATGAGGAAGGAGACAGTCCAGGGAGAGTGTGGTTGATGCATGCTATCGTCAAAGTTCTAGACTTCTTTCACGTTTCTGCTGCACTATCCTTAACACATGGTATCCATCCTCAAGATCACAAGGTGGCAGCTTGGAAGTCTTGCTGGCACATCCATGTTATAGGAAGAAAAAAAGGAAGAGTAAGTGAACAAATGACACACCTCCCAACTGGGTCAGGCCCCTTACAGATTGCAGAGCATTTCTGCAGTCTCTACCCAGAAACTTCTCCCTACATCTCATTGGCTACTCCTAGATGCAAGAAAACCTGGGAAATGTTCCATAGCTGGTTACATTGCTATACCCAATAATACAGAACTTTTGCTACTAAGAATGAAAAGGGAAAATGAACATTGGGCATGCATTTATTTGTCTCTGCCACTAGGCTCTATGGGACAGAAGGGAAAACATAGACTTCACTGTCCCAAAGATGCCCGCATTTACCAAACTAGTTTGTGGAATTACTTGACGAACCTTGGGTGATTCATCTCACAGTTCTTCTCAGTTTTCTCACCTATAAAATTGGAGCTTATGGTGAAAATCTTGCAGGATTGTTTTTAAGATTAAATAAATTATTTCCTAGTTCAATGCGGTGTTTGGTGACAACACCTGTTGTTGGGGGGGGGGATGTCTGTGTGTGTGTGTTTTATTGACTTCCTAATAATATACTATGAAAACATGTACAATGATAAAAATTAAATATTTTGACAAAAATGTCAAAATTTGAAAGGAATCTCCACCCACAGTAAGGCATAAAGAGTATTAAGGAAAAAAAAACCTTCATCAGGGTAGTGAAAAAAAGAATACATGCAAAAAGACAAGATACTTACTCCCCATTTCCTACTCTGACACAGTCAAGCTCTGTATGAAACAGAAAATGAACAGATGTCACTTCCCCATTCAGAGGCTGACGTCTGAAGCTATCTGGGGATGTTCTTTGTGTACTTCTACCAGTTATCATATAGCTCACCTCTGTTTGCCTTTGTACAAATGGCACCTTCTTAGTACGATGTACCCAAGATGCCCTTACCGTAATACTCCCTATAGCTTTGCCTTATTTTTATCCTTAACACTCATTATCATTGAATGTGCTATTTCAGTTATTTATTTATCTAGATTCTGTTTTCTTCTTCTAGAACATAAGCACTTTCACAAGAGATTTTTTGTTTTGTTTTGTTTTAGTCAGTATTATATAACCAGAGCATAAGAGAGAATATAGTAGGTACTCAATAGTCATGTAAAATTGAAGTATTTGACTTCTCATGCACTCATTATACCTCTTTTCTGCTTTAATTTTTCCCCATACCACTTACCACTGTGTATACACACAGATACACACACACACACACACAGTATATATATATATACACACACACTTGCATATGTGTATATATGTACACATACGTGTGTGTGTGTGTGTATATATATACACACTTACATATATGTATTTAAGTTAGCTTTGTTGCCTCTTTTTCAGTATTTATTTTAGGTTCAGGAGTATATGTGCAGATTTGTTACATGGGTAGATTGTGTGTTACTGAGGTTTGGCGTACAAATGATTTCATCACCCAGGTGCTGAGCATCGTAACTAATAGCTAGTTTTTCAACACTCACTCTCCTCTTACCCTCTGCCATCAAGTAGTCTCCTGCATCTTCTGCTCCCCTCTTTGCCTCCATGTGTACGCAATGTTTAGCTCCCACTTATAAGTGAGAACATGAAGTATTTGGTTTTCTGCTTCTGTGTTAATGCACTTAGTATAATGGCCTCCAGCTGCATTCATGTTGCTTCAAAGGACATAATCTCATTATTTTTATGGCTGCATAGTATTCCATGGTGTATATATATCACATTTTCTTCATCCACCACTGATGTACATGCAGTCCACCACTGACAGACATCTGGGTTGATATCATGTCTTTGCTATTGTGAATAGTGCTGCAGTGAACATAGGAGTACATGTGACTTTTTGGTATAGTGATTTATATTCCTTTGGGTGTGTACCCAGCAATGGGATTGCTAGATCAAATTGTGGTTCTGTTTTAAGTTCTTTGAGAAATCTCTAAACTACTTTCTGCAATGGCTGAACTAATTTACATTCCCACCAGCAGTGTATAAGCATTCTCTTTTCTCCACAGACTCATCAACATCTGTTATTAATAATAGCCATTCTGACTGGTGTGAGATGGTATTTTGTTGTGGTTTTGAATTGCATTTCTCTAATGATTAGTTATGTTGAGCATTTTTTTTAAATATGCTTGTTGGCTACATGTATGTCTTCTTTGGAGAAGTGTCTGTTCATGTCTTTGCCCGTTTTTTAATGGAGTTGTTTATTTTTTGCTTGTTGATTTAAGTTCTTTGCAGATTCTGGATATTAGACCTTTGTTGGATGCATAGTTTGAAAATATTTTCTCTCATTCTGTAGGTTGTCTATTTACTCTGTTGATAGTTTCTTTTGCTATGCAGAAGCTCTTTAGTTTAATTAGGTCCTACTTGTCTATTTTGGCGATATTTTTGCAGTTGCTTTGCGAGATTTCGTCCTAAAATTGTTGCCAAGGCTTATGTCGAGAATGGTATTTCCTAGGTTTTCCTCTTAACTGTAAGCTCCTAGGTTATATATACATATTTAGGTCTTAAATTTAAGTCTGTAATCTCTCTTGAGTTGATTTTTATGTATAGTGAAAAGTTGGGGTCCAGTTTCAATCTTCTACATATAGCTAGCCAGTTACCCCAGAAACATTTACTGAATCTGTTCCACTGGTCTATGTGTCTATTTTTGTACTATTACATGCTGTTTTGGTTACTGTAACCTTTTACTGTAGTTTGAAGTTCAGTAGTGTGATGCCTCCAGTTTTGTTCTTTTGGTTTAGGATCACCTTGGCTATTCCAGTTCTTATTTGTTTCAATATGAATTTTAGATTTTTTTTTAAAATCTGTAAAAAGTGACATTGGTAGTTTTATAGGAATAGTATTGAATCTGTAAATTTCTTTTACAGATTTTACAATATTTATTCCTCGTATTTATGAACGTGGAATGGTTTTCCCTTTGTTGGTGTCATATCTGATTTCCTTCAGCAGTATTTTGTAATTCTTGTTGTTGAGATATTCTACCTCCCTGACTTGCTGTATTCCTAGGTATTTTATTCTTTTTTGTGGTTGTTGTGAATGAGATTGCATTTGATTTGGCTCTCGTTGTGGATGTTATAGGTGTATAAAAATGCTACTTATTTTTGTACATTTATTTTGTATTTTGAAGCTTTACTGAAGTTTATCCATTCTAGGCACATTTGGGCAGAGACTATGGGGTTTTCTAGGTTTAGAATCATATTATCTGTGAAGAGAGATGATTTGATTTCCTTTCTTCCTCTTTTGATGGCTTGTATTTCTTTCTCTTGTCTGATTGCTGAGGGTTATTTGTATTTCTCTGGGATCAGTGGTAATGCCACTTTCGTCATTTCTGATGGTATTTATTTAGATCCTGTCTCTTTTTTCTTTATTAACCTAGCTAGCAGTCTATGAATCTTGCTTATTCTTTCTAATAACCAACTTTTTGTTTTGTTAATCTTTAGTATGGATTTTTGCATCTGAATTTCATTTGGTTCAGCTCTAATTTTGATTATTTCTTTTCTTCTGCTACCATGGGGTTGGCTTGCATTTGTTTTTCTAGTTCCTCTAGGTGTGATGTTAGGTTGTTAGTTTGAGATCTTTCTAACTTCTTGATGTAGGGCTTTAGCATTATAAACTTTCCTCCTAACGCGCTTCAGCTGTGTCTCAGAGATTCTGGTATGTTTTTTTCTTTGTTCTCGTTAGTTTCAAGGAATTTCTTGATTTCTATTTTTATTTCACTCTTAAGGCAAAAGTCATTCAGGAGTAGGTTGTTTAATTTCTATATAATTTTATGGTTTTGAGAGATCTTCTTGGTATTGTTTTCTATTTATATTGTGCGGTGGTCTAATAGTATGGTTGGTATGATTTCAGCTCTTAGAATTTGTTGAGACTTGCTTTATGGCCAAGCACATAGTCGACCTTAGATTATGTGCTGCGTGCAAATCGGAACAATATATCTTCTGTTGTTGTTGGGAGGACTATTCTGTAGATCTCTGTTAGATTCACTTAGTCAAATGTCAAGTTTAGGTTCTAAATATCTCTGTTAATATTCTGTCTCATTAATCTGTCTAACATTGTGAGTGGGGTGTTTACATCTGCCATTATTATTGTGTAGTTATGTAAGTCTGTTCATAGGTTGCTCAGAACTTGTGTTATGAATCTGGGTGCTCCAATGTTGGGTGCATATATATTCAGAGTAGTTAAGGCTTTTTGTTGAATCGAATGCTTTATCATTATGTAATGCTCTTCCTTGTCCGTTTTGATCATTGTTGGTTTAAAGTCTGTTTTGTCTTAAGAATAACAACCTCTGCTTTTTTATGTTTTCCATTTGCTTGATAGATCTTTCCTCATCTCTTTACTTTGAGCCAACAGGTGTCATTGCATGTGAGATGGGTCTTGTGAAGACAGCATAGGGTTGGATCTTGTATCTTTATTCAGTTTGCCATAATGTGCTTTTTAAATGGGGGCATTTAGCCCATTGTAAATATTTATATGTGAGGATATGATCCTGTCATTGTGTTTTAGCTGGTTGTTATGTAGCCTTGATTGTATAGTTGCTTTATAGTGTCAGCGGGTTAGGTACTTAAGTGTGTTTCATGGTGACAGATATCAGTCTTTTATTTCCATGTTTAGCACTTCCTTAATAACCTCTTTTATGGCATGTCTAGTGGTAAGGGATTCCCATAACATGTGCTTGTCTGAAAAATATTTTATTTCTCCTTTACTTATGAAGCTTAGTTTGGCTAGATATGGAATTCTTGGTTGAAATTTCTCTTCTTTATGTATACTGAATATAGGCCCCTAATCTCTTCTGTCTTGAAAAGTTTTTTTTGAAAGGTCCACATTAGCCTGTTGGAGTTTCTTTTATATGTTGCCTGCCCTTTATCCCTAGCTGCCTTTAAGATTTTCTTTTATGTTGACCTTGGAAGTCTGATGATTATGTATCTTGAGGACAGTCATCTGGTATAGTATCTTGCAGGAATTCTTTGAATTTCCTGAGCTTGCATGTCAATCTCTCTAGCAAAGTTGGGGAAATTTTCATGGGTAATATCTTCATATATGTTTTCCAAGTTGCTTGCTCTCTCCATCTTTTAGGAATGCATAGAGTTGTAGGTGTGGCCTGTTTACATAATCCCATGTATCTTGGAGGTTTCGTTCATTTTTAAAAATTCTTCTTAAAAAATTTTGGCTGCTTGTATGGATTCGAAGGAGTGATCTTTGAGCTCTGAGACTGTCTCCTCAGCTTGGTCTATTCTGTTACTAATGCTTCCAATTATATTATGAAATTCCTGTAGTGAAATTTTCGTTTCCAGAAGTTCAGTATGGTTCTCTCTTAAGATGGCTGTATCATCTTTCAACTCTTGGATCATTTTGCTGTTTTCTTTGGATTGGGTTTCAACCTTCTCCCGTATCTCATTGAGCTTGCCTGCTATCCAGATTCTGAATTCTATAACTATAATTTCAACCACTTCAATCTGGCTAAGAACCATTGCTGGGGAGCTAGTGCAGTCATTTGGAAGTAAGAAAACAGTATGGCTTTTGGAGTTGCCAGAATTCTTGTGATACTTCTTTCTCATCTGTGTGGGCTTATGTTCCTTTGATCTTTGAAGTTGTTGTACTTTGAATCGGGCTCTTTGCTTTTCAGCTCAGTACTCCTAGAACACATGCTGTAACCATGGGAGGCTGGGGCCAGGCCCACAACTTTGTTGTTCGTCTCCTCAAAATGAAACACCTGCTGCACTGGAGGGGCTGATGTGTTCACAGTTTGATGGCAACAATGCTCTGACAGGTTTTCCAGCAAAAGTGCTCTGGTGGGGCAGCTGGCGGGCCATGGGATGGTGTGCTGCAGCAGGAGCACTGCAGGTGATTGTGTTCTGGCAGGGTGGTGAGGGATGTGGGCTGCAGGCAACTATGCACCAATGGGGTGGTGGGGCTGTGGCTAAGTGTGTGCCGACAGTGTGGCAGGGGGACCGTGGGCAAGTGTGTAGTGGTGGAGCAGCTGCAGGCATGCACGTAACAGTGGAGTGGTAGTGGGTTCCCATGAGTGTTTGCAATGGTGGGTTGGTGGGGTTAGGCTGTGGGCAAGTACACCTCAGTGGTGGTCTGTCTACAAAAGTGCTCTGATGGGTGGGCATAGGCTGCCAGTGAGAGTTAAGGTGGTGGCTGTAGGCAAGCACTTTGGCACGGAAGCTGAGGCTGTTTTGCAAACAGGTATGGAAAAGCAGAGACCCTGGGAGAGGCCAGTAGACAGGAGGGCATTCACATCAGACCGGCCCTATTCCGTGGGCAAGAGAGCCCTGCTGTCTCCACGTCTAGCAAATAACAAAGGCTAAAGCCACCTAGAGAAGTATGGTAAACCTCAGGAAAGAAGCACCCATGGCTATGCTCCACTGTAGCCATCCCCATGCCAAGCCCTGTAGGCTGCATGTGGTCTGGAGTCCTGTCTCCACCGCTCTCTGGGCAGTTCTCCCTACAAACTCAAATGTCCATGGGGATTTTGGGGGTTCCTTACACTTAGTATCCTGGAGGTCTATGGTAAGAATAGGTTGCCTCACAGCTATTTCACTCAGCCCTTCCCTAGAAAACACTTGGGGGCAGGAATGCGTCCTGGTGCTTGGCAACCCCATGAAGGGTTCCCAGCTTCCTCCCCTTCAGCCCCGGGCTCTGTATTTTCTCTCTTTCTATTCTCAATGCCTTTCTCTCAGAATATCCGTTCAGAGGGTACCAGTGTACTTGATGTTCTATTCTCTCTGAAGCTCTTCCTGGCTGTGGCTAGTCAGCCATCTTGTCTCTTCCACTGTGTGTGTGTGTGTGCTTATGTGTAATCTTCAGGAAGGCAAGAATGCTATTTTATTTACAACTGTTTCCTAGAACACGTAACAGAACCTGGGATGTAGTAAGTATGCAATACATGTTTGTTGATCTCCTGACAGTTCCAGCAACTACATCTATTAGATATAGCAACTTATTGAATACACCTGGTCAGGAAATGTGGGGTGAGAAAAAAACATGATGCATTCCATCCTGAGGATATGGCCCTTGCACTGGCATGTAGAACAGAAACAGGAAGGACACTGGTGGCTGGCCAGCTGAAATGTACCGTTTTCACACATCCCACATGTTTTGAGTAATAAACGAACAACAACAAAATGGCACCTCAGTAGAATAAACATTAAGTACCTGTACGACCGTTTGAATATTGTAATTTCTCAAGAGCTGTGTGATCAGTGTGCAGATTGTAGGCATTTGATAAATGTGTGTTAATATTTGCATAAATCTTCTCCACCACCCCTCAAAATAGACAATCAGTTTTTTCTGGGCAGGAATTATATCATATCTTTTTTTCTGACTTAAATGCCACATCTAAACACTGCTAGTTGGACATCTGGTAAAAGTCTTACTGGTCGATGGTTGCAGATTTGGTAGAAGTCCACATATAGACAAAAGAGATTTAGAAATATAAACTGCATTAGGTTTATACCTAATAAAAAAAAAAACAGGTAAAGAGGAATATTTTGACCAATGTTTGATCAAGCAAATACCACCATGAGCTTTGATTGTGTTACAGTGAAGAGAGTCTGTCCAGTACTTGATGACCAGTCCCAAACTGGAGGCAACCGAAGAGAATGCTCATGGGTCAGTGGCACACAGTAGTATCTACTTGCCAGTCCACTGCTGATGGAGGGCTGCCTTAATCTAGAGTACAGTAGAGAAAGCACAAGACCCTCAGACTTGCGGAGCTCAAAATAGGAAAGAATGGCATCAAATCAGCTCCTCCTTGACTCCTGTGAATTAAGATGTCATGGAGAAGTGAAGAGAAAGATGAAGCCCCCAAGCTGGAACATCGCCTCCATAGGGGGTATTGGCATGAAGCTTACGAGTTCCAGGCAGCAGAGTGCAAACTTGACGTGTTCAGTCCCAAAACCCTGATTGCCCTGCACAGAGTTTGACTCCTGTGTACCCATTTGCTAAGTTCACCTGTCTGATTTCATGCAACTTACTTTTATCACAGCCATGATTTCTTAACCCATTGTTTCTTTTGAGATATCCATCTTTTCCTAAGCACAATTTTGTAAACTCCTAATCATATTTGTTTGTTTTAATTGAACAAATATGTTCTGTGCCTTGGGTCCAAGTGATGGCTCCTAATTGATTGCATGCTAGCTCAGCTCGTAGTTTCAGAGGATGGGGTTTCTCTGGTTCTGGTTGGTCATGTGGAAGGGGAGATAACTTTAAAGCTTGATTAAAGCAAGTTTATTGTCAGATTTCCTTCTGAAGAAACAACTATAATCCTGGAGGAACAATGGAGGCTCGCTTGAGTTAAGAAAGTTAGAACAGAAGTTTAAAAAAACAACCCTTGGTCCAATTTTCAAGAGGATTGTATAATGTCCAAAAAATGAAAAAAATCCCCCCCACTTGTAACCACAGGAAGCCAAGCATTTAAGTCAGAAAAAAGAAACCCCTCCAATCCCACCCTCAGAATGAACTGCACCATATTGTTTTCCTTTCGTGCTTGCCGATTTTAGATGTTCATTTTCTGTACGTTAAAAAGCAAAAGAGACTTTAAAAAAATTCATTAGCGGTTTCTGTCTAAATCTCATCATCCGATTATTTTCATAGTGAACATTTGAAATGGAAGAAATAATTCTGCCAAGAACTTTCTCTCCCTGGATTCCAGGAGATGTTTCACAATAATTAGAAACCCCAATGGGTCTTTTAAGAACCCTTAAAGTGTTCCATATGCAGACTTCCATATGAAGTGGTACAATGTGCAGTTCTTCATTTTCCACAATGGGGCCTGACAGGTCTTAATGTATATTGTTACATTAAATGAGATGCACATTAGTTGGTCAGACCACTGGGTAGCTGGCCCCAATTCACAGAGAAATACAAACCAACCTGGAAACCCCAGTATTTGCCCCCCACACCACTTCAAACACACGCAAATAGAGTACTGTTAGTCATTGAACAGTACTCAAGTACTGATTTGCTTCTGGGACCTTGTCCTTGAGTATGGAGTGCGGGTCTCACTGATTTTACTGCAGTTATAATGTGAATTAATACATCGCAGTCCTGAAATATCTGGGCTAAGCCAGGGATTAGCCAAGTACCAGCTACTACCAGCTATCATACTCTTTTTTTTTTTTTTTTTTTTTTTTGAGTTGAAGTCTCACTCTGTTTCCCAGGCTGGAGTGCAATGGCACTGCAACCTCCACCTGCCAGGTTCCAGCAATTCTCCTGGTTCAACCTCCCAAGTAGGTGGGACTACAATCGTGCGCCACCATGCCTGGCTAATTTTTTGTATTTTTAGTAGAGATGGAGTTTCACCATGCTGGGCAGGCTGGTCTCAAACTCCTGACCTCATGATCTGCCTGCCTCAGCCTCCCCAAGTGCTGGGATTACAGGTATGAGCCACTGCACCCAGCCTCACTCTTTTTTTTTTTTTTCTGGACTGGTACAGGACTTTCATTTGCTTTTTAGGCAGAGGGAAATACAGTAGCTACAAAAACCCCAAGATGCAGGGTGTCCCATATTTAAAATATATGGCTTCGCTAGATCTTAACATTCTTTTATCCATTACTGTGTTTTGGCACTCTGTGCAAAAGTAGTAGCAAACAATTATACAGAACCAGTATCTGATACTGTGTCAGGTCTGTTTATTTACCATGCCTTGCTAAGCAAAGAGCACTGATTATCAACCTTATTGTGACAGAGAAGTCCAACTGGTATGGTTTTGTTGATGGTAAAGTGCAATTTTTTTTTTAAAGGAAGTTGTGTATGGTTCATTAGATGGGTAATAAGCCTACAGTCTTTCATCTCCTGGTTGATGACGTTTTAGGAGATTTTGATTTTAGATGTTGTTATGGTTTGGCTGTGTCCCCACCCAAGTCTCATTTTGAATTGTAACTCCCACAATTCCCACATGTTGTGGGAGGAACTTGGTGTCAGGGGATTTAATTTTCATTTCACTGATTATTAGTAATGTTGAACATTTTTCATATACCTGTTGGACATTGTATGTCTTTTTTTGAGAAATGTGCAGATCGTTTGCCCATTTTAAAATTTATTATTATTATAACAGATATTTTATGTCTGTTGACTCTAGTTTTTAAAAGTGGATTTTATGTGTTCTTTTGTCATTTTCTGAGTAATATGTTTTTATTGGATTTTATAAAAGTTTGATTAGAGATGAGTTAGTAATTTAGGCAAAACAAAACAAACCAAAGCAAATTGGGCCCCTATCACAGGTAGTTTGAGAAATATTGGCCTACTTGAAATGCTACAGCAATCCTTGAAGTAGATGAAGACTTATCTTAATATTTGGGCTCACATTCCACATTTTAATCTCGGATCTCTAGCTTTCTTGACAGCTGAGTGATTAAAACAGCATAGCATAAAGTATCTTTATTGAAACACTAGTCCCTAAAAGTTGTTATGCAAAAACATTCAGGGCCCAATATGCTCAGGAAAGAGCACATACACTGTGCTCACTTCATATATTCGTAGTTCACATTAGCATACTAAAGATTCTGAGAGGTTTTGCAGTAAGCAAATTTGTTTCAATTTAACAAAGAATTTCCCAAACTTATTTGGTCACAGAGCTCCTTGTGTGCTTCTGCTTCTCAGCACATACTAACTTCCTGCAAAGTTAGTGTTCCATGGAACACAAACTGGGAAATACTTCTCTCTATTTCTAACTAGAGACCTCAATAAGAGCTGAAAAGTAAAAAAAGTAAAGTGGCAACGGATAATGTTGAAGAAAAAAAATGGACAGTGCACACACTTTTAAATCATAACCTGAGTAACGTGCTGATGTCATTCAAACTACTATTCCAATATGAGGCTCTTGACCATGCCCTTTTCTCCTTTCTGCCTCCCACTGCCTTTTCTAAACACCCCATCTTCTCAGTAAGCTCATTTTTCAGACACTTATAGGAAGACTGCTTCTCCCCTTGAGTCTTCACAATTGGTTCAGGAGTTATGTGAAATTTAGAGTTTTGCTAGTTTCTTGACTTTGTATATCTGGTCTCTTCTATATATTTCCAGATATTTAGTCACACCCCATTGATTTAGACTAACAAGGGGAAAGGTCAATCCAATTTGGTAAGAAGTCTGATTTATATGATAGTTTCAATGTAATGCAATGTTAGTTTTATTATTTTCAAAAGCCTGTGGTGCCAGAAACTATGGTTGTGGGCATCTACCAAGTTCTCATTTTACACACAAACATGAATTATTTGTAATCATTAAATTTTTAAAAAGGTTTACCATTAAGTTGAAATGTTTCTCTTTCTGTCCCCCCGCTTACAGTCTTTATAGAACCACTTTAATTTTCTTTAAACTATTTTTATTTATATATAAAGGCATACTTTATTTCATGCCCTGTCTCAAAAATGACTTTTTAAGTCAGTTGCCTTGAATGAAAGAAGATTGCTTGCATTTGATGTCCATCCTCACCAGTGCAGGAAATAATATGAAACACTGAAGAAAGCAAAAAATCCAGAAACTCCATTATATTTCTTTATAAATAGTTCTTCTAAAAATGAGTCTTCATTTTTTGAGGCAAAACGTAAGTTGCCTCTCAGTGTCTTTCCCCATGATTATCACCCTATTTTATTTCTGTCCTAGTAATAATCAGTTTGAAATTACAATCCTATTGAATTATTCATTTGTATATTTTATTTAAATATTCTCCACATTAGCATGTAGGCTCATAGAAAGAAGTAGAATCCAATCTGTATGGAAGAATACAGGGGAGAAGGCCCATTCAGAATTAGCGGGTACAAAATAGGGGCCTAAAACAGAGGAACAGGTGACCTTCAGACCAGCAGTCCTGTTGGTTCTCATACTCTCCACCACCTTCCCAGAGAGCAACTGGCCGCCTGACAAACAAAACAGAAAATACAAAACCAAGGGTACGCTTCTTCAACATGACACAACTTGTCTCTCGAGAAAGGATAAAGCTTCTAAAGGCTTTTGTCATCTCACACTTGGGGAACTTGTAGTCTAACAGCCAGGTTAGTGCTAATTGTAGACTTTACAGTAAAGCCTTCTGGTTGACAGTCACTACACCAGACTGAGTTCCCAATTAGCTCATCAAGAGGAAGCCATATAAGAGGAACAGTATTCCAACTACATATCAAAAGTCAACAATCTCCTTCATTGCTAACTATAGCAGACAACTAACATCATACTAGAAATGTGAATAAAATAAATAGCAATAATGAATTAAAAAAATGTTTAAGGTCAAGATCAATTAACCCCACCAAAAATGGATAATTTAGGAAACATAGTGAAGTTTTGAAATGTCACAACTATTAGAAAGATTCAGGAATCTTGTTGCCTTTACAAAACAAGACTAGACTGTGATAACAAAAGGAAAAACTGAAATATGAAAGGCCTCTTGGAAATTAAAAATAATTTGCCTAAGCTTAAAGTTCAACAGAAGGGCTAAAAGCAAAAATTGATAAAATTTCACAGAAGGTAGTAAACATTAATAAGTATGATAAATTAAGAGATCCAGAATACTAATACAATTGATGGTTAATACAGTTTTAGAGAACAAAAATGGCATGAGATTTAGATGAATGCATAATAGAAACCAATTTACCAGAGGTGTAGTAAGATTGGATTTTTCTTTTCTTTTCTTTTCTTTTTTTTTTTTTTTTGAGATGGAGTCTCGCTCCATCGCCCCGGCGAAAGTGCAATGGCGCGATCTAGGCTCACTGCAAGCTCTGCCTTCTGGATTCACGCCATTCTCCTGCCTCAGCTTCCCGAGGAGCTGGAACTACAGGCGTCTGCCACCACGCCCACCTAATTTTTTGTATTTTCAGTAGAGACAGGGTTTCACCGTTTTAGCCAGGATGGTCTCCATCTCCTGACCTCGTGATCCACCCGCCTCAGCCTCCCAAAGTGCTGGGATTACAGGCATGAGCCACCGCGCCGGGCCTAAGATGTGATTTTTCAATACAAAGGGAGCAATTCAGAAGGCTCACAAGGTAACACAGACACACACGCATGCACACACACAATTAAATGTCTTTCATTCTGCTTTTTGTTTTTCAGAACTCAAAAGACAGAGAAAATTCTTAGAAGGCAAAAGCACATTAACTTCAGAGAATGAAAATTAAACTAGCATCAGAATTCTCATTACCAATAATGGTCGCTTGAAGACAATCCAAGAACTCCTTCCAAGTTCTAAGAATAAATTGGTTTAGATCTAGAGTTCTATACACAAGTGAGTTATCAGAATATATGAGAACAACCAAAAAATAACTTTTATAGAGTCTTTACCATACACTATTGTCAGGAAATTTCTAGATGACATAAGAAAATAAGATTTAATTAGTGAGCAACAAAAACAAAATGAAGTACAAGATACATTAGAATTAGCTGAAAGGTATAATGAAAATAAATCTCGTGACAAACTACTAGCTCAGTACAGAAAGTTAGTGTGCTGTTGAAAAAAAAAATATTGTTTTCCAAAAAAAGTTCTTTAAATTGATAGAATAAGCAAAAAGATTTTAATTATGTGGCAAAAACATATACTTCTTTTCCTAGCAAGACTAAAAGAAAAGCAATTAGAAATGTTTTATAAAAATGTAAATAATGAACATGGTAAAAATATAAAGCAAATAAATTGTGCCATATTTTAAAATAAATTTTGTGGAATGTAAGAAATATGTCATGATTTTATTTATGATTTCTGATTTCCTTTTAGCTAAAATATATCCCCTACTTTGAAGTAATATCAATGTTCTCCTTACGATTTTAGTTTATAAATTGTATCTTGATGTCCTTTACATTTAGATTTCTAACTCATATGGAATTCATTTTTATGTGAAGCATAATGTGGATTTAACTTTATTTTTTCCCTGATGGATAGATAATATACCAATGCTACTTATTAAACACATCATTCTTTCTTTACTTAATTGAAATGCCATTTTTATTATTTTATGCAAGATATTATAGGAAATGGTTTATACTATAGGCAAAGAAAATTGAAAGAAGATAAAATATTTGTATTTTTCATTGAGAAGAAATAAGTATTTGATACATTGAAACGATGCAAAGACAAAATAAAGCACATGTATTTATCATAAGTTCAGTCCAATAACCATAAAAATAAAAATAGAATATATTTTTATATATGGTTTTTAAAATTATGAGAAGACAATTTTAGTTATCTACAGGAATGCAGGAAAGAAGGAAAAAGGAGATAAAAGGAAATACAGAAATCTGGAAATATGAAATATTGTAGAAAAAATAATTACCAAGAAACAGCCTTTAAGACTGTATTGAAAATACATACTCACTACCTTACACATGCAATGTTTTGTAAAAAAGATAATCGACTTAATTTTAAATATGGATTTTTTTTTTAATTTACCAAAGGAAGATCTGTATTCCTGAACAATACAAAAAATCTTTTGGAAAAAAAAAAGCATCCATTCCTGATTAAAATCAACCAAACAAGCAAGCCAACAAACTCTCAGCAAGCAAACAATAGAATAAAACTTTTTCAGCCTAATAAAGGTCTCTGAGGAAAATCTACGACTACCATCTTAATGATGAAAAGCTCAATGCGCTTCTGCCAATATCAGGACCGAGGTAATGCCTGTTTTCATTCTTGCTGTTCAACTGGAGGTTGTAACAAGTGCAATAAAGAAAAGAATGCGTCCAGATTAGGAATAAAGCAATAAAATTATCTGTATTGGTAAACAACGTGATCATCTTCATAGAAAATCCTACAGAATTTACAAAAAACATGCTAGCAATAATAAGTGAGTCTAGAAAGGCTGCAAGATACAAAATCAATATACAAATATCCATTGTATTTCTATGCAGTAACATGGAACAATCACTTGAAAATAAAATAATACCATTTACCATAGCATCAAAAATATAAAATATACAGAGATAAATCTTATGAAAGTATAAAAGTCATTTTCACTGAAAACTGCAAAAAATTGCTAATTGAAATTAAGACCTAAATGGTGTACTTACTGTATGATGGGTCGGAAGACACAAGCTGTTAAAGATGTTGGTCTTCCTCAAACTGATCTGCAGTTTTAAGGAAAACTTAGTCAAAATCTCAGCAGACATTTTTATAAGATTGACAAAATGATTCTGAAGTTCACATGCAAATTCAAAGAACATAGAATAGTGAAACTTAAAAAAAACCTAGTCAAAGTATTGATATTACTTTAAGATTTATTTAAAAGATACATTAAAAGTGCTCCAGTATTTTCATAAAGATAAATAGATCAATTGAACAGAATATGGAGTCTAGAAATAGAATCACACTTATATTAGCAACTTATTTTTCACAAAAGTGCAAAGACAATTCAGAGTAGAAAGGACAGTCACTTTTTTTTCCCTCTAACAAGCAGTACTGGATTAATTGGGTATTCATATGTAACAAACAAAATGAATTCTAACTTATAGCTTACACAACATACAACAATTAATTCTAAATGCATTCTAAGTTTCTATGTAAAACCTAAAACTATAAAACTTATAGATGAGAACAGGTAAGTGTTTATAACCTTAGATTAGACGAATAATTATCTGACACAGCACTAAAACACAGTCTATAAATAAAAGTGCATGGTATATTAAACTTTATCAAGATTAAAACCTTCTGGTCTTTGAAAGATAGTGTTCAAAGAATGAAAAGGTAGGCCACAGACTGCGGAAGGTATTTGTCAATCATATATCTGATAAAAATTTGTATCCAGAATATATGTTTAAATATGTGAAGTTCAAATATGTGAAATTATTATATGCCAATTATACTTCAATATGGCTATTAAAATATTAGCTAATCATTAAGTGATAGATTAGAAAGAACATAGCAAGGTCAACTATTGTTTACCTATTTTAAGGACACAAGAAGGGTGGGTTTTTTTGTTTCAAAATTAAAATTGACACGTAATTTACATATTTACAGGGAGGAGTGTGATGTTTCTATACATGTATTCAACATTGTGTAATGATCAAATTAGGGTAATTTATATATCCATCACCTCAAACACTTGCCATTTCTTTGTGGTGAGAGCATTCAAAATCTTTCCTATTGGCTATTTTCTTACCATATACAATATATTATTGTTAACTATATTCACCCTACTGTGCAATAGAATGTCAGAATTTATCCCCCCTCTCAAACTGTAACTTTGTACTTGTTTAACAGTCCCTATTTCCTGCTTCCTGCTTCCTTCTCTTCTCAGCAGCCTCCGATAACCACTGTTCTACTCTTTACTTCCATGAAATCATCTCTTTTAGATTCCACATATGAGTGAAAGCAGCATTTGTCTTTCTGTACCTGGCTTATTTTCCTTAACATAATGCCCTCCATGTTCACCTATTTTTACAAGTGACAGGATTTCATTATTTTTATGACTAGATAGTATTCCATTATGTATATATACCACAATTAAACAAAAATTTATCTGTTGTTAGACAAAGGTTGATTTCATATCTCGACTATTGTGAATATTGTGCAGATATCTCTTTGACACACTGATTTTATTTTATTTTTTATATATCCAGTAATAGGATTACTGAATCATACAGTAGTTCTATTTTTAATTTTTGAGGAAACTTCATACTGTTTTATATAATGGCTATACTAATTTACATTCCCATCAACAATGAATAAAAGTTTCCCTTTCTCCACATCCTTAGCAGCAATTTTACATTTTTTTGTCATTTTGATAATAGCTATTCTAACTAGAGTGAGATGATATATCATAGGGGATTTGATTTTCATTTCCCTGATGATTAGTGATGTTGAACATTTTTCAAATACCTGTTGGACATTGTATGTCTTCTTTTGAGAAATGTCTGTACAGATCTTTTGTCCATTTTAAAATTTATTATCATCATCATTATTATTTTGCTGTTGAGTTGTTTAGATTTCTTTTTTAACTTTTAATTTAAGTTCAAGGGTACATGTGCAGGTTTGTTACATAGCTAAACTTGTGTCATGGGGGTTTGTAGTACAGATTATTTCATCACCCAGGTATTACGCTTAGTACCCCTTAGTTATTTGTTCTGATCCTTTCCCTCCTCCTACCCTCCACCCTCTGATAGACCCCAGTTGTTCCACTCTATAAGTCCATATAGCTCCAACTTTTATGTATTCTGGATATCAATCCCTTGTCGGATGCAGAGTTTGTGAATATTTTCTACTACTCTGTAGGCTGTCTCATCACTATTGTTGAAGTTGATGGAAGTCTGTTGATTTCTTTGCTGTGCAGAAGCTTTTCAGCTTGATGTAATTCCATTGTCTATTTTTACTTTTGTTGCCTGTGCTTTTGAGGTCCTATCCAAAAAAAATTTTGCCCAGATCAGTCATAAAGAGTTTCCCCTGTTTTCTTCTATTATTCTTATAGTTTGGGGCCATGTATTTAAATTTTTAGTTCACTTTCAGTTGGTTTCTGTAAATGGTGAGCAATAGAGGTCTACTTTAATTCTTTGCATATGGATATTCAGTTTTCACAGCAATACTTACTGAAGAGAGTGCCTTCTCCCCTTTCTTTTCAATATAGCATTGGAAGTTATAGCCAGAATATTTAGGCAAGATGAAGATATAAAGGTCATGTAAGTTGGAAAGAAGAAAGTCAAATTTCCCTGTTAGTAGAAGATGTAGTTTTATATGTAGAAAGCCCTACAGACTCCACTAAAAAGTGTAACTGTCAACTATTAAATGAATTCAGTAAAGTTTCAGGAAAGAAAATCAACATATAATAACCAGTAACATTTCTATATGTTAACAATCTAAAACAAAAATAGAAAGTAATTCTATTTACAATAGCTACAAAAATTTAAATACCTAGGAATAAGCTTAACCAAGAAGTTAAATTTATCTCCTGTAGAGAAAGAGCTGAAATTGTGGAAAAACAGACACAAGCTCTTATCATGTGAGTGGCTGACCTGCAACGAAAGGTGCATGCACAGCCTCCGCAGGTGTCTACTGTCAAAGTGAGAGCATTGATTGGAAGAGAATGGGACCCTACAACTTGGAATGGGATTGTGTCATAGGACGCTGGTGATTCTGGGGACACTGAGTTTGTAAACTCTGAAGAACCTTTTTTGCCAGAAGGAACAGCTTCCCCATCCCCAGTAGTGGCAACATCCCCTCCCTGACCCATGCTGCCATCAGCCTTTCCACCTTTGTCTGAGGAAATAAGCCGTGTGCTGCCTGAGGCAACAGTGATGGCCTCCCTTGAGGCAGTTGCCAGGCAAAATAATGTTGATTATTTTCAGGAACCACCTCCAACATCCCCGTTTGCTTCTAGACCTAAAACTAGACGAAAGTCCCAGCAGGCCCCTAGAGGTGAGGTTGAGAGTGTGACCCATGAGGAGCCGCACCACACTTGAAAAGAACTGCTTGAGTTCTCTAATTTATATGAACAGAAATCCGGAGAACAGGCATGGGCATGGATATTAAGGGTGTGGGATAATGGTGGAAAGAATGTAGAATTGGATTAGGCTGAATTTATTGATTTGGGCCCACTAATTAGGGACTCTGCATTTAATGTTGCAATAATAATTTATTTGCTTGGTTAGCTGAAATATGGATTAAAAGATTGCCCACTGTGAGTGAACTGGAAATGCCTGATTTCCCTTAGTTTAATGTAGAGGAAGGGATCCAAAGCCTTCGAGAATTTGGGATGGTGGAGTGGATTAGTCACTTTAGACCTACTCATCCCAGCTGGGAGGATCCAGAAGATATATCCTTGACCAATGCCTTGCAAAATAGATTTGTGAGGGTGGAACATGCATCTTTGAAGAGCCCTGTGATTGCTATTCTCTGTATGTCAGATCTAGCAGTGGGAACTGCAGTCCTTCAACTACAAAATTTAAATACAGTGGGAATAATTGGATCCCTAGGTGGCAGGAGTCAAGTGGTGGCACTCAACAGTCAAAGGTTTAGCTACTGTCATGGACAGCATAGACAAAGCAGCAATCAAAATAGTCTGACTCATGTAGAGCTCTGGCATTGACTAGTTAATCACGGTGTTTCTAGAAGTGAAATTGATAGGAAGCCTCTTGCATTGCTACTTAATTTATATAAAGAGAAAACTCTTGGTCGAGTGCACAAAAAACTAATTTGAATTTTAAAAACAGAGAATCATGTCCCCTCAATTTCCAGACTTGAGTTAGTTTACAGACCCAAAACCCCTTGAATGCAGGGGAGGCTGGGCCCCCTTGAGGAAGGACCCCACTACATTACCATCAATTTATGCATTGAATCTTTCCCCCATCCTTCCCCAAGGAGACCTCCAGCCTTTTACCAGGGTAACTGTGCATTTGGGAAAGAGAAATGATCAGACATTTCAGGCATTACTGGACACTGGCTCTAAGCTGATGTTGATTCCAGGGGACCCAAAAAATTATTGTGGTCCTCCAGTTGAAGTATGGGCTTATGGAGGTCAGATAATTCATGGAGTTTTAGCTCAGATCTAATTTACAGTGGGTCCAGTGGGTCACTGGACTCATCTGTGGTCGTTTCCCCAGTGCCAGAATGCATAATTGGCATAGACATACTTAGCAGGTGGCAGAACCCCCACATCGGCTGACTGTAGGATGAGGGCTATTATGGTCGGAAAGGCCAAATGGAAGTCATTAGAGCTGCCTCTACCTATAAAAATAGTAAATCAAAACCAGTATCACATCCCTGGAGGGATTTGGAGATCCGTGCCACCATCAAGGACTTGAAAGATGCAGGGGTGATGATTCCCATCACATCCCCATTTAACTCTCCCATTTGGCCTGCGCAGAAGACAGATGATGAATCTTGGAGAATGACAGTGGATTATCATAAGCTTAACCAAGTGGTGACTCCAGTTGCAGATGCTGTACCAGATGTGGCTTCATTGCTTGAGCAAATAAACACACCTCCTGGTACCTGGTATGCAGCCATTGACTTGGCAAGTGTCTTTTTCTCCATTCCTGTTCATAAGGCTCACCAGAAGCAATTTGCTTTCAGCTGGCAAGGCCAGCAATATACCTTTACTGTCCTACCTCAGGGGTATATCAACTCCCTAGCTTTGTGTCATAATCTTGTTTGGAGAGACCTGGATCACTTTTCCCTTCTACAAGATATCACACTGTTCTATTACATTGATGACATTATGCTGATTGGATCCAATGAGCAAGAAGTAGCAAACACACTGGACTTACTGGTGAGACATTTGTGTGCCAGAGGATGGGAAATAAATCTGACTATAATTCAGGGAACTTCTACCTCAGTAAAATTTATAGGGATCCAGTGGGGTGGGACCTGTTGAGATATTCTTTTTAAGGTGAAGGATAAGTTGCTGCATTTGGCCCCTCCTACAACCAAGAAAGAGGCACAGCACCTAGTGGGCCTATTTGGATTTTAGAGGCAACACATTCCTCATCTGGGCATGTTTCTTTGGCCCATTTATTGAGTGACCTAAAAGGCTGCCAGTTTTGAGTGGGGTCCAGAACAGGAGAAGGTTCTGCAACAGGTCCAGGCTGCTGTGCAAGCTGCTCTGACACTTGAGCCATATGACCCAGCAGATCCAATGGTGCTTGAGGTGTCAGTGGTGGATAGTGATGGCTCTTCGGAGCCTTTGGCTGACCCCCATAGGTGAATCATAGTGGAGGCCTCTAGGATTTTGGAGCAAGGCCCTACCGTCTTCTGCAGATAAGTACTCACCTTTTGACAGACAGCTCTTGGCCTGTTACTGGGCTTTGGTGGAAACTGAACGTTTGACTATGGGTCATCAAGTTACCAGTTGTCCTGAATTGCCTATCATGAACTGGGTGCTTTCTGACCCATCTAGCTATAAAGTGGGGCATGCACAGCAGCATTCCATCATCAAATAGAAGTGGTATATACGTCACTGGGCTCAAGAAGGTCCTGAAGTCACAAGTAAGTTACATGAGGAAGTGGCTAAAATGCCCATGGTCTCCACTCCTGCTACCCTGCCTTCTGTTCCCCAGCCTGCACTGGTGGCCTCATGGGGAGTTCCCTACGATCAGTTGACAGAGGAAGAAAAGACTAGGGCCTGGTTCACAGATGGTTCTGCACAATATGCAGCCACCACCCAAAAGTGGACAGCTGCAGCACTGCAGCTGCTTTCTAGGACATCCCCGAAGGACAGTGGTGAAGGGAAATCTTCCCAGTGGGCAGAACATTGAGCAGTGCACCTGGTTGTGCACTTTGCATGCAAGGAGAAATGGCCAGATGTGCGATTATACACTGATTCATGGGCTGTAGCCAATGGTTTGGCTGTATGGTCAGGGACTTGGAAGAAGCATGATTGAAAAATTGGGAACAAAGAAATTTGGGGAAGAAGTATATGGATGGACCTCTGTGAGTGGTCAAAAGCTGTGAAGATATTTTTATCCCATGTGAGTGCTCACCAACAGGTGACCTCAGCAAAGGAGGATTTTACTAATCAAGTGGATAGGATGACCCGTTCTGTGGACACCACTCAGCCTCCTTCCCCATCCACCCCTGTCATCACCCAATGGTCCCATGAACAAAGTGGCCATGGTGGCAGGGATGGAGGTTATGCATGGACTCAGCAACGTGGACTTCCACTCACCAGAGCTGACCTGACTATGGCCACTGCTGAGTGCCCACTTTGCCAGCAGCTAAGACCAACGCTGAGCCCTCGATATGACACCATTCTTCGGGGTAATCAGCCAGCTACCTGGTGGCAGGTTGATTCTATTGGACCTCTTCCATCATAGAAAGGGAAGAGGTTTGTCCTCACTGGAATAAACAATTACTCAGGATATGGGTTTGCCTATCCTGCACACAATGCTTCTGCCAAGACTACCATCCATGGACTCTCAGAATGCCTTATCCACCATCATGGTATTCCACACAGCATTGCCCCTGACCAGGGCACTCACTTTACGCTAAAGAAATGCAACAGTGGGCTCATGCTTATGGAATTCACTGGTCTTACCATGTTGCCCATCATCATAAAGCAGCTGAATTCATAGAACAGTGGAATGGCCTTTTGAAGTCACAAGAGCAATGCAAACTACGTGATAATACTTTGCAGGGCTGGGGCAAAATTCCCCAGAAGGCTGTATATGCTCTGAATCAGCACCCAATATATGGTACTGTTTCTCCTATAGCCAGGATTCATGGGTTCAGGAATCAAGGGATAGAAGTAGAAGTGGCACCACTCACCATCACCCATAATGATCCACTAGCAAAATTTTTGCTTCCTGCTCGTGCAACTGGCTTAGAGGTCTTAGTTCCAGAGGGAGGAATGCTGCCACCAGGAGACACAACAACAATTCCATTAAACTGGAAGTTAAGATTGCCACCTGGACACTTTGGTCTCCCCCTACCTTTAAGTCAACAGGCTAAGAAAGGAGTTACAGTGTTGGCTGGGGTGGTTGACCCAGACTATCAAGATGAAATCAGCCTACTACTCCATAACAGAGATAAGGAAGAGTATGCATGGAATACAGGGGATACATTAGGGCATCTGTTAGTATTACCATGCCCTTTGATTAAGGTCAATGTGAAACTACAACTGCCCACTCCAGGCAGCACTACAAATGGTCCAGACCCCTCAGGAATGAAGTTTTGGGTCACTCTGCCAGGAAAAAAGCCATGACCTGCTGAGGTGCTTGCTGAAGGCAAAGGGAATACAGAATGGGTAGTAGAGGAAGGTAGTCATCAATACTAGCTACAACCAGGTGACCAGTTGCAGAAATGAGGAGTGTAACTGTCATGAATATTTCCTCCTTTTTTGTTAAAAATATATTTGTGCCTGTATACACTTGTACTAAGAAAATATCTTCATTTTATTTTCTTTTACTTTATTATGTGATATAAGATTTATTGACTTCATATCAGCATTTAAGTATTGTTAACTTTATGTAATAGTATTTAGGTTGGGAATTGGTGTGTTTCTGGTTGTAAGAAGTATAGTTGTATTATATTAGGCATAATTATGTCCTTATTATTGTTTTTATTTTAAGATTATGTATGATCTCAGGAGATGTGTATGGGTTCTAGCTGACAAAGGGTGGACTTGTGATGGTTAGTACTGAGTGACAACGTAATTGGATTGAAGGATGCAAATGACTGATCCTGGGTGTGTCTGTGCCAGTGTTGCCAAAGGAGATTAACATTTGAGTCAGTGGGCTAGGGAAGGCAGACCCACCATTAATCTGGTGGGCACAATCTAATCAGCTGCCAGTGAGTATAAAGTAAGCAGAAAAACAGCCTAATCTTTCTCCTGTGCTTAATGCTTCCGGTTCTCATATATTGGACTCCAAGTTCTTCATTTTTGAGACTCAGACTGACCCTCCTTGCTCCTCAAGCTTTTAGACAGCCTATTTTGGGACCTTGTTATCATGTAAGTTAATACTTAATAAACTCTTATGATGAGAGTTTATTAAGGATATATATATATATATACTATTAGTTCTGTCCCTCTAGGGAACCTTGACTAATACACTGTATAAGTGGAAAGATAATGCTTTCATTCTCTCCAAATTAACAAGTAAAGTCAATGCAATTCTAATCAACATAGAGACCAAGGTTAGTGTTTTAAAGGAAATTATTCTTCATTTGGATGGTTTTTAAAGGTAAAATTTCTATGGAAGAATAAAAATCAATAAATTGCTGAGTTAATCTGTATATAAAATGAGTTAAGCAGAGGAAATTACACTGTTACATATTAAAACATACTACAAATAAGTAATGAGAAAAATGTTAGTACAGATATAAGAACAGACAAATAGACCAATAGAACAGAACTCAGAATTCTTAGATAAATGAAAATTGGAACTTAATATATAATGAACATATTAAAATCAATAGGAATAAGGAGTCTGTACAAAATGATGTTAGGAAAAAGCCTTACTTTATGAAGAAAAATAGAACTTGTTCCTTACTCTCTAATGTATGCAAAAATTAGTTAAAACTTTTCTGCAAAAAATAAAACAAGAAAGTTAATGGAAGAGAATATATGTACAATACTTTTGGACCTTGGGTAGTGGTATTTAGCAAAACCCAATAGCACGTACAATAGGAAAAATATGGGTTTGATTACAGCAAATGTACATATTTCTGCTTAATGAAGAACATTGTGGTCAGAATTTTCATCCACATTGGGAGAAAATATTTACAATGAATATAAGTGCAGGAGATGATAATCTAGGATATATGAGGAAATCATTTAAATCAATCAGAAAAAGAGTATCCTACAGAAAAGTGAGCCATGGGTATAAATATGTATATGAACAGATGTTGAATAGCATTGTTTATTAAAGAAATGCAAATTAAAACTAGAAAAAGTATCACTGTCACACATCAGATTGGCAAAATTTAGAAAGCTTGATAATGCCAAGTTTTAGCAGCAATAGAGGCTTCATAGTGCCAAGTTTTAGCAGCAGTAGATAATTTTTATGTATTGTTTGTGCATGTGTAACTGTTGCTGCTTTTCTGAAAGCAACCTGTCAGTTTTTAGTTACATTAACTCAACTTATACCCTATGACTCAGCAATTCTGTTGCTAGGCATGTATCTCAGTGAAATTCTCACAGATGTCCATAGAGAATGTGTACCAGGATGTGCATTGAAGCATTGTTTAGTTGTACACAGTAGAAAACAGTATTCATTCACTGGGGAAAGAGATGGGCAAAAACTAGTGGGTGCACACTATGGGATACTATGCAGCAGTTAGAATAAGAGAAGAAAACCTAGATGCATGCACAACATCATACATAAAGATGCATAACTCAGTGCTGATACAACATGTTAAAACAGAATGATTGAAATATCATACTACAATTAAGATGGCATGTATCAAAAAGACAGAAAATGACAAATGGTAGAGAGGGCACCAGAGGGGGAACCCTCCTACAGTGTGGGTAGAAATGTAAATTAGTACAGCCACTGTGGAAAATGGTATGGAGTTTCTTCAAGAAAATTAAAAATATAACTGCCGTATGATCCAGCAATCCCACTGCTGGGTATATATCCAAAAGAAAGGAAATCAATATATTGAAGAGATGTTTGCAGCACTCCCATGTTCATTGCAGCACTATTTACAATAGCTAAGATATGGAATCAACGAATGAATGGATAAAAAATGTGGTGTGTGTGTGTGTGTGTGTGTTGTGTGTCTATGTGTGTTGTGTGTCTATATGTGTATATACACAATGCAATATTATTCTGCCACACAAATAATGAAACCCTATCATATGCAGCAACATGGATAAAACTAGAGTCATTATGTTAAGTGAAATAAGGCAGTAACAGAAAGACAAATACTGCCTATTCTCACTCGTATGTGGGAGCTAAAAAATTGTTCTCATGGAGTTAGTGAATAGATGGTCACCAGAGGTTGGAAAAAGTTGTGGTGGGTAGGGGATAAAGAGGTGTTGGGTAATGGATACAAAAATTCAGTTAGACTGAAGAATAAGATATAATGTCCATTAGCACAGTTGGACTACTATAGTTAACAATAATTTTTTGTATGTTTCAAAATAGCTAGAAGAGTAGATTAGGAATGTTCCCAACACAAATATATAATAAATGCTTGAGGCGGTGGATATCCTAATTACCTTGATTTGATCATTATGCATCATATGCATGTATCAAAATGTGACATGTACCTCATAAACATGTGTAACTGTTGTATATTTATAAAAATTAAAATGAAAAAATACAGAATGACAGCTGTAACTTGAAACTATTTTGTTAATTAAAATGACATACATCCAAAACAAAACTAAATTTACATTAATATATCTCTCTATCTCTATCTATATTATAGATATAGATATATATCTTACAGAACATAACATATAGAGTATAAGTGAAATTATTTGGGTGGTAAAAGGGAATGAATGCACATTTTAAATAAGAGAATCACCATATATGAACTGATCATAGAGTAAATAAACTGAGGAGCATAATGGGCTCAACTCTCTGCATCTGAAGGTCAAAAATAACAACATATTATGACAAACAAAAAAAGAAACTGTTACGGCTGCTACCAAGTACTAGACACTACAATTTTCACCACTGCTACTTCTAGACTCGATTGAAGAATCAGCGCCAGAAACTTGACCTTCCAGCCACCACTTGCAGCCACTGCCAAAGACAGAGTTCCCTCACCCCTTGCCCTCACATTACTAGCTCCTGGGATAAGATATGACATGAGTGTGACAGATTGGTGAATCCCACATCAAAATGCTGTGCCCTAAATACAAGGAAGACTGGGAAAGAGAGTATCTAACATTTTCACTCCTCATTGTCAAATTAGGATTGGTCATTGCACTTCACAACAAGACTGATAATGTGGGGAAGAGTAGCCTAGATATACTAAGGTATTCAGAAACTGGGTGGCCAAAGTTAATGACAAATATTTGCTTTTATCAATTTGTAGATTACTTGATTTATTTTGTTGGACATGCTTCCAGGATTAATTTCTACATAGTGTGAATCCATGAACATACTACGTACGATATATATCAGTGTTGCTTGATCTTTATTGTTTTCCTCTTCAAACATGATGTGCCTATTAAATGTGAAGATTAAAGTATTTCTCAATTTTAGAAAAACTTACTTGAAGTATGTTTTAATATATTTTATTCTTATTCCATTTGCTGTATATTTTTCTTCAGGGACACCAATTATGCATGTATTATCACCCCTTTGTGTGTTTTCCACACCTATCATCCTCCCATTAATCCTTCAAAATCTTAAAAAACAAATTGTTCAGGTTTTTTGAGCCTGCCATCATTATTGCTATTTTTTTTAGCAGTCTTTCTACTCTTTTCTGCTTCTTTTTGATGTTTTGTTTACCTCTTACATATTTTCCCTTACCTCTGACAGTTTGGTGTTCTAATCTTTTATTCATTGTTTCTCTCTAGCTCCACATTGGACTTTTCTCCCATAAAGTCCCTATTTCCTCTAAATTCTCAAATTTTGTTGAAAATTTACAGCAAAATTTTCTGCTTCTTTATAGTATGCTTTTTATGGTATGGTTCTTCATCTATCTTTTTTTTTTATTTTATTTCTTTTTGAGACAGAGTCTTGCTCTGTCACCCAGGCCGGAGTGCAGTGGCATGATCTCAGTTTACTGCAATCTTCACCTTTCTGAGTAGCTGGGATTACAGGCACCTACCACCACACTCAGCTAATGTTTCTATTTTTAGTAGAGACAGGGTTTCACCTTGTTGGTCAGGCTGGGTTTGAACTCCTGACCTCAGCTGATCCACCCACCTTGGCCTCCCAAAGTGCTGGGATTACAGGTGTGAGCCACAGGACCCAGCCTTTCATCCATCTTTTTATTGTCCAGTTAAATTTCTCATTTTCTTTATAATTAAAAATGTATGCTTCATAGATTTGACAAGTTTAATTATTTTTTGTTACTAATACTATATATGGTAGTAGTAGTAGTAATATTTTATTGTTTTTTAAATTATCTTTGAACAGAGGGAATTCTTTCTGAACAAGATGTTTATGAATGAATTTTGTGGAGAAGGGATGAGTGGGTGGAAACGATGAGTGGAAGCTCTTCTGAGTACCAGGCGGGGAGTTTGAGAGTCTGTTTACCAACACTAACTCATTGAGTTGGTCCTGTGGGCAAAAACAAAATCCAGGAGAAAATAAAACATCTTTTGCTTACAGTAAAACTACATGATGCTACAGGAGTCAGATGCGTGTGTATGTGTGTGTGTGTGTGTGTGTGTGTGTGAGAGAGAGAGAGAGAGAGAGAGAAACTGAGACACAGAGAGAGAGACTGAGACAGAGAGAGACACGCACACAGAGAGAGGTAATTTGAAGTTTCAGGGCTGTTTGATTGCCATTCTTTCTTTAGCACCTTGCCCACAATGGGCCTCTGCTTCTTCAAAGATGGTGCTCCTTTGCTATCCAACCATAGTTTGCTTAGTATGCCATAGAGTCTAACTTGATTCCAAGGGGCTTGTACAATGAGTCTACGCATACTTCCTGTATCTTTCCAGCGAAATAATCAATGTGCACATCTGGCTGTGGCCCAAGGTCTTTAAGCTAGGTGTCTTTTTTGGCATCCTCTCTTACTGTCATTACCATTTTATTTCTCCTAGCAGCCCTTATTTATACATTGTGGTTTGGAGTTATAGGTGTTCCATAGACTCATCAAAATAGCATACCCCTTTCTGTTTTATGTTCTGCTTGTTTGCTTCAGTTCATTTTATAGAGGAAAAAGAAAAAAAGTTATGTTAATTTTTTCCATCTAAAAACTGGAAGAGCAGTGGCTTATGCCTGTAATCCTAGGACTTTGGGAGGCTGAGGCAGATATTCTTGAGCCCAGGAGTTCAGGACCAGCCTGCACAACATGGTGAAACCCTATCTCTACAAAATAATAACAATAATAATACAAAAATTAGCTAGGCATGGTGGCATATGCCTGTAGTCCCAGCTAGTTGGGAGGCTGAGGTGGGAGGATTGTTTGAGCCCAGAAGGTTGAGGCTACAGTAAGCCATGATCACACTACTACACTCTAGCCTGGGTGAGAGAGCATGATCTAAAAAAAGTAAAAAATAGATAAAATAAAAAATAATAAAAACTGGAAGAAGCCTCATAAGTAATAACGCTTTGACCATGAGGAGCTGAGTACTATCATGTGTGGTGGCCCATTTTCTAAGAGTGATGCCAACTTCAAGGCCTTTACTCAAGGTCATGTCCTCCAACTCCTAAAAAATATTAGATGGAGATGAACATTATAGTGAGGAGCTCTTCAAACTGTGTCTCTCACTCAAGGCAATTCTTATCCTTTATTCAGGAACCACATTTATAAGCTGAGTACAAATTATCAAGCTATAGTCATTTGAAAATGTTAGTCTACTTGTGTGTCCCTTAAAGATGATCAGATCAGCCAAGTCACAAGGTAAACGAGCAACACTCTGATAGTCTGGCCTTTTTTGTTTGTTTCTTTAGGCATATTTATTGTTTTGTTGTAATCTTTGTTGGTTATTTAGAGCAGATATGATCACCATACCCCAAGTATTCTGGAACACGTGAGTCTCTCCCATGGACATTTGTTCCATTTCATTGCATTGACTAAGGACTAACTAGGGGACAGGGTTGAAGGTTGTGATTATATAAAAGATCCTTTGATCATGTACATTCCATTTGAAGACAGCAATTAGACACATAACTAAAATAAGAAGAAAGTACCTAATCACTAACTAGTAAACTTATGTGGTTTAAATAAGAAAATTGCCTGGTAGGTAGAAAATCGCTAATACTAGCTGTTTTATTGATATTATTTTCTATCATCATCGTCATCATCATCATCACCATCATCAGTGCAAGGAGGTAATGACATAATTCTATGAATTGACAGAGGTGGATGAATTTGATTTGTTGCTAGATTGATTCCATGGATATTGACAATGACTGCAAATATGGTCCTTGGATAAAGGATAGGTCCTTGGATAAAGGAAAATCATTAGTGGACATACAGGGAGAACTGAAAGTGGAGAAGCAGGGATGTTTATTGTGCTGCTCTGTCAGGGTGCATTGTGGCAAAAAAAGAAAAAAGAAAAAAGAAAACCAAACCTGTTTCAGTATTGGGGCCCATGCATTGACCTTTTGGTTCTGTTTTATTCTTTCTATTTAGCTCACTTCAACTTGGTGTGTTTTCTTTAGCATTGCATTTGGCATCAGCCTGGTCCCAGTATAACAATTTTGAGAGGATGAGAGACATGGATGGAAATAACCCCTCTAAAGTTACTATGACTTTCTCCCATAATGTATTGTAATGTGGTGGTAATGATAGGTACACTAGCTTCTGTACTTGAAGTTAAAAGAAAATTCAGTTCTGTTTTCTTTTCACCATCCACAAACTGTTATTTGTAATAACAGAGGGAAGAGTTTTCTATAGCTAGCCTGTCAGTGGTTCCAAACTGGAAATAACATCCAACCACTAACTGCTGTTTAATTTTTTTTTTCTTTTTACTTTATTTCATGCATAACTATGTTTGCACAGCAGGGCGGCAAACATCTGAGGAAATGTCACTTGGAATAGCAAATAAGCTAGCAGTGCCATTATCTCTGCCTAAGGTTTTACCTTTGGTGTGTGTAGTTCTTATTTACTTTGGTGGGTTAATAGTCCCAGTTCACCAGAAAGACTTAATTTAAATAAAATGAAACCTGTGGGAAGATAAAAGGTAGCAAATGGCACTACTTGCCAAAATGTCAATTTCATACTTGTGGTACTTTATTTCTCTAGAATGGAAAGCACTTCTAAGAGAAGCCCCATCACCAAGAGCATTGTTGGCTGCTGAATGACTGGGGGAAGGAGGGAGGCCTGGTGAGAATTCAGCACAGGGCGGGGCCAGCAGAAGCCTAGATGCTCAGTGTATAATCTTTATATGTAACTAAACCCCAGACAGACTTCTTGTGTTTCTGAGGGATGCTCCTGTTTTCTCTCAGGGATTTCTATTTTGGGCGGTTGGCACAAAGAGACGTCAGCGGATGTTGGCAGAAACCATGTTTCTCTCCAGCTGCTCCAATGGAAATCATCATGTTACAGTGAGTCATATTTTTTCCTTTGCCAGTAGGGTTTTATACACCATCATCCCTCCTCTAAGACATGCCTAGTGACCAGGAGCAGGAGGAATTCTTGGACCTCTGAATTCATGGCCCTCTCCTTAAAGGAAGGGCCCAAACTCAAAGAAAAAGCTAGAGATTAAGACAGAATCATACTACTTCCCTCCATGAAGTTGATAGTTTTCTTGTATTGGAGCAGGATAGGGGCACAGATAATGGTATAGGGGTTCTTTTCTGGCACCTTCTATCATATTATTTGCCCTTTTCCTCTCCAGCTAACTCCTTGTACCAGAGAGAAAAGCAAAGCATTTAAATTTATGAGTAGTGATATAGTTCCAAGTCAGCATTTTAACTACTTTGCGTTTCAGTTTACACATCTGTAATACGTGAATGTAACCGCTTCCTCAGGATTGTTGAGAAGATGAAATTAGATAATTGAGTTTAGTGCATGTAAAATGTTCCCAGCAAAGTTCTGCTGGAGCTAAGCCTTTATAGATCCAAGATTCTCAACCTAAGATTTACCTCCAGAAGTATTTTGCTGGGAAAATTTTACATGCACCAAACTCAACTGCTGTATTCATAATAGTAATTTTTTTGTATAATATCTTTCTTCAAAGATACAACAGAGTATCTGACAAAAATTCAACTGAGGTATATTTCTTTATCCATCTTTCTTTATGCAAGCATGTAATTTCTTCCTATGATTTACTAGGCATAGGCATAACGACATTTCAGAATTATGCTCCAGTTACCATGATGGCGACAAGGCTGGATGATGTAGCACTTAATCAGGCGTAGTTCTGCCCTTTTAAATAGCTCACAGTCTGATAATATAATTTAATAAAACTATGTGTAATTCAAAATAAACTAACTGGAGTAGGGTGGAAGGGAGTGGTGAAGTAGGATCGAATGGGGTTTTTGAAGGAGCTAGTCTTTTGGACGGGCCTTGAATTACTTGGGGGCAATACATGTAAATATGTAGATATAGGAAGAAGCATGGAGATTTTGGGGAGTAGGTAAGTGGCTGGATACACAGGGCGTTTATTCTTTAGGTCTCTATTGAATTTTAGTGAGCATTCTCAATGAATGAGATCCATGAATTGAGACCCAATCAGAATTTTGAAATAGAAGGAAACAGTGAAATGCGAAATCTCTAGTAGTCATTCTGAGTTACTTTACCAATCACTAGTGTTTGACTCAGAGCAGAGGACACAGGTTAGCTTATGTCCCAGATAAGGAGGTTTTGCTAACCTTATGCAACTTTATTAGATGTGATTTAAGTGGGTAGACCTGGAGATCCACAGTACACATTTTAAACCATTTCATTGATGTTCAGAAGGTGATTTAGACAGGTTTAAAAGAGTTATCAAAAGAAATCAGATCAATCCTGCCTATCCTAGAAGTACTTAGAAACCCGAGGAAAGGAGCTAAGATGACAGTTCTTTTCTGAAAAATGCAGAGAGGGGCTATGCATTCTTTGGTGATGTGCTCCAGTAAAATGTTAACAAAAGGATGATTTTTACTCTTAAACCATCAACTGACTTTGGCCTGCAAAGCACCAGATGGCTTGCATTACTTGTAATGTGCTTTGGTGTGTCTCTGATGATAAATATGAAGGGTCCTTTAAGATACACAGAAATATTAAGCAACTAAACATGCTTTTTCCCCTCCCTTTGAAAGTTTAAGGAGTTGAAAGAAACATAAAGGCCTTTTAAACATAGGAAAAGTTATGTATGGTGAGATCAGTTTTGCTCCCACTACAATAAGCCAGTGACGACCTCTTCTTAGGGGAAAGAATAATTAAGTTTGAGCTCCAAAGGTTAGAACTCTAGCCTGGCACAAGAAAACAAAACTGAAATCACCTTTCACAATTCATCCTCAGTTCTCGGTTTGTGCCTCAATGGTCTCTCACAGTTTTGTTTGTTTTGTTTTGCTTTCCACCAAAAGTCATCATGTAGCAAGACAGGTTTTTTTTGTTTGTTTGTTTTGTTTTTTGTTGTTTTCCTGCTGTAAGCCAAGCATATTCTTATCACCAATTCTTCCGTTTCTTATTCCAGGTGCAAAGCCTTTCATAGCCACTCTAGTTAACATTGATGTCTACTCCCTCTGACCTCCTAATTCCAGGCCTCCTGCTACCCAACCACCCTATTTATGAGCTGAAACCCAATGCACACAGCTTCTGGGGTGGGTGGTCTTTAAGTACAATCTGATCTCATAACCAATGATGTATGTGCCCTGTAAATACCTTATTTAACTGATGCTGTCTTCCCTTAACATGAAGCAGAGAGCCTGGTAAAAAGTGAGAGCCCTGCAATATTTTCTGTTTGGTCCCTATGGCCAATGGGCTACGCTTAGAAATCACCGCTGTTTTCAACTGAAGCAGATAGCATATGACAAAGAGTTTCCCAGCATACTCTCCAAACTTGACCTGCCTCATAATTGTAATGTTGGTACAAAAAATTTAAAGAATCCCTTTATTTGTTGACTGAACAAGTATTTTATCCCAGGCTCTGTCCTAGGCTTTGGGGATAAACTGATAGGACAATAAAAGTGATAGGTGTAACCAAAATTTCAAACAGTAACTATAAAAAAGTGATATAAAAGAAAATAAATGATCCCTATTACTTTTAACCTTTGTCTTCAGATTCCTGGGCCTGAGAACACTCTGCTTTTAGAAGAGCAGCAAAAGATTGACTAAAAAAAAAAAAATAGGTAGAGCAGAGACAAATTATTTTAGGTGAATTCTGTGGTCTGTGAAATTGGTGGTAAACAGAAAATCGGGTCTTCCATTCAGGAGCAAAGACCACATAGACTAGAGCAGAGGAAATTTATCTGAGCAACCAAAAATACTCCTCAAAATGAGGATGGTCCTCAAAGGCAGAGTGTAATCAATCTACTTCTGAAGTAGATCAGTATGTCTGGCAATGTAAAATAAGATGTAAGTCTTTGTCTTATCCTTTCTTCTCTGAAGTTTCCATCTTCCAGGGAGCCTCGGGAGCTGGAATAATTTAGTAGAATAATCTCAGAATTCAGGGCCACACTGAACTGGGTTTTGCCCTGGCTGCAAATCCCTCTTCTACTACTAGTAGTTGTGCAGCTTCGGAAGGTTATTTATTATCTCTGAGACTCATTTTTCTCATTTATTTTTAAATAGCAGGTACTAATATTTAACTTACAGAATGATTGCTCTCTGTTTCTTCCAAGAAACCAGAATACTAGAACTTATGTCTGTAATGGAATTTCAGGAACCAGATGTCCCCTAGAAAGAGGGAGGGGCTAATCCATTTTTGCAGAATGCAGACTGAAGAGAAGGTGTGAGGGTAACCAGGTAACCAGGGGAAGTGGCATGCCCTAGGAGGCAAACAGAGCACGAGCACTAAATACAAAGTCAGAAATCAGGGAAAGGTAAACCAGAGATTATGGGTTTGGGAAAAGGGACCTGGAAGCCTTGCAGTTGCAACAGAGAGAAAGTTCTGTACCTTCTGTTTCAAGCAATCATGAACATTGATGGTTGAGAAGGTGAAGTACAAAGGAGAGTACATGATATGACACTCAAAACTACTTCCTTACCTACAGAGTTGCTGGTGCAGCCACTAACATTACAGACAATGTAAACATCTTTATAATTTAAAATACTTTTACACACATAATCTCTTGTGAAGTGTGGCCTTGGATGGTGGCCCAGATATCATTAAGGTTCAATTTCCCTCCATCTATAGTATGGAGTATAAAGTTCAGAAATTCAACTTGACTTTCCCAAGCTTCCACAATTAATATGATTTAAAAAACTTCATAGTTGAATAGAGTATCTTGTGTAAGTAGAATATTCTTCACACAATCAATCGTTTTGCAAAGCTGAATAACAGAATATCAGAAGGAGCTATAAATAAAATAAAAATTTTTGAACCACTCAAAAATTGCTGAAATCTGTGAGGTTAGAAATAGGAACCTATATTTAAATGATCACCTCCAGTAATTTTGAGACGGCTGCCTTGGAGTGGTGGAGAGTCATCTGGCTACAACTGTTTTACTCCACACATGTATCTGCACAGTGAGACCATGTTATAGAGACTAATTACTCACCCAGTTAGAGCTAAGCTGGGGCTGTAAAAGCTTTGAGTTTCCTCTTTAAAAGGCTATAAAAGTGACCTTGTTTTCACTCCTGTTTTCCCTGACATCTTTTTTTTTTTTTTTTTTTGCAGTTATTATCCAATATTTACTTTTAATAATTAAAAATATATTTTAAAAAGAATTAAATAATGTACAATCAATCTAGCCAATGATTTGATATAGAACCTGGGAACCTGATAAGTAAGTACAGTCTGATATTTTAATTTCTCACTTAAAGCATCATGTAAATAGCAAAAATCTTCTAAATTCTATTTCCAGCATAAAAGGCTAAATGGCAAAATAGTTTCATAACAGATCTTTCATTAAATATACAAGTAACTCAAAGAATTTAGGTAGTACAATTTCTTACTAACTACGACAACAGATAGTGAAACTTCTCACTTGAATTCTGGAGATTAACTGTGTGACCCAGGATGAGGGACTTATCTTCTCTAAGCTTCTGTTTTCTCACCTGTTAAATGGAAAACATTGTATCTGCCTCCCAGTATCCTAGGTAGGATTAAAATGGATTGTATTATAAATGTGCCTATGACTAAATTGGGAACATAACAGGTATTTGACAAAATTTAGCTGTGTTTGATCCACCTTTTAAAGATACTTGGAATAAAATCATTTCTTAGTGACTCTTTTAGTTACTGTATTTGTCTCATCCATAAATGAAGGTGGTGTTCAGAAAAAAAAAATTATCACTACAATCTCTTACAAAGCTAATGTTCTGTATATTTACTATTCTAGAAAATTTTTCATGTGATCTCTTACCAAAATTACTTTCGAGAAGCTGTATTTTGTCACTGAAAAGTCAATGGGAATTCCTAGGTAATCAATAACATTATCTTAAGAGCTTATTAGATATAATAGGATTTGCTTGCATCCAGTGAATTCCAATGTTAATAGGAAAACATTAAACCAAACTATGGTAAAAGTCATTCTTTGATAGAAAAGGAACTTCAATATCTTGATGGCCTTCTGTTTATTCTTAGAGGGCAGGAATTACTGTGCTATTGTCATATTGACACACCAGTTAATGAAACTCTTCAGAAAAAAATAGGGGAACTAGAGTTGTGTATTTATTCGATATTAGGTGGATTCTGGATTTGTTATCATAACAGTTTACTTTTATCGCAGTACCTATCACGGTGTCTGATACAAAGTAGACAGTTAACAAAAACGTATCAATGGAATTAATAAGTGCATTTTATTAAATTCCATTAATTGGTGTGATAGAACAGAACAAACATGAACTTGAAGTACTCCCACTTTAATTCTTTCATTCTTTCTTTCATTTTGTTTCTTAATTTCTTTTTATATTTCTCTCCCATTTCTTTCTCCTCCTTTTCCCCCACCAGCTGTTCAATACTGGTCTGGTCTCTGCTGTGATAGTGGGAATCACCAAAAGTGACCTCCAAAGGCCATGGAATGCCAACAAGCAGAAGAGGACCAGGAAAGTAACAGGGCCTCAGAATCGTATTTTCATCATTATCAATAGAACATGACAGATTCTGAGCCAATCTCTGATTTGGGCATTCAGTAAAAGGAAATTCTGCACGAAGAGTTATCTGCATAAAAACTCTCCTACAGGGAGTTAAATCAGCAAGCAAACATGGTTGATAAATATTCCCATCCCGTTGTTTGTACAAGAATGTAAACCACACCTAAAAGCACATTCCTTATTTTGTAGGGAAATATATGACGATGCACACTTCATCCCACTGTGCCAAGACTTATGCTTAAATTTAATTTCAGTCTTCTTGTTTTCTCCCTGTGCTGCAGTATGATTTCACAGTACATCCTCCCATCTGTTGAAACAGAGAAATGCTTGCATTTTGGGCTGAGATGACTAATATTCATGAGGAATGAATCCAAATCCAAACTAAATGCACATTTTTGCATTTGTCCAAACGTAGCTATGAATTATCTCAGGCTATCAATAGAAGAAGAAGAAAGTTGCTATCTGTAAATCCCTATTTGTTTTCCCAAATTGCAACCTTGGCAATGGGTGTGACAGAAATATGTTCAGTATTCATGGTAGCCTAACCTGCCAAGAGAGATAAAGCCACTTTGAAGTCCAGGGACGAGAAACTATACAGATTTTTACCCCAAACGGGCCTCAAGCCCTTCTCAGAGAGAAGTGGGCTAAAACAGCCTGCCTGTTTCCCAGCCTTCAGAATCAAGGAGATGGAGCCTGCTGGCTCCAGGAGGTAGCAGATTTGAACTTAGTAAAGGAAATGCACCTTAAACCACTCTGGCCAATAATGATGATGGTGATAATATCAATAAAATATTAACAGTAAAAGTTAATGTAGGAATAATAGCTATTATTAATGCTTACATTCATTAGGTGATTGGTGGATTCCAGCATTGTGCTGAGTCCTGAGACATGATTCCATTTCCTGACAACATCCCTGGGATGAAGACCGCAAAGCTCAGGAGGTTGAGTGATGAGGCTCACACAGCAAGGAGCAGGGCTAAAGTTCTGACCTCAACTCTGCTTCCCTCTGAAGCCTCTGCCATTTACCTTTCTATATTACCTGTGCTGCCTCTCTGTTTGCATTGTTACCTTTCTGTGATGAACCCCACCTTAGACCTCCTTTGGGGACAGCTCCTCCTAAAACACTGTCCACAGCAGCTGACCTCACCAACAAACAGCCAACACATACAATTAATGTCTTCTGGAGGCCAGGTAGAAAGAATGCCTTGAAAGAGATATGATTCTGTTGCAAAATAAACTGCACGTGTGAAATCCTTTAGCTTTAGCAAAATGTGCTCATACACCTTCTCTCATAGGAGTTTCTGTCATTACAGATGGGACTTGGGGGACAGCAGGTTTTCAGTATGATGTCACAGGAACTGACTCTGGCATTTCTTCTCGTGTTAAAGTCTCAAAGAAATTATTTTTTTCCCCAAAGCAAGAATTAGTTTACTCAGCCAGATTTTCTGAGCACCCACTTTGCGCTAGTCTTATGCTAGACACCACACATATATTTCCATTAATTCTAACAAATATATTAATTTTTTTTGTTTTCTATTATTTTGCCTGATGAGAAAAATTAGATAAGATGCATTAGGTACATGCCTGTAATCCCAGCACTTTCGGAGGCCAAGTCGAGCAGACCATCTGAGGTCAGGAGTTTGAGACCAGTCTAGCCAACGTGGTGAAACCTTGTCTCTACTAAAAAAAATACAAAAATTGGCCAGGCATGGTGGTGTGCACCTGTGATCCCAGCTACTCAGGAAGCTGAGGCAGGACAATCACTTGAACCCAGGAGGTGGAGGTTGCAATGAGCCGAGATTGTGCCACTGCACTCCAGTCTGGGCAACAAGAGTGAAACTCTGTCAAAAAAAAAAAAAAATACGTTAAGTAACTTGCCCCAGGTTTTAAGTCCTATTAAAGCAGTGCTTCACAATCAGAGGATATTATCATTCCCCTTCTCCCAAAAAAAACTTGACAATGTTTGGAGACATTTATGTTGTCACATATGGAGGGGCAGGGGACAGGGCTCACTATTGGCATCTAGTGGGTAGAGGCCAAGGATGCTGTTAAACATCCTACAGTACACAGAGTAGCCCCCCTAAAGGAAAAAAATTTTCCAGTATAAAATATCAATAGCACGGAATTTGAGATACCCTAGATTAAACTGAGTGATTTGAGAGCAGATTCTGCTCCCTGGCCCCTTTGACTGATGACTTAGATTCTCTTAGATGGACAGACAGACTCAGCTTTGAATCAGAGCCTTTGGCTGCTCTGCCATGGCAGTGTCTGCTGCTCAATGTCCTGCCACATGCAACAGCCTGGGAGCTGGGATCCTCTCTGCTCAGCCAGCTGGGCGTTCAGAATGTCCATGACTTAGAGCTCTGATGCTGCTGCAACTCATAAATCTCCCTATATTCCCACATTTTATAAAAGGTGCATCAGGAAACATTAATGGCCTAGGAACTTTGGGGTTCTAAATACTCAATATTCAGAGAACCCCATTGCTGAATGAAATTTTGGCTTGAGGAATGGCCACAAAGTGGGCTTCTTTTGACTGGTTCATGACTCGAGGAATAAGGAAAAGGGATTACTCATTTCTTTTCTGGAATATAGGCCAATTTCTTTAGGCAAAAGAATAAGGAATTCAGAGAAGCTTCTCTGAATGGAAAGAAAGGTGGAAAGCTGGCCTGTGTTTATGGACCATCAGGACACCTGGCAATTTTAAATCAAGAGGTACTATTCAGTTATTTTAAATCAATAGATGTTTGCTGGAGCAAAACTTAAACTGATAGTGTAAAGACCTGGGATTTGGACCTTTGCTGAGACTTAACCCGTTTTCTTATTCACTGAAAAATTATACTGTTAAAACACTATTGCATGCATGTCAGACTCTGAATAAGATTTGGGCTATATACAAGTTACAATTTTGTGGGAGGGAAATGAGAAATTAATATTAAAATAGGACAGAAAGATACCTAGTTATGGCAAAGAGGAATGGGAGCCAGTAGGGGAGGGGACAAGGAAAGACATTTCAACAGAGAGAATGGCATGTGGAAAGGCCTTAAGGCAGGAGGCAGCACAGGAAGTTTGAGAATTGAAAGAAGTCCAGTGTAATTGGAGCACAGAAAGCAAAGAGAAGAGATGTGAGAGTGAGCTGAAGAGAAGGGGGCAGTGGGGAGGGCAGGCAGGTTCTACTGAGAGTCTAGATACCCACTGAGATCAGTGCAGCACCACCCAAGGACACTAGATTCCATCTGAATTTCAGAAAGCAGGGAAAAGTACAGAGAGACTGATTAGGACGTTGCTGCAATAGGGTCAGAGAAGGGCAGATGGTCTTTTGACTAGTTCTGTAGCAGGGAATATGCAGACAAGTGGATGGATTTTGTACATACTTTGGTGGCGGGAGGGCAAGGAGTCGGTGATGGATTAGCTGTGACAAGTCAGGGAGATGGGGTGAAAGGATACTTGCCAGTCTAAGCGACTGAGTGGATACCATTTCCCAAGACTCTGCAATTCTCATCTTCCTCATCTGTAAAGTCAGAAGAAAATTCTTATCCTTTCTCCCTTACAGGGTTATTTGAAGGACCATGTGATATAACAAATATACGAGGGTTTTCTGGACTATAACTGATGATAAATATTTGATCTACAAGATGACCGTTTATAATCATTATTGCAGCATATTCATCTCCATGGCTTTGTTATCAGTCTCCGTGTTCTGTGAAACACCATTGCTAGCTCAATGATATCACTTTGGTGCCTTACAGCTTCCCGATTTCACAGTTACAGGGAGTTTACAGAGAATATAAAATGGCAAGGGGGAAAAGTTGTGGCTTCTTGTTTCTCTAGTGTAAACTTGGCTTTTAAGTCTTGAAATCTACTCTGATTGCCATGAGAAACCCTGAACCAGCCCAGTTTCATTGCTGACATGCTTGGGGAATTGGAAATAGACAATGGAAACTGTTTCTCTTGCATTGTTTTACCAAGTTGCCAAAGAATGGCTGCGCCTCACCGATCTCAGCCTGGTAATTATCCAAATGGCTTTGGGTCACCAAAACTACAGGAAAGAGCCTACTGGCTTGCTGCTGCTCCAGGGCTCCAGGGCTCCAAAGATATGGCCTTTTATATCCCTTTGCAGCCTCAGAGACTGTGACAATGATTGAATGAGCCCAGCGCAAGTTATAAGGAAAATGTTTTAGGACCAATATCAGGAGACCTAGGCTCAGCCCCAGCCCTGCCACTTATCAGGAGACCTAGGCCCAGCCCCAGCCCTGCCACTTATCAAGAGACCTAGGCTCAGCCCCAGCTCTGCCACTTATCAGTTATGTCACCTTAGGGAATTCACCATGAGAAGTACCAGTTTCCTTGAGCATTATTTGAGGACAGAGTTAATTGATCCATTTTAGAGTTGTGAGAAGAAGATAAGATAACTAATACAGTTTGTAAATTGCAAGATGAGAAAATTCAATAGTTGGATAAATAAGATGCATGATATCAGTAATAGTTCCATGGAGAAGAAAGACATCAGTCGATCGATCGATGATAGATATGTATGTATACACTCACAGATATGTTTCTCACTTGGGTGAGGGGATAATATTTGTTTGGAAAATTATATTAAACTAGAAAATTAGTGACTCATTTGTCCATCAGTATACGTTTTAAAACTATAATCTCCATCTGTGAAAGTACAACTAACATAACCTGACTGTATCTTAGAATGCTCCAGAACCAGAGGTTACTCATCTTGGAGATTCCCAATCCTGTGTACTTTTTAGGAGGGGTCACTGAGGGCAGCCACCTTCTGGATGAAACCTGACTTGTTCCTGGTAATCCAGTCAGGCAGTGGTGGTTTGGAGCTGAGGCCCAGAGACCTCTGAGTCTTTGTTCTGAACTCTTTTTACTCAACCACATGCCCTCTCAGGAGTCTTTCTATTTCCTGCCAAACAGCACAACCCTCCTTGGGAAGGCGAGTCAGGGGCCCAGACTGCTGCTGGTGATGTTGGGGGCAGTAGGCTAAAGGCAGGAGGGAGTATTTCACATTTATTGCATTCACTGCTCAGGCCAGGCAACATTACAGATTCAATTCATGTAATTGGAATTTTTTTCCCTTTAAAAATAATGACCTCAGCATTTAGGGTCATTACTTTGTACTATTCATAGTTACTCAGTTTTATTTTGCTTCAGTTGTGAAATCAAGCAAACCAGCTCTATCACTTTTCAACAGAACAAGGAAGCCAGTGAGTATTAAAAGAACTGTGGATTATTCCATTTGATAAGAGAAAGTCCTTTCTGGGACACCAGCTAGTCACCCCAATTCTGTTTTCTCTTTGGTGGATGAAAACAGATGTCAGGGAAAGAAGATGAACATAGTGTCATTCTCTGTCAAAACATCTTGAAGATTTTTCAAACATTTTGGGTTTGTTAAAATTCAGACTGCATAGTGCCAAGCAGTTTTGCTTAATTTCTAAACCCCTGAGTATTTAAAGGGAAATTTAATCGGTGTTTTTCTGAATCATTTCATTTAATTCATCAGTGTGCTGTTTCATAAGAGCCATTTGGTGCCAAAAAGGTTCATCTGTGCCAATTTAGGAATTTTACTCTGGAAGACTTCAAGGTCTAAGAGCAGAAAACACAGCAGGGACCTGGGTGTTCTAGACTCTCACAAATCGAGAAGTAGAAAAGGCTGCATATCTTATGGTTCTAACTCCCTGAATTCTCTAGATGGGAAAGGTCTAGATGGGAAAGGTCAAGTTAATTCCAACAACCAGCAAGAAAAGTGGACTCTCAATTCCTAAATCTGCCAAGGCATTTCTCTCTTTGTTTTCAGAACAACTTAAAGGCCTGTGATGGAGAAAAGTGAATTTACACATTTAGCAGCGACTTGCTTGTTAGTATGAATGTTTTTTTAATATAAATATAATACGTAGCAACTAATATTTCTAAAATATTCTGCTGTAATTAATCAGCATAACTGTGCTACATTGCTGTGGAAAAGCTTTTGCTTCCTCGGAGGGAGAGCCCATGTTTCACAGGAGAGAGTGGGATCCTAAAGATGAAAGTTTACTGATGCTATCCCTCCCCACCTGCTCTCCTCCCACAAACTTGGTGGTAACCTCTACAGTCAGCTTGTTTCTGTGCATTAAAGGCCACAGTTCAATAGTTCAACACACACACACACACACACACACACACACAATTTGTAATGCTACCTGTATATTATAAGGACATTTAGAACTGAATATTGGGAATAGGCTAATTCTGTGAGTCTGACAGCTTTGAGGTGATTGTACAGCGAAGATACTGGGATTTAGTGAGGTTAAGTAACTCATCCAAGGTCACCTAGCTAATAAGTGGCAGAACTGGATTTGAGCAGGGACATGTAAAAAAGTACCAGTTATTTCCATTTGCCATTCTGCTTTCTGCAAACAGCTTTGGTACTTGGTTCTAAGTAAAGAGAAGTAATGCAATCACATGAATAATGTTCAAACCTGATTAAAGGGAGCTTAGGTATAGTTTTCAGGTGAAGAACTTTTAGGCTCCTTTAATATACAGATAGAATATGTCCTTCATTTTTAGGTAGAATTTCTATAATAATGCAAATGTGAATCATGAAATTCCAGAATACTAGATGATTAAGTGTCTCATAGGACACATTAAGAGGCCTGATTAGGACTGAATTCTTGCTGAATTCTTCTTGCAAACATCGGCTCATGGACTATACTCACAGCTCAATTCTCAATCCCAATAAAAGTTGCATGCTTATTTTGTTCACTTTTTCATTCCCACATTCATAGATTCAGTCACTTATACTTTCATTTATCCATTCACTTACTCCTCATTAATTAATTCACTCGTTTGAAATAGTCAAGAGCAATTTCCCAGTGTGAATAACACTGAACTATGCTAGCTCTTCAGAAACAACCAATATTCGTAAACTATGACTTTGTCTTCAAAGGGATCATTTCTTTATACATTAAGTATTAAATGCCTACAATATTCTAGTACTTGGTGAGGTCCTAAGGATCCAGCAATGAACAAAGGCAACTGTGGCTACCATCTTCATGAAAAGAATTCCATTGGAAAGGCAAGTCTGTTGCCCACAAATGTGTAAACAATGGCAGCAACAAAGAGACCAAGGCTTTGACATGAATGAATGTCTGTGATGGTGAGGGCCTGGAGAGGACTTCACTAAGCAGATGAAAACAAAGTTGGACTTCAAAAAGCTGCAATTCTAGAATGACACTGACCTCTCAGGGAATGAGTTGCCCCCCACTGCCACTTCTCTGATGGTGATCACAAAGGCTGGAAAGAGCTCCTTTGTGCGGAGGAGGAAAGTGGCTGTATGCTGCCTCATAGCAGAGAGGTAAAAGCAAAGTTCTGGGGTAAACTGCCTGAATCTCAACAGTATCATCTGGACCTAGTCACTTCATCACTCTGTACCTAAGTATTCTCGCCTTTCAGATGGAGCTAAAAGTGATACCCACCTTGCAAGATGGCTGTAAGAATCAAATGATTTGAAAAATGCTAATATTCACCTTCAGCAGTAAAGCTTTTATTACATTTAAGTGATTGTTTTTCATATTATTCTCATTATAACTCTTCTTTGGAACTTGCTTTTTCTATAGGAAATGTACGTGAAGCCCCTACAGGCCTTCCCTAACCTGTGGATGGTTATGTTGTAGAATATTATTATAATTCAGTTAGAAGTCATATGTAGAGGATTTTCCATAGAAACAGCATGCAAACGATGTCCAGGCTTCTGTGACAACCTGTGAGATCCTGTAAAACTCCACAATCCTGGAACAGAAAATAGTTCCAGAATTAGAAGCAGGGCCAGTAGCTGGCCACTTTCAAGGGTGGTGCCATGGGAGGACCTGGGGTCATGAACAGGGTGAAGCAGCGGTTTCTGTGGTTGGCAGCAGCCCTGTCACGGGCGTGGGAGCTGTTCAGCCAGAACTACACCCACGTCAGTGAGCTGCAAACTTTCTCTTGCTTTGGTTTGTGATGACAAATTTCAGGGGTAGCATCTGTTGTTCATCAGGAATTCGGGGAGAAGAAGATTTGTTCTCTTCCTGTAAGACTCGGGATCTGAAAAGCATCACCTCTCTGGACAGATTCACAAGCCTAGTTCCTAAGCAGTTTGTCAGGTGAATGCTTCCATGCTTCCTCTGTAGGCCCATAAGCACCACAAATGCAGGGACCTTGTATGTTCTGTCCTGTTGCAGCTTTGATGACCAGCATATGTTCTCACACATTATAGGTCCTTAGTATATATTTGGCAAATAAATGTTAAGTAAGTTCTCATTTAGCTACCATCAGCCTTGTAATTATAAGGAGACTTTATCAGCCGAATTATAGAGGAAGGACATTTGCCGTGTTCGGTGCACATTAGAGAAATGGGTGACTTGCAGGCCCTGTTCTTTATCCAGTGGATGCTTAGTAATCCTCAGAATCAATCTCAGACAGCTCCTCTTCCAGAAAACCTTCTACTATACCATCTGCCTCCAACAGAAGCTGGGATGGATACTTTGAAACTATGCTGTGATTATTTCTGTCATTGCCCTGCATAACTTTATTTTTTGCTTATATCATAAAATGGGAACCCCCTGAGATTTATTCCTCTTTGTAAGCCCAACATCTAATCCAATGGCTGGTACAAAGTGCTTAAATGGTATAGGCAGAATAATATCTGCCTCTGCCTCCAAAGATGCCCTTATTTTACTCTCTGGAGCCTGTAAATATCTTAGGTAAAGTAGCAAATGAAATTAACTTTAAAATAATAAGAATATCCTGAGTTGGGCCCAATATAATCACAAGGGTCTTAAAAGTGGAAGAGGAGACAGCAGAGAGTGATGTGATGTGAGAAGAACTTGCGTCTCCATTGCTGGCTCTGAAGATGGAGGAAAGGGGCCATGAACCAAGGGATGCAGTCAGCCTCTGGAAGCTGAAAAAGGTGGAGAAATTGACTCTCCCCTAGATTCCCCAAAAAAACATGCAACATTACCTTTATCTTTATTTTAGTCTCAGAGACTCATCTCAGACTTCTGACCTACAGCACTATAAGATAATACATGTGTATTATTTGAAGGTACTAATCTGTGGTGATTTGTTACAGTAAACTACTACAACTGGGATCTTCAAATTTACCATTTGAGATGTTAGGTAATAATATGTAATAATATTAGCTGTTACCTATTAATAAGACCTATTAATAATAGGTTAATTAATTAATAGTTATTAATAAAGGTCAATTAATAGTTAATTAAATAATAGGTTAATTGTTATTGATAATAGGTTAATTATTTACTAGTTAATTAATTAATAGTTAATAATAGGTTATTAATTAATAATTAATAGGTTATAATATCTAAAAATACCTAGTGGGCAATAACATAATAATGCCTACTGTAACTTTATAACATACTTTAAAAGCAGGAAGTGTGATGCCTCCTGCTTTGTTCTCTTTCTCAAGGTTGTTTTGGCTATTCTGGGTCTTTTGTTGCTCCACATGAATTTTAGGATTTTTTTCTATATCTGTTAAAAAATGGCATCAGGATTTTTATGGAAATAATATTAAATCTGTAGATCAGTTTGGGTAGTATGTAAATTTTAACAATATCAAGTCTTCCAGTCTATGAACACAGGATGTATTTTAATTTATTTGTATCTTCCTTAATTTCTTGCATCAATGTATTTTAGTTTTTACTGTACAAATCTTTCACCTCCTTTGTTAAACTTATTACTCAGTATTTTATTCCTTGTCAGTGTTCTTATAAATAAGATTGCCTTCTTAATTTTCTTTTCAGACAGTTTGCTAGCATATAGAAACACAATCCTTTATAATACTAGCAACAAACTCTGTCAGCTTTTGTCCACCTAGAAATGTCTATTTCTCCTTCATTTTTGAGGATAGTTTTACTGGATGTGGAATTCTTGGTTGGCAGTTTTATTTTTCTTTTGACACTTTAAATGTATCACCCTACTGTCTTCTAACCTCCATGGTTTCTGATGAAAAATAAGCTATTTATTTTATTGATTAATAATGGGTCCATGAAATAGTATCCCAGGGAGTAATTCTCAGGTTCCCACATGCCCATGTAAGAATAAATTCCAATCTCTCAGGTCCCTCTCACTTGGTTTTCCAGGAATTCACAAGTGATTATACCATTGTTTGACAGGTGAGTCCTGCTTGTTTCTCTCTCATTTTGCTGAGGGCATAATTTAAGAGCATACATTTTTGGACTGTGGAATGATACAAATGCCTTCAGAAAGAGTGTTAATGCCATCAGGGTAAGTGCCATAAGGAGTTGCCCTCTCCAGAGACTATACCTTTTCCTTAGCGAGTGATCTTAATAAAGAAATGTTCTATGGATCAACGAGTCAAGGGCAGGACCATCTATGTCTGCCGTGATGTGGCCAGGCTGATATTTTTTTCATGTCATTGCCGCACATGTCAGAGTGAGCAATTTCCCAGGCCACTGTGATTCTTTAAAATGAATTGGCTTCTCCTTTCTAGGATCATGCTTAATCAATGTATTGAACTCCCAAATAAACATGACCTCCCTTCACCACATAGATGCTGTCAGGCCCCTGTGCTGAAGCAGTACTGTCAGCAAGGCTCACATTTAAAGCCCTGAGTCTGGTGATGCTGGTATTGGTAAAACTCCTGCAGATCCTTGCTCCCACTGAGGTGCTTCTCCAAGATGTGTGTGTGTGAGGGGTGGAGGTAATGATCCAACAATTCTAGGGTTGAGTAAGTCAGGTCAGATCACTGAACCCCATTCTGATCAGGCTCCTGAGGTGCCATTCACATTGCCATCCCTCCTGGACACCAGCCAGCACAGAGGGCTATGACAGGACAGCTTTCAGTATCTCAGACTTCAGGACCTAACCCAACATTCCAGATCAACCTTCCACTCTTCTGCCCTTATGTCAGTGCAGGGGCCGGTTGGACATCCTCAGAGTAACTTTAGTTTCCAAGGATTTCAGTGTTGTTGATCTAACTCAAACTGTCTCTCTACCTTTGAATCTGAAAAAAGCTAGAAGCTGAGTCTGTATTTCTTCTTTTCTACACGACCTTGCACTCCTTATGCAAAAATCCTCCTAAACTCTGCGTTCTAACTCACTGGAGGAAGCAGCTTCTACAAAGCTCTCCCACTCCTGTCCCCCCACCCTCACACACACAAACACAAATACAGACACATTAATATACACATACAGCTCACAGAAAAGTTAGTTTGCAATCTTTTGTGTACATAATTTAAAGAAAGCCATTCTATAATAAAGAACATTTTCTAATATGTAAAAACAAGCGGTTTTATTTAATGGCAGATTCTTTTTTTGAGTAAGTCATTCTCATCCAATAATGCTCTACATACATGTTGCTAGACTGATTGTTGAATGTGTAGATGAACAGGGGAAACCCCAAGGATATTGGGAGAATTGGAAGAAAATGGAGCTCTTTAATGAAGCTCATTTGGGGAAGACAATTTGGATTGCAGAGGGGTGGATTCAGGGATTTGTTTCTTTAAGTCTTAATCTGTTTTCTTTTGCTATAACAGAATGCCAAAGAGTGGGTAAATTGTTAAGGAAAGAAGTTTATTTGACTCATAATTCTGGAGACTGGGAGTCCCAAGATCAGGCAGCTACAGTTGGTCAGCTTTTGGTGAGGGCTTCATGCTGTGTTATAACCTGGAAGACAAGTAAGAGGAAGCGGGCACGTGCAATAATGAAACATGAGAGGAAACCTTGCTTTATAACAACCTGTCCTCTTTATCTCAAGAACTAATTCATTCTCACGGAGTAGAAACTGACTCACTACCATGAGACTGCATTTATCCCTTCATGAGGGCCAATCCCTTGTGACACAAACACCGAGTACAGGTCCCACCATCTCTCAACACATTTATACTAGGAACCAAGCCTCAACAAGAGTTTTGGTGAGGACAAATCATCTTCAAACCATAGCACCATCTATATTGATAATCAAAATGTCAGTCATTCAACAACATGAGTAAATTTGTTACCCAGGAAAAGGGACAGTTCAGTGGGATAGGGGAACCAGCAGCAGTGACCTAACTGACTCCAGAGAAGGGCTAATAACATGCCAAATGGCTCACTTTCTTTTTCACTCTACTCTCCCCCAAGTTAAAAGATATAAATGATTGACTATCAGGATAATGAGAAGCAGATTTGCCTCTGCTAATTTCCAGGATATGGAAGGCCTTTAGAAAAAGCCTCATAAGACATTACTGAGTGTTAACAAGACTCACCTCCTTGATAGAGGGCATATGTAGGATGCAGAAGGACAAATCTCTGCGCCAGTATGGTGGATGCCGCAAGAAAGGACAAAACTTCACAGATAATACCTGTAAATTTACCATGTGGTCTGTTAGATGAGGAACCTTCTTCTTTTGTTTTATATGTCAGAGACAGGGACCAGTAAAATGCAGTCTACCCTCCTTCAGTCTGTAAATGTATGCATCCTTTCTTTAGAAGAGAGCTGGGGCCTGTCTAGAATATCTGTCTCTCTCTGCTCTGAATAGAGTCATGGGGTGCCTGTTAGAACCCTAAGACTTCTCTGAATGAACAATTGAGTTATAATTGCTGAGGGTGCATAGAAACAGTAATTGAATGCAAAAATCAGCTTCATGAGATTAACTTAGTATAATCCAGAAGCAAAAAGCAAAAGGCAAAGAAGGTTCTCCCTAGAAAGAGACCTGCCTCTAGATCATGAAGCAGGGCATGCAGGAAAACTTGACTGAGCAGGGAACAGTGGCAAAGACAAGGAGTCTGGAACCTGGACTTCCTCTTACTAAACCTCAGGAGCTCCTTGTCAGAAGGTGGCATCTGCCTGCCTGCCTGCCTGGCAGAGATACAAGATACACTACAGGGGCTGACCTCCCTCAGAAACGGCTGACTGATTTGTTTGGCCAGGACGGAGTGGAAATAACTTCTCCAGGTAGCTGTGGTGGAGACTGAACAGGGCCATAGCACCCCACAATTATAATGGTTGTCTTGTGGTGCCAAGTGGATACAGGGACCTATGTCATTTATCAGGGACCTCTGACACATAGGTAAGATTAAAGGGAAAATGAACTTTGCCTTATGGCTATCTCATAGCATACAAAGAACAAGAATGCATATAGAGTGTCACTGAGTATCAGGATTGGAACTGGTCTTAAAGATCTCATCCTCTGGCCGGGCACGGTGGCTCATGCCTATAATCCCAGCACTTTGGGAGGCCAAGGTGGTCAGATTGTCTGAGGTCAGGAGTTTGAGACCAGCCTGGCCAACATGGTGAAACCCCATCTCTACTAAAAAATAAAAAGGAAAAAAAAAAGCTGGACATGGTGGAAACCGCCTATAATCCCAGCTACTTGGGAGGCTGAGGCAGGAGAATCGCTTGAACCTGGGAGGTGGGGTTGCAGTGAGCCGAGATCATGGGGCCACTGCACTCCAACTTGGGTGACAGAGTGAGACTCCATCTCTAGAAAAAAAATCACATCCTCTACATTTTCCATTCTGTGATGGAAAAACTGAGCTTGAGAGGAGAAAACACTTAGACTACCCCTTTTGTTAAAGTGTGTGGACTGTTTGGACACTCTGAACAGTATTTGCCAATGCCCCTAAGTAGGGTTACTCTCAAAGTATACTTTTTGCTTTAGTCTGTTCTCACATTGCTATAAAGAAACACCCTGAGACTGGGTGATTTTATAAAGAAAACAGTTTTTAATGGCTCACAGTTTTGCAGGCTGTACGGGAAGCATAGACGCTTCTGCTTTAGGGGGAGCCTCAGGAAGCTTCCAATCCTGGAAGGCAAAGAGGAATCCGGTGCCTTACATATTAGGAGCAGGAGCAAGAGAGAGAGGGAAGAGGTACTACTCGCTTTTAAATGACCAGCTCTTATTAGAACTCACTATTGCAAGGACAGTGCCCAGTGGGGTGGTGCTAAACCATTCATCACAAACCTAGTCCCACGATCCAGTCACCTCCCACCAGACCCCACCTCCAACAGTGGGGATTACAATTTGACACAAGATTTGGTGGGGACACAGATCCAAACCATATCACTTTGGAAATGCATTTTATCCCTTAGAAACTGATTCGTTGTTGCAATGCAACAGGCGAGCAAAAGGCCAAGGGATTGAAAATACACTAAGATGTATTCTACACCATCAAGTTTCTTGCAGTATAAAAGAGTGATAAACTCTGGCATGGAATAATAAATGCTGTAGAAGAACATGTGTATATTTAATTTATTCTTACAAGAAATGTATGAGACGTCTATATTTACCAAACTAGGATCATGGTAATATTCCTTACAGTTGGAGCTTTCAGCTAAGGTATTTTCAGATGAATAATGTATTACTATAAATAATTTAGATGCTATAATAAGAAAAGTAGCATATGAGGCAAAAGAGAGAAAATAACTTTAAGTAAATTTAACTTTTACTATTATAATGAAAAAAACTACATTGTGAAAATTTTAAATATATTATGAATGTTATCAGTTTTACATATAGCTTACTTTTCTTTGAGTAGGCCAACTCATAGTGCCTAAATTAATCATGCTGAAAATTAGTGTTACCCTCTGTCTTAGTCCATTTCTGCTGCTATAATAAAATGTCATACCTTGAGTAGCTTATAAGCAACAGAAATTTATTTTTCATCATTCTGGAGGCTGGAAAGTTCAAGATCAAGGCACCTGCAGATTTGGTGGTAGAAGGGGTAAGTGGACTCTGTGTGCTCTCTTTTATATAGAAACAAAACCCATTCATGGAGGGAGGGTTCTACCCACATGACCTAATACCTTCCAAAGACCCCCTCCTATGACCATCACCTTAGCGATCAGGATTTCAACATGCAAACTTTCCAGGGGACACAAACATTCAGACCATAGCACCCTCTGTGAATTTTTGCACGCAGAAAACATTCTGGAAGTGATTATGTGTTATAATTTGAGTTTGTCTTCCCTAAAACTCACTCAGAAATGTGATCACCAATTTGGTGATCTTGGGAAGTGGGGCCTAATGGGAGGTATGGGGTCATGGAGATGGGTCTCTCATGAATGACTCACTGACATTCTTTTGGTAATGAGTGAGTTCTCGCTCTGGGGAAAATGGATTCGTTTTCACAGGGATGTTGCTTTGAGAGTGGGATGTTAGAAAGCCAGGACACCCCTTGGGCTTTGCCTGTTTGCACATGTCTGCTTTCCCTTTGACCTTCTCCAGCATTTTAAGACACAGCGTGGAAAGTCCTCACCAGAACCCAAGGAAATATTGCTAACATGCTTCTTTTACTTCCCAGCTTGGAGTATGTGAGCTAAATAAGTCTCTTTTTTTAAAAAAAAATAAATTATCCAGCCTCTGGTATTCTGTTATAGTAACACCAAATAGATATGACATTAAGTTAATATAATGAGAGTAATCTGCAGTTGGTTAATTATTCAGTAAACCAAATCAACAAATATTTTTTGTAGCCCACTGTGGTGTGTGTGTGTGTGTTAGTGAGGGGATGGGTGCTGATTGAGGGGAAAGATGAGCTGAGTGTGTGTGTGTGTGTGTGTGTATGAGAGTGTGTGTGTTGGTGAGGGGGTGGGTGCTGAGTGAGGGGAAGAACGCGTAAGTGTGTGAGTGTGTGTGTGTGTGTTGGTGTGGGGGTGGGTGCTGAGTGAGGGGAAGAGTGAGGTGTGTGTGTGAGTGTGTGTGTGTTAGTGTGGGGGTGGGTGCTCAAGACGTGTGTGTGTGTGTATGAGTGTATGTGTGTGTTGGTGTAGGGGGGTGAGTGCTGAGTGAGGGGAAGAGCGAGGTGTGTGTGAGTGTACGTATGTGTGTATTTGTGTGTTGGTGAGGGGGTAGGTGCTGAGTGAGGTGAACAGTGACCTGAGTGTGTGTGTGTATGAGTGTGTGTGTGTGTTGCTGAGGGGGGTGGGTGCTGAGTGAGGGGAAGGGTGAGCTGAGTGTGTATGAGTTGTGTGTGTGTTGGTGTGGGGGGTAGGTGCTGAGTGAGGGGAAGGATGAGCTGAGTATGTGTGTGTATGAGAAAGTGTATGTGTATTGGTGAGGGAGGTAGATACTGAGTTAGGGAAAGGATGAGTTGAGTGTGTATGAGTGTGTGAAAGAGTCTGTGTTGGTGAGGGGGTAGTTGCTGAGTGAGAAGGATGAGTTGAGTGTGTGTGAGAGAGTGTGTGTGTTGGTGTTGGGAGTGGGTGCTGAGTGAGAAGGATAAGCTGAGTGTGAGTGTGTGTGAAAGAGAGTGTGTGTTGGTGAGGGGTGGGGTGTTGAGTGAGGGGAAGGCTGAGGTGTGCGTGTGAGCATGTGTGAGTGTGTGTGTGTCTTGGTGAGGGAGTGAGTGCTGAATGAGGCGAAGAATGAGGTGTGCATTTGAGCGTGTGTGAGTGTGTGTGTGTCTTGGTGAGGGAGTGAGTGCTGAATGAGGTGAAGGATGAGGTGTGCATTTGAGCGTGTGTGAGTGTGTGTGTGTTGGTGAGGGGGTGGGTGCTGAGTGAGGGGAAGGATGACGTGTTCGTGTGTGTGTGAGAGTGTGTGTGTGTTGGTGTGGGGGTGGGTGCTGAGTGAGGGGAAGGATGAGGTGTGCATGTGTGTGAGAGAGAGTGTGTGTGTGTTGGTGTGGGGGGTGGGTGCTGAGGGGAAGGATGAGGTGTGTGTGTGTGTGAGAGAGAGTGTGTGTGTGTTGGTGTGGGGGGTGGGTGCTGAGTGAGGAGAAGGGTGAGGTGAGCACAGATCAGAATAAGGCCCAGAGTGCTGCTGAATACAATATTATGAGGCAGCCTCAGTGATCTCCACTGTCATGTGTGACTGCTAACGAAGAGATCTCATGGCCAATGCCACCTTAAGGTCTCCAGACGAGAGGGACTGATGTGTTTACACAGGTCGTCACACCTTTGACCCCCTTCTCTTACTCTGTCCAGAGCAATATAAAGTAATCCCTGTACGTTGGGGAAAGCCTCAGCCCTCATTCTCGAAAGCCATGCCCTTCATCCTGTATGTAGCACACATTCTGACCCCACCTTGTCAGCCGGTATGACCCTCAAGTACGGGAAAATAATAGGCTGAGGAAACAGGTTATAACTTCCCAACATTGGCTCCATGTGGAACTGAGATCATACTCTGCCCTCACGTGGTTAAGGGAGCCTTATTAATGTCAGCAGAAGAACAGGACATGAAAATTACATCTCTACGTATGCTGGGGAGCTGAGGAGTTAGACAACATTCCCATAGTAGCTCTGGAGGGGCCCTTATAAGCTGTTAAAAACTTATTTTCATGGAAGCCGGGAGAGGATGAAGATTGGTGTATTTTTAGTTTCTTCAAAGTTGCTTTCTCAAGCAAAATCAGAGAATAAGTCTCATTTTGTATTAAACTGTCTCCTAAATTTTAGTGTTTGACTTAACTATTGATACTTAAATCAATTTTATATATATACATATGTTTATATTATATATATATGAATGTAAATATCTTCCTTTATATATTATAAATTTTAGTGTTTGGCTTAATTATTGATTTTTAAATGATAGATATGTATATTATATTATATATACAAATATATTATATATACAAATATAAATATCTTCGTATATATAATATATATAAATGTAAATATCTTCCTTTGCATTTCAGAAAACTACATTGGCCTTCATCTTGCTGTCCCTAAGTGGCTGCCACTCACAACATAGTCATAGTTTTAAGTTTATTTTTAAAGATAAATTTTTTCTTACACTTTTGGAAACAACTACTACTTTGTAATATAGCACAATCCTATATAAACTGATATAGTTACACAGTATTTTATGATATATATACACACATATATAGCATCAACATTCTTTAGTATTTCACAAAACATACTATAGAATTGCCTGGTAATTAGCAAGCTAAACAAATTTGAGAACCACCAGTCAAACAGAATGTTGGTTCAAAGAGTTGTCCCTCCAAATCTCTCCACTTGGTCCTGTCCAGCTTAGTTAAAAACACGGGTGAAATGGGCATATTTGCTGCCTGCACTGGTGTTATGTATCCACTGACTTAGGTGACTATCAGCAAAATTGTCTGCAGGTGCATGCCTTATCTTCCTTCCAGGCTAGACAGTGGGAGAAAGTGACTCTGCTTTAAATTTGTTCCACGCACACAGACTGTGTGTGTTTGATGGTTGGCTGATTTATTGATTCTTGAACTCAGAATTGCTGTGGGTTGATATATAACTTAGGGGTCTTGGAGAAAGTAAAGCCTTAAACCTAGAATGGACTTTCAGAGATCCTTTGATTTAAAAGAGAGCTGAAGGTCTCTAGCAGCCAGAAACTCCTCAGCACCTCGTGAGAGAATCAGCAGGACATAAAATGGTGAGTCCTGTCCAGGCGCGGTGGCTCACGCCTGTAATCCCAGCCCTTTGGAGGGCCGAAGTGGGCAGATCACGAGGTCAGGAGATCAAGACCATCCTGGCTAACATGGTGAAACCCCATCTCTACTAAAAATACAGAAAAAAAAAAAAAAAAAATAGCCAGGAGTGGTGGCGGGCCCCTGTAGTCCCAGCTACTCCGGAGGCTGAGGCAGGAGAATGGCATGAACCCAGTAGGTGGAGCTTGCAGCGTGCCGAGATTGTGCCACTGCACTCCAGCCTGGGCGACTGAGTGAGACTCCATGTCAAAAAACAAACAAACAAACAAAAACTGTGAGTCCTGCATCCCTGTGGGTCATCTCTGCATCTCTGCCTTGGGTGTTATTCCAGCTCTTTGGCAGTTCTACTTAGTCTCTTGGCAATTTTTCTTTGTTCAGTCTTTAATTCTGACTTGTGCCATTGCCCTGATACTGTAACCATTAGAGTTTTGCAAAGGAATCTTTCAAGCAGTGTCAGAAAGGGCCAGAGACCCCATGGCACTACTCTAATCGTTTTCTTTTGTTTTCACCAGAACAGGTGCAGTCATGATTGCTGCTCTTAGATAAGATATGAATCGCACTTAGTGGGAGTAATCAGTATGTGCACATTCCTCTTTCTGGTTTCCCCAACAGATTAGGGAAACGTGTGCCTTTGCAGCTCTGAAAAAGCAAAACTGTGCTATGATGAGTTGCATAACAAATGAAGGTCATCACTAGAATTCTTCAGGAGAAGGGGTCATAATTAAATAGCTCTCAGCATTGTAATAGAAAAGGAAAGTGGAGTGGCCTTGATGCGATGGCAGCCTTGACATTCTCCACCAAAGTCTGACTACCGGCCATGACTGCTCCTCTGTTTTTGCCCCTATGCACAAATGACAGCTGTCAGCTTAAAGACCTAGAACTATTAGGATTGCTCCAAGCTGAGGGTGAAAGAAGTGCAGAAAGCACCTGTAAATTGTTAGGATAGTACATTTCTAAAAAATGAAGGACATGTAAAGCGGATTGGAGAGTCTGTTCCTTAATGTCTTGAGGTTTTTTCTTTGCTATTAATCAAGGTGTAGAATGGCCTAAAAGGAGGAAGCACCTATAATTTTGACAGACCACAAAACAAGCAGGAGTTCACCAAGCTGAGTGAGCAATTTTCTCAGTTTTTCTAGTATAATTTTGTTTTAATTCTCAAAAATAGTCAAGGTAAAATTTCTTAAAGTGAATTTGAATTTTTAAAAATTAATGCCTTGACTTTTGTACTTTCTCTTTTACAAAAGTAAAAAGCTGGTTTGGGAATTAAAGAAAACTTGGGATCCTTAGGGTATGGAAGGCTTTGCATATTGAGAAGCTCAGGCTTGATTAGGATATCCTGAAACCCTACAAGCAGGACAAAACTGTGTGCTGTAAGGATACCTGGGGTGTTTCATTCCAAGGCTGATAAGAGTCTGAAACATCACTCTTATCTAGTTTCTACTTGGCGAGTTCACTCTTTCTTGCACCATTGTTTTAGAAAGGTCTTTTTCATATTGACCTAAACCCTATCTTCCTATTGCTTTGTTCCTTGCTCCTCATCTAAAAGCCCTAGGGTCCCTTCTACCTAACAGTAGGGGACATGCAGAGGCTGCCTTTTCTTCTCTCCACCTCTCAACTTTCTTTTCTTCCTAGGCACACCAGTCTTCACAACTCTTCCATGTAGGATGTGCTTTAACCTTTCTTCCCTCTCCTGTCCTCTCTTCTTTAGACCCACTACAGTTTGCCTAGAGAAATGTTTTTCCTAGAATAGAATATGATACTCCAAGTGAGATGAACACGTCTCATATTCTAAAAACAAGATACTCAAAAACTAGGCAGTCTAAATATGACTGTTTAAAAATGTTAAAATCAGTAGGATCTCACTAAATCATTACACAACTTTAGAATTTTCTTCAAGATCATAGGATACAAAACCAAATAAGTAAAAGTGATAAATTGCAAATGCACATAGACGCATGTAGATCTATATGTGCACACATGGTGGTCCACTTGACAGAAGGTCCTTATAAACTGCATTAGGTCCAGAAGCTTCCAAAATGCCTTGAGTTCAATTTATGAGGTAGACTTTCTTTGGAGGTCTACAAGGCGTAAATAACTATTGATTAGCTTTTTAGAGACAGGTTTTTAGTAGAATCATGAGCAAGGGCATTACAGAAATGCCCCCAATGGGGTCATTTTAAGCTGACCTGGGACTACATAAAAATGGGAGTATTGAATGCTTAATGTCACATTTTATTGCTTGGTTCAGCTAATTTGTCTTGTGGGAAGCAAATGTTTTTGAAAGCATTCCAGAGCCTTTGTAGTGTTAAAGCTCATTACCTTGGATTTCATATGAGCCAAAAAATATACAACCAGCTAAGTGCTCTGAACCTCAGCAAAATTTCATGACTAGAAATGGAAGCAAAGCTGTGTATACCATGTCATGCAAAAATGAGATGAATTTAGCAATATGTATTTTTAGTAATAAAAGGAAGTATAATCAGTTTCAGAAAGATTCCTTTGTTATTATTTTTAATGCTGAAGAATAAGTTAATGAACAGATTTAACACAGAGTATATCTTCTTTAGGGAAATTACGTCATTTTTCTGTTAATACTGAACCCTCAATTTTGGTGTTTTCAGTGAGTTTGAAAAAAGACTGCATATTTTAGCTAGGTAGAGTACTTTGTATATGCCAGAATATATTTTTCAATCATCTACAATAGACCCAGCCTTCGGTCAGATTCTTTCCTGTAAATAATTAAATTCTTAACTCTTAAGGAATTGTTTATTCTATTTTACAGATAAGGAATACCACTATTCTCCTAAAGAAAAAATAATCAGGGATAAACAAAAGCCAGAAGAATGTTGTGCCTCCATATGGCCCTAAAGATACTAACAATTTGATCCTAATCTACCTTGATAGAACTTGTTTTCCACTCATATCCTTAAGGTGTTCTAATACTAACTCATTGAGCTTGGTAGCGGTCATCAGTTTGTGTATTCAAAATGTCGCGAGTTTGTTCTGTCTGAAATACTCTCTTTTATTGACCCTGTGTTGAAATGATCCATCTTTCAACCATCTGAATGATTCTTTTTACAGGAAATACTCTTAGCCTTTCCCTGACTTGAGAATGGTTTCTATGTCCTCTTAACTCTTTGTCCATAGATGCTGAGAGAATAGTAAAACATTTTACATGAATGGGGTGAAAAAAAATCAAAATATGAAATAAAAACTTTAAAATGTTCTTTTTATTCTGTAAATAAACTGTGTATTATGACTTTTTACCGAGTGATATAAACTGGTATGCAGATTATTCATAGAAACATCCTTGTAATTTCTAATTCATTATTGACATTTTGATACTCGTGACTATTATTTTGATACAGTGTCACTAGCTAAATAAAGACCCTGTTTGTAACTATATTTTGATGAGGAGATGAGCACATATTTTCAAAAACTTTTCATTAGAGAGCCTTTAGGTGATTCAGCTCAAGTAGTTTGTTTGTTTGTTTGTTTGTTTTTACCAACAGTTCTATTGTTTATGGTACCAAATCCTTTATCATCTTCAGCTGAACATATGTAAATACATGCATTACTTTTTAACCCATATTTTTATCTGAAGATATTAATATAATAAATATCTCTTTTATGATATAGGTCATAAAAAGCTTTTTTTGGAATGTTATCTTTATAAACTTGATATTTTGCTCGCCTTTATAGAGATTTGCAAACTTTCTTGGTTAAATTGAAGGATACACATAAATTATTATATTTTTACCTTTTTTCATCAAACTATGGTCACATATTCATATATCAAACATTTTTATAACTATTTCCCTTGGAATATTATATATTTTTGCAAATATTTTATCATCTTTGTTTCTATAATATCTTGCTTCTCTTTCATGGTTATTTTGTCAGTTTCTCTAAATGGTGGCTAAAAGATGATATCTGGTAAAGTTAAGGCAAATATTGAATTTAGAAATCCATTTATTAAATTGTCATTTTCAAATTGTGCAATTTATCTAATTTCAGCATTTTTGAGTGCTTATTTAAGGTGTGATTTAATTTCCAAAGGCTTTTGTAGCTCTAGCACTGTAGACTATTTTTGAGAGTCAAATGTTCTTTCAATAGTCATGATTTTGATTTTGATTCTGTATGTATCTATCTATGTATCTCTCCTCTCTAATGTTCATTTGATCCATAATCAATACAATTTATTAATTTGTATTTTATTGTATTATATCTTCCTCCAGAGCAATGACTTTGATGTATCAAACAAAGACATCCGGAAATATTTCTCAAACTACGGGTGACTCTTCTACCTTTCTCCACAGCCATAGCAATTCCTATACAGCCTAACTTTTTTCATGTATGTGACAGGGTCTGGCTCTGACAACCAGGCTGGAGAGCAGTGGCACCATCATAGCTCACTACAATCTGGAGCTCAAGTGATCCTTCTGCCTCAGCCTCTCAAGTAACAGGGACTAAAGACACATGTTGCCATGCCTGGCTGATTCTTTTATTTTTACTTTTTGGTAGAGGCAGAGGTGTCTCCACATTTCCCAAACTGGTCTCAAACTCCTGACTCAAATGATCCTCCTATCTCAGCCCTCTGAACTGCTGGGATTACAGACATGAGCCACCACACCCTGCTAAGCATAACCTTTTACTCTTTAGTTTATTCATCAATGATTGAAGGGAAATATCTTTTCATATATTTGTTATCAGAAATGAAATTGTATGTAAATGTAAATTATGTGTAAAAGCCTGACATACATTATTAAGCTGCCCATAAATTATGCTGTAATTATTATCATATGTAATGTGCAATTGTTGTTTCTATATGTCTGGTACTTTTGCTCCCTTGTTCTGATAGTAGAAAAATTTTCTTTGGGATCTGCTCCTCCCTCATTGAATCCATGAGTTTTTGCGTGCTTCCAATTCCATTACCCCATTTTTGAGAGGCCATGTGAGCATAGGACTCAGATCCAGATAATAATAATATTCCAAAACTCTGGTGAGAGTGATCGATGTGGGAATAGGAATATGATCCACGCTATAGCAATCAATGTTTTCTCTAGGACCCTCCTAAGTAGATCAAGTAGAAAAAATTCCTTTTCTTTCTCAGAGGATCATCATGGATATGATGATTATAGACCTAGGGTAACCATGTCCTCTGCATTATAGGGACACAGGAGAGAATACAGCTGACACCAGGATACACATTGACACTGGGGAGAAGTAGTGAAGACAGCATCCTGGAAGAGGTGAGACTACTGTCCCTGAAGTTACTACAACTCTTCCATTAATTTTGTGAGCTTCCATCTATTCTTACATGAACATTTATTAAGTTGAGTCCAGCTTTTGTCATTTCTACCCAAGTGCTTTTCTGATAAGTATGTCAGCTTGTGTAATGATGAGCAACACTATAAGAAAAAGCAGCAGGGCAGACCCATTTCAAGTAACCATGATCGTGTTAGCAAGCTTTAGATGTGGAAATCTCTCTACAACGTGAGGAACAGCTACAGAGCCAGGAGAAAAACAGTGTCACCAACAATGTCTTTAAGCTGTTTTAATCCTTTAAAATCTTCATGAATTGTTGCAATACTTTTGTGCTCTCCCACATTGTTGCCCAGCGCTCTTCTAAAATGTTTCTTCATAAATTTCAATCATTCTAAAGAATGTAACTGCCAGTATATAATAGTAAAATGTGAACATTAGAAGAATCCAATTATTCAGTGAATTTTATCCATTGGAACCTTAAAACTCACAATTTGACATCCACTAAAATCCTTAAAAATATACTAGGTATACATTTATTAAGCAGTTAAGGCTGGGCACCATGGCTCAAGCCTATAATCCCAGCACTTTGGGAGGCTGAGGCGGGTGAATCACAAGGTCAGGAATTCAAGACCAGCCTGGCCAATGTGGTGAAACCCCATCTCTACTAAAAATACAAAAATTAACTGGGCATGGTGGTGCATGCCTGTAGTCCCAGCTACTTGTGAGGCTGAGGCAAGAGAATCTCTTGAACCCAGGAGGTGGGGGTTGCAGTGAGCCAAGATCGTACCACTGCACTCCAGCCTGGGTGACATTATTTCTTTCATAACAAATGAAAGAAATAAACAATTGAAGCATGTTCGTAAATCCTTTCTCTCTTTCAAAAGTGTTTCTTTTATATATCTACCAAAAGATTTTGTCCCAATATACTGAACTTTTATGCTTAAAGGCTGTGACTGATCACCCTATCCTACCACTCTTAAACAGAAGAATCTATAAAAATTGAGATAAGACTTTTAGTTATTTCTAGTATTTTTCTGTATTTTAAGTATTTTTCTTCTGGTTTGAGTTATTTTTTAAGTCAATAGTAGTATGCAATCAATAAAAATAAATATTTTTGATAAGTACTTATACAGTATGTGAAAAATAAAATTTTGTTGAAAGTGTAAAAAGACAGAAAGGAAAGAAAACAGTGAACTTTGAAGAAAGGGAAAAGATTAAACATAGATGTGGATTTTATCTCATTCGACAAAATCCCCTACATGCTTCCACTCTGAGGAAAGTCATGTAAAACAAATCCCTGGGATCTTGGAGAGAGTGCCTGGCAGTAAGAAGATAGTGGGACACGGCTGCAGAATTAGGATTTTTTTTGTATATATTTTAAATGTTTTATTTTTATGGGTTTAGGGGTGCAAGTGCAATTGTGTTCATGGATATATTCCATAGTGGTGAAGTCCGGGCTTTTAACGTACCCATCATCTGAACACTGTACATTGTATCCAATAGTTAACATTTCATCTCTCACCTACTTCTCACCCTCCCACCTTTGGAGTCTCCAGTGTCTATTATCCCACTCTGAGTGTCCCTGTGTACCCGTTGTTTAGCTCCCACTTAGAAATGAGAACATGTACTTTTTGACTTTCTGTTTCTGAGTCATTTCACTGAGAATAATGGCCTCCAGTTCCATCCATATTGCTGCAAAAACTTGATTACATTCTTTTTTACGGCTAAGTAGTGTTCCATACCTATGTTTTTAATCCAAACATTCGTTGATGGACACTTAGACTGATTCCATGACTTTGCTGTTGTGAGTACTGCTGCAATAACCATACAAGTGACTTTTTGATAGAATGATTCCTGTTTATTTTGACACCAATCAGAATGGCTAGTTTAGAAAGGAAAAAATATATACATACACACACACACACACACAAACACACACACACACACACATATATATATATATCATGGCCAGCCAGGCATGGTGGCTCATGCATGTAATGTCAGCACTTTGGGAGGCTGAGGCAGGTGGATCACTTGAGGTCAGGAGTTCAAGACCAGCCTGGCCAGCATGGCAAAACCCTATGTTTACTAAAAATACAAAAATTAGCCTGGCATGGTGGTGGATCCCTGTAATCCCAGCTATTCGGGAGAATGAAGTCAGAGAATCTCTTGAACCTGGAAGGCAGAGGTTGCAGGGAGCCAAGATCACTCCACTGCCCTCCAGCCTGGGCAACAGAGTGAGACTCTGTCTCAAAATATATATATATAATTTTAATTTGCATTCCTCTGATGATTTGTGATGTTGAACATTCTTTCATGTTTGTTGGTCACTTTTGTGTCTTCCTTTGAAAAATGTCTGTTCATGTCCTTTGGCCACTTTTTAATGGAGTTACTTGTTTTTCTCTTGCTGGGTTCTTTCAGTTCCTAATAGATCCTTGGTATTAGCCTTTTGTGAGATGCATTGTTTGCAAATATTTTCTCCCATTCTATAGGTTATCTATTTACTCTTAATTATTTCTTTTGCTGTGCAGAAGCTTTTTAGTTTAAGTCTCATTTGTCTATTTTTGTTTTTGTTGTGTTTCCTTTTGAGGATTTAGTCATAAAATCTTTGCCCAGACCAATGAACTACAGGAACTACAGGATGTTAGAGTAACTTAAGACTACAGAAACCATCTTTCACCTAATTCCTTCATCTTGCTGATCTTGGACATTAAGAGGAGTGAATTCCACACATGGAACTCACGTGGAGTCACTAACACATGGTTAGTGAGAGAGCTGAGCTGATTACCTAAGTATCCTGGTGCTGCTGCTCTCCCCTACCACACACCACAATGCCCAAGAATGCTTGCTTTAAGATGGAGCTTTTCTCTGCAGTGAAGCTGATTCTGTGCCTAGGCTTAGTTTCTGGCCATATAGGGGCTTGTCTGTTCCTCAAAGTGGAATAAGAGGGTAGATTTAGTGAAACCATCATGTTTGAGACCCCAGAGTCTAATAGTGGTTAAAACGTCAGCTGCACAGGCTTGTGGAAGCATTCTGCATGGAAGCCCAGGCTTCACGCAGTGTAGTGGGTGCCATTTCAGACCAAGGGAGTGATGTAAAGAGGCAACACTTCTTCCATGTTGAGTTTCTATCTAACTGTGGCCTTTGTTCATTCAACACACTTACATTGAACCTTCTCCATGTGCCAGGCCTGATGCTAACCCTGGGTATACAATGCATAGAAATGATTGCTGCCCTCAAGAAGCTCATAGTCTGGTGACAAAAGTGTAAATGCCATGTAAAATCAGGAGTCCCTTCATGCTATGGAAACAGAGCCAAATGCACTTCTCAATTCTGGGACTATAGACATCTTCATGGTCATTGTTGCTAGAGAAATAAGCATACAGCATCAATTTCTACAAGTGCTGAAAATGGCCAGCAGCAATTTTATTACATTTCTATCTAAATAAGACTGAGGTACAGGAGACCTGGGTAGCAGGCTTCTGCTGTGTGCCAGTGCCCCTGTCTTCCTCTCTTAGCACATGATGTTTATCCTAGGAAAAGCACTTACCACACTGAGCTGCAATTCCCAGGTCACCTATCTACTTCTTCTTGACTACAAACCCATGACAACTCATATTTGTTCTGCTCATCTCCTGAACAAAACACGGCTCTGCATAAAAAATAAAGACTCTGGGAATGTATGTGAAATGGTGTCCTCTTTATTCTTAGACCAGTCCCTTCAGTGTACTTATCAGTAAAATGAGAGGGTTGAATCTTGCAGTGTCTTCCCTGATGTTCAGTACTGATATTCAGTAGTTTAATGACATATCAGAGGTTAGGACAGACACCTGTGCATGTGTGCGTGTGTACCCATGTGTGTTTCAGGGTGGGCTCAACTAACTGGCAGGCGCTTATGGACGTGCAAGTGTGGGGAGGGGAGTACTTCTAATGCTTGCACAAGAAAGTGCTATGGAGTAGAAAGACATGTGAAAAGTGACAATCTTGAACTCCCATAGGAGGGCAATATAACCAAGAAAAAAATCACATAATCATTCATGAGGTCATTTGTCCAGTCTCAGGCATTTTCATCCTTGGAATGACAGATAAGTGATTGCTGCAGATTTTTTAAGGAGAAAGATCTGAATTTGAGTCCTGTATTTGCCATATATTTGGGAAAGCTTATTAATTGAAGTTTCTTACATACAAAATGAAGATAATAGTACCTGTTTCATAGAATGGCAGAGAAGAATCCGTGAGAAAATATTAGTAAACCACCCATTACAGTGCCTGTCACACAGGATATACTAAAAAATATTATTGTTATTTTTTTAACTGTGGAATTTCTTCTAGAGAGTAGCGCTCTAGGCCAAGGTATGCCTTTGGGAGCAGGACTCCAAAATTGTGAGCTTGCCTGGTTTTGTCACCTGACCTGAACTCTGAGCTACAGAAACCAGGTCTGTTGTACAGTCCACCTTGATGTGAAAAGAGAGCTGGTGTTCTCAGCCCAAACACAAAAGGAAGTCCAGGTCACTCTGCGGTACTGCCTTGCTGGGCATTTGTTGTTGACTTGTATGTTCATGAGAGGGAACACTCATCCTCAACTCTGTGCTGAACCCTCCCTCCTTCTGAAAGCCACACTTCACTCTCATCTGCCTCCTATATAGCAGCCTAGTTGTGAGTTTCATTTATTTTGTGTCTTCTAAATGTTTAATCAATTATGAAACACCCTTCTGAGATTTATGACCTGACATCTTAAGCCAAGACTGACAGAGAGTCTTACGAGATTGTCTGTGTGTGTATGTGAGTGTTTTATGCACATATGTGTTTCTGTCTATGTGTGAATATATGTAAAAACTCTCTGATCTGCCTGGGATGGTGCCAGAGCTTTTGCCAGGGGCAGACCAGAGGCTGATTCTGAAAACTTCTATGTGTGCCGGGTCGGTGGGGCAGGAGGGAGGTCCTTGCACGCAACTCCCATCTCTAGACTGAGTATCAGTTATGATACCCTCTGAAGAAGCATATTGGGTGGAAAGTTTAATCACTTTCACACTCGCAGAAGCACCAATGCACCAAACACTCATTTAAATAAAATAAATGCATAAAGACTTGGAGCATATTATCATGTTTAGACTAAACCATTACAAGCATATAGACCAGAAATTTTAAAAAGTTGTTATTCCTGAAAAATAAGATTGATTTTGGACTTTAAAAAACGTCATGAACCAGACATCCATAATTATATTATTTGTCTTATACAAATGAAAAAGAATAAATTAAAACTGGACATGTTGCAACGGGACTGTTGACATTATATACAAAGCCTGCTTATTGTCATAAGATACTCTTAACCTTCAAGCCAAAATCTTTCAAAACTATTAGTGTTAAATCTAGCAGCTGTTGTCAGAGTTCTCCTGTTCTCTGTTTTATGCATTGTGCTTTATTTGAAATGTTTGTTATATTTGTGTATATAACTTTCTGTGAGCTGTTCCTTGAAAGCTCCAAGGATTAAACATGAAGGTTGAGCCAGTTCAAAAGGAACAAAGTTAAGAAAATTAAAGAAAACTTGCTAAAATGAATGTTTAAACCATTAAAATATTTAGCAAGCTTTGCCTGGCGCTATTTCCTTTATGTAAAGCATGATGCATTTCTTTTCTTTCTTATTCTCTCTTTTTGAAAACAAATGAGGTTAAGAAAAACATGCTTCTGCTCTGAAGGATTTTTTTTAGCATTAGAAATTTAATATCTAAATATTTTATGCAAATAGATATGCTTGATTGAAGCAGAAATATCTCAAACATGCCAAGCATTTGGACCAGCGGTTTGTGACTGTATTAGTCAGATGAAGGAGATGCAGAGCTGAAGGGATTGTCTTCTTTGAACTTGGACCAGCCTATGACTTTACTAAGTCCTTAGGACTTAACTGTGTGGTAACAGAGAATATAGTTCTTGTGTACTTTTGAAAGGTAAAAGAGAGGGTAAACTTTGCAGAATTCAATGTAGATATATCAGGCATTCTGATTTTATTTATTTAGTATGCTAAAGGAGGGTATTTGATTGATTTTTTTTTCACACAATAAAATACCCAATCTAGCTCTCTCCACTATTCCATGGCATTTAAAGTATTCTCCCTGTTCAGAAAGGCCAGGCCTTTGATTTGTCCCGGCAGCCATCCACCCATCCATTTGGGGAAAGTGTGGTGTGATGTAAAAGCACTAGCTTCAAGTCAAACCATTTTGTGTTCAAATGACATTTACTAGCTGCGTGACTTACGAAATTCATTTAACCTTTTGAGCCTTGGTTTCTTCATCTCTAAGATATAATACCTACTTCTTTGCGACAGTTTTTAAGAATTCAATGAGATAATGCACTTCAAATGCTTCGTTTAGTACCTGGCTCAATAAATGTTCAGAAGAAATATTCAGCAAGAAATATTTGTTGAATACTTACTGGAACCAGTTACTTCCTTCATCCCCTCAGGTCTAGGAAGCCTAAACTAGAGTAGGAATCTTGAGAGTTGTCCTTTTGTAAGATCACCAACCACCTTTGCCTAGTACAGAAGGTACCAGACTTTCTTGAAGGACAGTGTACTTAAGGGTCTCAATAAGTTTTTCACAGTACTCATAGACCAAAAACATACTAATATATATTTCCCCTTAGTAAGTAGTTAGTTCCAAAGAGCTTGATAAGCATTTCTGCCTCAACAGTTTAGTAGTCATTTGAAAAAAATAAGAATATACTGAGCATAACAAGGGAAAATAACATTTTTATTACATTCTTTAAAAACTACAATTATGGCTGGGTGCAGTGGCTCTTGCCTGTAATCCTAGCACTTTGGGAAGCCAAAGCGGGTGGATCACCTGAGGTCAGGAGTTCAAGAACAGCTTGGCCAACATGGCAAAAACCCATCTCTACTAAAAATACAAAAATTAGCCAGGCATGGTTGCACATGCCTGTAATCCCAGCTTCTTAGGAGGTTGAGGCAGGAGAATCACTTGAACCCAGGGAGCAGAGGTTGCAGTGAGCTGAGATCATGCCTCTTCACTCCAGCTTGGGTGAAAACGAAACTCCATCTCAAAAAAAAAAGAAAAAAATTCTACAATTACTCACTAATGAATGTACTCAGTGAACCCTGTGAAGCCACAAAATTTGGAGTCAGATTGAATGCTGACACTCTTGTTTCCTGTTTCACATTAATTTATATGCAGTGTGTGCTTTTTATCCTCAACCACCAAAACAATTTTTGGTGATTTGCAAAAATATAGCATCACTGAAAGGGATGTGATATAATCTAATGTTAAAACTGTGCCCTACCTCAAGTCAGTACTTCACATGATGCAATACAGATGCCAGTGTCCCTGGCTGTGTTCCCCTTGAAATTAATTTTTTCAATTAAGAAAATTTAAAAGCCTGTGGCTTCCCTATAAATATGCTGCGACATCCTAGGGAACCTGGGCACACAGATTGGAAGCCTGTTGTATTAGTCCGTTTTCATGCTGCTGATAAAGACACACTTGAGACTGGGCAATTTAGAAAGGAAAGAGGTTTAATTGGAATGACAGTTCCACGTGGCTGGGGAAGCCTCACAATCATGGCACAAGGCAAGGAGGAGCAAATCATGTCTTACATGGATGGCAGCAGGCAGAAAGAGAGCTTGTGCAGGGAGACATCCATTTTTCAAAACCATCAGATCATGTGAGACTTATTCACGATCATGAGAACACCATGGGAAATACCTGCCCCCATGATTCAGTTACCTCCCACTGGGTCCCTCTCACAACATGTGGGAATTCAAGATGAGATGTGGGTGAGGACACAGCTAAACCATATCACCTATAATTCTAGAGTACCCTTAAAACATTTTTGTGTTGCTTCTGCAAATAAATTGTCTTATTCTAGCCCCAAATTTGAATTATCAAAGAGGACTGAGGTGCCTGTAGAAATATTGAAATAGTAAAGACTAGATCCTCTGTGCACTCACATCTATCTAGACACTCAAGGTACAAAGGCCAGCCTCAGCTATGTGTATCACGGATCTCTGACCAGGCTCCAAAGACAGAGGTCAAAGGGAGCAAGAGTTAAAGAAATACAGCCACCCACCAGCCTGCCTGACTGCTTGCTTAAGTAATAGCCAACTGGCTTTTTTACAGAAAGACCAGCCATTCTACCTCCCTTTTCAGAATTTTAATAATATCTACTGCCCAGTAACTTGTAGAGTCGTAGAGTGCCACTCATAAAGTCACCAACCAAATTTCTCCTGCTCAGAGCCTGGCATTATATTTAACTGGCTGTGTCTAAGTTTCCTGTTACTAAACTTCCCTGGGCACATTGTCAAGACTGTACTTTCCCATGCAGCAGTCTGCCCTGCCCTTCACAGGCCCACCCCTTACACTGTGGCTCCAGTAATATTTCAATTAGCAACTTTCAGAGGTGCCAAAGACACAAGCCCTCAGCTTTAGTCTGTTTACTCTTACACAAATGAATGTACATTTTTGTGCTTCAATTTAGAAACTACTAGAAGCCTGGAACTGTGCTATATTCTGTGGGTGCTAAAGGGAAGGACTCTGAAATACTCTCTTGCCCTTAGAGGAAAAGTACCTAGCGGTTTCTGTTTTGCCGCTTATTGAGCTTCAGTCTTACTTTCCTTGACAAATGCAAATCCCATGCTTTATCTTAAGTTTGTCATACAGTGAGAGAGAGAGAGAGAGAGGAGGTAAAGAGGAGGCTATCTGGGGATGCTGGCGTCTCCTTCAACTCTGAACGGGGAACTACACACAATGAATGATGGAAGACCGAGGACAAGGACCCACACTCATCTCTGTTTATGTAGATCCCCTGAGGATTTGCCAAGAAGAAAAAGGCTCTTAGCTTCTCAAAGCTTTGACTTGGCCTCTTAGTGGGAAGACCAGTCCATAACGCCTTGCCCTTCTGGTGAATATCTGGAAAGACCTTCCTCCACTCGAATGTGCCGGGATAATTCTCCCCTAGCCCTCAAGTTAAACGTGTCTGTTTCATACTTCTTTAAAGAATGCATCTTACATTTATGCTACTTATTAAAAGTAACAAATTATTAAATTTTCAAAAAGAAAACAATGTTACCCATAATCTTGTCAAGATAGAATATTTCCTTTCATTCTTCCTTTTGAAGTAAATTAGAAAAAAGAAAAAGTTGAACTCTCTGTATATGACTGTCTCGCCTGCCATTTAGATCCTGGCACTTCTAGGGCTTTCAGGTTCAATGGTAACATGATACAGCTCTAACCTTACTCACTCCCCTCACCTGTCCACTGAGCCATCTCCACTCATACATGTAGAAAGTTCCTGTCTAACCCTGTGGAAAGAGTTGCACTCTCCAAATGGTTTTGGAAAGGGAAAGCCTAAAAAATGATGTGGAGAAGAGTAGAAAAGTCTGGTATAGTCAAAAAGTAGGAGTCATCACAGTAGAGGGACAGCATTTATGTTCCCTGGATCTTTTATTCCCAAACCAAGTTGGAAATTCAGGTGAAGGCACAAAAGATCATTTGCACTGTTCATGCCAGTGTGCTCAATCTGGTTTCAGAAGCCTAGCAAGAATAGATCCCAGATTATTTCTCAATACATGTTTTTAGGCCTTGTAATAAATAAAAATTCTTTCTAGATTTTGGCAGTAGGCTGAGATTCAATCAGATCTAGTTTTTGAATCTGAAGTAGGGGTGAAAGTGATTGGGGATAGCACATGAGATTCATAGTGATGAGTCAATACAAATTAAACAAGATTCAAAGGCCATTAATTTTATATACTTCTTTAGTAAGAATTAAGCTATTTAAGTCTAGATGATGGGATATATTGCAAGCAATTTGATTCATTTATTAGAAGTATAAGGATCTGAAAATTGTTACAGATGGCACCTAAAGCCTATGGATGACAGAAAAAAAGAGTATGTGGCCTATAGGAAGGATTCAGGCCATCCTTCAACCCTTCATTCATCACCCATTTGGCAGCATTGCTACACAGGTATTGAAAATAAAGAAACAAATTTGGATCTCTTGAGATTTGTATATGTGATGTGATTTATGTATTTCAACATTTCCCCATCCATCTCACCTTGCTATTCTCTGTACAGATAGTTAGGATGTCCTCCTTTTGCAGATGAAAATTTATTATGAAAGCACTGATGAGACTAAGTAGGTACTAATGTAATCATTTACTAGTTCATTGATTCTAGATCATTAATTTGTATATTATTCATCTGGCTTTTGGTAAACACTATTTCAGAACCTGTGCTAGGTTTTGAAGATGAATGTAAGCAGTGAAGATGAATGTAAGAATGCCAGTAAATGTTTCACAATTGTTTTTTGGGAGGTGAGGGGCGAGCCTGATTTGTAGTATTTGCCAATTTCTGCACTATAAATTTCACTATGGTTGATTTTGAACTACTAATATGCCATCAATGAACTTAGAGTTGGGATAGACACATACAATTCGCCCTTGCAAGTGATATATCTCGTCCCAGTACACCACTGGACAACAAGGTTTAGAAAAGAGCTCCTGTGTTTGAGTTACACATGGTGTTAAGCCGAGGACAGAATTGTAAATAAGTATTTACAATATCTAATTAGATAAATGCTGTAATAAATGCAGAAGAGACCACATTTATCCAGAGAGTTGTGGAAGTACAATTTTTCTATAACAGCTATCAGATAGGCTTCACAGAGTAGGTGATGTCCGAATTGAACCTTGAAGAATAAGTATTAATTCTTCTGTCAGTCAATGTGAGGCGAAGGCTTCTCAGGCTGGGGAAAGGCATGGGCAAGGACACAAAAGTGTCCATAAGCATTGTATGTCAAGAGAACTGTGAGTAGTCTGTTAAGACATAAGGTGAGTGTATCCTGAAGAAGTCTCAGGAAAAGAGATGTCAGATCATAAAGAAATTTTAAATTGTGTAAAGAAGTCTAGACTTGCTTTACTATAAGGGAGCATAAAAAGTTCAGTTTTTTTTTTTAAATCACTTTACTTGTAGTAATTAGACAGTCAGAAGGACACCACAGGAACCCAATAGAGAACAAGAAAGGCTAGGAATAAGAAGGAAAGAAGCATGTGACAATCAAAGTGTAGAATCAACTGGATAGACTGATCTAATAGAGACTTGAATGTAGTCCTCTACTTTCTCTACTCCCCACTGATTTCTTATCTCCCTCACTGTACTGTATTCCACATACAGTGGCAGTTTCTGGGGTGACTCTGGCCAGCAAATCAACCCTTCCTGTCCCCAGTTTCCCCCAGGTTGTGGACTGTGGAGGCAGTCTCCCCTTTCAGCAGGCTCTATCTCTGTTACTGAGTGCTGCAAAATTGGTTTACTCCCTCCTTTGAAAGGCCTTGCAGGCCCAGGGCCACACTGCAGAAAACATGTGGTTGCTATTTCATTTATGCTTTATCATTTTTCATTCTGACATGAAAGCTCCTCTGCAGCAGGGTGAGAGCGCTGTGCATTGTAAGGTGTAATGTGAACCGAGGGCTCCTGCTTCATGCCAGAGGAAACGTGATTCAGAAACAATTTGAGGGCAACTGCAAGGTGATGTGGCCCAGAGAACCAGAAGCTATTGAAACTTTAAACATCATTTCTGGACAGTATAATATGTTCTGCAGGGCAGCTTGGAAAAACAGGAAAACCCTCCTTGGCCAATCCTTGGAGAATTAGAAATCTTTAAATATCATATGGAGCAAATATTTCTTAAAGAGCCCCTAGCCCTTATAGTCAAACACCCAAATGTTGAGCTGGAGGCATCTTTATTCCATGGCCCCATGAGAAAACAGGGGCCATGGAAGAGGCCCACCTCAAGTCTTCCATACCCTCATGGCCAACATGGGTCTTCTGACTTTTCCTACCTTATAGCAGACTTTCTCTTCAATGATTAGTTTGTGCCAATCTGTCCTTCTAACCTAGAACCATTGAAAGATCCTTTGAAAACAGAAAGACAGCTGTCTTATTTATCCTTGCACAGTGAATTCATTTTGTGTTAGCATGTATCTCTCCCACTAGTGATATATTAGTTGATGGTGCCTAAGCATAGTGACTGTAAGAGAGCTAATGCTCAATAAATATTGCTGGAAGAGTCAAAGAAAAGGGACAAAAAGAACAGCAGAGGAGGAAGAGAGTATGAGAAAACCATGAAGGAGTGAAGATTCTCAGCTTGGGATTATTACATAAGGAAAAGAAGAGCTATTATGCATTCTGTAAAGAGATGTGGTTAGAGATAAACATAACAGCAATTTGTATTTATTGAATGGTACTTTTAAAATCTCAAATTCTGTCATTGGTTTATCAGTGAAAAATTACATTTTAACTGTGCGCCATTAATAATTCATGGCAAATACCAAAGGTTTTGAAAATTCAGTCTTCAAATACCAATGACTGTAACCAAATGTAATTGCTACCATTTCATGGGATTCAGAACACCACTCCCTTCTTTTCTCTGCTTTTCAATCATAATAACCAATACCTCTGACCTTGGTGAGTAGGTGGGAATACAACATGACTCACTATGATATGTGAAATGAATTTTTATAAAGAATGCTTCATCTCCAATTTCTTAAAAATAACAGTTTCAGATTTACATAGAATTTGTACAGGTAGCACAGCAAGTTCCCACAGAGCCATTCCCATTTTTCCCAATTATTAATTTTACATTAGTATGGTACATTGATTAAAATCAATGAACAATATTGAAACATTATGATTAGCTAATGTCCATACTAAATTCAGATGTTCTTAGCTTTTGCATAATGTGAAATCCCATCCAGGATGTCACATTCCATTCTGTGGTCCAGACTCCTTAGGCTCCTCTTGGCTGTGACAGTTCTCTCTCATTCCAACAGAAGTAAATAAAAAACATGTTTTCTGTGCTTAAAAGTAGTAAATAAACTTTCCTGTCCAACATGGACCTGTGCTTATAAACACGTTTTTCACAAATTTAAAGTTGTAAATGTTTACCCTGTTACAGGCAAGCATATGGTTCTTTCACTCAAAAGAGATGAATACGTGCTGAACCCCAAAATGGTAAACATATTTTAGAAAGTACAAAAAGTTATGAATGTGCTGCTAAGGAGTGGTAAACAATGCATGTAGGCAATGCTGTACCAGTTAATGTACCTTTGACTGTGGCAAATCAGAAGATGAGGTTCGCAACTGCCATTCAGTGGAATGTAGGGCACCTCAAGAGCTCCCATGATCCTAATTAGTATGTATGCCCAATCTCTGCCAGGCTAAAGACAGCAGTAACCCCCTGCACTGCTCTGGAGTTGCTTGTGGCTTTGCACACACTGAATGTAATGGGAAACACTGGCAGAGCACAGAAGGAGGCCAAAGCAATGAGAGTCCAGCCAATTCCTGAGCAAATGGCATATGGCTTCCTCCCTCATCCTTTCTTGCTTGCTCACAGTTGCTTGTTGAAGGAAATACTTAAGTGAAATCTGTTTAAGCTAACTGGAGTTTTTATGCAGTTTCTTTTAGTGTTGTCTACTCTTCAGTATCCTGCACTTAAGTTATGGTTTTACAATTGAAGAGTAGCTCCTCAGAATGAAACACTCATTCCGAGTCCATTGGAGTATTTCTGAAGGGCTTTTTCTACCAAGTAACCAGAGCTAGCAAGGAAGGCCCTTGTCATGCATTGCCTTCAATCTGTGAAGATATAAGCCTAGAAACACCAGAATGGACAAAGGAGATTTGGAATAGAAGTGAATGGAGTTGACACACAGAGAGAAATAGACAAGAGAAGAGGAAATAAATAGTACTGGTATCAGCATCCAATATTTAGCTTACCTGGATCCCATCGCTCCTGAGGCCAGCCCAGGCATTGCTCTTTCTGAAATTATGTCCCATTCCCCAGTGTTGTTGCTTCTTTAGAACTTTCTGTTAGATTTCTTTTACTTGGCTGATATGTTTAGTAAAAATACAAAGTACTTAAGCATTTGCTTTTACATTATTCTTTCTAATAACACTCAGAGTCTTTTTTTGCTTCTAATACTTACCACAATTTATGATGGTGTATTAATTAAATAGTATTTTCCCATTAGACAGTGAATAACATGAAAGAGGGGACCATGCCTGTATGGCTCACCACTAAATACACAACACTTGGCATGATGCTTAGAACAGAGTAGGCATTTAGTAAATGCTGATGGATGAGTAAATGAGTGAATGCATGAACTACACTAATACCTCAGTTAGTATCAAAAGCGATAATGGACTTTCAAAAATCTCTATAAAAAACGAAATCAAAGAAAGATGTGGAAGTTGTTCTCAATACCCAAGAATTTAGGCAGCTGGTGATTATGAATAAGTAATTCAATTCCAACATTTCCACCTTATTTCATTTGGTCATTGTGTCAAATACTCTGTAGGGTTCTTAAGTTGTTGATATCTCCATTGTATTTTATGCCTTGTTTTTGAAAATCAAACCTCTTTGACTTGAATCTGGCCATTGTAGCCAATTAACATGAGGATGCCTATGTTAAATAAGCAGGAATTAAATAATTGGCCTGGGGATGTTTCCCTACTTTAATTTATTAGGTAAGAAACTGACCAGCCTGGCCAACATGGTAAAACCCATCTCTACTAAAAATACAAAAATTAGTCGGGCATGGTGGTGGGCGCCTGTAATCGCAGTTACTCAAGAGGTTGAGGCAGGAGAATTGCTTAAACCTGTGAGGCAGAGGTTGCAGTGAGCAACCACTCACTGAGACTGCGCCACTGCACTCGAGCCTGGACAATAGGGTGAAACTCCATCTCAAAAATAGGAAAAAAAAAAAAAAAGGCAGGCACATGCCTGTAATCCCAGCACTTTGGGAGGTTGAAGCGGGCAGATCACAAGGTCAGGATTTTGAGACCAGCCTGACCAACATGGTGAAACTCCATCTCCACTAACAATACAAAAATTAGCTGGGCGTGGTGACACGCACCTGTAATCCCAGCTACTCAGGAGACTGAGGCAGGATGATCGCTTGAACCTGGGAGACAGAGTGGCAGTGAGCCAGGATCACACTGCTGCACTCCAGCCTGGGCGATAGAGTGAGACTCTGTCTCAAAAAAAATAAAAATAAAAATTTAAAAACCTGCAACCTTTTTATATGTAAAAAAAATCGAAAGCTAACTAAGAGTTTATGTTTTGTAACAGCTAGGTCTCAGCCAATCATAAGGGCGTCAGCCAATCACATGACACCAGCTCATCAGATCGTGTCCAAATGAGGCAAATGCCTAGCTGTAAACAATCAAGCTTTTCTGTATTTTACTTCCATTGTTGTGTGTAAACATTCATTGCCCACATTGCAGAGAAAAACTCTCTCTACATCTGGTTCTGGGTGCTGCCCAATTCATGAATTGTTCTTTGATCAAACTCTGTTCAATTTGTCTAAAGTTAACACCTACAATTTGGATATAAGGTGTGAATGGTAGGATTCTTTTTATTGCACAGGGTACTTGGGTAGCCAAATGAAAAATCAGATTGTTCCCAGAATAGTGCTTTATACAAATACATTATAAAAGTGTGAGAGAATATGACTTTTATGTGAAAACCACCTCTACCTCTAGGAACTAAACCAGTAAAATTAAATCAGAGTGGATGGGATATTTCTGCAGGAGTCCCTTTAGGGGACTAGGAGACAGAGTATCTTCTGAACCACAGCAGTAGGTGTAGAAATCTAATTGAAGGACATAGTCTAGGGCGTAGAAAGAAAAACTAGACATAAATGTTGCACCAACATCATGGAAGAAAATTTGTGTATTAGTTTGCAGTAAACAAAATACTAAAAACTGGGTGGCTGAAACAAAAGAAATTTATTTTCTCACAGTTCTGGTGGCTAGAAGTCTAGGATCAAGGTATTAGCAGTGTTGATTCCTTCTAAGAGCTGTGAACGAGAATATGTTCCATGACTCTTTCCTGGCTTCTGGTGATTTTCTGGCAATTTTTGACATCCTTTGCTTATAGATGCATCACTGCAATCTCTGCCTTCATTTTCAAATGCCATATTAAATTAGGGCTCATCCTAATGATCACATCTTAATTTGACCATCAGCAAAAACCCTATTTCTCAGAGGGTGACCTCAGTAGGTCAGTAGGGTACTGGGTCTAGGACTTCAATATAGGGATTTGGGGGACATAATTTCACCAATAAAATATGCACCCACAGAAGAAAGATGCTTTGCTTCCAGATTTTTAGAGGAAAAACAAAAAATTGTCATACTTGTGACTCCCTCATGGTCCAGGGACCATGGACTGGGCTTAGCATTGATAGGTCTAACATGCTTTCAAAGCAAAATTCTAAGAATGATTTTAGTGTTTCCAGTCTTGGAGAGTATGTGCTCACCTGATAGTATAAGCATTCTTACACATTCAGAAATTTTAATTCTCAGTGTAAATCAGTGAGCCATTGTCTAGCATATATGTTGATTTCTATGAAATTTATTTAAGGTAAATCCATCCCTCTGAGTTTAGTACCTCTAGGTACTCTTGTTGAATCCATTTTCTGCACATGTCACATGCTATGTGCAACCCTGATGAAATCTTGTCTTATTTAACACTAATTATAATGTGGTATAACTTTTTATGCTATTTAAATAATATTTACTAATGTTTGACTATTATTGTTCATATTATTCCTAGCTCTCTCTATATATGTATTTATTTACATATATTTTATATATTTTTATAGAGAGAGAGGCATATATAGGCATATTTCATATCTCTATATGCAGAGACTGTACAAATACTCAGTACATAATAGGTGCTGGGATATTTTTCTAATAATAATAAATGTACTATAAAACATGATTCTTTTAAGTTACTGTTAACATAACTTTTATTAAATCTGAAAAAAAACTCTAAATGTGCTACCTTTCTTATTTCTGATGCTTTTAAGTTATCTCCAGTCATTGACTTGGCTTTTAGTTTCCTTGATATAAATTCCTTCTTACATTTTCAAAACGCTCCCAAGACCTTATATAGCCACTTATCAGTTTAGGTAGGTGCTCTGAGAAGGAGCCTAGAGGAAGTTGCCACATTTTGTGTTCCCATAGCACTCTGACCTTACCCTTTATGAATACTCATCACCCTCCTAAATTATTTTAACAGACTCATTGAGGTGTAATTGACATAAATAACCTAGACATGAATAGTATAATTTTATACATTATAACCTAGACATAAATAGTATAGTCTGATACATTTTAACATGTGTATATACTTATTGCCACTATCAAGACAAGGAGAATATTCATCACAACCATTTCACTGTATTCCTATGTAACCCTTCTCTCCTTCCCCTCCCCACTCCTGCTCATGTCCCCAGGTAAACCCCAGTATGCTTTTTGATATTGTTAGCTTACATTTTTCCAGAATGTTATATATATGAAATAATACAGTATGTACTCTTTTTGGCCTGGCCTATCTGTTTGCATTGCGCACAATTATTTTGAGGTTTATCCATGTTGTTGAGTGTATGTTCATTCCTTTATATGTGAGCAGTATTTCATGGTATGGATATGCCACAATTTGTTTATCCATTTATTTGTTGATGGATATTTGAGTTGTTGTCTACTTCTGATTATTACAACATTTCTGTGAACATTTGTGTTGAAGTATTTCTATAGATATGTAATTTTATTTCTCTTCAGTAAATACATAAGACTATAATAGCTTAATGATATAGCAGCTGCATCTTTAAGAAGTTGCCGAACTATTTTGCAACATGGCTGTTCTGTGTAACATTCCTACTAGCATTGAATGAGAGTTCCTCTGTACACTTTTCAACACCTGAGATGATCAGTCTTTTTCATGTTAGCCATTCTAGTAGGTATCTCAGTTTCATTTTAATTTGCCTTTCTTTAATGATTCATAATACTGAACATCTTTTCATAGGCTCATTTTTATTCCTACATCTTCGCCAATAAAATATCTGTTCAGATTTCGTATTGATTTGCTTTTTTCCTTATGAATTTTGAAACTTTTTAAAAACTTGGAATCAAGTTCTTTATCAGATATGTGTTCCTTATCAAATATTTTCTCCAAGTTTGTGGTTTTCTTTACTTTTAAACAGTGTCTCAAAAAGAGAAGTTTTTAATTTTGATGACACCCATGTTATCAATATTTGAAATAACATAAATAATAACCGAAGTTATCAAAGTTTGAAATAACTTAAATGTACTCAAAACCACAAAAGTTTTCTCCAGTGTTTTAATCTGAAAGTTATGATTTTGGTTTATAAATTAAGGTATAAAATCAATATTGAGTTAATTTTTATACATGGCAAAATGTATGAATTAAAATTTTTTTGTTTTTCTGATTTATTAAAAGAATATTCTTTTCCCACTGAATTGCCTTTGAACCTTTGTGGAAAAAAAAGTTACATATATATGTGTGGACCTATTTCTGAATCTCCTTTTTTTAAAAATTGAGACAGAGTCTCCCTCTGTCACCAGGCTGAAGTGCAGTGGTGAGATCTCGGCTCACTGCAACGTCCGCCTCCCAAGTTCAAATGATTCTCCTGCCTCAGCCTCCTGAGTAGCTGGGATTACAGGCACGCACAACCACACCCAGCTAATTGTTGTTGTTGTTATTGTTATTTTTAGTAGAGATGGGGTTTCACCATGTTGACCAGGATGATCTTGATCTCCTGACCTCGTGATCTGCCTGCCTTGGCCTCCCAAAGTGCTGGAATTACAGGCATGAGCCACCACGCCTGGTCCCTTTTATTCTATTATTCCATTTGTCTGTATTTAGATAAATATTACACTGTCTCAATTCCTGTAGCTTTATAATAAGGTTTGGAATCAGATAATGTAAATCCTCCAACTTTTTTATCTTTTAAAAAGTTGTTTTGGCTTTTCTACGTACGTCCTTTGTATTTCTATTTGAATTGTAGAATCAGCCTGTCCAATTCTATTAAAACAAACAAACAAACAAACAAAAACCACATGTTTAATTGAAGTTGCATTGAATCTACAGGTCAATTTGGGAAAAATGAACATTTTAACAATATTCAGTTTTCAAATTATGAACACAGTGTATCTCTGCATTTATTAGGATCTTCTAAAATTTTTCTTAGCAGTAAATCTTTGGAAGTTTTCAGCATATAGATTTTGGATGTTATTTGTCAGATTTATCCCTTAGTATTTCATACTTTGGTGACATTGTTAAATTTTTACTTCAATTTTTAATTGTTCAGTGCCCGTATATAGAAATACAATTAGTTTTTGTGTATTGATCTCGTACCCTGCAAGTTTACTAACTCATTCATTCTAATAGCTCATTTTAGTATGTTTCATCAAATCCTCTACATAGACCATCATGTCATCTGGGACTAGACAAATTTACTTCTTTTTCAATCTAGATGCTTTTTTATTTTCTTGCCTAATTTCACTGGGGAGAATCTTTAGCAGTGTTAAAGAAAAGTGATGACCATTCTAAGTAACATCGAGGGTTAGTTCGGTGATCTCATCAACTTAGCTTCCACAAAGCCTCCTGGTTCCTATTTTCTAGGTGTCTTTCATCATGTCAGTAAGGCAAGTGAAAAACTTTGCTGACAAAACACTGTTCCTACTCTTCCCTCAAGGCAATGTCCAACTTAAACAAATTGCCCCATGCTTGATACACACTTGCCATTCATGTCCTCAAGCTTCTGAAGGCCTGTCAGCAAATGAATGAATGGAGGTCATGTTTATACTTACACTGTCAATAGTCAGCAATTGTTGGGACTGAATTATTCTCATGGCTAGTTATTAAATCATTAAGTCTTAAAAGTTTATTCATCCTAACAGTACTCAGGACAATCTACTTTTGTTTTTCTAAATGATGAATAAAATGTTTTCAAATTTCAGGGTCTGAATGAACCTAACAAATTATCACCCTTCTAAAAGGAACTTATAACAGAGCCATGATTTATAACTTTGAAGATGTCAAACTGCTTTGCTAACAATAAATACTTACTGACTTCACATTAGTTGCCATGTCCATCAACGAGGAAACAGAGAGGTGAAGCGAAACTCACTATGTCTCATGGTAAGGGGTATATGAGCTAAATTGCTTTCAGCTGCAAGTTTCAGAAAACTCCACTTCTAATTACCTTAAATAATAAGGAAATGTACTATTTTTCACAAAAAGAAATACAGAATAATAACAGTGAGTACCATTATCCCACTCATTATGGAGCTTTTCTCAACTGGATCTCCAGAGAATTTAGCCCTAATGCCTTAAGAAATCTATTGCATGCAATTAATTAAGTTCTATGCATCTGTAGTGGTACTATTTACTATCACTCTTGAGAGAATTAACAAAATATCCATATCTTTGTTCTGTGATTCCAAAGCAGAACCCCAATTGAAGAAAACTGAGTAGTTTGGCTTTCTCCCCATTTCACCCTCAAAATGACTTCCTTTATGGTTATAAGACACACCAGAGCATCCTGGCATCACATTCACAAAAGACAGCTTTCGGGGATGAGGCAGGGAGGCGAGGAGGCCTTTTTCATTTAACTATTTATTAGAAGTGAGGGAACAAGAAGCCCCATCACACTTTTCCCTACATCTTATTACATTGGCCCAATGAAAGAAGTAACTGCAGATGTGGTAGAAACAGCAAGAAAACTCACATTAGAAATGGAGCCTGAAGATGTGACCGAATTGCAACGATCTCATGATAAAACTTTAACCATTTCATGATAAAACTTTTAACAGATGGGGAGTAGCTTTTTGTGGATGATCAGAGAAAGTGGTTTCTTGAGATGGAATCTACACCTAGTGAAGATGCTGAGAACATTGTTGAAATGACAACAAAGAATTAAGAACATTACAGAAACTTGCTTGATAAAATAGTGGCAGAATGTGCAAGAAGTGACTTCTATTTTGAAAAAAATTCTACTGTGGGTAAAATGCTATCAAACAGCATCACATGATATAGAGAATTGTGTGTGTGTGTGAAAGGAAGAGTCAATCAATGTGGCAAGCCTCAATCTATGGTACCATCGCCTTACAAAATGTATTTTTTAAATAGTAAAACTTCAAAGTCAAAATTACTCCTTGATCCATGAGTTGCAGAATGGACGTTGTGTTAGCAGGCATGAAAACAACATTGGTCTCCTCGTGCATCTCCATCAGAGCTCTTGAGTGACCAGGTGTATTGTCAGTGAGCAGTGATATTTTGAAAGAATGTTTTTTTCTGAGTAGTAATCTCAACCATGGGCTTAACATATTCAGCAAATCATGCTATAGACAGATGTGCTGTCATCCAGGCTTTGTTGTTCCATTTATAGAGCACAGGCAGAGTAGATTTAGCATAATTATTAAGGTCCCTAGAACTTTTGGGATGGTAAATGAACATTGGCTTCAAATTAAAGTCACCAGCTACATTAGCCCCTAACAAGAGAGTCAGCCTATTCTTTGAAGCTTCTAAACCAAGCATTGACTTCACCTCTCTAGCTGTGAAAATTCCAGTATAAGGATGTTTCATCCACATTGAAAAATCTATTATTTAGCCACCTTCATCAATAATCTTAGCTAGATTTTCTGGATAACTTGCTATGGCCTCTATATCAGCACCTGTTGCTTCACCTTGCACTTTATTTTCTGAGGATGGCTTCTTTCCTTAAACCTCATGAACCAACCTCTGCTGGCTTCCAAGTTTTATTCTGCAGCTCCCTCACCTCTCTCAGTCTTCGTGGGATTGAAGAGAGTTAGGACCTTGCTCTGGATTAGGCTTTGGGCTTTTGTTTAAAAGAATGTTGTGGCTGGTTTGATCTTCTATCTAGACCACTTAAACATTTTTTTAACCATATTAGCAGTAAGGCTGTTTTGCTTTTGCTTTCTTATAGTCATTTCTTCACTGAAGTAGCACATTTAATTTCCTTCAGAAACATTTCCTTTGAATTTACAATTTGGCTGTTTGTCACAGGAGGTCTAACATTTGAGCTATTTTGGCTTTTGGTGTGCCTTCCTCACTAGGCTTATTTATTTATAGTTTTTGATTTAAAGTGAGAGATGTGCAACTCTTCCTTTCACTTGAACACTCAGAAGCCATTTTAAGGTCACTAAATTGTTTAATTTCAATATGTTTGTGTCTCATGAAATAGGAAGGCCCACAGAGAGGGAAAGAGATGGGGGAACAGACTGTTGATGGAGTACGCATAACACATACATTTATCATTAAGTTTGCAGACTTATGTGAGCATAGATCATTTTTGCCCAAAACAATTACAACAGTAACATCGAACATCACTGATCACAGAGCACCATAACAGATATAATAATAATGAAAAGCTTGAAATATTATGAAAATTACCAAAATGTGGCACAGGACATGAAGTGAGAACATGCTGTTTGAAAAAATGATGTAGACAGACCTGATTGAGGCGGGGTTGCCACAAGCCTTCAATTAGTAAAAATGTAATTTCTGTAACGTGTAACAAAGTGGAACACAATAAAAGTAGGTATTGAAAGGTTTAAGTGTAACTTTAAAAAATCCCAGAATCTATAACTTAAATACATCTAGAAAGGTTGTCAGTAATGGCTCAATCATATATACTTTATGAAGCCATACAAATGTATCACTAGTGATTCATATTTGCTCATTTTTACCCAGGTACTTTATATTTGTTTTCTATATGTTTCCATCTCTTCACTTATTTATTTGGCAATATCTCAATCAGAATTTAGGTACTAGACAACACTCTAGTTTAAGAACAAGGAGACTCATTGGTGAATATTACCCAGCTTAGAAGAATCCTTTGAATGTTTGAAGAAACAAACTCTGACTTGAGCAGACCCAGGGTAATTCAGAGACTTTTATTATCAGGAAAACACTGAAGTGAGAAATTGCTACTACTGCTGCCAGCTCCAGAAGTGGCAAACTGGGTGACCTAAATTATATTAATTCTTAGGAAGGCAGCTACGCATCACTAGGACATCTGCTGATGCTGCTGCAGACGATTGTCACCACCACCGTTACCATCACCACCACAATAATCACCATCATAATCATCACCATCTTCATCAACATCCTTGCAGTTTGAATGCTTAGAAGTCTGTAGATTTCACATGAGTAAATCTAAATGATCAAAGCTAAATGACATCTGAAAGCTTACCTGCCAAGGAATTTGGGAATGTCATTTTAGGTTTCAACCTCTCCAGTAACAGGCCAAGTAGAAGGAAGTTAGCTATTGGTGTCGATTCCAATTCATCATCTTCCATGGTTTTTAACAAAGGATGTTGTAGCAATTGGAGATGTCAATAAATGAAAAAACAAAGCAATTATCCCAAGTATACCTCCAAAACAAATGAAGTATATTCATTTTCCATGTTTCCACATATTTTTAATAATGTTTTCTTTTAAAATATTTGACATTTTTAAGTAAAAGTATTTCCCATAGTAAAAAGTCATAAAATATAGCAATATATTATCTAAAGGTGATAGTCCACTAAATTCACATATCCCTAATAATCACAGATAAATTTTGGTGTTTTTTCAGATATTTCCAGTGCAGACTATGGAGAGAGAGAGACAGAGATAAGAAAGAGAAAGAGGTGAGTCGTGAGTGCAGTTGTAAAATATACATGCTTTTGCAAAGCAGAAATGAAATCATACAGGACAGGCGTTGTGGCTCACGCCTGTAATCCCAGCACTTTGGGAGGCCAAAGCAGGTGGATCATCTGAGGTCAGGAGTTTGAGACCACCCTGGCCAACATGATGAAATCCCGTCTCTACTAAAAATACAAAAATTAGCTGGGCATGGTGGTGGGAACCTGTAATCTCAGCTACTAGGGAGGAGGAGGCAGGGGAATCACTTGAACCCGGGAGGTGAAAGTGGCAGTGAGCTGAGATCATGCCATGGCACTCTAACCTGGGTGACTAGAGTGAAACTCCATCTCAAGAAAAATAAAAAAGAGAAATAAAATTATACAAAATGAATTATGATGAACCTTTTATTTCTAAATAAACAAAACATTTTGGGCATTTTTTTATGTGAGTATATGCATAAAATCTACCTTATTTTCCTCATTTTTAATGGGACATAATAATCTATTGCATGATTGTATTATAAAAGATTTATTTGTTATTATTAGACTATTTGAGTATTCCTTATGTTTTATTAGTATGAAAATGTAAATAATTTACAATGAACATCATGTTTCATAGAATAAAAAATCATGGATATTTGTTTGATTTATATCTCTAATTTCTACTCAAAAATTAATTTTTATTATGTTCCTACCAGTAGTAAATAGCAAGGTATTTTCCTGATATCCTTATTAACATCAAATTTTGGCAAAATTGATTATCTTTGTCAGTCTCTATGTCAAACATGCTATTATTTCATTGTTTCTTTAATTTATATGTATTTTATTAGTAAGGAGGTTGACGTTTTTCTATGTATCTATTGGTTGTTTGTATTTCTTACACAGTGCTTTCCTGTTTATATTCTTTGCCCATATTTTTCCTGGGTCAATTATTTGCCATTTGATTTTTAAGAGTTGTTTATATTTTATATTTATCAGCTCAATGTTTGATCATCTATGATGCACGTATGTTTTTTTCTGTTGGCCATTTGTCTTTTCACTTCATTATGTTTCTAATGATTTAAATTATCAATTTAATCAATTTTGCATTTTATGTCATTCTTAGAGTCATCTTCACCACTCTGAGCTTTTATCCATATATATTTTATAATACCTATTGTTTCATTTTCTTTGATCAATTTGAGTTTATTGTGATGTGATGAATGAAGTGGGGTTTTACTTTATTTTTTTCCCTAATTAGCTGCTAGTTTTCTGAATATCATTTCTACTCTTTATCCTCCCCCAATAATTTGTCGTGCCATCTTTATCATTTATAAAATGCTTTCTGGATTCTTGAGTCTAATTTGGACTTTCTTATGTTACATTGTTTTGATTACCTTAATGTGTAGACATTAAGGCACAGTCTCATTCCTTTATTAGTCAACTTTATCTATTGCAAATTGAAGTGTGATCTACCCCTACATTTTTTTTCTTTCTTTAATTCAGTATCTCCTAATATATTCTATTCTAGAATCAGATTTAAAGTAAGATTATGTAGATTTATCTCCTTAAGTCTAGTTTGAACTTCAACATTCTAGTTTAGTTTTTTTTTTTTTTCCTGTCAATGCTTAGTGTCATTTCTCTTAAGAATGTGAAATTTCTTGCTCTCATATATATGTGTGTATATATATATACATATATATTTTGTTGTTGTTGTTGTTTGAGACAGTGTCTGGCTCTATTGCCCAGGCTGGAGTGCAATGGAGCGATCTCGACTCACTGCAACCTCGGCCTCTTGGGTTCAAGCAATTCTCCTGCTTCAGCCTCCTGAGTAGCTGGGATTAACACCCAGCTAATTTTTGTATTTTTAGTAGAGACATGGTTTCACTGTGTTGGTCAGGCTGGTCTCAAACTCCTGACCTCGTGATCTGCCCACCTGGGCCTCCAAAGTGCTGGGATTACAGGCGTGAGCCCCCGTGCCTGGCCAGCATATATCTTTTCATAATCCCTATCATCTTCCCTAGTACCCTTCCTCCATTATAGAAATAAATGTGGAGATATAGTGTTGGGGGGGAAGAAAGAAATAGACCATGTTTGCTTTTCGGTTCTTAATTTTCTTGCATTTATATAAACATGGCAAGAGAAAAAATAACTAATAAGGATTTTTCTCTGTATCAAGAACATAATTTTTTAATGTTTTAACTTTTTAAAATTTTCTTTTTCATTTATTTTTCTTTTAAAAAATTTTTACTTTATTTTATTTTAAGTTCCAGGGTACATATGCAGGACATGCAGTTTTGTTACATAGGTAAATGTGTACGATAGTGTTTGCTGAATCTATCAAACCATCGCCTAGGTATTAAGCCCCACATGCATTAGCTATTTATCCTGCTTCTCCCCCTTCCCCAACCCGATGACAGGACCCAGTGTGTGCTGTTCCCTTCCCTGTGCCCACGTGTTCTCACTAAAAACATAAAATTTTAAAAGAATCTTTTTTCATTTAGAAGATGAAAATTCTATAGTTTCTTAATGATAAAAAATATTTGTTAACTTCTAAAGCTAATTAAAATTGCTTATAATTTGACTCTGTCTTATATACTATTTAAAAACATAGCACCTTATTTCCCAGCTGAGATTATCTCTAGAAATGCAAATATCTTATTGCCTGTCTTTTGAAAACAGAATAATACAGTAATGTTTACAAATAATAAGCTTTTTAGAGAGTGCAATAAAAGAGTTCTACCCTGGCTAAGAAGAAGTTACTGACTGCTAACTGTGAGCAAATTTTGTTTTAGAGATGTCACTATTATTAAAGAATTAGGTTAACAAGTTCTCAGAGACTTAAACAGTTTGGGTTTAGCTAACTCCAGAGAACTGGGGATTTAGGAGATATTCTAAGATTTAACGAGTACTACCACTGCCCTGACCTTTAAAATTGTTGTACAGCAGAAGCCATGTAAGAAGTCTACTGGATTCATTTACTAGATAAAAAATATTTTGTCTTATCCTTCCTGTGCAACTGAACACTTTTCTTATCCAACTAGCCTTGAAATTTTTATCCCAGTTTTCTTCTTCTATTGTATTGAATTTGTACTCCAACAGGCACAGATAAGGAATAACAAAAGGAAAGAGTTTGTTCATATCATAGATGACCACAAAGACAGAAGTTCTTTATCTTTATGATACATTAGGGTTTAGAAAATATGCCTCTCACATATCCTTCTTTTAAAAATGCCTGATCGATGATTACAATTTAATAAGTCAAGATTGGAGTTAATATAGTATTAATGTAATGATGTCCAGTGCTAGAAGCAGAAGGCATAGCGTATAGGCCAAATAATAATTGTAAATTTGGTAACAATATATAGAGCAAATACCAGAATTTGCTTTTGAGAGAATACACGTACACACACACACACACACACACGTATTTACCAAAAATAACTTGGGTTTCTAGATTTAAAACAATATTAACAAAAATTCAGGAGATATTTCAACTAAAATTTTTAGAATTAATGATAGCTTACAGTTATTAGAATAATACAAAAAATCAAAACCAATAGTTTTCTCATGTAAATGCATAAATCAGTTTGAAGACATTTGGAAAATAGTCTATTTTTACTAACAATAAAAACGCCTACAAAATATTCAGCCTGCCAAAAATATGCAAAGAACACAATAAAACTTTAATAACAATTTTAAAATAATTTTTAAAAAAAACACCTTCTGCCCCTGGATGAAAAGTCTGAGTGTTATAGACATCCATTCTTCTTAATTTTTATCCATCAGGAAAAATAAACAGGACAACTAGTTGGGGAAAATATATAAACTTCTAACTCATTTCATATGTCACTATTAATTTTAAATTAATATAAAATTAAATACAAAAAGAGAAACCTGTGAAGAAACTATAAAAAAAAAAGTAAGTACCCAATTTTGAAGTATGGAAGGCTTTTTACACACACAGAGGCACACACACAAAGAAAATGACAACCAATTAAATAACAGCAAAATAAATAAATTATAATAAAATTGATATATCTTATCACACAAAAAAATTCCATCAACATATATTGCATACAAAAACTCCAAGGCAGAAACTTGGGAAAATATTTTTGTCAAAGATTAACCTTAACACATTAATATTCTAAGTATCTTTAGAATTAAATTTTTAAAGTTTCTTTTATTAAATGGGCAAAACAATGAAACAGAAAATGAAGAGCAATTTTTAAAACAGTCAAAATACATATGGAAACAAATTTAATTCCACAAACGTTCTTAAAAAATTAGAGATAACCATTCTTTGCCTGTCATATTAGCAGAGATTGACACCATCTGTTGAGGTGGATGTGTAGGCAAATGCAGACTCCTGTAGGCTGCCTAAGGAAATTTAAAATACCTTAATTGTGTGACAAATTGGCATTGTTCATGTAAGGTCTTAAACCTGTTTAGATTCTCTGCCCTGCTTATTTCACTGGGGAGAAAAATGGTTAGCACTCTGGACTCTGACAAATAACTAGAAATATGTAGAAGTATTTCTTATGTACCTGTTTGGTCACTATGTGAAAATCCAGCAAAAATCCAAATACTCAAGAAGAGAACAATAGATAAATAAATTATGTACTATTCAGAAAATGTGTATCAGCTGGATTTAAGAATCATGTTTTCAAAAATGTTAAAGATGTGACTAAGGAAAAAGACAGTGGTAAAAGAGTTATGAACTATGTCAATACTGCACTCTATGATGAGGGATGTCTACATTAAACCAAAACAACATATAGGTTAAAAAAAAGGGGGGGGGCACTTTTATTACTGGGTGGTGAGATTACTAGGGATTTTTATTTTCCATACTATTTCTGTGTTCTCAAGTTTTTGCCTAGAACACTTTTTTAAAAGACTTGAAAGCAGCAACACTCAAAAATGTAACAGTTATCTCTATATTTTAGAATTAGGTTAGATTTTTGTATCTCTACATAGGGAAATAATAAGGTCCCTATGTATGAAAATGCATCTCATGAATATTTTTAAATAATATCTAACAACTTCGAGGTTCACATTTTGCTGTAAAACAAATCTCAAAAATTAGGCAATTGCATGAGGATACTTTATTCCTCATAATTTTCCCTTTTTTCCAACTGTTTCACATCTCTCAGTGTCATGTCATGTTACAGTGGAGCAGAGCCAGGGTGCGGGGAATCCAATCTGTGGAATGGAACAATCTGGATTCAAACCTTGTTTTGTCAGTTACCATTTAATTTCCCACAGGACCATTACTTATCCACATCAAGCTTTTGTTTTCTCATAAGTGAAGTTGGGATAATACTTACTACATTGAATTATTTTAAGAATAGAATGAGATACATGTAAAAAACATTGTAACTGCTCAATAAATATTAATATTAGCCATTGATAAGTTTGACTCTGCATCCCCTCTGAAATCTCATGTAGAATTGTAATGCCCAATATTGGAGGTGGGGCCTGGTGGGAGGTGATTGGATTTGGGGAGCAGATTTCCCACTGGGTGCTGTTCTCGTAATAGTGAGTGAATTCTCCTGAGATCTGGTTGTTTGAAAGTGTGTAGCACCTCCCGCCACCTTCCTCCCACCCCAGCCATGTAAGATGAGCCTGCTTTCCCTTCATTTTCTGCCACATTTGTAAATTTCCTGAGACCTCCTCAGAATCCAAGCAGATGTCAGCATCGTGCTTTCCATAGAGCCTGCAGGACTGTGAGACCATCAAATCTCTTTTTTATAAATTACCCAGTGTCAGATATGTCTTTATAACAGTGCAAGAACGGACCAATACAGCCATTATTTTCACTTTTAAGGGTACTATTAAACCCGAGCCTCTCAAAATTGTAGTATTCTGCTTCAGTTACAATTACTGTATAGAAAAAAAATCTGTGCATGAAGCCTTCAGCCGCACCCCATGAGTCTCCCCAAGCTTTGTAGTTTATGGTGCCATCTCAATGAGAAACTTACTTTTTCCCCTGGAGAATGTCTGAAGTGAGCCTAGCCTGAGCTGGTGGGAGTGAGGAATGGAAAATACTAACCTGGTAGACCACACGTTGGAACCTGAGGAACTTCATATTGCAGAGAAGGCACTGTTGAGTCATGACTCAAGGGAAGAAAATAATCACAGTGAGCAATATTGTGCAAAGATCAAGTGCTTTCTAACAGTGAGCCTCCATTACCTAAAGGTTTCATGGTATCATTTGAGTGTCGGTGTTCAGATGAGAAAGCTAAGAATGAGAAGCAGTAGCCAACAAATATTTCTTCCCTCCAATGAGGCATTGTGCTTGGGGAAACTGAAAAGAGAAGGGAAGAGGGAATCTTAGGGAAAGAGTAGGTGCTGTCTTTCTTTAAGATGGAGTGTAACTGGAAACAGCCTCCAGCCAAGGTCAGGGTCAAGAGTAATAGAATCCTGGCAAGATGTGCTAGTTTATCTTCCCCCATGAACACTTGCCAAACAATATACACAGTGTCGCGCAGCACCGGAGAGTGTCTGATGCATCTCCAGAGTATTTGTGAGGACTTCTGTTTTGAAGATAGTTTCTTAGGTAACAGAGTGAAAACATGTATGGATGAGCTCTCATTTATCAGTGCCTTGGCTTCCTGTGAAAGTTAAACAGCAAGAATCTTGATATTTCGTCCTGAGTAAAGCAAGTTCTTCAAAGGGATGTATGGGGTGGGTGTTCTTTGAAGATGGTGTATGTCCAGCAGACTTTGCAAAAGGCCCAGCATCTGTGTAAGTTACACAGAGGTCCCAGCCCAGTGCATCTTGTCCCAGCTCTCATAGAAAACAGCCAGCAGCTGCAGGCTTGAGTGAAGCTGTTTGTGGTGGGGCCTTGAGCCCCCTGGCTGGGGAGTGTGCACTGTTTTGCTTTGCTTATTGCAAGCACCTTTGGATGTCCCTGAGTTTTTCAAGCTTCATTCAGCTGCTCTGGTGGCCAGAAGCTGTGCAGTTAGATGAGAAATTATCTGCTTTTTAAAACAATCCTTTTAGTTCTGTAACATGAGCTGGCCCCTTGTTTCCACAGAACACTTTTCGTCAGCAGGGAAAAACAAGGAAATTCCCTAGGAATGAAGGAGAAAGTTGAAAGGCGGCAACCCCAAACACCAGAGTCCCCAAGACACTAAGCCAGGATGTGCCAAGGAAAGTGCTTTTGGGGAGGATTAAAACAATTATTTAATAAGATACAATAAAACACTTTCCTTTTCACTAAGATGCCAATAAAAATCCTTCAGTTTAGTATTTTAATTATAAAATAATACATCTTTAATTGATAATTTGTAACTACAGGAGAGTAGAATGATCCCACTATAGAAAGATATAAAAATCTGATCTATTTCCAAAATGTAGAGATAATAGTTATGTTTTGAGGTGTTACTTTTCAAGATTTAAATATATATATATATATATATGTTGTAGGCAAAAAAAATTGAGAACACGTAAATACAGTCATGCATCCCTTCATGACGAGGATGTGTTCTGAGGAATGCATTATTAGGTGGTTTCATCATTCTGTGAATATTATAGAATGTACCGGTACAAACCTAGATGGTATAACCTACTACACACCTACCTATTTAGTATAGCCTATTGTTCGTAGGCTATAACCCTGGGCAGCATGAATACCACAGGCCATTCTAACACAATGACAAGTATTTGTGTGCCTAAACATAGAAAAGGTGCAATAAAACTACAGTATTGCTATCTTTTGGAATCGGGGTCATACATGTGGCCTGTTGTTGACCAAAATGTCATCATCCGGTTCATGATTATAACCTAAAAAATAAAAATCACTAATAATCCCACAACCTAGCAATAAAAGTTGCTATTGTGCTCCTATATGGTTTCCGTTTAATGCAGACATCCCCATTAGAGAGTGCTTTAATAAAATGGTACATAATTCTTTTGTCACTACCCTTTTCCTTAATTACATACTCAAAATTTTTGAAAGCATTGTTTTTAAGTCTAGTGGTATATATTGCATTTTATGAATATTACATAATATGGTGGGTTCCCATAAGACAAGTAAATAAATAGCTTTGGGGCTCTTGATTTAGTCATAGTGTTAATTTCCAGAGATTAAGTGGCCATTCTGAAAACATAGATACTAAGTCTTAGTAAAATTAAAATATTTTCTTCTATATAGGAGACCCAAAGGTCAAGGGAGCTGATCATCTACTCCCCTCCACCTAGCAATCCCCCTGCCAGTAGGCCAGGTTGTACTTAGATACTAGTGGCTTGGTAAATGGTTCCCAGGATAAACACAGTACACAAAACTCATAAAGGGCCAGTCTTGTAGATCAAATCAACAGGCCAAGTAAACTCACCTTGGAGTGGAAAGAGAGAAGAGATTGCAGATGGGTTTGAGGTTACCAGTCACAGGTTTCAGCTGCTTGATCCTGTCATCAGGCTTTGGACTTGGTGCTTTTACCTGCTCCGGCTTTCTGAATCAGGCTCGCAAGGGACATGCTCACGGAGAAAGTGCACATTTGGAAGCCATTTGCTTTTACAAAATGTTTACTATTCCAGCCCCTGACAGTTATTGTTACTGGAGTCATTACTGATGGAGTTCAGAAAGAGAAGGGTTGCCTTTGGTTTCCCAGAGCCCGCATTTGGAAATGTATGTGCATGAGGGGGCAGAGATAGAAAACAAATGCGAATCCACCACTAGCATTGTTACACCTTTTCTGAAATATTGGATTTCTCATCACATTCCGGAATTTGAGAGTTTTAAAAAGGCAAAGCCATAGGCAGTATTCTCTTTCCCAATAAAGATAACAATTCATTTTTTAAAAAATGTTGTGGGTAATTCTCCAACCGTGATACAATTGCCAGAAATAATCTCAAGTTGATTATTGCTCTGCAGATTATTCCTGATGTGTGTATCTTGAAGAATCATCTGGTGGGAGGATAGGTGTGAGTAATAAGAACTAAATTTGTCTTCAGGGAGTTCCAAGTTCAATAAATCACCTCATCATGTCATATCCATGGATAAGATCCTTTGCTTTTGCAAAATCAGGACAATCAGTACCCACTTGCCTAAACCTCTCTTTTTGTTCTTTTTTTAAAAGTATTTATTCCAGAACAAAAAGAGTAGAAAAGGTTAATTGGTTCACATTTTATATTTACCCATGGTTCATTCTGAGTTAATTTTTGTATAAAAATTATGTTAAGGTATATCGTTTGCATATGTATGTTAATTGTTCCAACACTGTTGAAAAGACTAGTCTTTCTTTGTTAAATTGTTTCTTAAAACTTGGTCAAAAATTGATAGACCATATTAGAGCAGGTCTATTTCTGGAGGCTCTATTCTGTTTCATTTATTTCTTTGTCTGTATTTTCACTAGGTTAGATATTGTAGCATTAGAGTAAATCTTGTAATTGGGTAGAATGACTACCCCAATTTTATTTTTCTTTTCCAAAATTGTTTTGGCTATTCTAATCCTTGTGCCTTTCCACATAAAGTTTAAAATCAGCTTGTCTATATCTACAAAATATCTTTCTGGCACTATACTTGAAATAGTTTTAAAACAATTGACAAGTTTAAGAGGAACTGACATCTTCACTATACTGGATCTTTCAATACATGAACATATATGTCTTCTAATTATTTGGGTCTTCTTTAATTTTGTCATCAGTATTTTGCATTTCTCAGCATGTAGATTTTATACATATTTTGTGAGATTTACAGCTAAGTTTTTGGGGGGAGTTATTGCACATAGCATTGTATTTTTAATGTTGAATTCCAATTATCATTAACGCTAGTAGAAATATGATTGATGTTTATGGATTTCCCTTGTACTCTATGATCCTGTTTTACCACTATATTCATTCAAGGAACTAGATTTTTTTTGGTAGATTTTTAAACATTTTTTAAATAGATAATCATGCCTTCTGCAAATAGAGATAGTTTTATTTATTTATTTTCAATATGTAGGACTTTTTTGTTTTAATTCTGGCTTTGTTACATGGCTAAGACTTCCATTCCTATTTTAAATAATAGTGGTGGGAATATGCATCCTTGTCTTGCTTCCAGTTTTAGTGAGGAAAGCTTTCAGTGCTTCATTTTATTTGAGCTTTGTTGCTAGCACACTTTTCACTATCAGAAGCAAGAGTTTATGTAAGATTTTTAAGTAATAACCAGGATTCATATTTCTTCCACAAGTTGTCCTTGAATGGTTTGTTGACTGAAACAGAAATGGCAGTTATCCAATCATTACAGCAGAAATAGCAGCCAAGCTCAAACATGTGCCAGCAAAAACAATGATGCCACCACTGCTACCTGGCCTACAACAATTGTACACCATGGATTTCAAGATGCGTTCAGATTCTAGAAATGTTAAGAGGTGAAAATGTGCATCTTGCAGCTGATAACATGTAGTATGTTTCTTACAATACGCTTTTAAAAATTAACCCCATTTCAAAAATCAGATGGTTGTAGATGTGTGGTGCTATTTCTGAGACCTCTGTTCTGTTCCATTGGTCTATACATCTGTTTTGGTGCCGGTACCATGCTGTTTTGGTATACTGCAGCCTTGTAGTATAGTTTGAAGTCAGGTAGCATGATGCCTCCAGATTTGTTCTTTTTGCTTAAGATTGTCTTGGCTATGTGGGCTCTTTTTTGGTTCCATATGAAATTTAGTGTAGTTTTTTCTAATTCTGTGAAGAAAGTCAATGGTAGCTTGATGGAAATGGCATGAAATCTATAAATTACTTTGGGCAGCATGGCCATTTTCATGATATTGATTCTTTCTATCTATGAGCATGGAATGTTTTCCCATTTGTTTGTGTCCTCTCTTATTTCCTTGAGCGATGGTTTGTATTGAAGAGGTCCTTCACATCTCTTCTAAGTTGTATTCCTAGGTATTTTATTCTCTTTGTAATAATTGTGTATGATAATTTGCTCATGATTTGGCTGTCTGTTTGTCTATTATTGGTGTATAGGAATGCTTGTGATTTTTGCACATTGATTTTGTATCCTGAGACTTTGCTGAAGTTGCTTATCAGCTTAAGGAGTTCTGGGGCTGAGACAATGGGGTTTTCTAAATATACAATCATATCATCTGCAGAGATAATTTGACTTACTCTCTTCCTATTTGAATAACCTTTGTTTCTTTCTCTTGCCTGATTACCCTAGCCAGAACTTCCAATACCATGTTGAATAGGAGTGGTGAGAGAAGGCATCCTTGTCTTGTGCCGGTTTTCAAAGGCAATGCTTCCAGCTTTTGCCCATTCAGTATTATATTGGCTGAGGATTTGTCATAAATAGCTCTTATTATTTTGAGTTACGTTCCATCAACCTGACAAAAAAAAAAGCAATGTTAAAAGGTTTCCTTATTGAATAAATGCTGTTGGGAAAACTGGCTAGCCATATGGAGAAAACTGAAACTGGACCCTTTCCTTACACCATATACAAAAATTAACTCAAGATGGATTAAAGTTGTGAACGTTAAGACCTAAGACCAAAAAACCCTAGAAGAAAACCTAGGCAGTACCATTCAGGACATAGGCATGGGCAAAGACTTCATGAGGAAAACACCAAAAGCAATTGTAGTAAAAGCCAAAATTGACAAATGGGATCTAATTTGACTAAAGAGCTTCAGCAGAACAAAAGAAACTACCATCAGAATGAACAGGCAACCTACAGAATGTGAGAAAAGTTTTGCCGTGTATCCTGACAAAGGGCTAATATCCAGAATCAATAAAGAACTTGAACAAATTTACAAGACAAAAACAAACAACTCCATCAAAAAGTGGGCAAAGGATATGAACAGACTCTTCTTAAAAGAAGACATTTATGCAGCCAACAAACATGAAAAAAAAGCTCTTCATCACTAGTCATTAGAGAAATGCAAATGAAAACCACAATGAGATACCATCTCACACCAGTTAGAATGGCAATCATTAAAAAGTCAGGAAACAACAGATGCTGGAGAGGATGTGGAGAAATAGGAATGCTTTTACACAGTCGGTGGGAGTGTAAATTAGTTCAACCATTGTAGAAGACAATGTGGTGATTCCTGAAGGATCTAGAACTGGAAATACCATTTGACCCAGCCATCCCATTACCGAGTATATAACCAAAGGATGATAAATCATTCTACTATAAAGACACATGCACACATATGTTTATTGCAGCACTATTCACAATAGCAAAGACTTGGAACCAACCCAAATATCCATCAGTGATAGACTGGATTAAGAAAATGTGGCATATCAAGACAATCCTAAGTCAAGAGAACAAAGCTGGAGGCATCACACTACCTGACTTCAAACTATACTACAAGGCTACAGTAACCAAAACAGCATGATACTGGTACCAAAACAGAAATATAGACCAATGGAACAGAACAGAGTCCTCAGAAATCATACCACACATCTACAGCCATCTGATCTCTGACAAACCTGAGAAAAACAAGAAATGGGGAAAGGATTCCCTATTTAATAAATGGTGCTGGGAAAATTGGCTAGCCATAAGTAGAAAGCTGAAACTGGATCCTTTCCTTACTCCTTATACGAAAATTAATTCAAGATGGATTAGAGACTTAAATGTTAGACCTAATACCATAAAAACCCTAGAAGAAAACCTAGGTAGTACCATTCAGGACATAGGCATGGGCAAAGACTTCATGTCTAAAACACCAAAAGCAACAGCAGCAAAAGCCAAAATTGACAAATGGGATCTCATTAAACTAAAGAGCTTCTGCACAGCAAAAGAAACTACCATCAGAGTGAACAGGCAACCTACAGAATGGGAGAAAATTTTTGCAATCTACTCATCTGACAAAGGGCTAATATCCAGAACCTACAAAGAACTCAAACAAATTTACAAGAAAAAAACAAACAACTCCATCAAAAAGTGGGCAAAGGATATGAACAGACATTTCTCAAAAGAAGACATTCATACAGCCAACAGACACATGAAAACATGCTCATCATCACTGGCCATCAGAGAAATGCAAATCAAAACCACAATGAGATACCATCTCACACCAGTTAGAATGGCAATCATTAAAAAGTCAGGAAACAACAGGTGCTGGAGAGGATGTGGAGAAATAGGAACACTTTTACACTGTTGGTGGGACTGTAAACTAGTTCAACCATTATGGAAAACAGTATGGTGATTCCTCAAGGATCTAGAACTAGAAGTACCATATGACCCAGCCATCCCATTACTGGGTATATACCCAAAGGATTATAAATCATGCTGCTATAAAGACACATGCACACGTATGTTTATTGTGGCACTATTCACAACAGCAAAGACTTGGAATCAACCCAAATGTCCATGAGTGACAGACTGGATTAAGAAAATGTGGCACATATACACCATGGAATACTATGCAGCCATAAAAAAGGATGAGTTTGTGTCCTTTGTAGGGACATGGATGAAGCTGGAAACCATCATTCTCAGCAAACTATTGCAAGAACAGAAAACCAAACACCACATGTTCTCACTCATAGGTGGGAACTGAACAATGAGATCACTTGGACTCGGGAAGGAGAACATCACACACCGGGGCCTATCATGGGGAGGAGGGAGGAGGGAGGGATTGCATTGGGAGTTGTACCTGATGTAAATGATGAATTGATGGGTGCTGACGAGTTGATGGGTGCAGCACAGCAACATGGCACAAGTATACATATGTAACAAACCTGCACGTTATGCACATGTACCCTAGAACTTACAGTATAATAATAATAATAATAATAATAATAATAATAATAATAATAAAATAAAAAAGGAAAATGTGGCATATATACACCATGAAATACTATGCAGCCATAAAAAAGGATGAGTTCATGTCCTTTGCAAGGACATGGATGAAGCTGGAAACCATCATTCTCAGCAAACTAACACAGAAACAGAAAACCAAATACCACATGTTCGCACTCATAAGTGGGAATTGAATAATGAGAACGCATGGACACAGGGAGGGGAATATCACACACTAGGGCCTGTCATGGGATGGGGGGCCGGAGAGGGATAGCTTTTGGAGAAATGTAGATGACGGGTTGATGGGTGCAGCAAACCACCATGGCACATGTATACCTATGTAACAAACCTGCATGTTCTGCACATGCATCCCAGAGTTGGAAGTATAAAAACAAACAAACAAACAAACAAACAAAACCCTCCATTTCACGAGCAATATCTCAGGTCATAAAAAGATCTTTTATAGGTTTTTTTAAAGTTGTGAATAATATTACATTGTAGCGTTCTGTCATAATGTATTTAATCAGTCTTTTCCATTGAAATTTTATTTTGTTTTCAGATTTTTCTATTTTATATGATCCTCTAATAAGCATGTTTAGCATTAAAGTGTGTACTTACAACTATATGACTATGAGAACCAACTAGGAATAGATTTAGTCCAAAGGCAGTTTTTCTAAATTTTAGGAAAATTTTCCTTCCAAGGGTTTAATTTTATGCCAGGAGAAAGTTAAATGACCCCTGAGAAAATGAGTAAGGGTGGAAAACATATAATCTTGTATTTGAAGGAGAACTTCAGTTACCATATCATGAGATATTTAAAAAAACTTTAAATGATTAGATTTTTTCTTGTCTATCTGCACAAGGGTAGAGTATATGTAGATTATTCTTTATTTTCCCATAAATTTGATAATAGGATTTTTAAATATCAATTTTATAAAAATCTTCTTGTTAATATATTTCCACTGAGGGCTATTGCTACACATAGTAAGCTAAAATGGAATGCTTACTGGATGAAACATAATGATTTTTTGTATCTGAGACAGAGGAAAGTAATTTAATAGGGAAAAAAGATTGTTGAGTTGTCAAAAATTGTAAGTTTTTTTCACTTTTACTCAAATTTGTAAGCCAATATAGTCCATGAACTTAATTCCTTCATTATACGGGTAACTATGGGAAAGTTTAACATGTCTTGGATAAGAATCTCAGTTGTAGTTGGAATTAAAACAAATCGGTGTTGCAATACAATTTGCTCTGATGTTTAGCTTAGTTTAGAAACAGAAAATGTTAACACAGTAATTTCAAACTGTTGATATTGGTTTGTATGTTGGGGGCCAGCACTGAAATTGATATAAACAAAAAGTACTTACATTGGATTTTTAATTCATTCTGTCTTGTGGTTCAAGCTGCTGGCTGGTTAAATGAGGAAGTAAGAGGGTAGAGATTAGGAGTAAGTGACAGCCACATTTATGCATTTCATAGTAAGTGTAATTTTTAAATTACCTAAAAATTAAATAAAGAAATTACATATTTTTAGAAAGAAAAATATACACAATGCAATGTTATATTGTAGAGAAAGCCTTAGACTGAGTTAGGATTTCTCCCACTTATCAGCTGTGTGACTTAGCACGTTTTCATCTATGAAGCAGGAATCTTTGAGTAACAAAGTTGTAAAATTCAATAGATGATTGACGGGGAGGTTTCTATTTTGAATTCTTTTATTACATTCTGCATAATTGAGGTATTATTAAAGAAGGGCAAATACGATCATCTCTGCCACTTTGATATGATCTTGAGGAAATAATTTAACCTTTATAAGCCTTGTTATTTTATCTAAAATATTAATACTTCATAAAGGCGTTTTAAGAGTCAGATAAAATAATTCTGTGAAAGTGTCAAAGGTGCAGCATAAGAAAACAAAATTAGAACATGTTCAGGTGAATTTTCATAAGCAGCATCCCTCATTTGGTCAGTGTAGGGTAATGATTTGCAAATATTGGCCAGACACCTCTCCAGAGCAATGCTGGAAGGCATTATTTTAGCTCAAGACACTGCAAAGACCATCAAAGGATGATTTGAAGTGATCTAGAACCCTGTTGTGGCATATGATTCTAGACGCAACTCTGTATGGCAAAATGTATGCATGTGCCACCCTTAGTGACATTCAGCTATCTCTAGGTCATGGAGGGATTAACAACAAATACCTCCTACCAGGCAGAGAAAAAGTTTGGAGAGAAAAGGTTAGGTTGTAGTTATGTCCTCATTCTCGTGCAGGTCTTCATTTTCTATCAATGAGTACTTCTTGAATACCTAGGAATATTCATAATTTCTCATGTAAGTCACTTAATTGTCATGACTATTTTTATCTTTCTGGATTATTTTATTTGAACTGATTGATTGGTTGCCAAGTTGTCCATAATTTTGTTTGTAATTTTCCTTCATCAATTGTTTAAAATATAACTTCATCACCTATACTGCCATGCAACACATAAGTACATGTTGGTCAATGACAAACTGCATAGACAATGTCAATATCTTATTCCATAAGATAATGGAGCTGAAATTTTCCTATCACCTAATGACATCATAGCTACCATACATCATCGCATAATGCATTACTCATGTGCTTGTGGTGATGCTGGTGCAGACAGATCTCCTGCACCACCAATTATATAAAAACATAACATATACAATTATATACAGTAGATAATACTTGATGATAGTGGTGATAAATGCCTATGTTACCTGCTTATGTATTTACTACACCACGTTTTTCATCATTATTTCAGAGTGTACTCCTACTTACAACAGCAACAAAAAGTTAACTGTAAAAAAGCTGCAGGCAGGTCCTTCAGGAAGGATTCTAGAAAAAGGCATTGTTGTCACAAGAGATGCTAACACCATGCATATCATTGCCTCTGAAGACCTTCCAGTGGAATCAGATGTGGAGGTGGAAGACAATGATATTAATGATCCTGAACCTAGGTAGGCCTAAGCTCCTGTGTGTGTGTCTTAGTTTTTAACAAATAAGCTTAAAAAATAGAAAAAAATTACACATAGAAAAAAGCTTAAAAATAAGGACTTAAGTAAGAAAATATTTTTGTACAATTATACAATGTATTTGTGTTTTAAGCTAAGTATGATTACAAAAGAGTCAAAAAGTTAAAAAATTAAGAGGTATATGAAGTTAAAAAGTTACAACAAACTAATGTTATTACTGAAGAATTTTTTTCATAAATTTAGTGTTGCCCAAGTGTACAGTGTTAATAAAGTCTACAGTAGTGTACATTAGTGTCCTGTGTATTCACATTCACTCACCACCCGCTCACTGACTTACTCAGAGCAACTAGTTCTGTGAGCTTCATTCATAGTAAGTGCTCTCTGCAAGCATACAGTTTTTTATCTTTTATACTGTATTTTTACTGTACCTTTTCTATATTTAGATATGTTTAGATACACAAATGCTTACCATTGTGTTATAATTGCCTACAGTAACCTGCTGTCCAGGTTTGCAGCCTAGAAGCAATGAGCTTTTCCATATAGCCTAGGCATGTAGTGGGCTATGCCATCTAAATTTGTGTAAGTACACACTCTGTAATGCTTGCATAAGAATGAAATTGCCTAACAATGCATTTCTCACAATGTATCTCCATTGTTAAGCAAGGCATGGCTATATTCCTAAAACTTTCTCTGTTCCATTTCTGGTACAATACCTCCATAGAATCTAAAAATGAAAGTGATGCAATGCCCTTTATTTGTGCCACAGTGTTGCAAGAGTATCTAAATGGGCTACATGGCTTAGGAGATAGGAATTTTCTTGGCCTTCATGCATTTTGGTTAGAAGAAAACAAGAGGTGTCAGAGCCCCGAGCACCCTCTCAACACAAAAGCTCCCTACTCTAGGCTTACATCTGGTATCACTGAATCAAACACTCCTTCAATTATGTCTTCTTGCTGCCTTATTTGACCTTTTCATCTTCACACATAGATGGCTTTCAAAGCACTTGTAAATAAAAAATTGGTAGGCAAGTATGAACTGGATTGTTATTGTAGTATTAAAATGAGATCCTGTCTCTGTTTCATCCAAGATTTTCAGACAAAAGATCTTAAGAACAACATTCTAGAGGAAGTTGTGAAGCAACCCCAAAGAGACTATGTGTGAGCTACAGGAAAGAGTGTTCACCGGGGATTGTCTTCAGTCCTGCCCAAGAGGCCACCTGGAGGGAAAGGAGGCGCTGAGGACAGAGCTTCTTGCAGTTGCCCTCAGGCTGAAATGTGAGGTTTTAGGGACCAGCTGGAAGATAACTGCAAGGAGAGATCATTAGTGATGGGAGAAGACCTTTCAAAGATCCCACAGAAGCATCCAGAAGAGAAAGAACCCAGAGAGTATTGACAGCAAATCCAAGAATACCAGCTGAATAAGGCCTTTCCTGCCATTTACCTCACATCTCTTTTCTCTCTACATTCCTGGGGGAAGAAATCGGCAGCCTTGGCTCTCAGCTGGAGGAAGAAGGGTACAAACAGAAAGCAGGAAACTGGAGAACACACCCACCACAGTTCCCTTTCCCACTACAAGGCCTTGCCTGCAAAAGGCCCAAGCTGGGAAAGGATAACTATAACTTTAAGTGAAATTTGGAGTTTTGACTACTACAAATGACTTAACATTTTCCTTACTGAAACAATACTGTTTTGTGGCTAGCAGCGAATTAAGGAATTTTCATTAATGGCAAGTGCATAAGGAAAGTCATGGACTGTGCCACATTTCATGAAAGAACAGGGAAGAATGAGTCCTGGGGAGCAGGTGTGTCTGGGCTGTGGTGGGTGGACTCTCATGCCACCTGGTTTAGAGCATTGTATAAGCACTAAGCGCTGTGAATAATGAGCGGAGCAAAGACATGGACTCAAACGCTCTCTGTCTTCTCTCTCCAATGGCACAGAACTCTTACTGCCCTGAGCACAGTGATTAACAGCAAACCAAATAGATGTCATCTGTGATGACATCTGCTGATGGTCCTTCAAGCAAATGAATGAAAGGTAAGAAAGCTATCTTGCTCAACTTCAGGAATGCCTCCTTTACACAGCGGCTCTCATTTGATATTTTAAAGATTGTCGGCCCCAGAGAAATAATTCAAACACTATCCGTTGGCCTTAGAGAAATAATTCCTTTTGAAAAGATTTCACAAATACCAAGGGCAAGACCTCATTTAGATGGAGTAAAAGCTTCCCAAACCCTAAGGGAACATTCCTCCCAGGGCTGTGATTTCTGCTGAAGAAAGGGAGGTGTCTGAGATAAGCAGCGCAGACTGTGCTGGAAGAAACAAACATGTTTGTTGTTCCCCTGGCGCATATATTTCCTAATATAGTCCTGGGCCTTGAGAACTCTGGCTGCCCCTGCGGCTACAGAGAAGCCCAGAGCTATGTCCTGAGGAACCCTGGGGCCTGTGGCCACTGAGAATCCCTGAGCTGCCAGGAAGACCTCCTGAGAACAAAAGCGATGATCCAGAATGGCCAGGGCAGGGGCAGTGCATCGCAGATTCTACGTGGGTGAGGACCACCGTGCCTCTCAGCACGGCTGAGGTTGAATTGATGAGATGACCATCTTGCTTTCTACCCCTTTCCTTGGGCCTTTAAAGAGGAAAAGCTTACTGCATTGAAATGCATTCCTTAACAACTGTTCTGCACTTTTATCAACTTTTGGCAGTGGGATGTGTTCAACACTCATGGAGCACCTGGGCATGAGATACAGCCAGAGAGGAAAAGGAGTGGGCATTGTCGGTAGATAATTTTAATACAACATTTTTAAAGATAATGCTTTTTATTCTTGCCTTGTACCAGCAATTCTAGGCTACAATGATGACAGCATACTCCTTCCTGAAGCAAAACTCTCTGGGTCTAAATTCTAAATGATTGCTGTGGTTACTGTTGGATTTTAATTACATATACATATGTAATTATATGTAAATTCCATATTACATATATAACTATACATTAATTAATGCTATGTTTATAATTATCTATAATTTATATTTATTAAATATACAACATGTTACATAATGTTTAACACATATTAGTCATATATGGTATACATAATATATAGTAAAAGTTTTTAATTTTAAAAATATTTAAATATAAAACACTTAAAATAATTATTTAATGTTTACTTAAAATATTTAAAGCTATTTAAAAATAAACATATGACACATATATTATAAAGTTCATTTATATATAAAAGCTTAAAAAGTGCATTTTTTATATTAATTATCCTTGAATAAACATTCCATTCTATGTACCTTAATTCAGAGAATACTCAGTTATAAGTTGGTGTTGATACACATACATTCAGCTACATGTGTTTGTTTTGAAAATCTATGAATTGAGACTCAGAATTTTTGAAGTTCATTTTAGGTATAATTTGTTTCCATCTCCTGTGGTATTAGCCATTGTTGCATTTACATAGCAGATTTGAAATAAATAATGATAACCCATGATTTTTCTTACTGTTTTTTGCTTCTTATTAATTACCTTTTTTTATTACACTTTAAGTTCTGGGATACCTGTGCAGAACATGCAGGTTTCTTACATAGGTATACATGTGTCATGGTGGTTTGCTGCACCCATCAACCTGTCATCTACATTAGGTATTTCTCGTAATGCTATCCCTCCCCTAGTCCCTTATCCCCTGACAGGCCCCAGTGTGTGATGTTCCCCTCACTGTGTTCATGTGTTCTCATTATTCAACTCCCACTTATGAGTGAGAATATGCAGTGTTTGGTTTTCGGTCCCTGTGTTAGTTTGCTGAGAATGATGGTTTCCAGCTGCATCCATGTCCTTGCAAAGGACATGAACTCATTTTTTATGGCTGCATAGTATTCCATGGTATATATGTGCCACATTTTCTTAATCCAGTCTATCACTGATGGACATTTGGGTTGGTTCCAAGTCTTTGCTATTGTGAATAGTGCTGCAATAAACATACATGTGCATGTGTCTTTATAGTAAAATGATTCATAATCCTTTGGGTATATACCCGGTAATGGGATGGCTGGGTCAAATGTTATTTCTAGTTCTAGATCCTTCAGGAATCACCACACTGTCTTCTGCAGTGGTTGAACTAATTTACACTCCCACTGACTGTGTAAAAGCGTTCCTATTTCTCCACATCCTCTCCAGCATCTGTTGTTTCCTGACTTTTTAATGATTGCCATTCTAACTGGTGTGAGATGGTATCTCACTATGGTTTTGATTTGCATTTCTCTAATGACCAGTGATGACGAGCTTCTTTTCATATGTTTGTTGGCTGCATGAATGTCTTCTTCTGAAAAGTGTCTTTTCATATCCTTTGTCTACTTTTTGATGGGGTTGTTTTTTCTTCTAAATTTCTTTAAGTTCCTTGTAGATTCTGGATATTAGCCCTTTGTCAGATGGATAGATGGCAAAAATGTACTCACATTCTATAGGTTGCCTGTTCATTCTCATGATATTTTTTTTCTTTAGTTTAATTAGCTCCCATTTGTCAATTTTAGCTTTTGCTGGAATTGCTTTTGGTGTTTTAGTCATGTATTCTTTGCCCATGCCTGTGTCCTGAACTGTATTGCCTAGGTTTTCTTCTAGGAAATTCAGGAGCTGTTTTTTTTTTAAAAGATTAACGAAATAGATAGACTGCTAGCCAGACCAATAAAGAAGAAAAGAGAGAAGAATCAAAGAGACACAATAAAAAATGATAAAGGGGATATTACCACTGATCCCACAGAAATACAAACTACCATCAGAGAATGCTATAAACACCTCTACACAAATAAACCAGAAAATCTAGAAGAAATAGATAAATTCCTGGACACATACACCCTCTCAAATCTAAACCAGGAAGAACTCAAATCCCTGAATAGACCAATAACAAGTTCTGAAATTGAGGCAGTAATTAGTAGCCTACCAACCAAAAAAAGTCCAGGACCAGACGGATTCACAGCTGAATTCTTCCAGAGGTACAAAGAAGAGCTGGTACCATTCCTTCTGAAACTATTCCAAACAAGAGAAAAAGATGGACTCCTCCCTAACTCATTTTATGAGACCAGCATATCCTGATACCAAAACTTGGCAGAGACCCAATAAAAAAAGAAAATTTCAGGCCAATATCCCTCATGAACATCAATGTGAAAATCCTTAGTGAAATACTGGCAAACTGAATCCAGCAGCACGTAAAAAGCTTATCCACCGTGATCAAGTCAGCTTCATCCCTGGGATGCAAGGCTGGTTGAACATATGCAAATCAATAAACGTAATCCATGACATAAACAGAACCAATGACAAAAACCAAGTGATTATCTCAACAGATGCAGAAAAGGCCTTCGATAAAATTCAACACCCCTTCATGCTAAAAACTCTCAATAAACTAGGCACTGATGAAATATATCTTAAAATAATAAGAACTATCTATGACAGACCCACAGCCAATATCATACTGAATGGGCAGAAGCATTCCCTTTGAAAACCAGCACAAAACAAGGATGCCCTCTCTCACCACTCCTATTCAACATAGTGTTGGAAGTTCTGGCCAGGGCAATCAGTCAAGAGAAAGAAATAAAGAGAATTCAAATGGGAAGAGAGGAAGTCAAATTGTCTCTGTTTGCAAATAACATGGTTGTATATTTAGAAAACCCCATTGTCTCAGCCCAAAATCTCCTTAAGCTGATAAGCAACTTCAGCAACGTCTCAGGATACAAAATCAATGTTCTTACATTTTTTTAACTTTTATTTTAAATTAAGTCAGTACACATGCAAATTTTTAATCTGGGTATATTACATGATGCTAAGGTTGCATTAATAATGATCTCATTACCCAGGTACTGAGCAGAGTAACCAGTAGATAGTTTTTCAACCCTTTTTCCCCTTCTTTCCTTCCCCCTCCAGTAGTCCCCAGTTTCTACTGTTGCCATCTTTATGTCCATGAGTACCCTATGTTTAACACTCATTTATAAGTGAAAACATGGCTTTTGGTTTTCTCTTCCTGCATTAATTTACTTAAGATAATGACCTCCAGCTGCATCCACGTTGCTGCAAGAGACGTGATTTCATTCTTTTTATGACTTTATAGTATTCCATGTTATATAGGTACCACATTTTCTTTATCCAGTACAGGGCACCTAGGTTAATTCCATATGTTTGCTATTGTAAATAACGCTGTGATGAATTTTTGAGTGCATGTGTCTTTTTGGTAGAATGGTATGTTTTCTTTTGAATATATACCCAGTAATGGGATGGCTGGGTTGAAGGGTGGTTCTGTTTTAAGTTCTTTGAGAAAGTTCCAAACTACTTTCCACACTGGCTAAATTAATTTACAATGCCACCAACAGTCCATTTTTTTTTCCCACAGCTTTGCCAGCATCTGTTGTTTTTTGACATTTTAATACTAGTCAGTCCTACTGGTGTGAGATGATATCTCATTGTGGTTTTGATTCCCATTTCTCTGATGATTAGTGATGTGGAACATCATTTTTTCAAACGTTTGTTTGCCAGATGTGTGTCTTCTTTTGAGGACTGTCTGTTCATGTCCTTTGCCCATTTTTTAATGAGGTTGTTTTGTGCTTGTTGAGTTTATAAATTCCTTATTAGATTCTGGGTATTAGACCTTTGTAGGACTAAGGTCTAGTTTGTGAATATTTTATCCCATTTTTTGTGCTGTCTGTTTACCTTGTTAATAGTTTATTTTGCTGTGCAGAAGCTTAGTTTAATTAGGTCACACTTGCCAATTTTTGTTTTTGTTGCAACTGCTTTTGAGGACTTAGTCATAAATTATTTCCCAAGGTCGATATGTCCAGAATGGTATTTGCCACGTTTTTTCTAGGATTCTTGTAGTTTGAGGTCTTACATTTAAATCTTTAATCCATCTTGAGCTAATTTTTGTATATGGTAAAAGGTAGGTGTCCAGTTTCATTATTCTGCATATGGCTAGCCAGTTAACCTAGCACCATTTATTGAATAGGGAGTCTTTTTCCCCGTTGTTAATTAGTGTCATCTTTGTCAAAGATCAGATAACTGTGCGTGTGCTGCTTTGTTTCTGGGTTCTCTATTCTGTTCCATTGGTCTATGTGTCTGTTTTTATATCAGTACCATGCTGTTTTGGTTACTGTAGGCATGTAGGATAGTTGGAAGTAGGGTAATGTGATAACCCCAGTTTTCTTTTTTGTTTACTTAGGGTTACTTTGATTATTTGGACTCTTTTTTCAATACCATATGAATTTTAGGGCAGTTTTTTTCTAGTTCTGTGAAAAATGACATTGGTAGTTTGATAGGAACAGCATTTTTATCTGCAGATTGCTTTGGGCAGTCTGGCCATTTTAACAATATTGATTCTTCCAATGCATGAGCATAGAATGTTTTGCCATTTATTTGTGTAATCTGTGATTTCTTTGAGCAGTGTTCTGTAGTTACCCTTGTAGAGATCTTTCACCTCCTTCATTAGCTGTATTCCTAAGTTTTTTGTGTGTGTGACTATTGTAAACAGGATCACGTTCTTGATTTGGCTCTCAGCTTGAATATTATTGGTGTATAGAAATGCTACTGACTTTCATACATGGATTTTATATCCTGAAACTTAATTAAGTCATTTATCAGTTCCAGAGCCTTTTGGCAGATTCTTTAGTGTTTTCTAGGTACAGAATCATATTATCCACAAAGACTGACAGTTTTATTTCTTTTCCTATTTGGATGCTTTTTATTTCTTTCTCTTGCCTGATCACTCTGGCTAGCAGTCCCTGTACTATGTTGAATAGAAGTGGTGAGAGTGTTATCTTGTTCAGTTTTCAAGGAGAATGCTTCCACTTTTTCCATTCAGTATAATATTGGCTATGGGTTTATAATAGATGGCTTTTATTATTTTGAGGTCCCTTTGACACCTAGTTTCTTGACAGTTATTCTCATGAAGGAATTTTGGATTTTACTGAAGCTTTTCATATTGGGATAATCACATGATTTTTGCTTTTAATTCTATTTATGTGAAAATCGACTTTTAAAGGCAAAGAGACAAAATCTGAGTCATTCCTGTGACTGCTTGGAGTGTTTATTTATTCATTTATTTATTTGTAAAATTTAAGTCAATGGTCAGAATACAAACTGTGAAATGAGACATCATATTTCTGTTTGATAAGTACACATTAGTTCACCTACGAATATATAAATATTTTACTGAATTTAAATCATATCTTCATAAGTTATGAAGATACTTTATTCTTTAACATTGTTCATTGTTGTAAAACAAAAGAATATGTACATAAAATCAAACGTTAATGACATGACTTAATTGTACCTTTTAAGATATTTTGTTTTTCTTAAAATTCGGTTATTGGTTATTAGATAATTATTTACACAACATTTTTATATCAGGCTGCAACCAAAGAACCAAAATTTGAACTCTTAGGTGCCTATAATAACTGTTAAATAAATAGTTTGCAGAATTGGGTTTTTTGAACTTTAATATTAATTTATATTTTTAATAATATGATTAAAGATATGAATGAAATAAATTAGTCAGTGTCTGCTATTTTTGGCTCTTATTATCTTTTGCCTTATTTCCTGACCATAACTTAAAATAATTTTGTCATACAGCGGAAATGCATCTAAAAAATGATCTTCTCTGTGTCTCAAATGCATTAGCTATGCAACTGACCACAATATTATCAACAATGACCAATATTTACTAAGCAGCTTCTGTTGGATCTAGGGTTTATTCTAAGGTTTCTGATACAACAGTAAACATAACAGACAAAATTCTTGTCTTTGTTGAGTTCACATCCAAGTGAATAGGGGGAAAATAAATAATAAATACAATAACAAGATACATCACATAATATGTTAAGAAGTGATACATGCTCTAGAAAAAAAGTAAGGCCGAGAAAGAGGATCAGCATGTGTTTTGGTGGGGCTATGATTTCAAAAAGGGCCAAAGTAAATCTCAATGAAAAGCTGACATTTGGCCAAAGAATGAAGGAAGAGACAGAGCGAGACTCCACTGTCCTCCTCACAGATCTCGTGGTCAGTGTCCCATATGTCATCTCATTTACCAATCTCATCCCATTTGCTGTAGTTGGTGTCCACGGATAGGACTTAGCTGAATAGCGAAGTATGGCTATATACTATACCACAGCAACACAGTGCTGTGAAGAGCAGAAGGAAGACTAAGTTAAACCTGGCATCTAGACATAGGAGGAAGCTTTGTGAAGGCAACTGTGTTTTGGTCTTAAAACATATCTAGGATGTGTGTAAACAGAGGTTAGTCCTTTGTAGAGGCTATTTGTGCTAAAGTACGGAGGTGGGAACCTTGAATATTTAGGAAGTCAGAATAATGGTCTGTGGCTCTTCAGCTGAGACAGAGACAGGAAAGCGATTAAGAAGATTTGGGAGAAATCAAGGACTCTTGCTAGGTTGTTGGCATTAGGTCTGAAAAAGATAGATTGAATCAGAAGAGCGGGGTGTTCATTGTATAGTTTATCACAAGTAGACATGTGTTTACTCACTGATGAAAGTCAAAGGGTGGCTGTGCTTGAAATTGGCTGAAATATGCTAGATTTAAGGAGGCTGAGGATAAATGGGTTGGGGGCAGGGGTGGTCATCAATGTGGAGTTTAAGTTCAATGAAGAGGACACCAGAGGAAAGGCAGGAAGAGAAGATTGCAAATCTAGCACTGGTATAAGTGAGAAAAGTGGGAAAATATCCTAATCTTTTTATGAGGAGTGAGAGTGAGAAAGAGAGATAATTATAGTTCAACTTTTAATTGGTGGTTCCTTATAGGGTAAGACTAGTGACCAACCTCCTTTCTTTAGTTTGGTAATTCCACTGTGTTGATTTGAATTGGGAGGGAGAAGAAGGGGAGGGGGAGAAATCAGGAAACATATATTCTTCACAATATCAGATTCAGTAAATGTAAAACTCAGAGGTGAGGTGATGCCTGCAGTTAAACACCAATTGACTGATAAGCTCAGAACACACACACTATGTGTGTTCTCAGAGATCCCCGAATATGTACGTATCATCCAAAGCCAAATGACAAAGGATGTGTTACATAAACCAAAAATAGACATTCTCCACAAATACGACCCTCTAGGGAAATCCCAGGGGGCCCTTGCACAGGGCAAGGTTTACATAAGAGGCTGTAGAGTCTCTGCCCTCTCTCTTCTGGAAAGATGTGTAAGGAAGGATTGTCTCTGAACACTTGAGTACATTCCCTTGGCAGTACACACTACATGCTCTCCCCAAACATATTGTTCTTCTTCCAGGACAGTTTAAATATTGTAATTTTCTTATCCAGCTGAATGATATCATTTAGGAGGACAGAGTAGGGGCTCTTGAACTGAGAACAGATGTGTTAGGAGCTGAATTCTAGGCCAGCCCTCTGCAAGTTGGTAGGGGAAGAAGCATCTTATTTGCAGAGAGACCATTTATTTAGAAGTCCACCATTTGGTGAAGCATTCAATACACTCAATGTATAGATGTTTTATTAATGTTTCTGAGTTGTATCAAAATAGCTATTTTAAAGCAATTCATGACCAGTTTAGAGGAAAGGTGTCATGTTATGAGAAAAAAATAGAAGCACATAACAATGACTTTGAAAACTGAACTGTCACTTGGCATGAGCAGAGGCCTCAGAACATGTGGTTAAAGGAGAATGCTCTTCAAAGTACCAGCTCTCCCCACCCCAACACACACACACACACACACAGACACAAACACACACTCATCTCTTTTCTCTTCTTCCTTTATTAAGGCATGTCATTTAAGTGTCCTTCACAGAAGCAGAAATGGCTTTTGGTAGGGTGTCTCAAAACCTTTTCAACATTTCTTCTCTTTGATGTTGGGATTAGCACCTCAAATATTAGATGTGTAACATTTTCATTAAGACCAGATTCAGAATTCAGAAGAAACAATAGCAAGTTCTCTAGGGAAGTCCTAAAGATCCATTTTTGGAAGAGAATGTCTGTGTTTATACTTCCAGTTTATAAAACATTTACCAATCACTTGGCCTCAGAACATGTTTACAGAGGGAAAATGCACCCACAAAACAAACAAACTGCTTCTTTCACAGTGTGGACCAATAGTCCTTGGCTCTTCCCTTTTGAGCATTATTTTTTCCTGTCTGATAGAGGGATTCACTCTCCCAGTCACGTGATTTCTGCACAGCATCCATTCTTATAGCCACAATTACGTTCTGATTCCCTGCTGTCTTATGTACTGACAACTGGTTAAAATTAGAAAGAAAGCTTCTTACCGATGAGTGCCTCTCACTAACTAGCAAACCTTGGATGTTTCACCCTGAGGGGGCATCCTGGGCAGTGTGGACAGTTCCCTGAGGCTGTTCTGCAGAAGAACATGGAAGCCCTATTATCATGGTTCCAGTTCTCGGCCTGGTCCTCTGTTCGGATTAGCAGATAATTGAATTAGTAGTGCTCACTTTGATGCAGTCCCTCAAAAGGAGCATGGAATCCAATTTACCAGTAATTTCAACAATAACCTTAAGTCCTCCTCTGTGGGTCCTAGCAAACAGTTTATTGGCGGATGCATTAAGCTGGTCTCATCCAACAGTTAGTTTGTTTACAAAAACAAAGATATAGAAGAAGTTAACCTGTTTCTTTTCTGTGAGCAGAAAGTAAAGTCAAATCAAGATGAAAACTTGTGAGAAAGAGCTCAGGAATTAGTGACAATGAAGTTATGTAGTAAGAGAGTAAGGCTGAAAGAGAGAGTTGTGAGGACTAACTACAGAGGAATCAGAGTTGTGCACAGGAGAAAGTGAGGATACCCATAACCTGGGTAGTTCTCAGGTCTTTCATGTCAGACTCAGCAGCTCTAACCTTTTCATTAACCAGAGTTAGAATTTTGAGCTTTAAGCATGCAGCGATCAGCAACTCCCCCAAATAAATTGCAAGGAGTCATGCTTTGTGCAAACCTGTTACCTTCATGAGTCATTAGGAAAATATCTTGTGTCAACCTTGCTGGCTACGTAGCTTCATATGAACTCACAAATCTGTACTATTTGAGACCAAATCTCTTCTGCAGTCATTGCTGCTAGGGCATGTTGTTAAAGTTTCAGTGACAACTGTTTAAAGCCATTCAAATTCAAGCACAGGGACTCATGTATAGTTGGGATTCAATATATGTTTATTAATAAATTCATCAATTAAAATAATCAATTTCTTGGTGCTAGAAGAGGAGCTGTGTGTAAGTGGTGTGAAGTAGTTACCAATGTCTTTATATTTTCTACAAATATATCTTCTGAGTGTTGGTTTGGTATGCTATGCTCAGGTATCTATGAATTTGTTATTTATTATCAACTTGGATTTGTTTTACAGAAGTCCTGCTGAACTTACAAGTTACATACAGGAAGAAATTTGGGAAGACTCTTTCTTTCCATTTCCAAAGATGAATGTTATTGTCCTCACTAAGATAGAAACACTTTTTGGATCCTAGTCTTCTCCAGAACCTTTCTCCCATTGGAGCACAAGCCTTTTGAAGGTAAAAATCATGTTTGTCTGTTCCATTACTACCCTTATACTTATACCAGAGTTTTACACCTAATTGGTGCTTAATAATTTTTATCATTTAACAGCATTTAATATATAAATATTTAATACTATTTGTTGAATGAATAAAGGAATAAATGAACTTCCACCCTTGTGAAACACAGCTCAATTGGATCTTGAAATTGCTTTCCTACATACTAAGAAATTATCATTCTAACTCCTGTGTTCATCATTTTCTTGCTATATTTTTATTACATCTCTATATATTATTTAAATTCTATATATTTTTACTGCATCTCTATGTTCTTTATTTAGTTCAATAGCTTTTAATTTCACAGAAATGTATCATGCCGTGCTATAAGAAAAATTTAGTGACTTATTTAGCTGCTGCTTAATATCTTAATATTATATTACTAAGGTGAATCCCTATTGTTAATTGCTATACTTCATCTGTTTGGATTGTTGTGTGAAAGTCCTTTGCTGAGGCCTTGTACGTTTTTCTGTTGATGAGTACCTAGGCTTTAACTGTTAAAAATAGGGTTGTTGTGAACATTCACGCATGCATTCACTCTCGTGTATGTGCAACTGTTGTTGGGTACATATCTAAGAGTGTATTTGTTGTGCTATAAGATATATAAATGTTCAAATTTAAAAGGTCGTGTAAAGCTGTTTTCCAGAGTGGTTGCACCAATTTTACAATCCCATCAGCAAAGTTTAAAATCTTCCTCCAATTTATCCTTTCAAACACTTGGCAATATCAGACTTTTAAAACATGTGCCAATTGCAAAATGTATCTGTTTGTTAAATAATACCTCAGTGTGGTCTTGATTAGTATTCCCCTAATCACTAATGACATTGATCAGCTCTTTATATGTTTATTACTCAGGAGATTGATTTCAGTGTTAATGCTTCCTTTCTGGATTCCCACGACTTGCAAGGTTTTGGTTGCTTTTGGTCATTCTTTCTCCCAAATCGACCTAGCCCAGTTGATGATTGTTTGCCTGAGACAGGGAACAGACTTGTTTCGGTTTCTTTCTCATGTGGACAGTCCTTTCAAGTTCTGATTTCTAGTCTCAGCTCCGTGACTTCTAGCTTGAGTATCTATGACAAATGGACGAGGATTTGGTGTCTTAGGTTTCTTATCTGTAAAATGGGGGTGATAATAGAACCATCAAGGTATATGATGGTCATGTACTGATATCAAATTACATTTCTATCAACACTTGGTCTGTTTTGTACTTTGCTTCTAGCTCAATGCCAAGCTCTTAGATTTCACTTCTTCCATCCCTGCTTCTAGAATGGCCTGTATCGAGTTTCTGCTGGCCTGCTCCTCCCTATGTTTGCAACTGTTAGAAAATAATTAAGATACTATAATGATGATAATACCTAACAGTTTGGCAATTAATATATGCCAAAGATGGTACTAAGCATTTTATAGATGTTACTTAATTTAATGCTTATAACCACTATATAAAGTAAATACAATTAGCATTCTTATTTGTGTGTTTTCCCTAGAACAGTGGACAGCAAACTTCATGTATAAAAGACCAAATAGAAAATATTTGGGGCTTTGAAAGTCCTTGGTTTCTGCCATTATTCAAACCTGCTATTGTAGTATGAAAGCAGACATTGACAGTATAAAAATGAATATTCCAATAAAATTATTTACAACAAGAGATGGTGGCAGACAGACTTGGCCTATGACCTATAACTTACCTGCCCTAGAATGTTGCCTTCTGTGCAGGAGTGAGAGCTACATCTCAAAATTGTCACCATGCCTGTAGACTTACCTAAGGAATGGCATGATTTTTTAGAACCTGCAGCAAATGTTCTTTAACTTCATCAGATATGTATTGAGTATTCAGGGTGTGCTAAGCACTACACCAGGTGCTAAGGATACAGAAATGAATGAAGGCACAGTCTCTGCCCTCTAGGCTCAAAGAATCATGGTAGGAAAGTCAGACAGAGAAACCTGGAATTCGTAAGTGCTATAATATAAACACACAGTCAGTGCCACAAGAAAACAGAGAGGTGGCTCCATGAGTTCACAGGTATCACAGGGCACCTACTGTGTTCCAGTCACTGAGATGGACTCTGAGGATACAGAATACATGAGGCAGACACAACCCTTACCCTCACTTAACTGGGAGTTTAGTGGGAAAACTCTGTTTAAACAAATAATTTAGCAAATATTTTCAAGTGTGCAAAATGCTGAGAAGAAGTAGTAAATACTATGAGAGCATATTGAACATGTGGAATCTGGGAATAGGGAATTTGTCTGGTATGACCGGATTATGAGGTGGTGGAACGTGAACTGAAAGGTGAATTAGGGCCAGACCAGAGGGTTTTGAACACCAGGTTAAAGAACTTGGGCTTTATTCTGGAGGCACCTGGTAGGCATCAAAGATTATTGAACAGGTGAATGACAAGACTAGTCCTTTTGAAAGAAAACTCTGGCAACCATATGTAGAGTAATTTGAAAGTAGAGAGAAATGAAATCAACAGACTCAGTCTCACCGTGGCCTTAATGGAAAAACCATTTAATGAATGCATGAAGATAGCAGAAGAGAAGTTGCTGACAGTTGTTTGGCTGTTGAATAATTCCAAAAAGACAAGTGGGTGCTCCCTATAAAGGCTTTAGTAAACATTTTAATGAGTAGCATATTAATTGTCTGTATTATTTTTGGTATGGTAGTGGATCATTACTTATCTATAAATAATATTATTTGCCAAAATACACTGAGCTAAACCTTTAGTCTTTTAAATATTTCAACATAATACTTGCCGAGTATTGGCCTGTTAATTTTCTTCAAATCTACTTTCTGCAAGTACTGTTCAAGACCAAAATGATCGTAAGTCAGTGCAATTACAGACTACAAGGTAGTGACATCCAAATTGTATGAGGTTTGCCCTATGACATGACTATTTGTTATTCTGGGTCAAATACTTTGTAAAAAGGATACCAATAGTGTGTTTTCCTGCTCTTTCGGACTTAATAATGGAAAAGACTTCTAATGGTGCTTGTCTAATTCAGTGGCTTCGCCATTGATATGATCACTAAAACTCAACCCTTAGAGTAACATTTGATTATTTTCTACATTTATTAATAGTTACCAAGTATAGTTGATGGCCCGTGTAAAATGTTTCTCCCCTTAATCTTTTCTGTTCCACTGTTACTTCCACTATCTCAAAGGATTCATAAATTTTGTTTCGGGAGCATGTCAGAAAAAAGAGATAGTGAGAGATAATAAGAGTCTTGACAAGGACAGTGGCTTCTGGATAAAAGGCCTTGGCCCAAGCAACGCCAAGGCTGTCATCTGCCTGCTGACACCAAAGTTTCACTGTAAATATATAGCAAAGCAGGAATCCTCTTTGGAAGCCAAAATATCTCACAGGCAGCAAAATAGTTGGAAGAGCTGTGAATAATAGAAGGTCTTACAGGACTGAATCCAGGAAAGAGGACTGAAATGCCTGTAGGTGAGGAAAGGGTTACAGGCCCCCCATGGCTCTGTTCAGCCACACATACAGGAACAGGGTCTACACAAAAACACCATCCTAACTGACAGACAGCTGATCATTTCTGCAGCAGACATTGGCCTTATTATCTGCATCCTAATTTATTTGACATCTGCAGAATATCCAAAGACAATATTCAAGCATGGGATGGGCAATCCGGCTGCTTTCTGAGTTCATCAAATATCTCACACTCCTTTTTCAAATGTTTTCAGTTTTGCAAAACTCAGAATGCATTTTGCCAAACATGTTCTCTGTTAATGTTTATTTAGAAGGGAATTTAATCCGTATGCTGCTGGTACATTTACACTTAACTCATCGAAATGTTTTACTAGAGTCATTTGATGTCCAAGAAACCTTTTGAGTCTTTTTTATAAGCCTCTTCAAGCCCATTTTGCTTTGAAACAGGAAGTCGCCTGTTGCTAACCATAAACGAATGCACTCCCCAGAGGATTTGGTTTCATTTAAGACACTGAGAGACCACAAGGTCTCAGCCTACCCTGAACTCTACAGAAAAGAATTTTTCCTGAATCTATGGAGAATGAGCCATGCACAGATGAGGTACTGTTATTATTTTCCAAAACAAAATCCTTTACGAAGAGGCATCTTTCATACAACTCCTGGGAAAGGCGGTTACCAACTCAGAGCGCTAAATCACTGGCTTTGCGAGCTGCACCTGGTCAATGTCACTGTCTCCTGTGAATCCACTTACCATTCAGAGCTCGTTTGCCAGTATTAATAGAACAAATAAAATGGAATGGGAGATAAAGATACCGGCGTAGTGATTTCTTGCTTCAGGAAAACCTTCCTGAGTTACAGACCAATACAATGTTCCCAGCCACAAGCCAGGGAGCCAAAGCTGATATAAACACAGCATCCAAGCCACAGAACATGACTTGTTTAAGGCTTAATTCTGTGAAGTAAGGCAGGAAACAAGATTTATCCTTCTGGGAAACTTTTGGCATTTGCCTCAGGCTGGGCCTGATTACTCTCTGCCGTCCTCACCATCCATTACAGCTATCTGAAGGACATCAATTTTTTGCCCAAACTAAGGCAAGAGAGAAATGTCTCCATCTGAGTCCTGTAGAAATCCTTCTGTTTGACGTGGCATTAAACAACCAAGAGCGAACTGCCCTGTTGTGTGTTGCTGTGAGGATCATCGTTGCTATCTTAGGCCTTTTGGCTGTGAAGGGGAGTGAAATTAGTTGGGCGAAAGCCATTTTACAAACATAGTAAAAATAAATTACTACACTTAATAATTGAATCTTAAACTTGTCATTATGGCAAACTCTAAATTATTCCAAGAGCCTTTACTGAGACTTGGCAAAAATATTGGGTGCTGGAGGTCAGTTTTCATGTATGAAATCCAACTTAGGTTATAACTGCACAGGCTACAGAGTAAACGTTCAAAGGATGAATGGGCCATTGAGAAGTAAATCAGACTCCCTGAGACTCTTAAATGAGAGCTGGAAGATTTCAAGCCATCAGTGTGGTGGGCTACCAATAGAATTGAGTTGTTAATAGAAGATAATTTGGGGCTGTTTAATATCAAGTTTTTTTCTTTGTCGTGTGTGTGTAAGAGTTTGTTTTTCAACGTGTCTTGTGTCTTTATGTCATGTTATTTTAGTTGTTTTAAATGCATGCTCATTGGACAGTGAAAGCTGTGTGAGTTGGTCCTTGGCCCACACTGTAATTCCTGGGCACAAGGCTGGAGTGTTTACACTGGAGGGGCATGTTCAGACTCTGACCCAACTGGGAGACATTTCAGTTAACATTTGGCTTAACTTACTTGTCCTAAATACTACATTATTAATGGGATATTAATATTAGATCATTTCATTGGTTCCTTTCTTTTCTCTTTAAGATCATATTTAAAGGCCACTGTCCTTAGAATAAGGTTTAAACCTCTCTTTAATGTCACTGCCTCAGAATTTGGCATACATAAAACTTCTCAGGACACTCAAGCAAAAGAATTAAACAACTCAAGCAAAAAAATAAGAAATAAAAGACTAACAAATATATATCTTTTCAGTGAGGTTGGAAAAACGAATTCATTCATTCTTCAAATTGCTTATGTAAAAACTTTTATACCCAAATTCTAGTGTCACTGCTAATAGTTCATTAGGCCCTGGGAAGTGACCTGATTGCATATAACCCTAATATAGTGGCTAGAAGTAAATATTTTACCATTTTTTTCCATTTTGGTCTTACGAATTATTTTTCAAAACAGGTCTACACAGTCTCAATTGCCTTATTAATTTATGTAAGATCATTTGTGGTTCAAAGCTACATGTACACATATTTATTGATTCAATGCCAGTCTACTCTTGACAGAATAAGTCATGGAAACATCATGCTTAATGGTAGAAATGGTCTCAACTGGGAAACTATTTTATGAATTTACCAAGATCATCACAACACACATAACCATGATATCTAAATGGAACAGCTTCAGAAAGCACATGACTATCTTACATCATGGCATAGATGGCATATATTTTACTACGTGGGTATGAATAATTAGAAAATGACCCACTTCATTTTAGTGCCATTTTGTTCCCAGAGAAATCATCGTTTGCTTTGGGTGCTACTAGCAATTCAAGCTTGTGTCATTTTGTCCCCATATCTTCTGCTCCTATTGTGTCTTCAGGTTTGTTAATGGTATCAATACTGCCATTAACTTTGATGTCTACCAATTTGAAGGTCAATAAAAGAAATGGTTCCTGTTGCACAGAACATTGAATCCAAAGACACTTTCTAAGTGGCCCCATTCAATATTTCATTTTTCTTAGTGGCTAGAATTTCTATTTTATCTCTCACTAGCATTATTAGATAAGCAATTTTTGTATGGGTACATTAATATATATTATGATTTTTATGTGCATTTAGAGATATATGTGCGTAGAATGCCATACTTAAGCAACTGTTTTTATGAGTGCACTCAAAACAGCAAGCCAAAATTATCAACAACAAAAATGATAGTAACAATGAAGTACTATTTAGGGCTGTTTTCTTCTATGTAATTCTAATCAGTCCTCATAAAAAATCTATGATTATTATCTGCTTTTCTTTCCCCCCTCCTCCTTTTATTTATTTATTTTGTGTGTGTGTGTCTTTTCATTCTTATTATTCTACATCTTTGCCAAATAATATGTAGAGGTTCAGTTAAGATTAGGTGGCAAAGAGTGAAGTTAGGCTTTGATGCCAATTAGATCTGACTCAGAGACAAGTTCTTTTCACCAAAGCCACACCTTCTTTGAGGTTGAGGAAGGAGGTGGCATCTTAACTCTATTTTTATATTTTTGTCACCATTGTAGAGGGCCATCCTGGAGGAATTAGCCCCTTTGTATGCATACACACATGTTGATCTTGTTTATGAATAACTATGGGAGAAACAAAGCCAATGTTTATTCCTATGGTGGAAATACAGATCCTGCAAACATGCTTCATAATACCATCCAATTATGGCAGCTTCTAGGGTGACAGGAGCAAAGCATCTGGGACACAGTTTAAGGAGGCACTCACTCTTAGGGTCCCACAAGTGCAGGGTCCACAGCTGTGAGTGAGTGCCACCTTAAATTTTATACCCTAAGCACCTCACTTGCCTCACCCCTAGTCCTGGGTCTGCATTCACAATTACCGTATGCTCTAGTTCCACTGAAATTAATACTAACAACTTGGAGATTTATTAAACATTGAACATTTATAAACCATGTGCCCTCTCTTGTAGGAAAAGTAAAAATAGTTCCAATCACATTGCATAGGACTGTACTGGAGAAAAATGTCATCCAACTGGACAAAACAAGGTCTGCACTTAGGAAACAGTCAAATCAGATATGTCGTCAACTCTATAAGCTAGCATGACTGCATGAGATCACAGAATGAGGGAGTCAGTATGGGGGATATGGAGGACTTTCTTGAAGAGGTCCTGAAGGAAAAACCATTGTGCTGCAAATCAGGGTGAGGCAGGCCCTGCTGGGGAGACTATGGATCTCCAAGCAGAGACTGATTGATGTTGGCTGTAGGAAGCCATTTATGTTTTTGAACAGGGGAACAATGTGCAGAAAGCTCTGAGATGGATTACGCATCATTTTGCTGGAGTGGGTCAGGGTGATGGATGGATGGTGGGTCCATCCAAAATAAGAACATTGTTTTAGAGTGGGTGCCTATTAGTTCAAAATTCATTTTAAAGTGATTACTGCTACAAAGTGGTTTTGAACTGTTACAGGGAAATTGAAGTTGGAAGAAAGGAAACAGTGGAGGTTGAAATATCCAAATCAGGCATCTTATTTATACCATTTTGTCATATTCCCATTTCTCTTGGAGTTGGCTCTACAATGCACTTAGCAGTTGTTGTTGGCTCTGAACTCTATTGTCTGAACCACATGGCTGGCCACTCTGTCATAGGCTGCCTTGTTCACTGAGCAGTTTGTGTGGGTGACTCTGATCTCCCAGACTAGCTCACAACCCTGTAAAAGCTCATTCTGGATGATCTGTGTCTGTAAACTCTGGCAGCAACTGGGTACACAGAAGGCAATTAATACAGGTTTCACAGCTCTCTGCTTTAGAGGAACAATGTGGAGAGAAATTGAACTTGATTACCAAATGTGGAAAGGTCTGCATTTGTTGTACTTTGCAGCATTTGGACTGACCTGAATGAAATTTCCAATGGCTAATTTCATTTCTGAGCCATACATGAGCCAGAAAACTCCACCTGCAGGGGAATGGTGTTTCATTGCCTTTCTTTTGAAAAGGGTCAGCACCCCATTTCCTGTCAACGCGAGTTGCAGTAATAAGCAGGGATTGGCTACTTCTGTGACAGTGGTGGTTGCTTAGGAAGAAGCCCCAGGACTCAGGCTTCTGTAAAAGGTTTTGGCTTAAGGTCAAACCAGAATGAACAATGCAAGATCCACATACCTCTCGATATATGGATATCTGAGCTGGGGACACCAAGGCCCAAGACAGTTTACCAAAAAGGTAGAATTATGTAATCCTGTCCCTCAACAGGGCTTCTTTCCAGTTCAAGGTATCCTGGGACTAAACAGTACACATAGCAACAAAACAAACTTAACGTGGACACTCTTTGCATTGTTAAATAAAATACGCTCCCCGTAGTGTGTGCAAATCAGCAAAAGTATAATGGAGTGATGTGTCATTTATTTACCATCACTAAGTAGTGGACTATTTATTACAGATCAATATTACAGATAACTAAAACCTGTGAATTTAAGTGCCAAAACTTCCAAAAATGTTAACCACATATGATGAAAATCATTGTAATCATTCCCTAGTGTCTTAAACATAGTCCTCAAAATATAGTTTGGCCTTCAATATGTTTAGAGGAGAAAAAATGGAAAAAGGAATGGCCAGGCACATGGCCAGATCTAATGTTTTAATGCTGAGAACTAACTAGGAGAAACAAACTTCTTCTAGTCTGATTCCATTTCTTATTTTCTATTTTTTCTTTGTTTCCCTCTGCTCTTAGCTCTTCAGTTATTCTTTCTCATTGGTGGTTTTCCTTTTACATTAGATGATTCTTGGCTGTCACTTCCTTCTTCCCCCTTCTCATAGCTGAGATTCCCTGCTTGTCTGATTAAGTATACTGTTTCTATATTGTGCAACTTGTTCTGATATTTTGCAAAAGAGGCAGAGCATTGCATTCTAAAGAGAGGGCAAATCAGTAGGGCCACCAGTATAAAGCTCCTGCTTGTAATAAATCTCTTGAATAATATCTCATGGAATGTGTTCCTCTGGTCTCTGAGCTGGCACCAGAATGCTCATATCCATGAGCCCAATTTCTCTGCTTAGACACTCCTTCCTTGCAACCTTCCTCCTCTCTGATTCCTCATGGTCACTCAGAGTTCCTGATTTCAAAATATCAGAGGAGAGTTCTGCAGTTATGATCAGCAGGCGAAACAATTGATCTTTTCCTTTATATGCTTCACTTACTGCCCATTATGAAGAGACAGAAATGGGAATGGGTATACAGGAAACTTACCCTTGACATATAAAAGTATACCCTGAGATGATTTCCAAAAAGTGAGGACTCTTATTAAATAGACTAATTTTTTTTTTCCTTTTAGAGTTAAGCTGCATCCAGGTCTTGTAGGTATGTATACATTGGCCTTCTCTGTCTCCCTGATACAGGTTTTAATTCTGGATGACTTCTCAAAACCTCTTTCCACTGGTATCCTCATGTGTCTCAGTGATTAGGAACATTGGCTCTAGAGGCAGATCATTTTGGACTTAAATCTCATGTCTTCCTTTAACTCATTATATAGCCTTGTGGAGGTCACTAACCATTCTTTGCTTCAGTCCTCTCATCTGTTAATTGGAAAAGAAAATATGTCAGTGACTACCGCACAGGGTTTTTGTGAAGATGAAGTATGAAAATGCATGCAAACCGCTTAAAACTGATTAGAGTATGACAATTGCCATGGAAATGTAGATGCCATTTTTATTTTTTATGTAAGACAAAGAAGGAGGTTAAAAATCATATATTGTCATCTAAATAAAATGCCAAATGGTTATAAATACAATAAAACTTTTATTTTTATTGAGAAAATCTAAAATTAAAAATATACGTAAAACATGATAAGTAATACTTTACTAACCTGACAACCTTCACTATGCCTAGTTGTGAAAATCTAAATGATATCCATGATATTTAGAAACAAAACACACATACATGCTCTGTCTGTCCTTTAGTACTCAATGGTTATAGAACTTGTGGCTATTACTATAAGATATTGAACGCAAGTAGGAATACAGTTTCCATAAGAAATAACAACTAGAAAACTCAAGAAAATTAACTGTAACCACTTAACATTAGTAAGAATTCAGCCGAGTGTGCGGATACTAAAAGTAATCAACAGGAAAATATAATGAGAAAAAATTAAAAGTCATCCAAAAACAGTAAAAGCATTGCAAAATCAAAAATATTAAGGAAAAAATTACATCTAGAAACATAAAGGCAATTTTAATAAGTCCTTAAATGAATCTTGCAAAGATTTTGAGGCAGCTTGGTAACTTTTAGAGGCAACATATCTCAGTGGTGAGAGAGCCCCAGATTTCTGAAGACAGATGGACTGAAGTCAAAACTCAGTTCCAACTAACCACTGAGTGATTGTAGCAAATTGCATAACATATTATGCCACTTGGATGCTCTGCAAAAAATGGTGATAATAATAGCACGTGCTTCATAAGGCTGTCATATGATTTAAGCTAATGAGTTACATCAGTCAACTAAGTGCCTGGCAGAAAGCAGACACTCAAAGAGATGTAGCTACAAGTTGTTTGTTTGTTTTCTTGTTTTTGTCGTTATGATTGCCATTGATGTTGTTGCACCAGTTATTCCAGATTTCATGTGTAGGTCCTAAACTGTCCTATGCAAAACTCCTACAAGACTTTTCAAGATATAGTACTGAAAATTTTACTAAATATTTCGTGAGATGTTCACTGAAATCTCAAAATCACTGACTACACTGTAGTTAGTTGAAAATCAAATAAAAATTTAAGTAAAAATAAATTAAATATGTCTCTGTACAGAGATTTATAATTGTATATTTACAAAACAGAATTTAAAAATAGATGTGAAGCTAGGAAAAATATTTGCAGCCCAATATGATAGATAAAAAATTAAGTTTCTTCATGACGATCTCAAATATTGATCAATTTATGCTATATCTGAATGTAAAAAAATAATTTACACAAGTAACTGGAAAGTACATTCAGTTGTATCAGTTTTACTAACAAGCAAAGAAATGAAAATCAGTAAGCAATGCTGTTTCCTTCCTTACAAATTTATTGATGATGATGATGACGATGATAAGAAGGTGAAGAAGAATCAATGCAGAAGATGGTGTGATAGCACAGAGCCATTCATCTCCTACTTCTATGAATGAATAGTAAAGCAATATTAAATTTCACAATATATGGCAGGTAGTTTTAAATGTTCATTCTGTTAATTTCACTTCTGAGACTCAATCAGAAACGTAGACAACAAATGTACAAAAATAGGAAATAAAACATTACTTACAAAAGTACAATAATTTAGTCCAAGCATGGTGGCTCACACCTGTAATCCCTGCACTTTGGGAGTCTGGGGCGGGCAGATCACCTAAGGTCAGGAGTTTGAGGCCAGCCTGGCCAACATGGTGAAACCCCATCTCTACTAAAAATACGAAAATTAGATGGGCATGGTGGCATACACCTGTAGTCTCAGCTACTCAGGAGGCTGAGGCAGGAGAATCACTTGAACTCGGGAGATGGAGGTTGCAGTTAGCCAAGATTGTACCATTGCACTCCAACCTGGGCAACAAAGTGAGACTCCATCTCAAAAATGAATGAATGAATAAATAAATAAATAATTTTTTTAGAAAAGTACAATTATTTAAATATTGGGATGTGGTTAAGCAAATTATGGTTTATTCATATTATGAGCTCTCATTGAACTTTTTAAGTTGGTATTTCGATAGTTAAAAATGCTTTTGTCCTATTTTTGTTATAAAAATAAGGTATATTATTACATAATACGATCTCAAATATATAAATATTGCATAAAACAACTAAATATATTAATTATACCTTTTCTGATGTTATTTTATATATTTTTTAATTCTTTTCCTTTATGTGTATTTTCATACATTTTTAAGTATAGAAAAAAATAAAATACTATCTTAACCATTTTTGTTGTTGTTGTTGTTGTTGTTGTTGTTGTTTAGGCCACCAACTTGGTGGGGTTTTTTTTGTTTTTTTTTTAAATTTATTTATTATTATTAAACTTTAAGTTGTAGGGTACATGTGCACAACGTGCAGGTTTGCTACATATGTATACTTGTGCCATGTTGGTGTGCTGCACCCATCAACTCGTCATTTACATCAGGTATAACTCCCAATGCAATCCCTCCCCCCTCCCCCCTCCCCATGATAGGCCCCGGTGTGTGATGTTCCCCTTCCCGAGTCCAAGTGATCTCATTGTTCAGTTCCCACCTACGAGTGAGAACATGCGGTGTTTGGTTTTCTGTTCTTGTGATAGTTTGCTAAGAATGATGGTTTCCAGCTGCATCCATGTCCCTACAAAGGACACAAACTCATCCTTTTTTATGGCTGCATAGTATTCCATGGTGTATATGTGCCACATTTTCTTAATCCAATCTGTCACTGATGGACATTTGGGTTGATTCCAAGTCTTTGCTATTGTGAATAGTGCTGCAATAAACATACGTGTGCATGTGTCCTTATAGCAGCATAATTTATAATCCTTTGGGTATATACCCAGTAATGGGATGGCTGGGTCATATGGTACATCTAGTTCTAGATCCTTGAGGAATCGCCATACTGTTTTCCATAATGGTTGAACTAGTTTACAATCCCACCAACAGTGTAAAAGTGTTCCTATTTCTCCACATCCTCTCCAGCACCTGTTGTTTCCTGACTTTTGAATGATCACCATTCTAACTGGTGTGAGATGGTATCTCATTGTGGTTTTGATTTGCATTTCTCTGATGGCCAGTGATGATGAGCATGTTTTCATGTGTCTGTTGGCTGTATGAATGTCTTCTTTTGAGAAATGTCTGTTCATATCCTTTGCCCACTTTTGGATGGGGTTGTTTGTTTTTTTCTTGTAAATTTGTTTGAGTTCTTTGTAGGTTCTGGATATTAGCCCTTTGTCAGATGAGTAGATTGCAAAAATGTTCTCCCATTCTGTAGGTTGCCTGCTCACTCTGATGGTAGTTTCTTTTGCTGTGCAGAAGCTCTTTAGTTTAATTAGATCCCATTTGTCAATTTTGGCTTTTGCTGCCGTTGCTTTTGGTGTTTTAGACATGAAGTCTTTGCCCATGCCTATGTCCTGAATGGTACTACCTATCAACCATTTTTAAGTGTATATTCAGTAGTGTTGAGTATATTCACATTATGATGCAACATACTTCCAGAAATTTTTATTTTGCAAAACTGAGACTCTACATCCATTGAACAACTCCCCAGTACTGCCTCCCTGGAGCCCCTGAAAAATCACATTTTATTTTCAGTCTGTATGAATTTGACTAATTTGGATAGCTCATATTAGTGAAATAATACAGTATTTGATTTTTTGTGACTGGAATGTTTTAGTAAAAATAATGTCCTCAAGGTTCATCCATGTTGTAGAATGTGACAGATTACCTTCCTGTTTTAAGATTGGGTAAGATTCCATTTCTTATTTTGTTTGTCCATTAATACCCTGATGGACATTTGGGTTTTGCCTCTATAAACAAGGACATGTAGATATCTCTTCAAGACCCTGCTTTCAATTCTCTTGGATATATACCCAGAAGTAAAATGACTAGATCATGCTGTGATTCTATTTTTAATTTTTGGAAGAACTGTCATACTATTCCATAGCAGTTGCACCATTTTACAAGCCCACTAACAGCACACAAGGGTTCCAGTTTCTCCACATACTCACCAACATTTGGTAGTTTCTGGTTTCTGCTTTGCTTTCCTCATAAGTTTGAGGTAATACCTCATTGTGGTTTTGATTTACATTTAATGATTTTTCAAGTTATCTTTTCATGTGGTTGCTGGCTCCTTTATGTATGTTTGAACTTGTCAAAATGTTTAGAATTAACATGGACTACTTTTATATCATATAAACATAATTGGTATCAGTTTTATGATATAGCAAGAGTAAAGAAGCTTCCTTCTTCTGGTCCCTCAAATCCCCATCTGTGAAATAAGGGGGACAGACTAGCTAATAATCCCATCTGTGAGTTTTTAATAAAGGAAATAGTTCCTGATTCCTATCAGCGTTGTAACGATAGTACTTACAATTTCTTAAATTTTGGAGTTATTCTGAAAGGAACGGTGGGTGGGTAAATTAACAATTTGGTGGTGAATTTTCAGCATATACTCTTTTATTTAATATTTCTAGAGCTCCAACTTTGTGGTAGACATTGAACCAGGGGCTCAGAATACAAACATAATGCAGTCTGGATTTTGCCTTAAGTTGCAAGTCTATTTGGGGAGGCAGACTTGTACGTAAATAATTACAATAAGGCTTGAAGTTGATATAGTACATGTATAAATAAGGTTTATTGGTGCTGAAAAGGAGAGGACATCTGCTTCTAAGTTGCTAAAAATATGAAGATTCATCTAATAGTCAGAAAAGGGTCATAATGGTTTTCCCCCAGACCTTGTTGTTTACAAAATCTGTGACATTTAAACTTAGTGAGAAGAAATTTAATATTCACTAGCAAAGGCAAAGCAGAATGTCCATGAGCATTTACCCATTATGTTTTCTTTTAAACTAACAAATGGCTAACCTGTTTTCTATTCAATCAAATGGTATTTTAGAAATTGTGGTCTACACAAAGGATGTCTCTTGCTGGGCAGAGTAATATAATACATTCTGTGTGGAGTAGGAAGCTTTAATGATATATGCAGTTTTGTTATTAAAACTGAGTTATATATTTTGCTCCGCTCTGGAAAATTGTGACCTAGTATAACATATCTTCACATTGTTTATAACTTGAGGAAAATCAACATTTTGGGTTCCCAGTTCACACAGTAGGAATTACATTTGTTTTGGCCAAATATAATTTATATAACTGCAAGGAACAATAAAACATGAACTCTACAGTGTTTTCTTACCTAAAAATAATATAGACCTTGTAAAATGGAAAAGATTATTATTATAAAGAAGACAGTAACTTAAAAGGCTGAAGCTCATTTTACAATACTTTTTAATGCCTGTGCAAATAGGCAGACACCTGTGTCCCCATTTTTCTTGACCCCAGCCCCAGGAGTGAGATTCCGCACAGTAATAAATAACCTTGCAAGTAAAACTTTGAAATAGAATTTGCTTGATCAAGCCGAGTCCTTCCATGTTCAAAAGTCATTTTCTATGTGACTTCTTAAAATGATTCAGTACTCTTTATTGCTCCACCTACAAAGATTTTTTTTGTAGGTGATAAAAGTATCTGGTCCATCTTATTAATATAAGAACCCCATAGTGAAGGGGCCATTATGGATTTAAGAGTTGAAAATGAAATGAATGAATGAATGAATGGATGAATGAATGAATGAATGGGTATTTCTCATTAAAGTCAACTAGCCTATTCAGGAATTGACTCTATTACTTCGTTATCAAAATAAAACTATGATGCCATTCTCAAAGATATGTGAATGATAAAATGAGAAAAATATTCAAATTTGTTTTTATGAAATATATGCAAGAGTCACATTGAATGCATATTATAAATGTATTGAATGCATAATATTAAATTGCTGATTGCAAAATCAATCACACAACTAGAAAAAATAGTAACATTTTGGGGGCAAGTACTTTGTTCAAGGAACTAGTCCGTTGTATCCTATGTAATACTCTAAACAATTCTATGAAGTTGGCAAAATCATCACAATGTTACATGTGAAGAAGCGAAGGCTCATAAATCTTTTGTGATGTGTTCCAAACCACATGGCCAAGTGAGTAGTAGAGTTGAACCCAAACTATGAGTCTTATGATTCTACATACCATGCTCTTTCTACTGTACCACTTGATAATTTACTGGGTGAAAACTACAGGCTAGTATCAGTCACAGCATCATCAGGTGGCTGATGGGTCTACGATTCCTACTAGACAACGCCTATCTACTCTTGCTAGTCTTAATTTTCCTCAGTTCAAAGCCTTTTCACATACAAATCAGGATTTTTCTTCCTAAGATTTTAAATTTTGCTAATTCCAGTACAATTTTCAACATGTTATTTTAAACCCTATTATCTATTTTAAGATGGAATTTAAATTGCATTCAATATTATTAGTGTTTGTACCTGTATTAATTTTTCTACAGCAATCCATTTTTAATCCTTATTTAGAGAGACATTCCTAAGGCATCCTAAATGATGCCGACTTGCTTCTCAAGAGCAGACATGAGTCTATTTTACTTTGAAAAAGTCTGTAGCTTCTCCAGGCGTTGAATCATCTGGCTTGGGGCCAGACACTAGAGGGTGCTTTAGAAATATTATTTGATGATGAACTCGGATGTTAGCCACTTGCTTTTCAGAATTCATTCCTGTAAATCATGGCTTTGAAAACTTGTCAGTATTTTGCTTTTCCTTTTGTGGATTTCTTCAAAGGGAGAAGGAATGTCTGAAAAGTAAATATTCAACAGTCATAACTACATCCCAAGGAGGGTGGAATAAAAAATATTGTAGAAATGTATAGATATATAAATATTTCTGTGAGATAAAAAGGGAACCCTGTGGATAACTCACAAAGAGCCTACTGGAACTTTATCAGTCGGCAGGGCTTTGTTAGAGAAAGTGGGTTTGTGAAGGGACAGGAGAACATGTGTTTCTCCCCATTCCAAACCCTGCTTTTCTGGAAGCTTGCTGTAAACAACCACTCACATTTGTATGAGACTTTTTTTTTTTTAAGAGGTGCTTTTACATATATTACCTTAAGGGATGTTTACAACAACCTATATGGTGAGCATTACTATTTTTATTCTACAGATAAAACAAAAACAAATGACAGGTTTAGTGACAATAATTAACTCACATAGATCCAGAAAGCAAATTAACAGAAAAAGAATTTAATTATAGGACTTTATTCTACAATGTGCAGCAACCCCATCCCTCCCCCATATATGGCTGATGTAACTCTATTTCTTCATTTCCACCTTCAGATTTTGTCACCAATTGTGTCCTTCTTCCCTTTTTATTCTTTTATTTTATCTTTAATGTCCTCAAAACTTAAAAAATAAATAAGTAAAATAAAACACACAAAGAAGAAAAACCAGAGGTCATGAAATATGAAAATTTCATGCTTCCCCTGACCTCAAAAAACTAGCATAACCAATTACTGGAGAAAAAAAAAAAAATCCTCTGAAGACTTACATTTTGAACTCAGCAGTTCACAATTTTTTAAGGCTTATCTGCTCACATATGCTGTGTTTGAATAACTGAACATTCATTGCATCCAACTCTTGTCGCTGAAACAGGGCTCTAAGTGAAGCACAGCTGAGGCACAAAGTGTGCTCTCAGATTCCAGAGGAGTCAAAGCTCTCACTGGGAAGATTAGAAAAGACTTAATGGGTGCAGCACACCAACATGGCACATGTATACTTATGTAACAAAACTGCATGTTGTGCACATGTACCCTAGAACTTAAAGTATAATAATTTTAAAAAAAAAGTGAGGGAGCAATAAAGGCTGTGTGACAAACAGAAAAAAAGAAAGAAAGAAAAGAAAAGGCTTCTTAAAAGAAGGGGAAACAATTCTTTATTCTAGGCCTTAAATGACAATAGGATTTCAAAAGAACACTTGAAGCTTTGGAAATAGGAAAGCCCCCAAGTCAGTGAAGCTCAGAATATATGCAGAAAACAATGAATATTTAACTTATTGGAGGCTCGCTTGCCTGAGGAAACCATCTGGAGAAGAGCCTGGCAAGGGAGCTTTGAACTGTGCTTTAGAGCAGATCTGTCTCAGAGCTTTCTGAGCCAGTGGAAATACCAGCGTCATTCACCAATAGTAGCAATGGGCCATATGTGGCTGTAAGGCACTCTGAAAGGTGATTGGTCTGAATAAAAAACGGAAAGTTTAATTTTAATATTAATGTAAAAGCCAGATGTGGCTAGGGGCTACCATTTTAGACAGTGTCAATCAAGCGAGACTTGAATTACAAAGCGACAGGTTAGTACAGAATTGTAGATCTACCCACAGGAAGCAGACACTGACTGACTGAAGAAGAGAGATGAACTGAGATAATTTGGAGAGGCCAAGGTAAGAAAAGTATAAGATAGATGAATTGGAAGTTGGTATCAAAGAAGATGTTAAGGTTGTAACTGATAAATTTGTGAACTGCTGAGTTTAAAATACAACTTACGCTCATTTAGCTTGTATGACAGATGTTTGTTCTCCACCAAATTTATGAATTTTTCCAACGTCAAAATGATGTCCATTCTTTCGTCTCTCAGTCAACATCCAGAACTCAGCATCATACCTTACACAAATATATGTTGTGCTGTGATATTGTCTTACAAACTCAACCATAGCTCTGTGTTAGTGTTATTAGATATTACGTTAATGTTAAATATTAATGTTAAATGTTAATGTTAGATATAAATTAAATATCTAAGATGGATGAAAGTGACAAGAGTTGGATGTAGTGAATATTCATTTAAACACAACATATGTCAGCAGGTAAGGCTTTAAAAAGTATTTTTTTTTTCCTGTATGTGTGTAAATGTGTGTGTGAGTGTGTGTGTGAGTGTGCAGGTGTGTACTGGTTTATTCTCCCTCAAATTTTTATCTCCAAAGCACTTGTAATGAAAATACATCATCTATATTATTTTAAACCCATAAGAAACAATGTTCTTGTTTCAGCTTCATTAGATTCTTAATTATGGATAAAATATTCTGTAAAGTTAGCCAGTGTCCACTCCTTCATTCTATAAGCTAAAATGATTGTTAAAACAAAAACAGAAAATTTGACTTCTCCAACTGTAAGGCTTGGGATCAAAATATCAAAATCACAAGTAAAATCTCACATTAAACTTGGTAAAACAAAATTATTTTCCTACAGTATTTTGCATTAGAGCAAAGAAAAAGAATAAAACAATAGCAGCAACGGCAACGCAACTTCTCATCTCCAACACAACCATTCTAATCACTAATATCTTTGTATCCACAAAGGGACTCATCACTTGGGTGACTTCTCAAATAAATCTTAAATTGTTTTTGGCTCAGTAAATCCTCATATGAAGACGTTCTGGGGATGACTAGGCACCAAATAGCCTTCCATAAAATGTGTTATGGGCCAATATTCACTCAGTGACCTGGCTTCTCTTCTATATGCTCATATGACATGAGCAAATGCACAGGCAGAGTTTCAGGAAAAAACATCGAGAAGTTAGTTTTTCCTTCACATTCATTCAAATGATGCCTGGGCTAACCATGTTTGATGAAGACAGAGTGAATTCATCCAGTTCTCCAGGCAAGGGCTATGTGTATTCTATCTCTCTAAAAGTCTCATTTTGGAGAATCCTCAATTCATCAATAACTCCTGCAGCTATTGCTGAAACCTTCCCCCTCCTTTATTTAAACCTGAAAAGAAAGTGAAGCCCAGCTAGTGAGGATTATCGGGTTATCTGGAAGACAAAACTATGGAGATTTGTATTCTTATGCATTCTTTGTCTCACAACAATGGAAATCCTTGAACTTCCAGAGATATTATGTTCTAGCATCTTGATCCTTTTAAAAACTCATTTGCATTATCTGACATTTATTTGAAATGTTGGGAGCAGAACTTTAGAAAGGGTTTTAGGTCTGGATCTTCCATTTTAACTTTATTGTGTTTTTAAGACTCATTTTTGAGTTTTCTTACATACACATACTGATCCCACATTTTTCTACATGTATATTTAAATATGGGCAAATAGCCGTATAAACTCAGGAAAATAAAGCAGTTATTGATATTAGTATATTGATTAATGCATTATCCCTTCGTTCACAGAATCCTAAAATCTTAAAATTAAAATTGACCTTAAAGGAAGCTACCTTAAACCATTCTTACAAACTACTGTACTACTACAAGTATTGAATGCCTGGGATCCGAAATGGGAAGAATGCTTCCTTTTTCATGTTTTGTTCCTTCTATTTTGTTTCCAAATGTCCAAGTAGCCAAGTCTCTGGTATGCATCAGAGGAACAGTCAATTTTCAGAGTGAAGTCAAGTGAAAAGTATGCAGATGGCAGTGTAAATGTTAGGAAAGTTTGGGGAGAAATATGCCAACTATGTGCTGTTTTGTTACAGTAACTATAGAACCGTCTCTCCAATGCCACGGACAAGACCCTTGCCAAATGGAATACCCTATTTATAACCCTATTGGGAAGAGGAAATGGTGCCAGGAACAAGATAAAACTATTATCTGTATTAAGAAAAATACTTAAAAGCATGTTTGTATTTGAAAATAAATGTTAGTGGTTAAGAAAAATAATAATGGTAGTTGTAGATCTGGGTGTTGAAACCTGTTGCAAGGCTATTAATTAGTCATCATCTTACCTTCACTGCTATGTCTCTGCCAACTTACCTGTTTGAAGTCATAAATGGAGCTCATAAATGGGCTGTTTGGGAGATATGTAGAAAATAAACAATTTCCCCCACTGGGTAAATAGTTAAGAAATCTCCCTGGGCTCATATGTTTTCCTCCTGTTGGCACTGTTGACTCAGTGCCCATGTGGGATGTACTCCCAAACTGTGCTGCTGCTGGCAATGTTTCCAGTGCCAAGTATTTAGCCTGCAGTCCCAGAGGCAATGAAAAAACAGCTAAGTCCAAGGGAGTGCCATGAGCATATGGACCCTGGTCACAAGAGTGTCACACTGGGAGGGGCTTGGACATATGCCACAGGCTGCATCAGGACATATGCCATGGGCTGCCACCCCAAATAATTCCCTCTTCCCCAGGACCCAGAGGAACAGCTTGTTGAATAAACAAGAGACTGAGAGAGTGGTTGAACTGGCACCAGGCCAGCGTCCCTTGCCTTCCCCACTGAATCAATGAAAACTTGGCATATACTACATTTTCAAGGAGCAGGGAAGCATGAAGGCATAATCTCTTTGTCCCTCATGTGTTTTGCCACTTCATCTTTTCTCCACCTACTTATCTGACTTGGTAGAATACAAACACTTGATATCATTTGGAATAAGACAAAATAAGGGTTTTTTTTTGCTAGTTCTGTGCCCCTAAAAGAAAAACAAAAAAAGAATATTTAACTGATAAAAGCCTCAATTTCTTTTCAGTGAATGGTACCTACCTTGCTGGTTTGTGGAAAGGTTTAAAAAGGTGATATATAAAGTGCTTTGCACTGTTTCTAGCACATGATAGACAATAAATGTGAACTTGTGTATGACCAGATGCACACATTAAACTCTGGATAGTCCAGTTAATTACTCCATAATATTATTATTTAATAATCAAATTTATTTATTGAGTTATATTGTAATATAGAATATCGTCCTATAAGTATATATTTATTAAAATAATCTAATTGTTAACCCTGTATCAAAGTTTCTGATAATTCTGTAATTATACACAATTATTAAAGACATAATTTCCACATATTATATATCATGTGTTGTGTATTGTATACAAACACATTATATATATCGTAATATTATGTATTATATGTTTTATATATCATGTTATATTATGGCTTGTATTACATATTATGGATTTGTAGGTCTCATGTATATGTTACATACATATCACATTTAATATACTGTATATTTGTATTATTATCAATTTATGTTTATATCAGTTACAAATTGTGATATATAAGCTTATTTCATGTAAATAACTTAAACTATAATCATATGATTAATATACTATCTATTAGGGGCTTATTAGATTGTCATACAGATAATTAGATATAATTATTTAAAATAACATGATTTTTTACTATTGTATATGCTATTTATATAAATGTAGGTGTAAACATGCACACACAAGTTTACTTATTTAAGCCACAATTCTCCTGGTTTAGAATTATCACAAGGGAAGAAAGTGAAATGTCATGGGACAACCATGTGTCTGAATGAGAAAAGTTTCAGTTGAGGTCCTGACAGGTGTGTGACCCTGGGCATGCCATTCACCCTCTCTGAATCCTTATTTTCTTACTCTAGTAAAAAGGGAAGGGAACATTTACAGATTTAAATTGAAATAACATATGAAAAGTCTGCAACACACTTCTTAGCTCATAATTAATCAATAAGTGGTAGATGTCTTTATTATCAAAAACTAATTATCATTGTTGTTTTCAATGGAAGTCTCAGAAATAACATCTGAAAAGCAGCCGTTCACTTACTGAGGATTTCTACATGCAGAGCCGGCTACTGCGATTTCTGTTTTGCTTGGGCCTCATTTGGAGAACAGGGCCAGTTGTTCTCACTTTCTAGTGGTTGGAGAATATTCAAACTGATATCCCTTGTGGAGTAAGATCTTGGGGACAAATATTTCTTCTATTTCAAGGTTTCTTAAATTTCACATGTGATTTTAAAAAGCAAATAAGCCCCTTAATTGCTTCGTTAAGCTAGTCAACACTAATTAAGAAAAGTCAAGTGGAAAAATATTAGAAACTGCTGTGCTTGACTTGAAGCCTCCTCTCTTTCTCCCAGAATATGTTTTGCTTTGCTAAGGAAAGGGAGTTTGTGATTTTCTGTGATAGAATCCACTCTGACCTCCTGGGTTCTGAGCTTGAAATTGAGCTTCAGTCTTTGGGGGTTGATCCTGTTTATTACTGATGAAACATGATTTCCCAACCCCATGAAAAAATGCCTAAGTGCCTTGTAAAGTAGCACAGGGGGTAAACCAAACTATTTTGATGAGTTAGAATTCAACAAGCTTGAAACATCAGTTTCTTCTCCTTTGATACAGCATAGGAGCTTAAGAACAGTGGGCAAGGGAGGTAGCTCATTCTTGGAGTGGGAGCTCCGTATGTGAATATGTGCACGTATGCATGTATGTCTGCACCTTTGTGTTTGTGCACCTCTGTGCACATATGTGGTGTTGAGTATGCCGTAGGGAGCTTCTACTTGTCGCGAGACAAATAGGTCCTGAATTCAGGCTTTTGCTCTTCTCCAAACTTTAGGGCAGTTATTTCTCTTAGTTCTGCTGAAGCTTATAAGAAAAGTGAGTTTTGTTATAGATTTTCCTAGAACTAACTAGGCCATATGTCTGGTTATATCAGCTCCTTTGGAATCTCTCAGATCTAGAGAAAATGATGAAGTAATTCCAGTAACCTGCCTTAACTCTCCTTTACTGTAGTAAACAGCTTCTATTATTGAGCACTTACTGTGTACCAAATGTTGTTTAGATATTTTATAACCATGACCACATGTAATTCTCAGGGTACCTCCTCAAGATGCGTATTATTATCTCTATTTAATTGATAAAGATATCAAGGCTAAGAGAAATAAATGGCTCATAGCCCCCGAGTTGGTAAGTTGTTGAGCAGGGATTAAAACCCCAAGATGCCTCCTGCAAACTCAGTCTGATTTCCTCTTTACCCCATTATTGAAAAGGCTCTCTTACTGTAATCCTCTGAGTCATACCAGTAATCTTTCCTGGTCCTAGATGAGAAAAACTCAAATTCCTCTTCACTCTAAAAACACTCCTTGGCACAGTGTCTCTGCTAAGCCTGCTCAGCATGCAAACATCCCCTGAAGCTCCATGGTTGGCTTTACCCACAGCCTTCAGGAGCTCAGCACATGTCAAGCCCTTCAGAGGATTTTGGACTGCTTAAGGGAATCTGCTGGAAAAGCAAGACATATGGAGGACTTTGGGATTGGAATCAGAAGTAATTTTACCTATATTGACACTTGTGCTGGGGAGACCAGACCTGAGTTATCTAGGGTAATAGGTGATCTCCCCTTGGGGCGTCAGCTCCTGTGGATGGCCTTTCTCCTTGACTATGGATGAGTGAAAAGGATAAGAACCTTGCCTTCATCAGAATAAACTCAATAGAGCCAAAACCATAAGACTCAGTCTATTCTGCAGGCATTGAAGCATGCTGTGACACTGTCATGCCAGACCCCTCTTAACTTCAGTAGGGATGGCGCTGGGTTCAAGAGGCTGGAGAAGAGACCTAGAGCCAGCAAAAGAGGCCTATGGTTTTATTTGCAGGAACTTACATACAGGGTCCAGTGGTGGCAGGCTGGACAGGAAAACCACAACTGCTGGCAAAAAAAAAAAAAAACATGCAGTTTACATAACATCCTCACTGACCACCCTCTCCTCAGCAACCTCCACATGAGCACCCTCATTTCTTAAATTACTGTTGTCAGGTCCATCTGCTGTACAGGGTCATTCTCAGGGTAGGCTTCAGTTAAGCTATTGCTGTCAGATGTGTCTACCATACAGGCACCAATTGCATTGGCCCATTTGAGGGAAAAATGCTCAATATGTCTTGAGTGAGGAAAAAGTGTAGAAGCCCTTGTTGGATGTGCTGAGGAATCCAGTTTGCAGGCTCCAAAGGGGTTCTGTTAACTCAGCACTGAGCAGTCCCATGAGATTGTGAGTGTTCAATCAGCTTGGGGAGGGATGGCAGTGGGCATCTTCTGCCTGTGGTGGGCATGCTCGTGGCAGTTGAGAGACCTGCCATTCATTAGACTCTTGCGTACTGAAGAGCTTCCTCAGTTTCCTTTTGGCCCAGGACTACTAGATAAGACAATTCTAGACTTTTCTCATAATGGGTCTGAGCCAGTGGATAGTTCCCTTGCCTTGGACTGAGCAGGATGAAGTCTGCAGGGATGGGGTGGGAGCAGCGCCTGTAGCTCTGATGCTTCAGGCACATGTACATTCTTATGAAAACAAATGATCTCTGGCCAGGAACTGAACACAGATAAACTAAGGCACAAAGTGTGCACAATTAAAAAGACCACAACTTTTGTGAAAATGCTGACATTAATTAAAATAAGCAAATAAAGGAACAAACAACCCTTACATATTTCCTTCAATTTCTCAGTGTTCTGGAGATTCAGAGCAAGTGATTATGAGACTAAAAAGTTTTATCAGGTAGTTATCAAATTATTCCCACCAAGAATATGAGATAGAATCATGACATTCTTTCCCAACATCTTTAATGAGAGTAGAATGAGGTCTTTGTAATAACAAACAGCTTTTGATATTTCTGTGGGGGGCTATTGCTCTAACTGCTCACAAATCAAGGACAAGAAATAAAGTTTATGTAAGAAGAATGTGTGATGAATGTTTTGGGAATTGAAGCATGCAACACAAATGAGTGTAAGGATACAGGTGTGAGAGGCTGTTGCAACCTAGGTCACAGTTCAGAAGGTGGTCTACCCCAGAGCACCTGCCAGTCAGATAAAGAATCCAGGCAAGCACAAGGCAGGATATTAATACTCATAGATAAATGAGCTGACAACTGTTGTCCTGGGGGAGCCTGAAACACTTAACAAAGTAGGGGCTCATGACTAAGAAAAATACAAGGCCAGATCCCAGTTCTAGTGACAAGGTCAGAGGGAATAGAGATGTCAGCAGGGTGACCCAGAGAGTACTAAGTCTCAGACCTCACTGTGGCAAAAAGTGATTAGAATCTAATGAGAGTGCCTGGGTGTCAAACCCAGTCAATGGATACTAGCAAGGGTTCATGATAGTCTGAGCTCCACTGAACTTCACTGTCCCAAAGATTGAAGTGGTGGAAGTCTCCTGATAACTTTGCCAAGAGCAGAAGTGGTGTGAGTACTGGGTACCCTTAGGCCTCCTGGAAGCCCAGAAGATTGAGCCTTAAGAATATGAAGAGGGGGCCAGGCATGGTGGTTCACCCTGTAATCCCAGCACTTTGGGAGGCCAAGGCGGGTGGATAACGAGATCAGGAGTTCAAGACCAGCCTGACCAACATGGTGAAACCCCACCTCTACTAAAAATACAAAAATTAGCCAGGAGTGGTGGCATGCACCTATCGTCCCAGCTACTCAGGAGGCTGAGGCAAGAGAATCGCTTGAACCTGGGAGGCAGAGGTTGCAGTGAGCTGAGATTGCACCACTGTACTCCAGCCTGGGCGACAGAGCAAGACTCCATCTCAAAAAAAAAAAAGAAAACAAACAAACTATATATATATATATATGAAGAGGGTGGAAGATTTCATATGTTAACACCCTGGAAAGTCATCACTCCCAGATTCTTTCCATGGAGGCTCTCTCGAAAGCAGAATGACTCCCATTCTAGAAGCAGAAGGTGAGTATGGCAAAGGCCTGTGGAGGAGCTAGTGTGAAAGGAACTGACATGAGGACAGCTACCAACTGGAGTGAAAAAGTCAGGTCTCAGCTATAAGAGCACTAACTCGGCAGGCAAGACCAGTAGGGCCCTCATCAGAAACAGTCCAGATCAGCCACCTTTTTTGACATTTTGAGCCCAAAAATGTTCCTATATACTACACTGAAGTGTGTCCCTGAAGGTGGCCCCAGAAATGGTCCAGATGAAGTCCTGGGAAGGCTGTGGAGGTTCTCCTCTTTTGTTTCCTTGTTCAACTTGCTCCAATTACCTTGCTCTCCCATTGAGTTTCAAATCACGCCTTGTATCTTCACACCTCTTTACCCTAAGCCTTCTCTTTGCCTGGAATGACCTCTTTCCTCTCTCATCATTCAATCTCCATCTTGCCTTTGAAATAAAGCCTACCTTTCTTGCTATTGTGATTACTTTAGCTTGCATGGACTTTTCCTGGCTCTAATATCTGAATCTTGTATTCAATAATCATTCTTTGGTAAATTTTCCTAAGAAAGCCCACTGGACAAAAGTCAGATTCACATTAAACTACAGACTAAAGAGCAGGAAGAGCCCCTAGAGATCCCCTAGCCCTACTATTTCTGTTTAGGTGAGGAGGCAAAAGTGTAGAAGGAAGGCATGATTTCCTTAAAGTCACAAGAGAGTCAAAAGCAGAGAATGCATAAATCCATGTCTACTGACTCTCAATCTGGAATGTCTTCATACATTTTTTTAAATTTTTTTATGCCTAAGTAGTTTAACTTGAGATGAAAATGCAATAAGCATCACATTTCCACAGAAGTGATAAGAAATTGGTCAGGGCTCCTTTCTGATGTTTCAGCAGCTATGAGTCTCACTGAAGGTCCCTGTTTTTGCACCTCAGGGTAAATCATGGGTTTCTGAATGGGCAGGAGGAAACTAAGGCTAAGTGAGGCTACCCCTGGATGCACTGGAAGCCCTCCCAGGAGGGAAGAGAAAGAGACCTATAACATCAACCTTGAGCTTTCCTTCTTTGTTCCTTTTATGGCCTTCCTCACTTTACGTGAGTTCGGGATATGAACGTGCTCAGGGGTAGAGAAAGCTGTAATCCCCAGGGCCCTGCACTATAAACTTCATTTCCTCCGTTTATTGCAGTTAACTGCCCATGAACTCTATTAATATTTTGCAAATTGAGATCCCTAAAACACATGTTACTGTTAATTTTAACCTCATGCTAACTAGGATGTGGTCAAATTTTCACAACAAATTCCAAGGATATTTTGATATGCCTTGGAAAAATGCATTTAAAGGTGGCTCTGGGGTATTATTTCTTCTAAGTCTACACATTTTCTTTCAATTCTTGCTGCTTAGGAGCAAGCAGAAGTGAACTGTCTTAGGCGAGGAGGAGCCATAATACAAAGTGATGCAGTTAGGATACGGGAGTGACAGAAAGAAGCCTCTACCAGACCAAGAGGTATAGTCAAGGAACATCAACTTTCTGAACATCAACCTTCTGAACTTACCATAGTAAAAATCTGATGTCAACAAAATTGTTATACACTTTTGCATGCAGAATCAATTTACTTCAAAACACTTCACCATTCTATAAACACAGTTCTTCCCTTAGGCAAAAGCCATGGGTTTTATAAATTTAATGAGGCAAAAATGAATTTTTCCCACCTCCAGGATACCAAATACATTATCACGGAATAGTATCACAAGTGTGACCTCTAAGTCTGATGAGCCAGAAATAAGAAACTCCTTTCCTTCCTTCCTTTCTTCCTTCCTTCCTTCCTCCCTCCCTCCCTCCCTTCCCTTCCTCCTTCATTCCTTCCTCTCTCCTTGTCTCCCTCCCTCCCTCCTTTCCTTCTTTGTTTCCTTCCTTCCTTCCCTCCCTCCCTCCTTCCTTTCCTTCCTTCTTTCCTTCCCTCCCTCCTTCCTTTCCTTCCCTCCCTCCTTCCTTCCTTCCTTCCCTCCTTCCCTCCCTTTTCTCTCTCTCCCTACCACTCTGCTGCCTCCTTGCTTCCCTCTCTTCCCCTCCTCTCACCTCTCCTTCCCTACCTTTACTTCCCTACCTTTTTTTCTTTCCTGCCTTCCTTTCTCCCTTCCTTCCTTCTATTTACTCATCAAATATTTTCCGAGTACCCATGTTGCCGGAAATTGCTCTAGCCATTGCAGATTCAGTGATAAACATATCCCTGGAAAACATTAATCAGTGATTCCACCTTTGAGATAGGTATTCTTCCCCAAGAACATCAATCTATTCAAGGCACTCACCTTAAAGAGAGGAGAAAATGTCCAGCTACAGAAAATAAAGCAGTGACCATTTTATGAATCATTGAGTCAACAAACCTGCTTTTTTAGTTTGTTTTCCCAAATGATTCTCCACTTTCTCTCAATCATAATGGTAAGTTCAAGTTCACCCAAATCTTTATTGCCTCAAATGAGGAGATGGTGTAGTATAGTGACATCATTTTTGTCCTCACAACCAATTATTCTGAGAAAGGTGAGTGAGTGCAGAGCCATTGGAGAGAAGGACATCCACCTTCCTCTGCCTCCTGCCCTTATACAATGCCAAGGTCACACCTGGACCTAAAGGAGAGACCCTTCTCTTCCATATATGTTCAATTGATCTTATTCTTCAACTTCCATTGCTCTCACTCCAATTTTTCTTACCCTTGATTCTAATATAGGTGGCAGCATTCACAATACCTAAGTGCCAACTTCTCTGAATACATTCAATAGGAATTCAGTTATTTAGGGAGTAGGGCATCTCCTGAGGAAAAAGTAAATATTCTTCCTACCCTTCCCTACCATCTTTGTGAAATAACCATGCTTTCTCCTTATGATCAGGGTGTATTACAACTGCCAGTGCATGAACTCTTTTCTTTGCCGGCTGTTCTATGGGTACAGTGGGCCCAAATTGATGAGTAGTGGTCATATTTTTAAGTTAATGAGTCCTATATCTCATGGTAGAAACAGCCCTCAGAATCTAAGGTTTCAGGAACAAGAAACAGAAATCTCCCAAGTAGGTCACTGGGAGTAATGGTGAGTCCAGCCCCAAGAGTTCCCCCCGAGGACTCAATGATAATAACTCATTCTTCTTTTAAGAAAGCCAAGATCCCATCTTGTACCCTCAGCCCAGTGATTTCCTGGGCATACAGATAACCCAGCCCCAGAGAAGGGCTGCTAAGGGCTGCTGCAGGGCTGGCTCAGAGGCACATGAAGCTCTGCCCGAGAAACAGAAAGAGAGAGAGAGATCCTTGAGAGTCCACAGCTGTGTGGGGATCTGGGCTTTGAGCCCCCTCAGCTGAAGTCAGCAGCCCCCGGAGTGTCTCAAACCTGCTGCTGGCCTCAAAGCTCAACTTCCTTGGCCAAGGCCCCATATCACTGTAGGACATCCAGGGCTTCAAAGGAGGGCCCCTCAGAGCAGCCTCCTCCTCCCGAATACTTCTTGCCAAAGCACAGCTGAAGCAGGCTTGAAGCTAAATATTTGGATTGAAAGGGAGGGAGGATGCAGCCCCTCTGAGGGGTATTTTACCCAAGCCATTGGGAGAGAACCGGCTCCCAGCGCAGGCATGCTGAGCCCCACAACATTGAAAAGCACTGTTATCGCTGTGCAATCAGCTGTACCATGTGCCTGCAAACCTCACAGAAACACAGGCCCTGCAATGTGCATAGTGATTCCCAGCCTGCCTCCCTCATCTCATTTCACCCTCTTCATGACCTCCAGAACCTGCAGGATGCAATGGCTCTCTTCTTTGTATATGAAGAAATTGAGCATCTCCACAATGGGGAAATGACCTTCTCAATGTTGAACACGAAACAAGGGCTTAAGACTGGACTCTAAGTCGGGCCTTCTGAAGGCAGGATTGACCTCTTCCTTATCAATCCAGGGTTGCTGTTGAATAATAACAATGCCCAACATAAGTACACAATGCTGTAGGGAGGTGGACAGAGCATGGTTTTGGAGAGAAAAGAAGCGAGCTGAAGGTTCCATTCCAGTGTCTGTCAGTTCTGTGACCCCAGGCCTGTCATGGTTGACTTTATTGAGAAGCAATGTCATCTGGAAAGTGGACACAATACTGAGATTTGTCCCTACCCCCATCACTCGTCTGCACTGGGGGTCACCTGAGCCAGTGTGCATTTAAAAAGTCCTTTCCACCTGCCTGTGCCCTGAACCTGGGAATGATGGTGATGGTGATCATGCCAAAGAAATGAACATCACAGCCTAAAGAAAATGGGGGCAGAAGAGAGCTTCGACATATTGCCTAGCCCCTTCATTTTATAAACGTAAAAACTAGTTTGTCTAAGTCAATCTAGGAAAATGGTAGCAAAGCCAAGCTTAGATCTCCCAGACCTGTCTTGTATCATTATCCTTCTTTTTTTCTTCATGTTCCCAAACACTTAACAAGCACATTTATTCTCTGGGGGAGTAGATAGGACAGATGATATATCCCAAGTTTATGAGTGAGGAAATTATGACACGAGGGTTACAAGAATTACGTCAAATGGCATGATGAGTAAGGAGTGGGCTGGGTTTCACTCTTTATTTGGCCAAAGTAATTTTATTTTAAAATGAAAAACAAAAACAAAACCACTACACTCACACCAAACATTTGCCATCCAAACTGCTCAAAGGGCTTTCTTTATACCGATCTCCAACCATTGCAGGGATCCCTTTTATAGCATCCCTGTCACTTGAGCAGCTCACCTTTGCTTAATGAACTCCTGTGTGGTCCTCATCAGATAAATAATTCCATCATTAAATAACCCTTATTTCAAGCAAATATTTGTCAATTGCCTGCTGTATGCAGGGGACTAGATGTATCGATTGCGAGAAAGCTCTTCCATGTATTGGAGCAAAATCTGCCTCTCCCTGGCGAGTAGTCATTTTGCCCTCCAGCTTTACTACAATGGCCCCATGTGACTTTGCTATAGCATTTGACGATGCTAACCATTCCCTTCTTCCTAATGCTCTCTCCTTCCTTGTGTCCTGGTAATCAGGCCCCATGTTCTCCTATACCTCTGACTTACTCTTTTCAGTCTCTTTCACTGGCTACTCTTCTTCTCTCTTAGTTCATAAATATCAGCATTCTTGACAGGACTGATTCACAGCCTCAGAGACATGACTCCCAAATATAAATCAGCCCAGACCTCTATACTGAGCTGCAGACCTGTACGTCAAACAGCTGTAAGACATCTCCATTTTGATGTCCCACAGGCATCTCAAATTTGGCATGTCTAAAACTGAACTTCCACCCTCTAATCCCCAGGAAACCTCCTCTATCCTGTATGCTCTTTCTCTCTATCCCGTATGCTCTATTGTTCCCCATTTAAGCCAAAAACCTGGACATTGTCTTTATTCCCCCCTTGCCTTTGCACACATCCTAACGCCTTAGTTCTACACCACACCACCTCTTGAACCTGCCCTTTCTTGCATTCCCACTCCTATTGATTTAGGTTGGACCCCATTTTAGTTCTCCTATAGTATACAATAGACTTCCAGTTTCCACTGTGGATTCCTTGTAATTAACTCAACACAATAGCACTAAAGTGTTCTCTCTAAAATATGATACATTTGGTCACGCTTTCCCTGCTAAAAAACCGGCCAGTGGTGCTCCTCCATCAAAGGATAATGTCCTGATTTTATATGATGGGCTAAGGAGTCCTTAATTATCCAGCCCCTGCCTACTTTCCAGGCTCATTTCCATTTGCTTCCTGCAAAGTTCTCTGAGGTCCTCTCACTCTAAAGTCTAGGCATTTCCTTAAACATGCTGTGCTCTCTCTGGCCTCTGGTCCTCATCAAAGTCTTTTTAACTCCAAGATGTTCTTTCCTTCAAAGGATACATTTGATTATTCCCTGCTATCTTTGTGATGCCTTCCCAATCCCCAGCTAGGTAGAGCTGGTCTCTTCCCCTGACATACCTTGGCCATAGAATAATCTTATATAACATAGCTGGTTGCTGTGTGTCCCTTTACCTCACAGTGAGCATCTAGATAGTGCATACTCCTTTTTATTGGTTTCTGTATTCTACTGCTTAGCATAGGCCTGGAATACAGTAGGTGCAGTCCAGTTGTTGGCTCAATGAATTAGTTAAATAAATGAATGTATGGATATGTGTATTTCATACCTTTACTATTTCACCTTTTCAAGCTTGCCCTAAAATGGTTGGCTATGACATTTTTTATAGTCATACAGCCCACTGAACCAGATTTTTATCATTTAAGTCTAACTAGAAAAATCTATTTACAGCAAGCAGTTCAGTGCAACCATGAGTGACCCAAAGAAACTGGAAGCAACTAAATTTTTAAATAGAGTGTTATCTCCTCTTCACTAATTCCGACTCCCCAGCATGTCATGTCTGAAAGGGGATTGTTGCCCTGCCTTTGTATCCCTACTGCAACCCTAGAAAAATGATGGCTGCAAAGGGACATTCACTTGCCATGGCCTCCCTTCTTCTTCCTGACAATTCCTTTCCTCTATTTCACCAAAGTCATCATTAGTGAATACTGCCTGTTTGCTTGAGCTGTTTTTGTTTTTGTTGCCATTTAGGATCTCAGATTTATTTCCAACTAAACGATGATCAGCTTAAGATTGGAAGAAAAAGATGTTTTTCTACATTATTCTGTCCTCTGGTCTACAGCAACATTCAGAAGGTGTGCCAAGAAAAAGAAAGTTTGCATTGGATTTGGTTTAGTTTTGGTCAAGTTCTAGCTAGATTCTTGTTATGATGTTCCTGTTATACCTGCTGACCTACTGTGTGGTTAAATGTCATAAAATAAGATATTAAGCAACATTTTTTTTTCTCCTTCTGGTTCCCCCTCATCAACTTGTATAGTTAAGACCATTCATCACAGAGATTATTTCTCATGGTGGGATCAGAGAGCAGAAGAGAAAATTCTTGTCTATTAAATATTAAAACATTGATGTTAAAAGATATAGATGTACAAAGCAAATGTGTTTGTAAGAATTCAGATCTCCTATCCTCTCCACTTAACCCCAGACAATCTGGACACCCACAAACTGGGGAGGAAAAGAAGGATTAGAGAAAGTCACTGGATTAGATATTGGCCTATGACCTGCCTTCCACCCTGAGTAAGCTCCTGAGAAAAGAGAGACACAGAAACTCCCCACATCAGTCTGAGCATTTCATGGCCATCTTTACCTTCCTCCCAGACAAAAATGGTGCATAGGTGAAAAGAAAGTAAGCATTGGAGAGAAGCTTTTGATAGCACATGATGCCTGAGCAGGCACAGTGACTCTGTGAGGCACACAAGTCAGCAAGCAGCCTCCCCAGGCCCTGCGGGTCCCAGGTGGCATGGAGAGAAGAGCTAGGAGCTAACTTTTCTGTGTTCCTAGAGGGAGTGGGAGTCAAGGGTCATGTGCTCCAGTGACCTAGATTAGACGCTGATCACATAGCAAAACATGTGGGCTGATCCTGCTGCCACTGATAGGAGCTCAGGCCCCCCTCTGTGGGTCAATATTAGGAAGGTGCATGCATCTAACAATAATAAGGCAACAATATTCCAATATGGTACCAAAGGGCCTAGACCAAGATGGAGATGAGTCTACCTCTGCCACCACCAAAACAAGGTTGGAGTTGCATAAGTCTCTGACTTTCCCACTTATTCCCACCCTCCCCTGTGCACTGCTCTGCATCTCACACCAGAGCTACCATTTCGTCTCAACACTAGGGAGAATGATAATAAAGGAAGAATAGTCTTGCTGAGGAATAAATTTTCAACCTGAAGTGCTCCCCCTAACCAAAACAACAACAATAACAAAACTGAATTTGATCGAGTTTCTTCTATAATGGAGAGATTTATGTTTTACTGAAGAAGTCAAATTGTGGACAAAAATTTCAAAATTATATTGACAACTTGTAGAATATAACAATGGCAATAGTTTGCACACCTAAACTTCTAATTATGAAGTTCATGTATTTTACATACAAATGGAAGTTTAGGTGGGACAACCAGTATGGGTCTGAAATTCTTACAGTGAATTTCCTTTCTCTGCAGCAAAACTTTCCAATCATTCAAACTTAAGTCTGGATTCATTTTTGACCCCATTCCTCCATGACCTATATTTGGTTAACCACCAAACCCTAGTAATTACACCCACACAGTATATTTCTATACTTCCTTTCTACTTCATCCCTACTGTCACTCAATTGGGTCAAGCCTTTGTCATTTCTTAATATTAAAATATTTTAAGTTGTTCTCTTTGCTTCTAGTTTTCCCCTGACCCTGTACTTATTTCCGGAATAACTTAAGAAAGGAATGATATGGTTCCAGAACTCTGCATAACACTCTCCAGCATCCACAGATTTGATTTCTATGTCCTTCATCTGACACTGAAGTCCACCCAAAGTGAGGTGCTCTACGAATGGGGAAGACACATTGCCTGACACAAAGCACAGGTGTTAAGATCTCAGCTTTGGCGTCAGACATCTCTGGCTGTGTGAATTTAACACTATTAAACCTCATTAAGTCTCAATATTCATATAGCAAGTGGGAAAAACAGTTCATGTGATCACAGAGATGATGGTGATCTCATGTCTAGCATAGGGTCCAACACCTTAGTAACTGTTCCACAATTTTCCTATTGATCAAAAGTATGTATTTAGGGCCACTATGGCAATTACCTTCATTGCTGCTATTATTACTCCATGCCTGGCCAATACAAAGCAGCTTTCATTATGGCTCCATGGCATGACCTAAGCCCCAAGCCCTTCTCACACCCACCTCTCCCTCGGTATCCCTCCCTAGGCAGCAGAATGAGATTCTATGTGCTTCTTTATGTTTATGCTGACAACTTTGCCAAGATTGTCCATCAACACAGAACACTTTGAGCATAACATTTTTTACCTCTTGACTTTGACCCTGAGGACTTCGAATAAAATTATTTCCTTCAGAGTTTTGTCAGCACTGTTGAATTTCTAGTGAAGAAACATTTTCTTGAGTAAACTCCAAGCTAATTAAATTCTTAATCTGCACATTCCATTTTTATCTGCATTTTAAATTATTTTCAACTGATCAGTTAATTATCTCTAAATAATATAATTAGGGTGTATCTATTTTTTGTCAATAACAAACATCATGTATCATTTCTAAAATCATGGAGTTTTTGTGGTTACTATTTACATTATGGTCAATTTTCCTGGGTTGTATTTCATAGCCTACTTGATTATTCGCTTATCAACAGATTTTATCAACTCTATATTTGTATCCTTTGTCAGTTTTGTGTTTTGATTATTATTTGTACTGGTAATGTGTTTACACATTGGAGAAAATCATGAGGATGTTTACTTTTTAGATAATCCATAGAAAAGTAAATGAGGGCAATTTTTGAGAAATGCTTAGAGGGAGAAATGCCAGAGAGATAACTAAGAAAGAGAGAGAGCTGAATAGATAGAGAAAGAGATATGGGGGCAGGAAAGGGGAAGAAGATTCTCCTGAGTTTAAGTTCCACAGAAACATCAAAAGCAAGACTCCTGGGTGAGTGATTTAATAAAGAAATGTTCCCAGGGTGGACCAATAAAGGAGAGGAGGGAAATTTTTATATTTACAAAAATGTTGAAAAGGCATCTGAAGGGATTTAGAGGTAGGATTGCTAGATATAGCAGCTAAAATAGAGGACTCCCAGCTATGTCTGATTTTTAGATAACCAGTAATTTTAAAATATAAGTTTGTCTTATGCAAGATTTGTTGTTTATCTAAGCTTTAAATTTAACTGACATTGTCCACTACAACAGCACAAGAGATGGAGTGTGGAGGAGGGAAGAGGCCCCTGTCACTCTTATATCCTGGTTGCTGAGTTCTTAAATGCACAGGGGCATTCAAAGCAATTTGGGGGCCAAACAGTGGGATCATAATGGATGGTAGAAGCACCCTATTCCAATGTCATTTGCCCCTCTCTCCAATCTTTAAGTCCAACTTCAGCTGAGGGTAATTCTTAGACATACTGTGATCTTTAAACACACACACACACACACACACACACACACACACACACATTACCGCCACCAATACCAACAACAACAACAATGTATTCCTTGACTTCAAAAGTAATGAATGCCGTTTTAGAAAATTTAGAAAATATACAGAGTATTTATTAAAATAGATAAAAGATAATTCATTATCACTACAATGGTGCATTTTTTCATTCTTTTTTCTAGGCATTCTATGTATTTTTGCATGTATTCACTAGTATTTTTTTCTTTTTGCATGGTTTTTTCAAAACTAGGACAACACTCCAAATATTGTTTTAAATCCTACTTTTCAAAATTAACATTATTCTGAGAATATCTCATCCTTAAGTGTAATTTGAAAGCATAAATTTTAATGAATGTGTATTTTATCACATGGATAAATTATAATCTATTTATAAATTCCATTATTTTGGACACAGGTTATTTATAATTTGTGGTTAATATAAACAACACTGTGGATAACTATGTAAATTTTTATCAGCATAGCTTATCACCTTGAGATTACTCCTCAAGCACTTTACACTCCATTGTGGACCTATTTTGCCAACACTAGCTGGAAAGGTAGAGAGCTGTTTCATTACTCGATGCAACAGTTTATATCAGGATAAGATTATTTTCACTAACCACAAAAATAATATTCAGGTATGAATTGGAGGGTCAATTTATATCTTCAAATCTCTAAAGGTTGTTAAAAGAAAATAAGAAACAACAAGAACAAAATATTCTGGATGGATCTGAAAGTAGAAAAAGACCCAACTGAAGAATTATGGGCAGGCAGATTTTAGTTCAACATGAGGAAAGGCATCCTGAAATTTCTGTGAAGCGATAGAAATGGCTCCCTTGAGTGACAGTGAGCTCTGGCTCATGTATGGGGAATGGAATGGAGACCTATCCTTGGAGAAGTGGCAGAGCACTATGGCTGAGGGCAGGGACTCTAGAGCCAGAGGGTTGGGTTTTAACCCAAGCTTGAATGTTGTGTTGCCTCCAAATCTCATATTGAAATGTGATCCCCAGTGTTGGAGGTGGGGCCTAGTAGATGTCTGGGTCATGGGTGTGGACCCCTTATAAATGACTTCGTGCCATCCTCATAGTAATCAGTTCACAGGTAAGCTGCTTATTTAAAGGACTCTGGCACCTCCTCTTCCTCTCTTGCTCCCTCTCACCACATGACACTCTAGCTTCCTCTTTGCCTTCTACCATGATTGTAAGCTCTCTGAGGCCCTCACTAGAAGCAGATGCTGGCACAATGCTTCCTGTACAGCCTGCAGAACCATGAGCCAAAATAAACTTCTTTTCTTTATACATTACTCAGTCTTAGGTATTAATTTATAGCAATTCAAAACAGACTAACACACCTAGCTCTGCCATTTTCTGACTGTGTGATCTGGGGCAAGTGGTATAACTGCTTTGGGCTTTAGTGTCCTTATCTGTAGAATGGAAATTATTCCTAATGGTAGTTGTGAGGATTAGAGGAAAAATGTCTGTGTAGTGCCAGAACTGTCCTAAACATTCAATAAATATTAGCACTTGTTTTAAGTGTTGTTACTGTAGACAAGTTTGATTAGGCAATATGATTGGCTAACAGCTCACAGAATTTGGGAATCTATACTGATTCTCCCACTGTGACTGTACCGCTATAGTGATGTCACTCCAATAGACCATCCTGGCATTCTGCAGGGTACACTCTGGTTCTGTTTGTTTCCAGGTCTGTGCCTCATTATTTACCTTTTTATGAGTAAAAATAACTTCAATGCCCTTCATTTTGCAAGTCACAATGGAGGCCAACTCTAGCTTTGTAGCTTATCCATACTGGAATCAAATAGCTGCCTTGTAAAAGGAGTGTTGCAATCTTTAAATGCCCATAAATAAGGATTTGAACATTTATCTCATATCATGTGATTTGGTAAAAGTAAACAGAAAGTCTTTTAGTGGAAGAGTGGAAGTGATGACTGAGTGAAATGATATAAAACAGGAGGGTTAGGTTGAGAAAGTGTGTGAACCGTAAATAGATGAAGGAGAAAAGTGTGGTTGGTACAAGAAAAGTCAGCTTTCTGTATGGCAGGCAAAGCCAGTTCACAGATGATGCCAGCTAAAAGAGAATGACCTGCAGAAACTCAGTAAATAGAGAAGGCTCAATAGTCTCCTCTGTTTATGTTACCCCTAAAAACTTCCCATGACTTCTCTGCGACCTCCCTCCCATAAGTAGCCAGGAGGATATATTAAAATAAGGAATTATCTTCCTATTTGGAAAACCAAATCTTAACTGGAACCAGGACTGAAGTCCATGAGACATGGCAGGTCTCAGAAAATATAATCAACTGCTAACTCACTGAAGCTAGATTAAGGAAGGTAGAACACTAGAGCCAGACATGCCCCCAAACTGCCGAAGATTACAGGCAAATAGAGGACCCACGTTACAGAGTAGAAAGTGAACATTGGAAAATTGTGTAAAAGACAGCTAATTGTTGGAAATACGAGTAAAATTGTTGAAAATAAAAACTCAGAGAATTCATTAGTAGCAGACTACACCATGGGGAGTAGACAATAAGAACTGGAGAGGCTAAGGAGGGCAGCAGTAAAGATAGGATAGAAGACACCTTGGTATGATCACGTTCCTCTGAAAAGCCTCCTGCGGCATCTCTTTGTACCATGTATCCCAATACTGCTTAGAATCAAGAAGAGAGGGTCAAATTCACTTTCAAAGATAAACTTACCAGGGCCTCTGAAATTGACATCTCTTGTCCAAAATTCTAGAAACCCTTAGCCCTAAAATATGGATTGTTCACAAGGAATCTTTATAGTCTCTTATTTTGTTAGTGCTTAGAATGCTGAAATGCCTAAGAGATTGCAGCTGGGATTTTTTTCCAACTACACCCTCCATGGATGGGTTTGGCATGATGGCTGGTGAAAAGAGACCACCTGCTGGCCACTTAAGCTATCAGCTCCCATGACTAGCACCAACTCATGATAAGAATTCTACACTTTATTTTATCCTGTAATTTGGTCATAAATATGTATTAGAAAAGGCTTAGAATTTTTTTTAAGTAAGCTCTAGATCAACATGTATATTGTAAGTTTAAAATCCACCTTGCTCTTAGAGACTTTCTTCTAGAAAATACCTAAGAGTTAGATCATGGAATTGGATATATCTTCAATTAAGGATAGTTCTAAAATCTAGGAGAGGGGCTAAAGTCAAGTGACCCCAACAGCCCATGAAAAGACGGGGAGGTGAACAAGAGAAGACCATGGCAAAAGTAGTCATGATAGAGTGGACCAAATCAATGAAATGGTTGAAGAGCTCTTTGCTGAGATTGGTAGAAACACAGGGAAGATGCTTGTGGGTGATTCAGGAGTGACCCCAGAGAAAGGGAGGACAAAATGGCAGTACTGGGCATGTGTTTGTTGTTGTTGTTTTTCTTAGCCTCAGATTCCCAGTTTGCTGAGCCAGACTTATCTAAACCACATTAATAACTACAATCATTCTTTCCTCTTCCTGTTGAGGTTAACCATTGATAGGTTCTAGTTAGCCTCCCTTCAACCCTCCAAAAATCAGTGGCACATTTAATGGTTACTTTCCTTCTTGAGAGGTAACTCTGGGAACTTCTCCCACCAAGTGAAGAATGCTGGAAATACATTTTAAATGAGGCAGAGAAGACTCCTAAACACATTGTGGGTGAAGATAGTGGGATTAGACTGTGGCATTAGTATCAGTTCCTTTCAATTTAATTCGACCACTTATTTTAGACCTACTGGTATCGCAAGACTGTGCCAGCCTTAATGAGTCTGACATGAATAGCAACAGCAACAGTTTCACTCAGCACCGTTATACTCTAAAATTTATTGGGACATATGTCCTTTCAAGTATTCTCACTTTTAAGAGAAATTGTAATGTGGCAGGAAGACCATGGGCTTAATAGTGAATCCAAATTCTGCTACTACTTAACAATATGAATCTAAGCAAGTTACCTCCTCATTTTGAGACAGTGTCTTTATTTGCAAAATATGGATTATATATATTTTAAATTATAGTTATGAAGGTTAACTATAATGTCTATTAGGCATCTGGCAACTTTCCATGCTCACAGTAGGTGTTCAGTAAATGGTGGTATCACCATTGCTGCTAGTTTCCCTGTGGGCCCCAAGCCCATCTGCTGCTGCTCTTGCCACCTCTGAAACTGCTCTTGCTGTTGGAACTGCCATTACTCTTGTTTTTGCCATCACTCAAAGGTGTCCCAAATCTTGGAATAGTTATCCTAGGAATTACAGTCACTGATGATACTTTGTAAAAGCCTTTCTGAACTTTCAGGTATTATCATCCTACAACACAAAAACTTGAAATGAGTTACCAGGAATCTGCTTCAAGGATAAACAAGTGAAATTACTGTATTTCATCTCAAGCATATTTTTTCTCTGAAATTCCAGTGTTTCAAAATAGGGCCTCTGAAACTTACTTAATTATATTCCAGTTCAAAATGAGTTTACTAATTTCTAGGACTTCCTCAGACACTAAAGCAGATTTTTACCTTCTTTTGTTTCAAGATTGTAACCCCAGTGACATAGGGTCCCAATCCTCAAGCCCCAGACCTCCTTTAAACCATTTCTTCCAGATACCTAAATCTTAATAAAAATTCTAGTAGTATGCAGTATGTTCCAGAATTTCTCTGGTTTAAACAGAGAATATTTCCTATTCCTTTCCACTGTGCCCCTCCATACCTGTGTGAGGTTCTACAGATAGAAACCTGAACCATACTCAAGCCTGCTTCCTGTGCTAACTCTTCAGTGGATGCATCAAATACTCACCGGCTACATTACGATTGATTTACTGCATGTGTCAAAGCACAGTTGATTATAGGTTCCTAACAGGGATCAAGAAGGGAAAGGTAAATCAGGAAAGGCCTCATTAAGTAGGAGCCATTTGAGTAGTCTTGGGGTAAGATTTGATTGGCCAAAAAAGTATGATGGTACTTTCAGCCTTAGGGATCAAAATGCACAAAGCCATAATTCAAAAGGAAATGGCAAGTGCTTTTGTAATGAAGGAGCATAGGATGTTATTGAGATGAGCCTACAAAGAACAGTTGAATGCAGATTGAAGAGGGCCTTGAGCGTCATAATAATGAGGTAGAGTCTTTTCAGCAGTGATGACTTAATAGGTTTTGAGCAAGACAGTGATGTGAGGAATGTAGGAATCAGAAGGGAACTTTATAAAATAGTGATTGTCCAAGATGAGAGACTAAATTGGGTGGGATACATAAAGACTCTTAGATAATGCAGTTTTGAGCTTACTCTTGAAGAAAGATATAACTGAATTTAAGAGACAGTGGTGACTCAGGGAGAGAAGTTTTCTACGGCAGGCATAGTGATTGTAGTTGTTATTTTGCAGTGTCTTCTCTGTTCCAATGCTTCTCACTCTTGCTATGGTCAATGTCTACTCTTAGGGCATGGAGTGGACACTCTGAGTGGAGTTTGCAGTTTTCACACATGACTCTTGGAAAGAGGTGGGAAATAAGATTGGCTGGAACTGGAATATGTTATTTCTTTATGAGAAATAAAATGAACTCTGAAGCTCCAAGAAGGTGGATGGGAATGGAAAGGCTGCTGGAGAAGGAATGAGCCCAGAGGATTCAATGGGACCAAGACTCTGGGGAGGCTGGAGCAAGGGAGCAAGTGAGAGCCAAAATGAGCAAAATTTGATACCTTCATGGGAGTAAAAATAAAAATAAAGTGGGTTCTATGATAATGATTCTTCCTACTATGAGCCCTTCAGAGCAGAAACTCTATCTCCACTATCACAGCCCTTGGCACCCAAGCACAAGGGCCAATAATTATTAGTCCAGAAATGAAATAAAACCAGGAGAAATAACAAAATATTAGCTTTATCTTAAACATACAGACACCAAAGTCATGGCAGAAGTTCAGTCTAAGTTGCTATGGAGGCTATATAATTATCACAAAAAAGTGCCACAGCAAAAACTCTTCCAGGATTCTAGTAGGAATCAACTCTGGAGCCATCTTACAAACCACTCAAGATAGCCCGTTACCATTCTTTATAGTCATCTCCGGCTTTTGAGCCCAACGTGGTGCCTGGTCTATGTCTTGACTGTGGTAACAGATACACAAATCTAAACAAGTGATAAAATTGCAAATAACTAAACACACACACACACACACATGCACATAAGTACAACTAAAACCAGGGGAGTTTGAATTAGACAAGTAGATCGTACCAATGTCAATATCCTGGTTGTAATAGTGTATTATGTTATGGTTTTGTAAGACATTGTCATTGGGGAAAACAGAGTATAAAGTGCCTAGAATTTCTGTATTCTTTCTTTCTTTTCTTTTCTTTCTTTTTTTTTTTTTTTCCTGAGACAGAGTTTCACTCTTGTCGCCCAGGCTGGAGTGCAATGGCACAATCTCAGCTCACCGCCTCCCGGGTTCAAGCAATTCTCCTGCCTCCAGAGTAGCTAGGATTACAGGCATGCGCCACCACGCCTGGCTAATTTTGTATTTTTAGTAGAGATGGGGTTTCTCCATGTCAGTCAGGCTAGTCTTGAACTCTCAACTTCAGGTGATCAGCCCGCCTTGGCCTCCCAAAGTGTTAGGATTACAGGCGTGAGCCACCACACACAGCTTGTATTATTTCTTTATTTTATTTTATTTATTATACTTTAAGTTCTGGGGTGTATGTGCAGAATGTGCAGTTTTGTTACATAGGTATACATGTGCCATGGTGGTTTGCTGCACCCATCAACCCATCACCTGCATTAGGTTTTTCCTAATGCTATCCCTCCCCTAGCTCCCCACACCCTGAAAGGCCCTGGTGTGTGATGTTCCCCTCCCTGTGTCCATATGTTCTTATTGTTCAACTCCCACTTATTAGTGAGAACATGCAGTCCTTGGTTTTCTGTTCTTGCATTAGTTTGCTGAGAATGATGCTCTTCAGCTTTATCCATGTCCCTGAAAAGGACAAGAACTCATCCTTTTTATGACTGCATAGTATTCCATGGTGTATATGTGCCACCTTTCTTTATCCAGTCTATCATTGATGGATAATTGGGTTGGTTCCAAGTCTTTGCTATTGTGAATAGTGCCACAATAAATATATGTATCTATGCGCCTTTATAGAAGCATGATTTATAATTCTTTGGGTATATACCCAGTAATGGGATTGTTGGATCAAATGGTATTTCTAGTTCTAGATCCTTAAGGAATCGCCACAGTGTCTTCCACAATGGTTGAACTACTTTACACTCCCATCAGCAGTGTAAAAGCATCCCTATTTCTCCACTTCTCTCCAGCATCTGTTATTTCCTGAATTTTTGATGATCATCATTCTAACTGGTGTGAGATGATACCTCATTGCAGTTTTGATTTGCATTTCTCCAATGACCAGTGATGAAGAGTTTCTTTTCATATATTTGTTGGCTGCATAAATGTCTTCTTTTGAGAAATGTCTATTCATATCCTTTGCCCACTTTTGATGGGTTTTTTTGTTTTTGTTTTTGTTTTTGTAAATTTGCTTAAGTTCTTTGTAGATTCTGGATATTAGCCCTTTGTCAGATGGATAGATTGCAAAAATTTTCTCCCATTGTGTAGGTTGTCTGTTCACTCTGATGATAGTTTCTTTTGCTGTGCAGAAGCTCTTCAGTTTAATTAGATCTCATTTGTCAGTTTTGGCTTTTGTTGTCATTGCTTTTGGTGTTTTAGACATGAAGTCTTTGTCCAAAACCTCAATGGCATTGCCTAGGTTTTCCTCTAGGATTTTTATGCTTTTAGGTCTTATGTTTAAGTCTTTAATCTATCTTGAGTTAATTTTTGTATAAGGTGTAAGGAAGGGGTCCAGTTTCAATTTTCTGCATATGGATAGCCAGTTTTCCCAACATCATTTATTGAATAGGGAATCCTTTCCCCAATGCTTGCTTTTGTCAGCTTTGTCAAAGATCAAATTGTTATAGATGTGTGGTATTATTTCTGAGGCCTCTGTTCTGTTCCATTGGTCTACATCTCTGTTTTGGTACCAGTAACATGCTGTTTTGGTTACTGTAGCCTTGTAGTATAGTTTGAAGTCAGGTAGCATGATGCCTCCAGCTTTGTTCTTTTTGCTTAGGATTGTCTTGGCTATGCAGGCTCTTTTTTGATTCCATGTGAAGTTTAAAATAGTTTTTTCCAATTCTGTGAAGGAAGTCATTGGTAGCTTGATGGGGATGGCACTGAATCTATAAATTACCTTGGGCAGTATGGCCATTTTCACGATATTGATTCTGCCTATCCATGAGCATGAAATGTTCTTCCATTTGTTTGTGTCCTCTTTTATTTTGATGAGTAGTTGTGTGTAGTTCTCCTTGAAGAAGTCCTTCACATCCCTTGTAAGTTGGATTTCTAGGTATTTTATTCTCTTTATAGCAATTGTGAATGGGAGTTCACTCATGGTTTGGCTCTCTGTTTGTCTGTTATTTGTGTATAGGAATGCTTGTGATTTTTGTATGTTGATTTTGTATCCTGAGACTGCTGAAGTTGCTTATCAGCTTAAGGAGATTTTGGGCTGAGACACTGGGGTTTTCTAAATATACAACCATGTATCTGCAAGCAGAGACATCTTTATTTCTTTCTCTTGCCTAATTGGTCTGGCCAGAACTCCCAATAATATGCTGAATAGGAGTGGTGAGAGAGGGCATCCTTGTCTTGTGCTGGTTTTCAAAGGGAATGCCTACAGCTTTTGCCCATTCAGTATGATATTGGCTGTGGGTTTGTCATAAATAACTCTTATTATTTTGAGATGTGTTCCATCAATACCTAGTCTATTGAGAGTTTTTAGTATGAAGGACTGTTGAATTTTGTTGAAGTCCTTTTCTGCATCTATTGAGATAATCATGTGGTTTTTGTCATTGGTTCTGTTTATGTGATGGATTACATTTATTGATTTGTGTATGCTGAACCAGCCTTGCCTCCCAGGGATGAAGTCGACTTGATCCTGGTGGATAAGCTTTTTGATATCCTGCTGGATTCTGTTTGCCAGTATTTTATTAAGGATTTTCGCATCAATGTTCATGAGGGATATTGGCCTGAAATTTTCTTTTTTTGTTTTGTCTCTGCCAGGTTTTGCTATCAGGATGATGCTGGCCTCATAAAATGAGTGAGGGAGGAGTCCCTCTTTTGCTGTTGTTTGGAATAGTTTCAGAAGTAGTGGTACCAGCTCCTCTTTGTATCTCTGATAAAATTCAGCTGTGAATCCGTCTAGTCCAGGACTTTTCTTTTGGTTTGTTGGCTACTAATTACTGCCTCAATTTAAGAACCTTTTATTGGTCTATTCAGGGATTAGACTTCTCCTCGTTTAGACTTGGGAGGGTATATGTGTCCAGGAATTTATCCATTTCTTCTAGATTTTCAAGATTTCTAGTTGATTTGTGTAGAGGTGTTTATAGTATTCTCTGTTTGTAGTTTGTATTTCTGTGGGATCAGTGGTGATATCCCCTTTATTATTTTTTATTGTGTCTATTTGATTCTTCACTCTTTTCTTCTTTATTAGTCTGGCTAGTGGTCTATATTTTCTTGATCTTTTCAAAAAACCAGCTCTGGGATTCATTGATTTTTTTTTTTTTTTTTTGAAGGGTTTTTTGTGTCTCTATCTCCTTCAATTCTGCTGTGATCTTAGTTATTTCTTGTCTTCTGCTAGCTTGTGAATTTGTTTGCTCTTGCTTCTCTAGTTATTTTAATTGTGATATTAGATCTTTTCTACTTTCTCTTGTGGGCATTTAATGCTATAAATTTCCCTCTACACACTAGTTCAAATGTGTCCCAGACATTCTGTTACATTGTGTCTTTGTTCTCATTGGTTTCAAAGAGCATCTTTATTCCTGCCTTCATTTCATTATTTACCCAGTATTCATTCAGGAGCTCCTTATTCAGTTTCCATGTAGTTGTGCAGTTTTGAGTGAGTTTCTTAATTCTGAGTTCTAATTTGATTACACTGTGGTCTGAGAGACTGTTTATTACGGTTTCCATTCTTTTGCATTTGCTGAGGAGTGTTTTACTTCCAATTACGTGGTCAATTTTAGAATAAGTGCGATGAGGTGCTGAGAAAAATGTATATTCTGTTGAGTTGGGGTGGAGAGTTTTGTAGATGTCTATTAGGTCCATTTGATTCAGAGCTGAGTTCAAGTCCTGAATATCCTTGTTAATTTCCTGTCTCATTGATCTGTCTAATATTGACAATAAGTGTTAAAGTCTCCCATTATTATTGTGTGGGAGTCTAAGTCTCTTTGTAGGTCTCTAATCACTTGCTTTATGAATCTGGGTGCTCCTGTATTGGGTGCATATATATTTAGGATAATTAGCTCTTCTTACTGCATTGATCCCTTTACCATTACGTAATGCCCTTCTTTGTCTCTTCTGATCTTTGTTAAAGTCTGCTTTATCAGAGACCAGGATTGCAACTCCTGTTTTTGTTTTTTGTTTGTTCATTTGTTTGTTTTATTTGTTTGTTTTGTTTTGCTTTTTTCTTTCCATTTTCTTGGTAAATATTCTTCCATCCCCTTATTTTGAGCCTATGTGTATCTTTGCATATGAGTTGGGCCTCCTGAATACAGCACGCCGATGGGTCTTGACTCTTTATCCAATTTGCCAGTCTATGTCTTTTAATTGTGGCATTTAACCCATTTAAATTTAATGTTAATATTGTTATGTCTGAATTTGATCCTATTATTATTATGCTAACTGGTTATTTTGTCTGTTATGCAGTTTCTTCATAGTGTTGATGGTCTTTACAGTTTGGTATGTTTTTGCAGTGGCTGGTACTGGTTGTTCCTTTCTATGTTTAATGCTTCCTTCGGGAGTTCTTGTAAGGCAGGCCTGGTGGTGACAAAAATCTCTCAGCATTTGCTTGTCTGTAAAGGATTTTATTTCTCCTTCACTTATGAAGCTTAGTTTGGCTGGATATGAAATTCTGGGTTGAAAATTATTTTCTTTAAGAATGCTGAATATTGGCCCCCACTCTCTTCTGGCTTGTAGGGTTTCTGCTGAGAGATGCACTCTTAGTCTGATAGGCTTCCCTTTGTGGGTAATCCGATGTTTCTCTCTGGCTGCCCTTAACATTTTTTCCTTCATTTCAACCTTGGTGAATCTGACAATTATGTGTCTTGGGGTTGCTCTTATCGAGGAGTATCTTTGTGGTGTTCTCTGTATTTCCTGAATTTGAATGTTGGCCTATCCTGCTAGGTTGGGGAAGTTTTCCTGGATAATATCCTGAAGAGTGTTTTCCAACCTGGTTCCATTCTCCCTGTCACTTTCAGGTACACCAATCAAACAGAGATTTGGTCTTTTCACATAGCCCCATATTTCTTGGAGTCTTTGTTCATTCCTTCTCATTCTTTTTTCTCTAATTTTGTCTTCTTGCTTTATTTCATTAAGTTATCTTCAATCTCTGATATCCTTTCTTCTGCCTGATTGATTTAGCTATTGATACTTATGAACGAAGTTCCTGTGCTGTGTTTTTCAGCTCCATCAGGTAATTTATGTTCTTCTCTAAACTGGTTATTCTAGTTAGCAATTTGTCTGACCTTTTTTCAGGGTTCTTAGCTTCCTTGCATTGGGTTAGAACATGCTGCTTTAACTCAGAGGAGTTTGTTATTACCCACCTTCTGAAGCCTACTTCTGTCAATTCAATAAACTCATTCTCTGTCCAGTTTTGTTCCCTTGCTGGTGAGGAGTTGTGATCCTTTGGAGGAGAAGCTGGTTTTTGGAATTTTTGTTTCTCCCCATCTTCTTGGATTTATCTACCTTTGGTCTTTGATGTTGGTAACCTTCGTATGGGGTCTCTAACAGTCAGACCCCTCTGCTGCAAGTCTGCTGGAGTTTTCTGGAGGTCCACTCCAGACCCTGTTTGCCTGGGTGTCACAAGCGGAGGCTGCAGAACAGCAAAGATTGCTGCCTGTTCTTTTCTCTGAAAGCTTTGTCCCAGAGGGGCACCTGCCAGATGTCAGCCAGAGTTCTCCTGTATGAGGTGTCTGTCAGCCCCTACTGGGAGTTGTCTCCCAGTTAGGATACATAGGGGTCAGGGACCCACTTGAGGAGGCAGTCTGACCCTTAGCAGAGCTCAAACGCTGTGCTGGGAGATCCGCTGCTCTCTTCAGAGCCGGCAGGCAGTAACATTTAAGTTGTTGAAACTGCACCCACAGCCACCTTTTCCCCCAGGAGTTCTGTCCCAGGGAGATGAGGGTTTTATCTATAAGTCCCTGTCTGGGGATGCTGCCTTTTTTTCAGAGATGCCCTGCCCAGAGAGGTAGTCTGGCCACAGTGGCCTTGCTGAGCTGCAGTGGGCTCCACCCAGTTCAAACTTCTGGGTGTCTTTGTTTACACTGTGAAGGTAAAACCACCTATTCAAGCCTCAGCAATGGCAGACACCCCTCCCCACACTGAGCTGGAGTGTCCCAAGTCGAGCTCAGACTGTTGTGCTGGCTATGAAAATTTCAAGTCAATGGATCTTAGTTTTCTGGGCTCTATGGGGGTGGGACTTGCCAAACCAAACCACTTGGCTCCCTGGCTTCAGCCCCCTTTCCAGGGGAGTGAACTGTTCTGTCTCTCTGGTGTTCCAGGCACCACTGGGGTATGAGAAAAAAAAAATCTCCTGCAGCTAGTTTGGTGTCTGCCCGAACATCTGCCCAGTTTTGTGCTTGAAACCCACGGCTCTGGTGGTGTAGACACCAGAGGGAATCTCCTAGTCTGTGGGTTGTGAAGACTGTAGGAAAAGTGCAGTATCTGGACCGGAGTGCTCCATTCCTCAGGCACAGTCCCTCATGGCTTCCCTTGGGTAGGGGAGAGAACTCCCAACCCCTTGTGCTTCCAAGGTGAGACGATGCCCCAGCCTGCTTCAGCTCACCCTCCATGGGCTACACCCACTGTCCAACCAGTCCCAATGAAATGAACTGGTTACCTCAGTTGGAAATGCAGAAATCATCCATCTTCTGTGTCAGTCTTGCTGGAAGCTGCTGAGTGGAGGTGTTCCTATTTGGCCATCTTGCCAGCAATCTGTATTATTTCTTAAATACTTACTTGCATGCAAATCTCAAATTATCTCAAAATAACTTTAGTTTTTAAAAATGAGTCATTGAAAAATTTTTGAAAATCACCTTTCAAAAATTGGTTGAGATGAAGTAGCTACTTTGACAGACAAGTTCGGTGGTGCTGTCCTGAGAGTCTTTCATGGAAGTCTGCCTGAAGTCTTTCGAAAGTTTTCTAAGCACGCAGTTCCCTGCATCACATTCCTTTTGCTTGAGACAGCTAGAGTGGGTGTTTGTTTTGTTATCTGCAACTGAACCCTCATGCTGATGCCCTGTGACTTCATAGTTCCATCATGGCTTTCTATCCAAGTGGAATGTCCTCAGTTTAAAAGTCTAAAACTGTCCAGAGATAGTTAGCTAAAGCACAGAATTGTCAGTGGGTCTCTCTCAGCTAGGACCCTCACAGGTATTATCTGAAAGTGAAAGAAAAAGCAGGAAGAAACAATGGGGTCTTGGTTATAGGACATTTTAAATTATTTTGCTGGTGCAGAGATTGGGGTATTGATGACAGTATAGATTAAAAGTCCCAAGGAAACTTTAGGAAAACCTGAGTAGTGTTTCAAATTTCTAATACATTTAAACTCTTTGGAGTTTTAATGGAGACTTGCTCTTAGGGAAAAACTTGGTGAGATTGCGTTGTGTTTCCCATAGGAAATTAAAAGCAGCTGAGAGATTTTTTTTTAAGCTCCTATCTATCCTCCTTCTCTCCATTTCTCAAAGGCTTAAGAAGTTTCCCTCACAGTAAACAGAACAACACAGAAGTGTCCCGGACCCAAGGTGAATGAATTAGCTAGGCCATGGTCAGATGCCATCGCACCAACTGGAGTTGGGCAACCGGGAGCTCATGTTTAGAGAGGGTGAAGCCACAGCCACAGAGCTCTAGGGTAGAGCCATCTTCTCAGTGACCCTAGCCATCCTGTGCTTTGCCTCCTTATCCCTTTCTCCCCACCCACCTTTCATCATCCTCAGAAGCCCATGTGTGTGAAAGGCAGCGGAGGAATGTGGGTGGGTTGACTTGTATAATTAAATCCATGTTGCATCGTGTTCTTTAGAATTAATAAGGAATTCTTCCCATTGAAACTCACCATGACATCTTCCCTCTGACTCAGATTTCTTTTTTGCTTTTCTCTTCTTTCCTTGGCTAAAAACATTAGACATGGGGCTGTGGTTTAAATTAGTATCCTACATGTCTCTTCTTTCTGTCTTTGCTTAATTGAGCTTTTCTGTTCAGGGAAAAGTGTAGTTTGTTTATATTTCATTTTTCGTCAATTCCACTTATCTTTGTCCCTTTTCTTTTCTTCTTTAAGAAAACTTAGGAAAACAGAAAACAAGAGAGCTTTTCACCTTGCATCTGACTGTAAGGTTGGAGAAAGTGCACTGCCGGCCAAACCTTGACAATCCAGGTGTTGTTCTTTGAGGTTCTTTGTTCCCTGGATCTTCATATTCTGACACCAGGAAAACTGTGCTCTCATATACTTATCCGCTGAGGCCATGAGAGCTGTGAGACAGGGAGAAATAGTGAACAAATGGTCCTTCTAAATTCCTGGGTCATGTTGCAAAACACCTTTTTATTGGGGGTAATAATTTGACTTCATTTCCTTATAAAAGTGGATTTATGTGATGGATATGTGATATATATATTTTTTGCCACCGTTTTTGCAGGATGCTGGTTGTATCAGTTAGGATTAGATTCAACTGTGAATAACATAAACCCAAAATAACAGTGACTTAAACCCGATAAAAGTTTTTCTTTCTGCTCATGTAGAAGAACAGCTGTAGCTGTCTTGGGCTAGTGTGGTGGCTCCACTCCATGAAGGCTTTCTCAGAGACCCAAAAGAAAGCAGCTCAGGGTGTCACCCTCAGCTTCATGGTCCATGTTGGCAGTTATTATGTCATCTTCAGAAGAATCTTACAAATCTTCTGGAAGAGTCCATCTCCCTCCTTTACAGGCTCCTGACTTTTGACCACGAGGAGGGTCTCAGTTTGGTTTCATTCATGAGATTCAGGGTCATGGCATATATTTGAGTCTGACCTGTGCTGCCAATCAGATATGCAAATCTGGGCAAATCACTAAACTTCTATGCGTCTGTATTTTCATCATATGGAAAATTGAAATTATAACGTATAACTCTTAGAGCAGTATAGTATAAGGATAAAAGACAATATGTAAAGAAAAATTGGTCTGCTGATTAGCATGAAAATGAATATCATTTTACAGTTTTTAAGTTTTGTATTGAGCTTTTTTTTTTTTTTTTAAAGAAAACCAATCCCATATTTAGAGACTGGAGATTTTTTTTCCTGGTGAGAACATCCTCAAAAAAACGGGCTGTATGTTCCCTACAAGCCCTTCTCCCAAGTGAAAAGAAACATGATGTGCAGCGGGACAGCTTCATTGTTTATTCCACCTCCAATGAGGCTTTCACTATAGGTTTCATCTATGGGGGATATGGTGGATTTATGGTTAGTATGCACTACCCTCTCCCTCCAGTGGAGTGTTCTTTAAACTGCAGATCAAAAATCTATTAGATGATAATGAAGTCATTTTAGTGTATCATGGCCAGTATGTTTGAATGAAAAAATAGAATGAAATAGAATACAATAGTATAGGTTAGAAAAAAATTAGGCCATATCACAAATAATCAATGTAAGTTTTTCATGAAACATGTTTCATGTATATGTGCATACACATGTATGTGCATTTTGGGTTATGAAGTAAAATGTGTTTCTTCAAATGGATCATGAGTTTTGAGACAGAATAATAAATTGGGAGGAATTACTCTACCTGACATAAAAGCTGACTATATAATCACAGTGTTTAACACAATGCATTCTTGGCAGAGAGATAGACACATTGATCAGCTGAACAGAATAGAGAACCCAAAAATAGACCCACACATGTAAGCCCAACTGACTTTTAACAAAAGTGGGAAAGCAATTCAAATGAAGAAGAAATCAACTGGCCTTTTCAATTCAGCTAGGCCTTGACAAAAAGTGGTCCAAATGGGTAGACCTCTCATTTGCATTCTAAGTAGCAGCAAGAAGACAAGAGATGCCTCCTTGCATGTCAGAGGTCTTTTAAGCAGAACATCCAGGAGCAGCCACAGTCTTCAAGCTAAAGTCTCATTGACTGGAACTTAGTTTCATGGCCATACCAACTGTAAGAAAACCTGAGAAATTCATCCTCCTTCTGAATAGTCACATGCCTGGCTTGAATGTCTGTTATTCTATATCAGCAGAATAAGATAGATATTGGGGCATAGTTAACTATCTGTCAGTGCTACACTGTTGTTTAGATTTATCCAGAGATGTCGTGCAAGTGCAGCATTCCATCTCTCCAGAACACCCAAATAATCCTTCCACAGCACATATTTTATCTCCTGGTTAAAAACCTCAGATGCCTCCAATGCACATAGGGTAAAGACCAAACTCCTTTGTACGATACTTAGATTTTTGAACATTTAGCTCAAGCCATATTTCTAGCCGTCACCTGCCCACTGCATTCTCCCAAATGCTAAGACTCTCTGCTACCTAAACGTTCCTGCTCAAGTTCTCCCCTCCCCTGGAATGCATTCCAACTTCTGCCCCACTCCATATATCTGACCGATGATACCTCATCCATGCAGACCTGTATCATCATCATCCTCTCTCTCTCTCTTTCTCCCGCTCTCGCCTGCCCTTCCTGACTCCTCAAGCCAGCAGAAGTACCTGTTTCCTTCTCTAGGCCTCATTAATTCAGACGTACACTGATGATGGCACCATCCCGTGTCTTTGCTATTGTGATTTGTTTTGTTTTGTTTTGCTGCAGACTACAGGCTCTTCCAACACAAGACCTATCATCCCGAATTCTGTTGCCACAGATCTTGGAGTCCCTCCACACCCTTACAATTAATTGTTGAATTATTGAGAGGTTTCTCAGCATCAAAAAATTGATGGAAAGAAAACAGTATCTATCTATGACAGGTGTGCTCTGAATGGGCAAGGCTGTTATTTCATGGGTTCAGTTGTGAAGAAATGATCTGTGATGAGAAGTGTTTGAAAAAGCTAAGGTGAAAGAATGATTTTTGACATCTGGAGATCCCTATTTCATGAGTGAGTCACACTCACAGTAGACTACAGCAAAGTCAATCTCCTTAGACCCCATGGCCACTTATTAGAAATATCTGCCTGCTTGAAGGAGGGAGATGTCTTTCGATTTCAGCATGCAAAGACACAGTACCAAGGACAACTTTAACAGTATCATTTCTCTATTTATGTATTTGGAAAATAAATCTTCTCTCTAAGGAAAAATATACATTCTGTTATTGGAAACTCTACCTTCTTTTTTTGTATGAAATGGCAAGTGACATTCTTCAAGTATGGTCCCATCCTACCCCCCCCTTTTTTTTTAGACACAGTCTCACTCTGACACCCAGGCTGGAGTGCAATGGTACAATCTTGGCTCACTGCAAGCTCCGCCTCTCCCAGGTTCATGCCACTCTTCTGCCTCAGCCTCCTGAGTAGCTGGGACTATAGGCACCCGCCACCATGCCCGGCTAATTTTTTATATTTTTAGTAGAGATGGTGTTTCACCGTGTTAGTCAGGATGGTCTCAATCTCCTGACCTTGTGATCTGCCTGCCTTGGCCTCCCAAAGTGCTGGGATTACAGGTGTGAGCCACTGTGCCCGGCCAGTCCCACCCTACTCTTAATGGGCCTTCCTGAGCTGCAGTTTCTTAAACTGTGAAATCTACCTTCTCTACTGTGAATGATTTTGCTCACCAGATGTGTATATCCTCCTGTATATTTCCCTGCCTTTCAATTAGATCAGGTTATATGATATTTTAACCAATGAACTGTGAACAGAAGTGTCGAGATAGGTATCATTCAGAGTGTCCCTGTCTTTCTATAAAGAACATGTGTTTCGGACGGCATAGTTACAAGGTGAAGGAGGATTTTATATATGCAGGAAATACATCTTTACTTTGTTAAGCACCTGAGATTGGGGAGTTTGTCTGTTGCAGCATCTAGGATTAATAATCATACTAACATACTGACAGTGTGAAGTTCTTAGTAGGATTAAACAGGTTATTTACATACAAGCATGAGCACAGTGCCTGAGAAAAACAGGCATCAGTCACTGTGAAGTAAGATTTTTTCATTAAGATGGATAAATAATTTTACAAAACCCAATAGTTACATTGAAAGAAAAAATGTCTGGAGAACAGAAAATCTTGGTTCTAGAGTTGTACAATTTTAGACTTGGACTTAGAAGCTATTTAATCTAGTGTTTTCCAAACGGGTCTGATTATAAACATCAGGTTCTTAAGCAGAAAATACAGATTTCTGGGCCCATCTCCACTTAAAATGAATCAGAATCTCTAGGGAAAAAGTGTCGATTTGAATTGTTTTGTTGGTTTTCATATGGAAGGAAAGTGAGGCCCAGGAAGTTGATGACTTTTCTAGGGCCACAGAACTGATTATTGACATGTTGGAACTAGAACCCAGCTTCCACAGAGCTGCGTGCTTTCCTTCTGGGATCACATAATAATGTCCTAGTAGAGTGAGACCAGGACTGACCCTTTGTCCCTCTATCTCTGATAAATCATGTCAAGACCTGCAAATGATTTTACCCCTTAACAATGAAAAGAAGATGTAATTTTAAAATTACCTTGGATGTACAGTAAAAGCAGCATTCCCATAATCAATCATCCAAAATCACGGGGTTATTTGGAGCTATTTGAAGGAAAGTAAATTGAAAACATGTTGTTAAACAATGCACCAAAGAGTTATCAAATCATAAACATCTAGATTACTTTAACATGTTGATTATTCCACATTTAGGGTCTCCTTACAAAGCAACTCTGGCCATGAAGAGACCTGGAAAATTCAATGAATCCCTTTCTAAGTTGTTAACTGTACTGAGTTGAATCATTTGGCTATGTGGGAACATATGTTAAAGTAAAAAAAAAAAAAACTATATATTACAAATATATTCTTTTTGGAGCTATTATTCACACTTTTCACTAAGCAGAAGACACAGAGGCCTGCTATTTGGACATGTCTCTGAGGACACAGAAATAGTTTGGGGAGTACAGTGGTATAATATTGAACACATTAAAATCTATCTGGAGCTTTGGAAATCAAATATACAGACATTCCATAATGACTCTTGGGTTTTAGCATAATTCCTGAACCTGAAAATTCATAACTAAATAATGGCAGGACATTTATGACATAAATGCCTTAAACCATTTGTTTATTATTATATGTGGATTTTGAGTTATGTTTAAGAAAATTGAAAGCCTACCCTTCCTTTTTTTTTCCATTTTGGGAGAGTGATATACCAATTACCAAGAGAGACTTTGTTTTTCTCCCTGGAAGAGAGCTAAACCAGGACTGAAGTATACGTCAAGGCATCCATTTGGTTATCAAATCTGTGATCATGCGCTCTTGTTAAACTAAACCAAATTAGATTAATATTTGTTGAAAAATAAATGATGTAATTCGTGAAGAACTCTGTTTTACTCCCAGGATGGCGGCCTGTTTCTTCAAAGTAGCCTGTGAGAAAACAAAGTCTGAAATAGTTCTTTAAACTGAAAAGAGGAAATTGTTTTGAGTGTGGCAGGTGTCTAGAAGGATCACTACCCTTGAGTGATCTTTGATCTCAGGGTCATCGTTATAAGACTAAATTATATATGCAATTTTCCTGAGACCAAATTCAATGACTGAACTCTAAAATTAATCTGGATATTATTTCTTCTTGGAGTTCTAAAACAAGGCCAGGGAAGATTAGAAGCCACTCCTCTGACTGAGACGCATCCTCTGACTTTTCTTGGAATGGATTCCTTATGTGGACACAATGTGATTTGAATTGCATCTGGTTACTGTTTTTAGAAAATTTTGTTGAAATTCAAACTGAGCCTATGTACTGTGAGCTGATTTATCAGTGCCTGCCCATGTGAGAAGCAGAAAGGAACTAGGAGGTGTAACTGTGGGGAGGCCGCTCTGCGGTCTTTCATCCAGGTTACCTATTAAAGATGCAGGTCCCCAGGCCAGAAGGAGCAAATGCAGTACACTCCCAGAGGGAAAAGCCTTCTCTTGAGGCTCTGAGAACTGCTAGAGAAGAAACAACAGCAGCATAGTGGAACAAAGACAGAATTTGAAATCAAACACAGCTAAATCTTAAGCCTAACTCCACCATGTATGAGATATATGACTTTTTTTATTAAGTTTTGTAACCTCTCTGAGCCTCAGTTTTCCTACTGGAAAAATAGGAGTAATATTGCCTGCTTCGTTGCGATATAAGAATTAACAGGGGACTTTATGTATCTGACATCTGGTAGGTCCTCAAAAATTGAAAAAAAAAAAAAGCACATCTGCAATCACCTTATCAGCAATGAACATATATTGAATATTTATTATAGGTCAAGCACTATACTCCTTTACCTCCTGTTGATATCTACTTGCACACCTAGCATTAGTGGATACTCAAAAATAGGTCATAAACTGACAAAACGATGGATGAGTCTCCTTTTCCTATTGACTTTCTTTGGCCATGAAAGGACAAACAGGCAAGACCAGAGGGGAAACGTCCACGTGTTCTGCTGCGGATCCCTCAGTGCACGCAAAGATGTGTGCTTCTGGAGGAACGATCCCCTCATCACTTCAGTTGCCTACTCTTGGGTGGATTACAATGCCCTGCTACTGGGGTAGTAGCCTCCATTTCGTGTACTGTGATCTTGCTTCTTCTGAATTCAGAGGGTAAAAACTGAAACACCATCTAAAAATGTCAGGTTCTATTTTGCTTCAAGAGCTCCTGAGGGCTGGGCAGAGGTTTTGCAGTTTCACCACAGGCATTTACAAGGGCCGCACACTTTGGCAGAACTAGGTCTCCAGATAGCCTAACCTCTCCAGACCTAGAATGCAGCTGAATCTTAGGGGTCGTGAAAGGGGGAGTTTCTGGGGGGTCCTGAAAAAGACTAAGTCAACCTTGGTTCATCATCATACTATGCTCAAATCACCACCCCCCACCCCCACCTCCGGCCCCATAGTCAGGGCTTGCTTGGTTTCTGGTTTCAAAATGAAATTTTCACACGGCCCAAATCTCAACCCACCCTAATTTAAAGAAACAGGCACTTGGCATGTGATACAGATAGATCAGCAGTTGCTCATATACAGCTGTGCACATCTGGCACACAGGTATGTGATTTTGCATGAAGATAAATTGTGTGGGGACCAAACGCACAGTTGTTAAACTAAAAATGAATCGCTTCTTGGAAGCAATCTTCCTGCACAGCAGGGACTCTGTGTGAGCTTGATCCTTTTCATTAGGCCTTTCTCAGAAAGCACAGCCTTCTCCAGAAGGCCTAGGATGGAGGAGGGGGCATGCCTACACCTGCAGTTGGCTCTTTGTTGCTCCCCTCAAACAACACTTGGACATAACCTCTGACTACCATGATTGGACAGCCTTCCCAAGGGAGTTACTCAGAGCCCAGGAGAAAGGAAGAGGCCAGGTCCTTCATTGTACTGCTTCACTTTCCATAAATAATGTTGCATTCAGGAGCCTATTCTTCAGGGAGAGTTCTTTTGTACACCATTGCTGAAGGATCCAGGTGTATGACCAAACTTGATGGAGCAAGAAGTCTTCCTCCCTTGGGGGCCTCTTGGAGTCAGTGGTGTCTATCCCTGTGTGCACACCTTGCCTGTAACTCACATACTGGTAACTCATGGGAGCACCGCATGCTCAAATGCTGTTCAGATCAGCTGGCTCCACTTGAAGGTGCTTTGCTGGCACTTTGGGGAAAACAGAAAGAATGAATCCTGCTCTAGGCAATCTCCTGGATTCCATGAAGCACCATGCTGAATCAATGGGATCAATGACTAAGGCTGATATCGAATGTTCCATTCCAGGCTTAGTTTCACAATTTCAATAATAGGAAGTTGCTAGGTATTACTAGGGGTTTGCATAAATGAATCAGTGACTTTGAAGGAGATTTTTCCCATCTTTCTTTTAGTGTGGTAATAACGTAAGCAAGGGTCTAGCAAATTTACTTTTATTCTTATTTATCTCCCTATCCCACTCTGCCCTTAATTCTTTCCTCCTTATCTATTTATTTCTCAAAACAAACAACAAATCCAATAGGTGAAGGGAAAATTGCAATGGCTTCAGAGGGAAATATAAACTACACCTTATCCCACTTGAGTTAGAGTAATAGATTAACTATAATATGTATTCTGCAGTATTGCATATGCTGTGTCTTTTGTCTGTTTATTTTTTTTACCCTTTCCTAGATTGGTAAACCCTAGATTATTCCTTAGAGCTCAACTCAGTTCTCACCTCTTTGATGACTCCTTCTCACATGGGAGATGATTTTATTCTCTATGCTACTATTATACTGCATGCATACCTGTCTGCTAGCAGCACACCACTTTGTGATTGCCTGTTTCCATGTCTGCTTTCCCACCACAGTGTGGGCCTCTCCACAGCAGGGATTATCTATTTCTTTCTATTTCCAGCACTGAGCCCTATTTTAATAAATATATACCTGGCAAATGAATACCAATGCTATTCTTTCTTTTCCTGAATAACTTTGTTAGAGCACCAGGTATTCCTCCTTTGTGAACGCCATGATAACCCAGGATGAGAATATAAAGCGTCCTCCATAAAGCTGCTCTGGACCTGGCCCAGACAGCAAACAAAAACAGCCCTATTCCGAGGTAGCCTGCAACTGACAGAATTACCTGGGATCTGCCTCAGGGGGTCCTGGCAAGGGATAAAATAAGAGGAAACATGTGAATAAAAACAGAACTGATTATCTTTGTTCTTAAGGAAAAGAAAATGCAAGTATTTTCAGGCCTCAATGCTGAGACCAGGGTGAGAGTACAGAGGTGCATGTCATTGTTGGAGCTACCAGAGGTGTTTGAAACCAGCCACTGCAAGAGCTCCCTGGTGGGACTCTCAGTCGAGGAATTATCAATAGCAAAGTCTCCCAAGGGTCTGTCTCTATCAGCGCTCTTCATTTGCCCATTTGTCCAACCTTGCCTTGCATTGGTAGTTTGTAATACTCTTGAATCCCAGAATGAGCAAAAGCTTTGAGTGGGGAGGTTTGTCTTTTGCAGAACCCAACATAAATTCTATACTAACATGGCAACAGAGAGCTGAGCAGAATCAAGAAGTATACATACATATAATATATATCACATATATATCATACATGTGATATATGATAAATAATACACATACATACACACACAGACACACACACAGTTTGCCAGTTGTTTTTCCATCTAGTCTAGTTTTTATTATATGAGTAAGACTCAAAAATACTTACCAAAATTAATAACTGATAAAATAGTCAATCTCCCTCTTCCTGGTAGAAAAATGTTATCTTAGGGCCCAACAGTATAATAAAATCGCATTATTGGGATAGCTCAGAGAAGAGGGTTTCTAAGATGGGCTTCTCACAGTTTCTTGCCTTGACTCCGAAAACGCTAGTGCTGCTCTGCTTTGCTTCCTTGTCCCTGTTCTTCACATCCAAGCTCCTGTTCTTTCCCACCCAGCCTCTATGGCAGGATTCCCTGAAGCAGCCTGCCTCTCTCCCCACATGATCTGCGTGGTGGCCAGGACCAACACATCAGAGGGACTGTCCTGTTCCTTACAATGTGTGGGAAAGACACAGACAACTGGAGGGAAGGGAAGAAAGAATCACACCACAGCTCTACGATGGCTTCTGTGGAAAAGTACATGTGGGAAGTATAACCCTCTGTAGAGGTGACCAGAATGTTTAGTCATATAGAATTTTTTAATTGCTATGTCACCCAACTAAAAAAACAGCCTGCATTTTCAACTGAGGGAATAAAAAGCCTGGTTGCTTATGTGCAGGCAAATGATGACTTCCTGTGCACTTTCTCCTGGCCTCGTCAGTGCCTCAGTACAAAAAAACTCAAAACTGTTACCAGTAGCAGGAAGGCAATAGGAAAACAATGAAGATTAGGAGAGAAAGGAGCAATATACTAGACTTGGAGTTAAAAAGTTGGAATTTTATGAAATTTTTTACTCTGTTACTTCAAAAAAGTCCCTTCCCTACCTGAGCCTAAGTTTCTTTAAATATAAAATGAGAAAAATTAGCCATACAATTCCAATATGCCAGTATGTTTCCTTTTTAATTTTCTCATCTTCTATGATCTTTAAAAAACTATTTTTGTAGAAACTGAAATTTGTGTTTCCATTGCTATAATTCTGGGTTTATATTTTTTCTTATTTACAGAAATTTTGTTCAGAAAGATATTTTTGTGTTGGATTAACTTTCAAACCAACGACCAAGTGTGCTCCCTAGAAGCCATTTGAATCTGGGTGTGCCTCATTCCCAAAACTAAGCCTCTTTTCATGTTTGTGTTACTGATCCATCTAGTGTAGGTGTTCGTTAAGTTCTTGCTAACTAAAATAATCAATCATCTTATAAAAACAACATTGACAAATGTTATTTCTAAAAGTTCAGTCTATAGTGAAAAATCCTCAACATCCTGTGGTTGAAAGCACTTGGTCCACTGTTAACTATTTTTATGAATTAGTTTCAGGAGGCCTCCTCTGTTGACAAAAGATACTCATTATCAACTGGGTTTGCTGGGCTGGGACTATTTCAGGCATCTGCAAAAGTACCATCTTCCAGATTTACATGGCACTTTTGTGACACTTACCAATCATATCTTTTGGTCCAAACCACATCATTCTAAACCTCCAAAACTCGTCTGTTTCTTAGTAAATTGGGTGGACATTGTAAGCTTCTTTCTTCTATTTCTGGGAATGCAAAAATTCCAAGAGTATGTCAAGTACAGGGCATATTTGTAATCAGGTATTATGAAATCCTGCTTTGGATAGGGGTGGAGTCAGTAGTTATCTATCCCTACTGGCTTTGATTAGTAGTTGATAAAAGCAAGATAAATTATCAGAAAAGCCCATGATGTGAAGTGCTATATGAAGAACTTATTTCCAAGTCTAATCATATATGGCCCTGGTAACTTCTTACACCTGGAACTCAACTCCCAAAACACATAAAGGTATTTGGTCCATTGAAGTAGACTGATATAGAGTTCCCTTTTTCATCTCCCATCATCTTCACTCACATTGATGACATAATATTCTTTGCCTTCTCATTAGCAATCAAACTGTTCATGATTATGTCCCACAGATCACTGTCAAAACTACTTTCTGGAGAAAAAAGTCTGAAAATCCATTATGATGAGGAATGGATAACTGAAGGAATGTTAACATGAGATACAGGAGTAGTGGCATCATAGTAGAGAAAAAAGTGTTAAGTGGAAGGAACGGTGACATTACAAAATGGTGGCTATTGGCTGGAAAAAAGGACATAGAGCCCCAAAGCCTATGCTAACTCTGGAGGACGTAAAACACTAGAGAGTCATGTCTGCCAGTGTTGGGCGAGGAGTAGGTCTGGTGCATGTGAGCCACTCGGTTCTATAAATAAACTTAGCAAGACCTGCATGCATTTTCCTAGTGAGCCTGCTTCCTTATAACAGAATTTCTGCTGCCCCTGCAGTCCCTGCTGGTGTTAACTTCCTTTTGGCAAGCAACCCCACGGTCTTCTTGGGGAGATGTCATGTGTGCCTCCTATAGCAGGACCAGGGCCATTTGTCTCTTCACTTCCAAAAACTCAGGCAGAAGGAGGTCCTCTGTGCTCTAGTTGCAGAATGGGGTGCCTGTCTCTAGATGTCTAAACAAACAACTCTGAGTTGAAATGTCTTTAAGAAGCTGCTACTGTGAGGGCATTATCCATCATCTCCTAAAACACAGTTTAAAGTACTATGTGTGGTCTTATTCCCTTGGGTTTATTTGGCCTAGAATTTAATTAAGGACTTTCGGGAGAAAACAATGATGTGAGACAACTGGAGGGTCCCAACAAGTATGTTTTACATATGCATAACTGTATAATCCACAAATTTGTTTTTATTTATGAAAAATCTCAGTGAGAATAAACAAAGCAGAGAGCATAATAAATGGTGTCTTTATTATAAGGAAACCAGGAAGATTGCACTGGCCATTTGTTTCCTTCTGGGACCTAGGATAAGACAGTCTGCCCATCATGCAGTTGGCAGAATGGGATCCAGTCAACCCCAGAGGCACCTTCCCATTACAATCCATAGCTGTACCAGTTGTCCTCAGTTTTGAAAAAGCTATTATAACCTCAACCCATCTACATACAGATAAGGCCAATATCCCTAGAAATGATACCTAGGGGTACCTACATCCTATTCCTACAAATCGGAAACCTATGTGCTGCTTCTAAGTGGCAGCAGCCTCCATGAAATGGAGAATGCCTGGCAGCATTAGGGACCCTGGTCATGGGATAGGGCACCGTCACTTGAGATATGTCAACAGCTTTTTTTTATTTAATGAATAGAAAAAACATTTGAAACACTAGTTATAAAGAAATAAACTTGAACTTACTTTATTTATTCATTGCCAAGTCAGGAAAATATAGTAGACGTACTTTAATGGTTCATACTCTTGTGAGTGTGAGGATTCCTTTATGGTATCAAAATACTTCAAAGCTTGTAGCCCCAATTGTGGTTGTTTAACTTTTAGTGCTTTGTTTGAAATAAATTAACTTTAGATAAATTAGCATTTTGTTTTATCTCAATAGCATCTGCATTCATTTTAAGGCACTCATTTGTATGTGGAAAATGTAATTTATTCAGACTACAGATAATATTTGGTTGCTTTGAGAATGAACAGATTATTTGTGTTAATTCTGCAGTTTCCAGAGACCACTGGGAATCATGAAGACCTGACTTTCACTCTGGACTTCACCCAAGCACAACTAAGTTTCTCACGATATATTATGAAGACTGGAGAAATAAAGGCTGATGTTGACATGATGGGTGCATATTAGGTAGACCAACTACTTTCAAAAGTGCTGATGATTGCTGGGGAAGAGAGGATGGGTCTCTGATGAGGAGCTATGAGCTCTACCCTTTGGTCTCTCCTCTTCCATTCTCGTTCTGCCACTGACTCAGTGCATGGCCTGGGAAATGTCATTTTTGCTCTCTTAGCCTTTGGTTCTTCATATGAGACAGGGCAGGTAGAATGTAAAATAGAACAGCAGTTCTAAATCTTTTGATTTATAAATCTTGAACTTTTTACAAATGCTTTGATTCATTTTTCTAGAAAATACTTACACACACAAAATTGACCTACCATTCCAGGGACTCATGGATCTTCTGAAGCCATGATCAGAAACTCTCAAGGTGATGAACATTTAAATACTCCCCAGCAAGGATGGGGCAGTGTTAGGGAGTCAAAGACATGACTATGGAGCTGTGGTGATTTCACTTTTATTTCAAGCACCTCTTTTGCAGAAAGTAATGGGAGCCAGTCCCTGGGAGACATCTGGAAAGCATGTCGCCTGACCTCCAGCTGGGTTTGGTTTCAGTCTGTTCCAACTGGTGACCCTGCAGTGCTCTTTCTCTTTCCCAACCCAGACATTCTCTGTCTCCCTGTCTGAGCTGGGCCCTTCCTGGCCTTTCAGGAATGGTGTGCCAAAGACAAGGCAACTCCACCCTGAGAAGAGTCTTACAGCACTGCCTTGTATTACAAGGGCTCCTTCAGTGGACTCTAAGAAATTCATTCCCTCCCTTGCCACTGAATTTGATTCCCTTTCCAAAGCCCTCTTCATACTTTATAGAAAGGATTCTTTTTACAGCCACCAACCAAACAGAGTATGTTGACCATTCAGGAATGGAGTCAAGTCAGGGAGAGAAAGCACAGCTATGCATACTGGCATCTTCTGGCTTCCAAGCCAGCTGCAGAACTACATGATCAACATCATGTGAGGGAGAAATGGGGTTGAGTAGAATGCCCTTTCTCATCTCTGGTCTCACTCGTTTGGGTTTATACCAGTCCTCTTGTCATAGATCGTGAGCAGCATTTCTTAGAATCTCTTTTGGCCATTCTTTTATCATTACCTATAGCTGTGTTGTCCAGTGCAGCAGTCACTAGTCATATGTGACTATTTAAATTTATTAAAATTAAAACTTTAGCTCCTCAGTTGCACTAGCCACACTTCGAGTGCTCAATAGTCACATATGGCTAGTGGCTGTTGGACCAGACAGCACACATCTAGAACATTCACATCTTCACAGAAAGCTGTATCAGACACCAATGACATATATGCCTTCAGTAAGTAAACACTCCCTGCCAGCACCTGACTGAGATTTGAAAGTGTAAAAATGATTGAGATGAGATTCTGCCCTCAAGAGGCTCATGGGTTGTGGAGGAGGCAGACATGAAATTATATCGTCATAAAACTCTGAGCTTCCGAGGGAGACAGGAAGTAGGTATTCCAGGCAGAGATAACAGTAGGTACAAAGGCACAGAAGAGTAAAAATATGACGTGTTCAGAGAAGGGGACATTGCTGCCTGTTCACATGTAGATTATATGTGTCTCATGAGTAAACAGGTGGTGAGAGTGATGACTAACCAAGGTGGGAAAGTAGACTAAGATCAGGTTTGATGAAATCTCGTCTGCCATGTCCATTTGGTAGTTGTTTTATAAAGGATAATTTATCAGAACTTCACCTGTAACTAGTTTTGATTTCCTAGAATTTGGTTCCTTAAAATTAAATACACTTTGCCCCATTCTCGTCAGGATCTTATGACAGAATCTTTTAAATAATTTTGAATCCTGAGCTCCTGTCCTCTCTGTGGCACATCTTCTTCTTCTTCCAGGCACTGCCCTCAGGTTCACATCTCTCATTGCCACATCCTATGGTCACTGGAAGATGTAATAATGTACAGATATTTGTGTTTAGCTAAGCAAAGATGTCCCTTAAATTGACAATAAGGTTGATGACCACAAGCAAAATGAAACAGGGCAATGCCTCCAAAGAATCAGTTAGCTAGCTATGACAACAGGATCAAGGAAAACTGTGGAAGGACAGGTGGAAAAGACACTTGCAGAATGCTCTTCAGGAGGCATTCCTGCAGCTCACTGTGGCAAACACATGCACTTCTCTTTCAAACTACATAAATCCTCACAACTGAGGTTGAGGTTCGTTTCTGCTTGTCCTAAATGTATCTCGATAACCAGTAAAGATGCATACCATAAAACCGTTCAAGAAACATTAATGGAGCATCTACTAAGTGTCAGACTCTTGCTGCCTTCAATGAAGACCAACTTCATGGGTCTGTGATGACCATGGGTCATGATCCTGACCTCTGGGATATTCATGATAGATTTCAAAACCCTTCCAGTGCTATCTTCTGCAGTCTCAACATATCCCTGCTTGGTAGATAAGACCAAATTTTTATCCCTGTTTTTACAGATTGCAAAATTAAAGTCCAGGGACACTAAGTCATATCCCAGTATTGCATTGAACAAGGGAGCTAGAGTCAGCTCCAGTATTTCCAATATAGGCTCTTAGAGGTTTCCTCAGAAGGCAAGTTAAATAATTACAGAAAACTCCCCTAAAATTACTTTTTCCTAATATGTTGGGGAAAAACATCAAATATGAGGCAAAAAATACTAGGAGATTCTTGATGATTGCATTTGCTTAAAAACAGATACAATACTCTCAGCAGTTCAAAGCTCCAAACACTTGTAATGATCAACAAAAGCTGAAAGCTGATTTCTTTTGAAAATCATCAAGATTAAAGTGGTCAGGTGGCCACAACCATTCAGAGCCTTCCTGTTACACCAAAGAAAAGAAAGAACTTGATGAGTTTACATGCTTTTTTGAAAGCATTTTATTTTAATGAAAAGAAATACACATCTCTCTTTTCTCATTTCAGAAAAATGAGTGGATCAGTGGATCAGAAGAGTTTGTGGCAAAAATCATACTGGCCAACACTGAGCCAATGCTGCAAGAGCAGACGCTAAATAAAGAAATCTGTTTTGAGCCTTTATTGAATTGTAACTGCACACTTGCAAATAAATCCCAGTACATGTTGTTTTAATTAATGTAAATAATAAGATAACAGTTGGTTATGGTGGCCTAACCAACCATACAGTTAAGCATTCATTTGTTTTCAATTATAGTTAAAATATATTCAACTGAATACAGCTTAAGTGGTAATTACATTCTTTACAAGTTCCTAATAATCCCTGGAATGGCCACTCTAATAAAAATTTGCTTCTAATGGGTACATGTTCTGCTTGCTCACATGTCAAGGCCAGTGGAGTCATTAGGAACAACAGCCGTCCAAGTGTCTGTCTGGAGATTTAGACTTCTGTCCAAAGCCCACACATGAACCACTCACTGTGTACTTAATATGGGAAGCAGCATGGTCATTTGATTGTGGTTTTATGCTCTTTCCCAGGAATGCTTCTCAGGGGGGCAATTCTGCTATTGGAGAGTGGCTATTTGTCATTTCCTATCAGATGAAGCCTTGGACAGACCCTACAGTAGGATGCAAGGGGCTTCACTCAGCCATCCTGGCTACAGGAATTTTACTTCATTTTAAGATAGTCACTGACCTCCACCCAAATTTCCAGGATATCAATCTGTGTTTAATGGGTGGCTGGTTGTACGACTGAAGTAGCCACAGCATTCCAATCAGGGGAAATATGTCTGGGTGCACACACAGATTGATAAATTGCTTTTAATGTTTTGAGTCAGGAAAAAAAAATCTAACGTTATATGTTCCCTTTCTTTTCTCTTCTTTCAATACTCTACTGTGTCTCTCTTCCTCAATTTTCCTTCCTCCCATGCTCCTTTTTCCCTTTTTCTCTTTCTTGTCCCTTCCTCTCTATCTTCCCTATGGGAGAATTTCAGAGGAAAGAAGAGACAGAAGTTGCTTTGCAGATAAGAGTGCCCATGTTGGGTGATTCTGAGCTATATCATTTCCTCAACTGTCATTCCAACATTCATGTGTCATTCTAGTGGTGCAATTCTGCTGCTCTGGTTCTGGAGAGCAACTATAATTGAAATGCTTGGCAGATTTTTATTTTCAGCGTCTACTTGAAATTGAGAGGAAGCCGATGAGAACTGTGCCCAGAGAGAGAAAAGCATATCTCATAGATAAGAAGGGATGTCACCCCCTAATATTAAGAGGACAACCCTAGAAGTAAACATGAACCTACTGCTAGCCCTGCTTTTCTAAAGGAAAAGATTCACATTTATGCAGTAAATATATACTAAACAAATAAAGGGAAGTAGAAATAGTCAAGAAGAACAGATGACAGAAAGGTATATGTACTCGTAACAAACTTGACAGTGCTGTCTCTAGTAAGCCATGGCAATGCTTGGGTAATTGTTGGGTTTGGATATAAATTTCAAAAGGCAAAGTCGGCCATATTTTGTACCTAATAGCATGTTTAAATAAATCTTTCCTCCTTGATTTGTCAGTTCCATACTTGAGAGGCTGCTGGTAGATGGGGTGCTGGTTCTATTTGGCCCTGTTATGGAGTGAATATGGGAGCGTGTATAATTACCTTCTCCTATATGGGTCTTGTTTTCTCCTCTTTTAAACTGATCATCTTAAAGCCACCTCTCACCTCTGACAATTACCATTTCATTAAATTACAGTTCAGATTAATAAAGTTTCTATGACTGATGTGCTTTAACAATCCAGTCTTTCCACAGCAGTGAGCCATCGGTTAGTAATTTGGGCGGATGTACATGTATCAGAAACTTTACAGAGAAGGGCCATGCATCATAGAGAGAAATAGGAGACATACGTTTAAGGCTTCTACCCACCTCAAACTTCCAGAATTCTGTGGTACTTCTGTCTAACCATAGTTCATTCCTGCCTTGTGCTTCTCCACTACCTTGTGCTATGAGACTTTAACAACTTCAAAAAGAGTGGAGGAGCCCCATAGAAAATCCTGGCAATGGCTGCAAACTCGCACAAGCCAGGCAAGTGCCAGAAAGACAGTATGGGGATAACTCCTACCAGTTTGTGAATATTCAGTCTCCCTCTTACTGCCCAAACTATGCCACGACCATTACCACAGAACATGGTAGTTCACATGGTGTTTTCCAACATTGTCCCAACCACTGGAATTTCATTTAGTTCTAATTTGAATAAGACTACATTCAGTGTATAGATTCTAATTTGGACTAGACTAAATTGTCTCTTCCCAATCTTTTCAGCCTTCTCTCCCACCAACCCCCAACATGTACTCAGAGCTCAAACTTAACCTGATAGCTTATAGTATCATATTTCTATTGCTGTGCAACAAATTACCACAAATTTGGTGGCTTGAGAAACATCCCTTTACTATCTTACTGTCTATTGGTCTAGAGTCCAGGTATGTGTTAGCTGTATCCTCTGCTCAGGGTCTTGCAAGACTACACTCTAGGTATGCCCTGAGCTACTTTCCTTTCTGGAGTTCAGGGGTGTTTTCCAAGCTCATCTGCTTGTTGGTATTAGGTCGGTGCAAAAGTAATTGTGGTTTTTGCCACACTTTTCATGACAGAAACCACAATTACTCTTGCACCAATCTAATGGCATGTAATTCCTTGGAGTTGTGAGATTGAGGTTGTTATTTTTTGTTGTCTTCAGCTGGGGAATGCTCTCAATTCCTAGAGGGTCCCATCTTCCTTGCCAAGTGGAATTCTCACAAATGGCAACTCATTTCTTCAAAAGTGGCAGGAAATCTCTCTCCACTGTGCTGAGATGGAGTCTTATATAAAGAAACACAAACACAGGAGTGAATATTTCCATGCCTTTGCCATACAACATAACATAATTATGGGAATGACATCCACCACCTCTGACAAAGCAAGCCTAGAGTTCCATCTGCAGTCAAGAGGAGGGGCTTATACAAGGATGGGATTCACTGGAGATCAAATTGGAATTCTGCTTACCATAATTATTATACCCAGAGCATTTTTCTTACCCCTTTAGATACGAGTTTCCTCTGTCTAGAAGGGAACTACAAGACATAGGGCTTGCCTGTGTCTAAAACCATCAACTTTACAGATGACTTGAAGTCTACCCATCCTCCTGTTGAGGTTTCCATTATATGTATAATCCTCTTAGGGCACTTGCTCACTCTGGAATGTGATACAGTTTGCAGGGTCTTTTCCCCCAATACACAGAAATCTTCTTCCAAGCAGGGAACTAGATTATATTCAACCTCACATTTCCTCTCACTCCTCACTCTCTACTATGCAGCATAGTGCTTTCAACATAGGCAGTAGCTGGCAAACACTAGTGAAATTCAATAAATCAAAGCATAGAAATTACAGAATATGCAAGCTGAAACAGAGCTTCAGGGTCACCTACACCGAACTCCTTCCCTTATTTCTCTTGGCTGGAGGCTATTGGCATCTTTTTGTGTTTGTATGTTCCATCTGCTATCAAACATTTTTATGACATTTATTTCCTCATTATAGTCCTTATTGTGCTTTATTTATATATCTGTGAGGCACAGGAGAATTTCCAATTCTCCTTTCCCCTGCAATATTTTCTTCTCAAAGCCCCAGTTCGCTCAGACTCCCAATGCCCATGACAGGCCCCCAGGGCTCCCGTGACAACACTACTCCCCACTTCCCTACATGTCTCTCTGTCTCCTCTGTCCCTCCATCATCAATTTCAAACTTCCTGCCCTGACATTCAAGGCCTCCTTACACTTTGAGTCTGTCTGTATCACCTCCCTTATTTTCTCTGGGTCTCATTCCCTAGCTCCCACTCCCAATTCTGGGCATTTCTCCAAGTTCCTCCATATTCCTGGAACCATCACCCCACTCGCTCCCTCCCCCACCTCTCCTATCATCTGTCAAGCCTTCCCCCATTTCTTTTATATTCCCTAACCCTACAAAAATTTGAAAGAACTCTCTTTTGACACACTAAGTACATGTAGATTTGATATTCTATGAGCAAATATTGGCTCATGACTGTTCGAGCATTGAAACGTATACATAGGACAGATGTGAGAATACCTTGGTCTTTGCCACAGTGAAAATCATAAGCAGCTTTTAATGTCAGACATGGTAAAGTAGGAAGGAAGCCTACCATCAAACAGAATTAAGCTGTCTTGATTTGCCCCCATGGCCAACTTAACTCAAAAAAGATACAAGTTATTTGGGGCTTGATCTAACACTCTAATGGGTCTTTCATTATTTCAGGTAAAGGGAAAGCTAGGCATTGGACAGATTTTTAAGGTGAGCTCTCATAGTTACTAACTGTTGTGATTTTCAATCAATTATATAAACTCTCTAACATTGCTTCCTTACTTCCAAATAGAAATTATCTTAATAATAACACCTGATAATGAAACAAATTGACATGTACAAAAACTTCCATAACAAATTGTAAAATGCATGTAACTGATACTTGTAACCTTTCATAGCAGCATTTTTGAGCGCAGCTTGTGTCAGATTCTCAGTGATCGACTGTGAGAGAGCCTCCAGGTTCCCTCAGGACCTCAATTTCCTCATCTTTAATATTGGAGTCATAAACTCCTGCCTTGCTTATCTCAACAAGCTGTTTTGAAGATACCCTAAGAGAAGAGAAACGGACATTTTAACTCAGAAAGGTGTGAGTTTGAATCAAATTTTCAGAATTTATCCATCAACCCAACAACCTACTGTGTCACTGGTGAGTTTAGGGCATAATTTTCTGATTTAGGGAGTTCAGGTACTGGTAACTGGTTATGGAAAACTCTATGACAGATTCTTCTCCATTCTCTTCAATTAAAGCAATATTGCAATTCTAAATTAGAATACTTTAACAGATTAATTGGGAGTTTTGGCTGCCCTCAGTGCTTGGAAGATGTGGTTTGAAAGACCTTTAACTCAATGAACCCCAAATCCCACTTCTATAGGTGCTGAATGCAGAGACAGGAGGGCAGAGGAACCAAAGAAGCACAACAGTAGGGAATATTAGTTTTGTGTAACAAATTACCATAAACTTACAAGCTTAAATAACAAATTTGTTATCTCAGTTTCTGTAGGTCAATGTCCTAGTTCATTGTAACTGGGTGCTCTGCTTAGGATCTCATGGGAGAAAGTGGGTCTTGCTGACCAGGCAGGGATCTCATCTAGGGGCTCTGAGGAAGGAATTGCCCACAAACTCACCCAGGTTGTTGCCAAATTTAATTCCTTTAGATTGCTGGTTGTTGGAATAAGGTCCCCATTTCCCTGCTGGCTGCCAGTCAGGGGTTCTTTCTACTCCTATAGGCTGCGCATATTCCTCTTCATGCTTTCTATAGGGCCCTCTATCTTTGTAGCAGCCAAGGTTTATTCAGGACTCACACTTTAAATCCCCCCGACTTCTCATTCAGCCTCCAGCTGGAAAAAGCTCTCTGCTGTTAAGGACTTACATAATTATAACAGGCCCGCTTGGATAACTCATTATTTATGAAAGCAAATGTATTGTGATGGTTTCCACTATGTTTCCACTGAACTGGGAAACAGGTTTCCCAGATTAAACATTATTTCTGTGTGTGTCTTTGAGAGCATTTCCAGATGATATCAACATTTAAATTGGTGGACTAGGTAAAGTGACCCTGCCCAATGTGTGTAAGCTTCATCCAATCCACTGAGGGCCTGAATAGAACAAAAAGGTGGAGGAAGGGAGAATTTATTCTCTCTCTGCCTGACAGCTTGTGTTGAGACATCGCTCTTCTGCCCTCGACTAGAAATTCTCTCATTGACCCTCCAGTTCTCAGAACAACAGCACCAATTCCCTGTGTTTCCAGCTTGCAGGCAGCAGATCATGGGACTTCTCAGGCTCTGCAATTACTTGAGCAGCAAATTCTTTATAATAAACAGATATCAACTTCTTTTGAAAAGTCAAAAGATCTGGCAACACAGTGCCCATTTCTCCTCATGACAATAACAGGCTGGTGCCTCCTCGAAGCAGTTTGTGCATTCTCCAATTGTTGTAGTTCAATTACTCACTTTTGTGTTGCACCTGGTCTATTCACTCTCTCATGTCACTTGCCTGCTCCATGAAGGCTTTTGGGCTGGCACCCCTTGCTCTTGTTTAACCAACTCATTTTACTGATAAGAAAGCTGAGTAACAGAGAGCTTAAATAGTATGTTCAGACAGCAAGGACAAGTCTCCTAACCCATGCCATGTCACCGAATTGCATAAATTTTGCTGTAAGCAATATCTCTTTTTTAAAAAAGTAATTGCAACTTGTATTATAGATTAAAGGGTTCATGTGCAGGCTTTTTGTAACCTTTTCCTATTTTCAAAAGTTTGTATAAGCCAAACAGTATTTAGTCTGTGAGTGGTCAGTTTGAAATCCTTAAATAAGCATGTCTTTAAGCCATCTCCAACTGAAAAAAAAAAAAAAAAGGTTTCTGTTTTTCATTTAGAGATATAAACCTAGCTATGAATACTGTAATATGGAACATATTTATTGCATACATTGGGAAAACATCTCTTTTAAGGTGTGGTTGTCCTAGGTACACATAATATTTTTTGTCTTTCCTTAGGTGATTTGTTTATCCAACACTCCATCTAATCTCCTTTTTTGCTTCAAGGAAATCAATAAAAACTCTCTCTGTCTCTCTCTCTCTCTCTCTTCCTATCTGTGTAAGAATATGTGTGTGTATATATACATATATATCTACCATAGGTTCCTTTTGCTGGAACCCCCTGACTAATACATGTACCATATAGCATAACACAAAATAACAAGAATTGATATTTCATCATATTTACAAATTTAGGGGATTATGTCAGGATATCTCAGGGAGGAAGAGGCCATTTTAGAAATTCTGCTTACCACACTGAAGCATACATTCTTCCAGTTCATGGAGAAGTTTCAGTGTCCAAGTGATATTACATAGAAGGTGACACCTCCTGATAATAAGAAGACTTGGAGTGAGAAGGAAGATTCCAGCAAACAAATGGGAAAATCTTCAACTGCACTAACAAATTCTCTGCAGTTGCTCATAGAATAAAACTACAGGAAAGGCACAGATAATCTAGCAAGGAGAAAAAGAAAGGAAAACATAAACAAAGTTTTGTTAGAAAAGATCCAAAAAAGCCAACCCAGAGCTTAAATATACTGACACAAACAACATGAAATAAATGAAAAAAAAAAAAAAAAGGAGCCATAAAGGGAGAGAAAACATTCAAGAGAATAATCAGCGAGGAGGCCAAGAGCACGGAGACCAGCGAGAGGATGAATACAGAACAGAGAGTCCTGAATAAGAACTCCCAGATGATAGAAAACACCCAGTAAACAAATACCCAGCTCAGAGTTAAGAAGATGCTTCAAGGCTAAGAAATTCCAAAATTTAGAAAGTGGGGGTGGTAGTGAAAGGGTGGAACCAGGACATTGCACTGTAGATCAAGCTAGCTGATTGTAAAAAGGGAGTCATATATTAGCTATGAATAGTAGAGCAAAATGATCCCATTGAAAGGAAATACAGGCGGCCAAGCGCAGTGGCTCAGGCCTGTAATCCCAGCACTTTGGGAGGCCGAGGGGGGAGGATCACAAGGTCAGGAGATCGAGACCATCCTGGCTAACATGGTGAAACCCCATCTCTACTAAAAATACAAAAACTTAGCCCGGAATGGTGGCGGGTGCTTGTAGCCCCAGCTGCTTGGGAGGCTGAGGCAGGAGAATGGCATGAACCTGGGAGGCAGAGCTTGCAGTGAGCCGAGATCGCGCCAGCCTGGGTGACAGAGCCAGACTCCATCTCAAAAAAAAAAAAAAAAGGAAATATAGATATAGGCAGCAAGGCTGAAAATTAGATGTCCTACAGTAGGTATTATTTGATCTTCAGAGAATCCTATGCTATTACAACTATTTGTCTTTACCTTCTACCTAATTCAAGAAAAATAAATTATAAGATATTAAAGATGAAAAGAACCCTTAGGGATCATCTAGTCTAGCCTGTTTTTACAAATTGTTAAACTATGGGCCAGAGAAGGAAATAAAATGGACTGGGTCAAACAGTGAAACTCAAGACAGTCAAGTGTTGAGAAACCTGCCTTTTAATTCCCAGCCCATGCTCTTTATAGCACAGGGGGCAATGGACCTCCCTTTTGCTGGATAAGCTAAGCATCAAAGATAAAGCTTATGCTGTTTAGTAGACAGGGACTAAAAAGTAGGTTTTGCCCAAGATTGGATCCTCTGTTTAAAAAAAAAAAATCATGGGTATTCTTTCAGGAAATTTTTTAAAGTCTATACTTGCATATTTCAGGCTACCCCAAACTGTTTTAGGAAGAGTATTTATGTTTTCATGCAAAAATTTTTGGAATAAAATTTTGATATTATTTCAGTTACTAAGGGCTTTTAAATTATGAAAACTTCTGTGTTGGTGGGACTGGAAGTGGGGATTTTTTTTTTTTTTTTTTTCTTTTTGAAACAGAGTCTTGCTCTGTCACCAGGCTGGAGTACAGTGGCATGATCAAGGCTCACTGCAACCTCTGCCTATCAGGTTCAAGCAGTTCTCCTGCCTCAGCCCCCCTCATAGTTGAGACTATGGCATGCACCACCACGCCCAGCTAATTTTTGTATCTTTAGTAGAGATGGGGTTTCACCATGTTGGCCAGGATGGTCTCAGTCTCTTGACCTCGTGATCCGCCCACCTTGGCCTCCCAAAGTGCTGAGATTACAGGAGTGAGCCACCGTGCCCTGCCAAAGTGGGGATCTTATAAGTTTATGAAAGTGAAAATATTTTTAAATAACTTTATATGGTAAATAAAAGTTTAGCCCGCATCAAATGCTATTATGTATGAAAAGTGAATAATTTTAAGGCAATATGTGGTCTACACATGAACTCATACAGCCACTGGATGAATAACTGCATGAAAATATGTAACAATCTCCATTGCTGGACCTCAGTTTCTATCTGTGAAAGGTAGAATTTGAAGTAGATTATTTATACTTCCCATTTTACTGCTAATGTACTATGACTTTAGGAATATGTGCCACACATACAGCTTTTTGGGTATGCCCTGCAAACTTCCAGGGAGCACCGTTCTCACTGCGGTCTGCTTGAATGGGCCCCATGAAGTTATGGAGTATGAAAGCTGAGATGTGATACGTGGTGTTATACAGAAAAAAAATACATCTCAAAACGTAACAGTATAATATATGGAAGATAGTATTAGACCATCAGCCTAATAAAGCATCATCTCACATTTAGCTACAATCCTCCAGAACTTCCCTCATGTCGGCTGAAAATAGAAGATATTATTTTGTTCTGGCTGAGAAGAGCCTTTTTGCTATTTAGATACCATCTTAATTTAGTGAGAATCCTGCTCTATAACTGTCCAGCTTGCAGTCAGGAGCATGGGAATGCACCCAACAACAGTTGGAGAAAGGAGAGTACAGTGATGAACTCAGGCGTCTAAACATAGATAGAAGACAAGCCAAAGATTGAGGAGGAGGTTGCACAAGGAACAGTCCAGTGAAAAGGCAACATATCCTGTGGGCATGCACAGAGGCATGAAAAACTGAGAATTAAAAATACACAACATTAACCCAGCTAATTAATTAATTACTAGCTTGAATTTAAGGCATATCCTTACATGGGCATGTTCTTTGGTTTTGATTCTTGTAATAACAAATACTGTTTTGAGTCATAACATTAAAGACTCTTTTCAGATTCTGAGCTTGCCCAGGGCGAAGTATTATGGCAAGTATTTGAGGTCTCCATTCTAAGACAGAGAGACATTAGTAGATACAGTTATAGATTAAGAGAGAAAAAGAGAAAGAGGGAGAAAGGGGAAGACAGACCCAAAGCAAACATTTGAAGGATCTCTTACAGATTTAACTGTTTTTTTTTTCAGTTTCATAAATGTCAAATCTCTCTCTAGATGAGGTCTAACATGGGCTACTAGAAGAGCACGTGCCATTTCCTATGCTGAAGCTAATGACCACAGCAACACCACTTTGCTCTCAACAACACTTGCACTCTGGCACCTGAACATAAAGGAGCAACAAAGTAAAACAGCCACTTAAAAGAAGGAAGGTCAGTCAGGCATGGTGGCTCATACCTGTAATCCTAGTACTTTGGGAGGTCGAGGCGGGCAGATTACCTGAAGTCAGGAGTTCAGTCTGGCTGAGACAATGAAACCCCATCTCTACTAAAAATATAAAAATTAGCCAGGTGTGGTGGCAGGTGCCTGTAATCCCGGCTACTCAGGAGGCTGATGAAGGAGAATCACTTGAGCCTGGGAGGCAGAGGTTGCAGTGAGCCGAGATAGCACCATTGCACTCCAGCCTGGGTGACAGAGTGAGACTCTTGTCTTAAAAAAAAAAAAAAAAAAAAAAAAAAGAGAGAAAGGTCTTGCTTTTGCTCTGGTTTGGGGTAAACATCCTTCTACAGCTCTTTGAGAACAAAAATTAAGTAGTACAAATTGAGCTGAATTCATACATTCTTCTTTTATGTTTCTCAGAATCAAGCACAGAGAAAATAAATCCTTCATTCATTATCACCTATTTTTTTCATTCAAAAATGCATGTAATAAAAATACATGTATTATGATCTAGGTGCTGGGAATGAACACAACCTTAGAAAATAGAACCACTCTGCTCATTGAAGTATTGAAACATTGCATAAAATTTAATAATTTTTTCAGGAACCTTAACAAGTAATGACACAAGATCTTTGAAGCCCTGGATTCCTGCCTTCTGCAGTGGGAGTGATATCTTTAAATGTTCTTCCCATTGCTGACTTGCAGCCACATGAGGATTAAATGAAATGAGATAACAGCTACAAGACACATTGCCAGGGCAGCTTCCTTTATCAGTATGGATGTGCCTTGGCACACCAGAAGTGCTCAATAATGTTGATCTGTTAATTCATGGACTCACGTATTTTCCATTGCTCAATTCCTTTAATTTACATTACATCTCCTTTCTTACGTGAATTTCTTTGCTCATGAAGATGCTAAAATGTGTGTTTCAGGTACACACATGAAACATCCTGAAACCTGATCCCATTTCAATGAGGCCACACTTTCCCTGCTCCAGTCACAAGAACTAAGTCCAGAAGATGCTGCTTGAAGTTCAGGTATGGGAACCAGACAAATAGCTTTAGACTACAAGCAAAAAATCAGTCATTAAGTGCTAGTTGCTGTTTTCCCACCTATTTCCCTTGTCTGAGCCTTGCCATCCAGATCCTCCACCTCTACACCTACCTGGTTAAAAATGTCAGCATTGGGGGGCATATTTACTTAGCCATCTACTTCCTGGCTCTTGGATTCTGTTTGCTAGGTCCTGTCGTCATCCTCAGGCTGGAAGCCAATGTTTGCACTGGGTGGGAGTAAAGGGAGGCATAAACAGAATCAACCCTCTTGTGCTTTAAAAAATCAGGCTAGAATTATATACATATCTCATGTCGAAAAATAAAATGTGTCTTGGCGGTAGATGGGAAGTTGGAGCACTTGGATGGGGAGTGGAGAGTTGGCAGATGTGTTCCCCTTTTCCTTGGCCCCTGGCCTGACAATCATTCAACCTTTTACTCTTAAAGTCAGCTCCTTCCCCCTCCTCTGAGGCCTTCCAAGTGCTACAACATCCTTGCCGTCATCCTTAGCATGACTTGAAAAGGGAGACAGCACTTTTAGAAAATGGTGTACATTCTCTAAATTATATAAGTCTTGTGTTCATGTCACTGGAGTGAACCCCAATTTTGCTTTAATCAGAAAGCCAGGTTCAGAAAACAAGACCAATTCACACAAGAATAAGGTGATCCAAATGAGAACATGTTTAGAAATCAACCACTTAACCAGAAATGGAGTTCCCATTTCCCAGGTTCATCAAGCACTAAGAAGACTTTTTAATTATTTAATTTTTTATTAATTTATTATTTTTTTCAGACAGGGTCTGGCTCTGTCCCTCAGGCCTGGAGTGCAGCGGTACAATCATGGCTTACTGCAGCCTCGAATTTCTGGGCTTAAGTGATCCTTCCACTTCAGCCTCCCGAGTTGCTAGGATTATAGGCATGAACCACCATGCCGAGCTGAAAAGTATAATTTGCAAAAATATTAACTACATTTCTCGTATCTCCTTTATTCCCTTCCAACTCAAGTGGATCTGTTTCTCAATTCCTGGTCTTTCCTGAGACCACCCAGGATTGCAGTGTCTCCTGAGTTTTTATCAGCACATTCTGTGGCCTTTGTTCTAATCCTGCCACCTCTCCTTTCACGAGCCCGTTCCCAGTGCTTCCCATGGGATTCCTAGGAAAGACAACTCCACTGTCCTTCTCCTATATCTTCAAATTCCAGAAAGTGTTCTTTCTTCTACACTATAGTGTCTGGAACCCCATAGACTTGTGGTGATGGTGTTGCTTGTGTTGATGTGACCTCCAAGGTCCCATGGTGGTTGTAGGAGGTACTGAAAAACATTTTATGCACCTACATGACAGCTTCTGGACCCTTGCTTTCCCACCCTCCTGAAGATAATTCTCCTTCATTGAGGCTCATGACACCAGCCCGCTCTCCTCAACCATATGTCGATTATCTGCCAGACTCTATGGAGTCCATTTTCTCATGCTTAGCACCCCTTTGTAGCCTGGCAGGAAGTCTGGCTCCCCACCTTCAGTCTTGAAACTGCTTTGGGAAATTTCACCATCCACAATCCTAAAACCTTGCTAATTCAAATGGCTTTAGACTTTCCTCTAACCTAAACAATCCACGCCAAAAAACATAAGCCAGATCACAGAACTCTTCAACTCTTAGAAAGCTCCTGACTTCCACCAAAACACTATATTTAGAAACCTGACCCTACTAGCTGTGTTTAAACAGTGCAACAATCTAGTTTACTATGGAAGAAGATTTTTCCAATTAAGGTTGTATGCTCAGAGTTTCCTTCTTCTGATATTAAAATAAAAACAAGCACTATAGTAAACCCCAAACAAAATGTTGTGTCTGGAGAGAAGGAAAGCAATGGCACCACAGAAGACATCATGAGTGTAGAGGGCCTTTCATCCTCTATGAATCACTCAACCCTCTGTAATTATAAGAACAAATTCAATACTAAACGGCAAATAATTTGGATGCATCTCATTTCTTCTTCAGCAAAAAGACAGCATTTCTGCTGAGCCTCCATGAAGTGGGAGGGAAGGATAAAATGAGAATCTCTACATGCTATGATTTCCTGGGTTGTCTGTTGTGAAGAACACAGTATATTCCAGGTCCTAGTCTCCTCTGTGGTCAGCCATCGGACGCAAGCGGAAGGTGACATGTTCTGTCACACTAACAATGTACATGCACTATTCCCATTTGCTGTACTTTCTTTTGACATGACTGAAATAGGAGGCTGGGAAACTTGCCTTATCTAGAATTGAGTCCCAGATCTTGGCATTGTCTAAAGCAATCCAGGAATTCAAGTTACACTAATGTAATTTTACCTCTTGTGCCAAAAACAACTTTTGATTGGGTCTTCTACACTTACTTTATAGGTCATACATTCTCCCCCAAATGTGACCACTGATGAACTAGCTTCAACTAATTTCTGAGAATTTTCAGGCCGAGGGAATAGGCCCAAACACTCTTGAGTTTTACTGACTTTATTTTTTGAAGGGCTATGCCTCCCTTGGCTCTGTGTGTCAGCAGAATTAACCAATCTATATCATTTTTTATACATTGTGAAGAAGAAGGACCTCAAGTCTGACCTCTGTCGGGCCTCAGTAAATCTCACAGCACCAAGTTAAAGACACTCCACTGGGCTTTGTTTTTCCACCAGTCTATCATCATCTCCCATGCACTCAGGATTTTAGCAAAACTTTTCATCTGAGATTCACAGTAGGATTTTTTTAACATCTGCTGATGATCTAAATAGGTTGTTGCATAGGATCCAATTTGTCACGTGACCTCCAGGATCATCCCACTGTTCTGCATTAAAACAGAATTCTGTCCTCTCATAAGAGTCTATATTTCCTTCTTGCATGTGTCTAGTAGCGTTTTCCTTTTCAAATACCAATCTCATGGGATTGTTTCTTCTAGACTCCTCCTTTCTAGGAGTCTTGCTCTTTATTTCAGTCTGAAAGAAAGTCATTTGAAGCCGGAAAGTAAGCAATTACCAGTTCTGTCTTCATTTACTTGAAGCTACTTTGTTTTCATTTGGTTTAGGGACTCGGGATATTAATTTGAAGATCTCTTCAGAATTTGCTTTGTAAAATGGTATACTCCCATATACTTTCACACAACTGTGTCATTCTTATATTAAAACCAATACATATGTTATTAAATAGAATGAGAAATAAACTTATATGCATTTTGCAAAGAAATCAAGACTTCCAAGGTATTCAATATGTAGCTGTCAACTTCAGCCTTTCACCTCAGAAACTCAACTCTAGTTGTATGTTTTGTCTTCCCTTCAGGAAAAGGTAGGAGAAGCAAATTTCTTTTTTTTTTTTTTTTTGAGATGGAGTTTCGCTCTGTCCCCCAGGCTGGAGTGCAGTGGTGCAATCTCGGCTCAGTGCAACCTCCACTCCTGGGTTCACGCCATTCTCCTGCCTCAGTCTCCCGAGTAGCTGGGTCTGCAGGCACCCGCCACCACGCCCAGTTATTTATTTATTTATTTATTTATTTATTTATTTTGTATTTTTAGTAGAGACGGGGTTTCACCGTGTTAGCCAGGATGGTCTCCGTCTCCTGACCTCGTGAGCCACCCGCCTCGGCCTCCCATAGTGCTGGGATTACAGGCATGAGCCACCGCTCCCAGCCTGAGAAGCACATCTTTAAAAGTTGATCACAGAAGAAATGAGGACGATGATGAAACAGAGGATCCTGATGATTACCATAAACTAGCTGGGGATCCCTTGGACTTGAACTCAGAGCTCCACCCTCTTATTCTACAGAACAAAGCAAAACGAAACCAAATTGACAAATATAAAGAAAACTATAACTCATAATTCACAACCGTGGGTAACTGTTATTCATATTTTGGTGGATATCAGTTTCTATTATGAAAAATTGATTTTATATCATTGAGGTCATAATTATATATAATTTGATATTGACTTTTTACACAGAATAATATAACACAAGTATTTTTAATGTGCATAAAACTCTTAATATGTTGATAACCTATTGCCTTATTAACAAATATACCATAATTTAATGAATTACTTTTATTTTCCAGATTTTTAATATATTAAATGATGTAAAATGAATACCTCTGTTTATACTTCCCCCCATGCCCCATATTTTGTAACTGACTCTTAGGATAAACTCCCAATGATCTGGATTAAGAGTATGAATATTGTAAGGTCCTTGAATATTTATTGACAATTGTTTTACAGATAGTTTGTTAATTTACATTTACTCTAGGAACAGAGTAAAGCAAATAACTCATTAGACTATCATAAGCATTAGGTTCTCTAATTTTTAAAAAAATTTTATTCTGAAAAAAGCTCAAAACTACAGAAGCAATCACAAGAATAGTGCAATAAACGCTTCTTGGATCTTCATCTGTCTTCACTAATGATTAGCATTTTTTCATATTTGCTTTTAATGCATATTCTCTCTGACTATATATTACAATATTATTGTTTGTTGAACCATTTGAGAGTAAGTTGCAGATATCATAATTCTCTACCCCTGAAGATTTCAATTTTTACCTTCTGAGAACAATGCTCTTATATTTTTACATTTTAAAATTAACTACATTTAACATCAATATAGCATTATTATCTAATATGCAGTCCCATATGTATAGTGTCTTAATGCTGTCCTTTACAGTATTTTGTTTTCTGATCTAGAATCCAATCCAGGATTTAGTTGTTTGGTCTTTTTTTTTTTTTTTCAATTTTTTATTTTTATATTTCAATACGTTCTTGGAGGAACAGGTGGTGTTTGGTTACATGAATAAGTTTTTTAGTGGTGAATTCTGAGATTTTCATGCACCCATCACCCAAGCAGTATACACTGTACCCAATGTGTAGTCCTTTATCCCTCGCCACCACTCACCCTTCCCCCCAAGTCCCGAAAGTCTAATGAATCATTCTTATGCTTTTGTGTCCTCATAGCTTAGCTCCCATATATGAATGAGAACATACAATGTTTGGTTTTCCATTCCTGAGTTACTTCACTTAGAATAATAGTCTTGAATTCCATCCAGGTTGCTGCAAATGCCATATATATATATGTGTGTGTGTGTATATCATATATATATCATATATATATAGCTCATATACATGATATATATATATATCACATTTTGTTTATCCACTCATTGATTGATGGGCATTTGGGCTGGTTCCATATTTTTGCAATTGTAAATTGTGGTGCTGTAAACATATGTGTGCAAGTCTCTTTTTCATATAATGACTGTCATATAATGACTTTTTTCCTCTGGATAGATACCTAGTAGTGGGATTGCTGGATCAAATGGTAGATCTATTTTTAGTTCTTTCAGGAATCTCCACACTGTTTTCCATAGTGGTTGTACTAGTTTACATTCCCACCAATAGTGTAAAAGTGTTCCCTTTTCATCATATACATACCAACATCTTTTTTTATTATTATTATAGCCATTATTGCAGGAATGAGATGGTATTTCATTGTAGGTTTTGATTTGTATTTCCCTAATAATTAGTGATGTTGAGCATTTTTCCATACGCTTGTTGGTCATTTGTATATCTTCTTTTGAGAATTGTCTATTCATATCCTTAGCCCACTTTTTGATGGGATTTTTTTTTTTTCTTGCTGATTTGTTTGAGTTCTTTGTAGATTTTGGATATTAGTCCCTTCTTAGATGTATAGGTTGTGAAGATTTTCTCCCACTCTGTGTGTTGTCTTTTAACTCTGCTGATTATCTCTTTTTCTATGCAGAAGATTTTTAGTTAAGTCCCATCTATTTGTCTTTGTTTTTGTTGCATTTGCTTCTGGGTTCTTGGTCCTGAAGTCTTTGCGTAAGCCAATGCCTAGAAGGGATTTTCCAGTGTTATCTTCTAGAATCTTTATGTCTTCAGGTCGTAGATTTAAGTCTTTGATCCATCTTGAGTTTATTTTTGTAGAAAGTGAGAGATGAGGATCCAGTTCCTTTCTTCTACATGTGACTTGCCAATTATCCCAGTATTATTTTTTGAATAGGGTATTCTTTCCCCACTTGATATTTGTGTTTGCTTTGTGAAAGATCAGTTGGCTGTATTTGGTTTTATTTCTGGGTTCCTTATTCCATTCCTTTGGTCTATGTGCCTATTTTTAGACCAATACCATGCTGTTTTGGTGACTATGGCCTTATAATATAGTTTGAAGTTGGGTAATATTGATGCCTCCAGATTTGTTCTTTTTGCTTAGTCTTGCTTTGGCTATGTGGGCCATTTTTTGGTTCCATATGAATTTTAGGATTTTTTTTTAGTTCTGCAAAGATTGATGGTGGTATTTTGATGGGAATTGCATTGAATTTGTAGATTGCTTTTGGCAATATGGTCATTTTCACAGTATTGATTCTACCCATCCATGAACATGGGATGTGTTTTTATTTGTTTGCATCATCTATGACTCCTTTCAGCAATATTTTGTAGTTTTCTTTGTAGAGCTCTTTTACCTCCTTGGTTAGGTATATTACTAAGTATTTTACTTTTTTGCAGCTATTGTGAAAGTGGTTGAGTTCTCGGTTTGATTCTCAGCTTGGTCATTGTTGGTGCATAGCAGAGCTATTGATTTGTGTACATTAATTTTGGATCCTGAAACTTTTGCTGAATTCATTTACCAGTTCTAGGAGCTTTTTGGATAAGTCTTTAGGGTTTTCTAGGTAAACAATTATATCATCAGCAAACAGTGACAGTTTGACTTCCTCTTTATTGATTTAGATGCCGTTTATTTCTTTCTCTTGTCTGATTGCTCTGGCTAGGACTTTCTAGTACTATGTTGAATAGAAATGGTGAAAGTGGGTATCCTTGTCTTGTTCCAGCTCTCGGAGAGAATGCTTTCAACTTTTTCCCGTTCAATACAATATTTACTGTGGGTTTGTGGTAGATAGCTTTTATTTCCTTAAGGCATGTCCCCTCTATGCTAATTTTGCTGAGGGTTTTAATCATAAAGGAATGCTAGATTTGTCAAATGCTTTTTCTGTGTCTATAGAGATGATCATGTGATTTTTGTTTTTAATTCTGTCTATGTGCTGTATCACATTTATTGACTTACACATGTTAAACCATCCCTGCAGCCATGGTATGAAACACATTTGATCATGGTGGATTAACTTTTTGATATGCTGTTGGATTTGGTTAGCTAATATTTTGTTGAGGATTTTTGCATCAATTTTAATCAGGGATACTGGTCTATAGTTTTGTTTTTTTGTTATGTCCTTCTCTGGTTTTGGTATTAGGGTGATACTGGCTTCACAGAATGATTTAGGGAGGATTCCCTCTTTCTCTATCTTTTGGAATAGCTCAATAGGATTGGTACCAATTCTTCTTTGAATGTCTGATAGAATTCAGCTGTGAATCCATCTAGTGCTGAACTTTTTTTTGGTAATTTTTTATTACCATTTTAATCTCACTGCTTGTTATTGGCGTGTTCAGAGATTTTATATCTTTCTGGTTTAATCTAGGAGGGGTGTATATTTCCAGGAATTTATCCATCTTCTCTAAGTTTCCTAGTTTATGCACATAATGATGTTCATAATAGCCTTGAAATTTTTTCTATTTCTGTGTTACCCGTAGCAATATCTCCCATTTTGTTTCTAATTGAGCTTATTTGAATCTTCTCTCTTCTTTTATTGGTTAATCTCACTAATGGTCTATCAATTTAATTTGGGTTTTCAAAGAACCAGCATTTCGTTTCATTTATCTTTTCTATTTTTTGATTGTTTGTTTTATTCAATTTCATTTAGTCCTGCTCTGATCTTCCTTACTTCTTTTCTTCTTCTGGGTTTGGGTTTGGATTGTTCTTCTTCTCCAGTTCTGTGAGGTGTGACCTTAAATTGTTTATTTGTGCTCTTTCAGACTTTTTGATGGAGGCATTTAATGCTATGAACTTTTCTCTTAGCACCAATTTTGCTATATTCCAGAGGTTTTGATAGGTTATATCACTATTATAGTTAAGTTCAAAGAATTTTTAAATTTCCATCTTGATTTCGTTGTTTACCCAGTGATCATTCAATAGGAGGTTAATTTCCATGCATGTACATAGTTTTGAGGATTACTTTTGGAGTTGATTTCCAATTTTATTCCACCATAGTCTGAGAGAGTACTTAATATGACTTGTATTTTCTTGAATTTACTGAGACTTGTTTTGTGGCCTATCATATAATCTATCTTAGAGTTGAAACCATTTCCTTGTCTGCATTATAGTGGCCAGAGTAAGATTTCCTAGGTAGCAGGGGACATAAAATCTTTATTAGTGGCAACAGCAGTGGAGTATGGAGAGAAGAAGAACATGTTTGAAGACAAAGGAATCTGTTACACTGGAAAAACTATCGATAAAAGAGATAGGGAAGAATTATCCCAGAAACAGTGGTATGAAGAAAGAAAATTGTTCTTTCTCCAGCAGTACCAGTTGAAAGTGAAATCATAAATTAGCATGGCAGTTTGTAAATGACTTTACTTTTATGAAAAACTACCATGAATTTGAAACATTCTATAGGCATGTATGGATGGGAGAGATTATCCCTCTGATTATTATTTAGAAAAAGCATACACTCCTAGAAATATCTAAATTATAAGGTGATCACTCTTAAAATGAAAGTATAGTGAGATGATTAAATAGCAGATACTACTTGTATATTAATCATAAACTCACATATTGAAGCCATGTATATTAATCATAAACTCACATATTGGGCTGGGTGCCGTGGCTCACACTGGTAATCCCAACACTTTGAGAGGCCAAGGCAGGAGCATCGCTTGAGCCCAGGAGCTCTCGACCAGCCTGGGCAATGGTGAAACCCTGTCTTTACAAAAAATTAAAAATTTAATTTTTTAATTAAATTGAGTGTGGTGGCATGCAGCTTACCTTGTGAGGCTGAGGTGGGAGGATTGCTTGAACCCAGGAGGTTGAGGCTGCAGCGAGCCATGATTGTGCCACTGCACTCCAGTCTGGACAACAGATAATCTGGATATCACTGTGAAAGTGTGTATTGACACCTTTGGAGAACATTTTGGTTGTGTGTACCATATCTTTGTCCCAGCAAGTCTACTTCAAGAAACTTTGTGCACTCGTAGCCATAATGGCACTACCATTAAAGATGCATACCTTTACCAATGGTATTGGCAAGACAGCATATCTCATGGTTTCATTTGATTTTTATCTTGTTATTAATACAGTTTTTTATTTACACATGAGTGTATTTTGTATGTGTGTTTTCCATTTTCTCTTTATGCCATTTGAGCATATTTTATATTCAGGTAACAGATATGAGAACTTAAAAGTAAAAAATATCTTCATTTTCAGAGCACCATAAATAAAAGTTTTACATATGTGACAAACTGGACAGGACTTACTATAAACATGGCAGTCAAGGAAGTCTTACAAATAATTTGCCTTTATGTTAGGAAGACTATAGCACTCTAAGATCCCATAAATATTCTCTTATATTTTCTTTCACTTCCTTAAGCTATTTATTTATTTATTTTGGGTCTTGTTTATCCAATTGTTTTTATCCAAACAAAACATGTACATGAGTTTAAAAAGTCAATATCACTACAGCAGATCTGTGCCGTGTTTCCCAACTCATAGTTGTGCTGCTCAATTAACTGTTTTGCTAGATAATGTAATTAGGTTCTATTTCTTTTATTTTTGTATTGTTCACATTTAGGTGTTACCTATTGTCTTTCTGTTCTGAGGGATGAAGAGTAACTTCTTGCTCCAAAATCTTCCCTCCTTAACAACCTCACGTATATACTCTATTGCCTCGCTCATCTTTTGAAAACCGTTAAAAGATAATTTTTTGTTAAAACAATATTTATTGCATATATCACTAGGATCGTATTAACAGGGTTTGCAGCTGATTCTCATATTCTCTAAGAGTCCTCCCACTCAGTGCCACTTTTGATGTTCTCACCACATTCTTTTTGTTATTATTCTTATTTGCTTAAGTTTCTATGGACTTCTCTACAAAAAGAAACATGTTCTGAAGATACTGTGGCCAACAGGGAACACATGAGCCTTCAGTGCTATTACTCTTAAGATTGATTTGGAGATGTTTTGTGTGCTTCAAAGGTTGACAGTTTACCCAAATGATCTTTGTTCTACATTTTCTCCCAGTTAACCCTAGTTTGATTTCTAGGCCCATGGGATAAGCCAAAGGATTATTCTAGAACCCAAAAGAATGATAAATGAAAATTCTTTACCTCTGTTATTTTTGACAGAATTTCTCCAGAAACACCAAGAGTCAAAAATTATAATATGAACTTCATCCAGTTGTAATTTAAATTTTCCTTGGTTAGTGGAATTTCAGCTGATCCAACATATTTATTTTTATTTTCTAATGTTTAACATGATGAGCATTTGCCACCTTGTAATAAAAATCAAGGCATGAAAAATAAAATAAAAATACTGTAATTTCTTTATTTTTTCTCATCCAAAACTAAGTTCCTAAAGTGGAACAGTTGCATTAAAAATGTACCAAACCATTTATGGAGAGAAACAAAAAGGCAAACTGGCAGAAACTGCTGGCACCCTCCCTCAAAACTCAATTCTGGAAATAAGACCAGAAGGTTACTGATTGTCACAGACCCAGTCTCAAAAAACATACTGAAAAACTGTGACAAAATCTTTGCAGAGGCAGAGATGATTGGGAGAGACCTTGGGTTGTGTTGTTTCTCCCTCTCTCACATTGCCCTGGGGGGAGCAAATTCTGCCTCACTGTTGTAATGGCATAGGAACGCACCTGAGCTAGGAAAAGCATGAGAGCTGAAGCTGCCAGTTGGCTGGGGTAGTGATATAACAGCAATGCTAAAGGTGGGCAGCTAGCCCCAACTCATTACTCACTCCCACCTCTTCTCGCCCCACCTTAACTGCCTTCATAGGAGAGAAGAGATTAGGGCAGAGGTACTGAGAGATTCCCTGGGGAAAAGGTCAGATAACCATTGAGCCCTGATAGCAACACCAGAGGGTCTCCACCCTGAAGCATGCTCCTCACCCTTTGAATCTCCTTGAACACAAGCAAGGTCTATTGTCTTAATTCTTCCTCCAGTTAGATATTAGTAGACATGATATCTGATAGCAGCAAGGAATGAAAAATGGAACATTAAGATATATGAGAATGCCAAACAGAATAAAAGAAATGATGGCACAATTTCTATCAGAGGAAAGCAGTACTAATGAAATAAAGAGATAAGAATTGAAAGTAAACACAATAAAATACTTGTGGCATAATAAAAAAGGACACAGAAAACATGAAAAAGAACTAATTTATTTTGTAGAAGAACCACTTGGAAATTTTGGGTACGAAAATATAATTACTGAAATTAAAACATCAGTGGGCAAAAGAAATAACAAACAGAAATTGCTGATCAAAATAGTTTCCCAGAAGACATAAAGAAGGGATAAAAAAGGTAAAGAAGAAAACATAAGAGAAGTTAAGTGACATAGATGATCTAAGTAGTTGATATTTATAATAAATGTACCAGAAAATAAACTAAAAAGATTAAAGAAGCTTGTTGAGTTTTAAACATGGTAAGTAACAGTAAAAAAAATTAGGTATTTATTCTAAAATTTCAGATAATCAAAAGGAGAGGTTTTCCAAAAGAAAAATGTGAATCTTCTCCAAAAGAACTAAGAATCATCAGATTTCTCAATAGTCAAGCAGAAAGAAAAAGTCAATAAAGCAATATTTTCAAAAAATTGATCCTGAAATTGTAAATCCAAGTAAGTTAATATTTAAATCTAGGACTAAATAATAATTGTAGTCATCTAAGGTTTTTAGAAAGTTTACCACACATAAAATCTCTTTGAAGAAACTCTAGGAGAAAATTATTTCAACAAGAATAGGAATTAGTCCAGGAAAAAAGAAGAAGATAAGGAAGAAAAGGAGAGCAACTTTTATGAAGATTACTATTAATATTGTCTAAACCAGGAGGGTCGACAAACTTTTTCTATAAAGGGCCAAATAAGAAATAATCTATAACTTATGGTTTGTATGGTCAATCTAAACTATGCAAATCCAACATTGTAGTGTGAAAGCAGTCTTAGACTAAAGTAAATGAATGAGAATGAGCATGCTGTCCATCAATAGACTTGATTTACAAAAACAGGTGATGCAATAGAAATCCCAGTATGCTATTTTATGAATATCAAACAACTAAATCTAAAGTAAACAACTGCCTAATCCAAAATCATGAAGATTGACTCCTATGTTTTTCTCATTTAAAAATATAAAAACCATTTTTACAGTTTTAGCTCTTGTATTTACAGCTAAGTCTATTTTGAATTAATTTTTGTATTTATGGCTAAGGTCTATTTTGAATGAATATTTGTACATGGTGTGGGATACTAGCCCAACTTCATTATTTTACAGATAAATATCCAGTTGTTTTAGCACCATTTGCTGAAAAGACTATTCCTTCCTCATTGAGTTGTCTTGGCACATTGACAAAAGAAAATTAAAGACATAAAATTCTTACGTGGTTTTAAAACAAATGAAAGCATCTCATTCTGATAAAAAGGAAAAGAGATCATGAAGCTATGGTAATCAGAAATATATATAAAGCTAATATACTAGCCTCAAAATACAGAACAAGATAATTTATAAAAATATGGAGAGATAATAAAAATTTTTAGTTGGATATTTTAATGCAACCCTATCAAGAGCTAATATATCAACAAGACTTTAAAAAAGAAAAAAAAAGGAATTTTTACAGTGCAATACAATTTATCTAATAGTTAACTTTAGAAATGCTACAGTCAACACAAGCAGAATGTACATCATTTTGGAGAATATCTTAATATTTCAAAATGAATCACCTATTGGCCCACAAAAAAAGGCCTACAATAAAATTATAATCAATAATAAATAATATAGAATAATAACTTTAGAAATCAATAATAAAACAGTTGGCTTTCAGTAATCCCTTGCTTCTATAAGCCACTAACTACAAAACTCCTAGATGAAAGCAGACACTATAAAGATAATTATTAAGTGCTAAAAGGTAAATCACAGTGACAAAATTGTATGCAAAAGTTTCTGGGATGTAGCTAAACCAGACTGTAGAGGAAAATTTAAAACTTTAAACACATTTGTCAGAAAGAAGGAGATAAATGGAAACAAATGTGTTAAGGACCTAAATTCAAAATCTAGACAAAGAGCAACAGAGTGAATCCAAATAAACAAATTAGTAAGATAGCAAAGAAAAGGAGAAAAAAATCAACAAACCACAATAAATAGCAATGGGCATGATTAATCAAACCTAAAACTACACCTTTGAAAATAATAATTAGACAAGCCTCCGCCAAAAGAGAACTAAGAAAATTAAGTAAAAACTCTAAATTAAAAGAAAGAGATTACAGACGAGTCTTTTATAAATTATGAATGAAGAGTATGGTGAGCTGTTCTGGAGCTTCTTGGGTTCATAATCTGGTTATACTATTTACAGTTTCCTCATCTGTAAAATAGAAATAACAGTCTCTATTTCTTTTTTTTTTTTTTTTTTTTTTTTTTTTTTTTTTTTTTTTTTTTTTTTGAGGCGGAGTCTCGCTCTGTCGCCCAGGCTGGAGTGCAGTGGCCTGATCTCAGCTCACTGCAAGCTCCGCCTCCCGGGTTTACGCCATTCTCCTGCCTCAGCCTCCCGAGTAGCCGGGACTACAGGCGCTCGCCACCGCGCCCAGCTAGTTTTTTGTATTTTTTAGTAGAGACGGGGTTTCACCACGTTAGCCAGGATGGTCTTGATCTCCTGACCTCGTGATCCACCCGTCTCGGTCTCCCAAAGTGCTGGGATTACAGGCTTGAGCCACCGCGCCCGGCTAACAGTCTCTATTTCTAACACTAGTTTCTTTACAGAGTTGTCATGAGTATTAAACAAATGTATCCATTCGAAGAGCTTAGAATAGTGTAAGGCACATAATAAGTGCTTTATGTAAGTGCTAGATATTACAGCAAAAGAATCTTCAGTGGTGAAAGAAAAATAAAATGAGATTTAGAGCCCAATACTATTTCATAATTGATTGTATTCCCCACACCTTCAGAAAAATACGTGTACCCTGTAACCACCATCAAAGCAAAAATATGATCTATTTTTCTGGTTGTACCCATATTGTGAAAATTATAGAGATCATGTTTTGAAAGAATCCTAAGCTGAGACTGATTTCTTGTTCATCAAACCCATTTCCCAGACTGCTCACAGTTAACTGTGGTCATGGACCAGAGTTTTGACTGGTGATACAGGAAGAAATGAGGTAACCTGTTCTAAGACTGGCTCCTAAAAATCTACACAAGTCTCTACTTTCTCTGTTCTGTCTGGGTAACCTTGGAAAGCATGCATTGGTGCAGATCTCCCTTGGTCTAAGTTCCTGGATGACTGTGTGAAACAGCCCCTCCCCAGTGCTTCAAAATGCATATGTTTGTATTTGCATATGCATGTATGCACACACACACGTGCACGCATACACACACTGAACTTTAAATGAACAAAAAATAAATTTCTGCTTTCTTAGCCCCCAAGGTTTCAGGTTTATTTGAAACAGTAGATAGCAATTCCCTAACTGGTACAGTTATTCTAGATAAGAAAGTTGACAGAGAGGTTAATGCAGTTGGAAACTTGGAAATGAAAGGGTGGTGTGTGAAGGAGAAAACAGAAGATACCATGGATGGACTTATAATAAGTGGGCAACCTATTTTTATGCACTTGAGATCCAAATATAGTTTAAATAGTTAACCAAGGATTGAGAAATCACAGTCTGTTAGTCAGTCATTTCATCTGAATGTTATTTCAAAAAGTATTTGCTAATTGCCTGCAAGTTTTTAGAGCATGGGATAGGTACCAGGGATATATCAAGAATCAGGAGGTGGTTTCTTACCTCAGGGTGTTTATGGATTGTTGGGAGAAAGGTGGGTTTCTTTATCATTCTGTCATCAAAGATAGCTGCTTTCTACCTAGACTTTCTGGGAAGAAGGAAGGATTAAATGAGGAATGTAATAATTTCACATTTTATTAAGTCCATGTTGTTTTTGTTTGTTTTGTTTTGTCTTTCCCTGTAAACTACTAAGATTTAAGCTGAATTAGCCTACATTTTTGCCAAATTTTTACCTCTAACTTCCAAAAAAAAATCTAAGATCAGTAAAATTGATTACAATTATTAAACAATTAGGGAGGAAAAGACACATTTAAGAGCCCGGATGAAACAGTGATGGGAAAAGCCACACACTTGATTGACTTACTTAACTGTATTTAATTAGGAAAAAAACTCTAGAATTTGGAGGAAACTGGAATTTTCATCTGAGAAGCTTCAGAACTGTTTACAGTTCAACTTGCCTCAGTTTGCCTCATTGACCCACTGAGTCACGCTGGTATAAAAGGAGCGAAGGCAAAGCAAAAACAAGGACCTCACCTAAGGGAGAAATGGGACAGAAGCCATGTGCTCTGTGTGCTCTGTCACAGGGAGATCCAGATCCAGCTGCCGGCCGGAGCAAGAGGAGTTGTTTGCTGTGGGACTCTGAGCAAAGAGTAGTGACTTACCAATGACCCTTCTTCTCCATGCTTCCTGTGGGCTGTCTCTCCTTTTACATATTATGGAACTGTCCCTTCCACATAAATCTAAACATGGATCCCCATTTTTGCTCCTCCAAAATGGGCTGGAAGACACATCCCTGACCACATCATAACCCAGAAAGCCAGATGCTGATGACACACTTTGCAGCTGGGATCTCTTTGCCTTGGTATCTGGGACCACAACTGAGTACTTTCCAACTGTACTGTTACCTCATTATTATTCAAATTTAATCTGTATTGGCATGTTAATGAAGTAAAGATTTGGAAAAGAATTGTGTATATTCTTCAAATCTAGAAAAAGTTTTGATGGTTGTATTCGCAATGGAAAAGCGATGTTTTAGAAAGAGGGATGACATTTGATAACATTAGATGGCATTCTCCTGGGGACAGGGGACCAGGAACATTTGAATCCTGCCTTAATCTCACAGCTTTTTCCTGTAATGTCTCCATAAAAACAAGGGACCACAGCAAATGAGAAATTAAAGTCCACTTTATTATTAGCCTGGCTAACACCAAATAAACAAATGCAGAACTTTCTGGTTATTTGCCTAGGACACATGGCATACTCTCAGATCACAGTCCAGACCACCAAACTCTAAATTAAATATCTTATCTTAGAATCTTAGCATCCTTGGGCTGCTCACATGGAACAGGAGACAGAAGTAATAAATAAGGAAAGTATTGCATGGAAAAAGAAATAAAATTAACCTGGGGAAATTTCAGAGACAGGGTCTTTTATTAAAACAAGACAACAAACAAATGAAAAGTACTCCACCATAAAAAACAGCTTTTCTATAAAAAGTTATCTATCATCAGGCAGACAGATCTTCTGAAACTAATGCCTAAGTGATAGATAGAGAGGGAGTGTGTGTTCCAGCATAAAACCCTGAGTACAAGAAGAAAAGAAGAGATGGCTAAACTAAGGTCCTGTTACCAATCTAGCCATAAGATTAAAGGAGAAAGTAAATTTTAGCCTATGATGAACTTCCCACTAGTGAATATGGACCACCCTAGCAGCAGAGAATCCAACAGAGTTTAGTACCTCAGTTTCTTAGGAAAAAGTAAAGAAGAGGGCAAGAGGGTGAAGAAACTGTTTCCCCAACCCTGTACAAGTCAACGATTGGTTAAAAGAAAGAAAGGCTTGTATTTATTTTGAGGTGGTTGTTTTATTGTTGTCGTTAATATTAGAGTTGTGAGTCCCTTGCACCTTAGAGGGGAATTTATACAGGAACTCCTGCAACCATCACAATTACATCTTTTTTTAGAATTAGATATTGCAAGAAGTCCACAGGTCTCAGCCCATACATTGAATGGTTCAAGTTAAAAAATAATAATAATAATAACTTAACTCTTGTTAACCTTTGCCAAGCAATCCTGACCCTCCCAGGGTGTGAGAATCCAAGCAAGAATCACAGTGACAGCTATGCGGGTGTCAAAAAGGAGCCTCAGAAAGATTAATTTGACCAAGATCTCTGTATTAGTCCATTCTCACGCTGATATGAAGAAATACCTGAGACTGGGTAATGGATAAAGGAAAGAGGTTTAGTTGACTCACAGTTCTGCAGGGGTGAGGAGGCCCCAGAAAACTTACAATCATGGCAGAAGGTGCCCTTTCACAGGGTAGCAGGAGAGAGAATGGTGCCCAGCGAAGGGGGAAGCCTCTTATAAAACCATCAGATCTCATGAGACCCACTCACTATCGTGAGAACAGCATGATGAAAACTGCCCCCGTGATTCAATTATCTCCATCTGGTCCTGCCCTTAACACACAGAGATTATTACATTTCAAGGTGAGATTTGGGTGGGGACACAGAGCCAAATCATATCTATCTCATAGCTAATAAATGTGATCTTGGGCTGTAAGTCCAGAGCCTATGCTATAGTCATTTAAAAACAAAAAAATTGAGGTTCTTATACCAGAATTGCACAATTAATTACAACAGGTTTTGGAAATCACTTGATTTTTTTGTCTCATTAGCCATTGCAATTTGGCCTGCATAAAAGTATTCAAAGTAGATACTGAATTACTCTATGTTTTCTGTATACAAATAGAGCCAAGCAGGCATTATTCACCATGTTCTTTGTAGCATTCTCTAAATAATTTTTCTTTTGATATTATTTTTGATTGACAAACCATGATTGTATACATTTGTGAGGTACAACATGATGTTTTGATTTATGTATACAATATAGAATGATTAAATCAAGCTATTTAATGTATCTATCACTTCACCTACCTGTCATGTTTTATTAAGACATTTAAAATTTACTCTCTGGCCAGGTGCTGTGACTCGCTCTTATAATCCCAGCACCTTGGGAGACAGTACCAGGACTGTTTGAGCCACTGGAGTTTGAGACCAGCCTGGGCAACATAGTAAGACCTCATCTCTACAAAGAAAAGTAAAAACAATTAGTGGAGTGTGGTGGTGTGCACCTGAAGTCCCAGCTACTAGAGAGACTGAGGCAGGAGGATTGCTTGAGGATGGTAGGTGAAGGCTGCAGTGAGCCATGATTGTGCCCCTGCACTCCAACCTGGGCAACAGAGCAAAACGCTATCTCAAAAAAAAAAAAAAATACTCTCATATTTATTTTGAAATATGGGAGGCCACGGTCTAAAAGTTTTCTTGTAATTGTCAAGATCAAGAGCTTCTTCACAGTAAGACATTCTTCTCCCTTCCAAAGAAAACATTATTTCTTGTAAAAATTTATAATCACCTTAATCATATGCTTGATCACCCCAAGTAGCTAGATACCTGAGTTAAAACAACTATTGAGTTGAAACAATTATAGGGATATGTACATGTATTTCATATTAAATATATTATGTATTTATTATAACTGATCTCATTAACAGGTTCCAGAGAAATGAGGGTTTCCTTAGTTATGCATAAATGTATATAAACGTGCTTTCTAGCTTTTATGTTATTTTACCCTCTAAATACATGTGTGTGTTTGTGTGTATTTGTAAGTGCATACATCTACATTCACATTTATGGAAGCACATACTATATGCACCACTGGGCACTGGCAAAAATGATTGGTCAACATCTTAAGAAAGTGTCCTTTGTGGTTTAGGACTGAACTCTCCTCTATTTCCTCTCCACAAAGGAAAATGATCCTTAATCTATAGGGAAGGGAGGGAGGGCAGAAGCACAGTAAGCACAGTTATCCTTGAACCACAATATTTTATGTTAAATGAGCACAAAATCTCACAAGACACTGAGAAAGCCAGTGGGAGCAGGTCTGGTAGAATCACAGCTTCACAGTAAAACAGCGGAGAGAACTCTCCTTCTTTCCATCACTATCAGTACCTTTCTTGTGATACTTGTGCTACCATGTAATGTTGTCATTTTGTTAATTGAGAAAATGTTATTCATTTTCCCCCTTCCTGTTCCATCCTAGGCTACTGTGCCTGTACGTATCCACCTTTCCATTTCCTTTGCAGCACTAACCACATTCCCTAATGTTTTCCTTTTGTTTCCTCGTGCTTTTTCTTCCCCCACTAGAATGTAAGTCCCACAAGAACAGAAGTTTGTCTATCTTGTTCCTTGTTGTCAGCATCTAATAAATATTTGCTGAATGACAGAATAAATGTTAAATATGTGGTTGATTTTGTGTATTGCCATGTCTGTTCCATAGAGATCTAAGGGATACTCACTTGTGAACAGCGAGGGAGATTTCTCCTGGGGGAAACAACCTTAGGGCCACCTTAGAACTGAACCGAGGGAGATCATGTGCTTCCATACAGAACCAAAGAGGATTCTGGCTTTGACTCTGAGGTGTGCCATCAAGACAAGATTGGGGTTTGAATACCTGCGTTAATTTGTGAGTTGAACTACTCTTTTCCCCAGACCTTTGGCAAGTCTTGCTAAAATCTTAGTCTGCTATCAGTGGAGCTGGCTCTTCTGAGTCTGGAGTGAAGAGGGAATTCCAGGTGAACATGCGTGGAGACGACAGTGCCAGCAGAATAAAGCTCTCAACAGCTGTTTTTACAGGAAGGACAGTAAGAACATATCAGCACAGAGAAGGGTCAGAGCAGAGGCAAGTGGATTGTTGAAGAAAAGGTGAAAGTGTGAGAAATGCCTGCAGATATTTTGAGGGGAGAGAGAGCACTTCCGGCAGATGGCCAGACAGGGTTCATGCTTTAACATGGATATTGAAACATTGCCTTGTTTTGTAGCTATGTTTTATCAGGCTGATGCCCTATGACTTATAAACACATCTGTTTAAAACCCTCTTCAATGTTAATATTGGTGACTAAACTTTTAGAGAAAAAAGTGGATAATCATTCCTTCTCTTTGGAGGCACATACCTTAAAATTCTATGCCATGTATTTCCTTGGATAGCTATATTAAAATAAACATGTGTGTGTATTAAAAATTATATATATACACATATATATATATCTTTTCAGTCAAAAAAGAACTTATTTTCATCCATGATGTAACACTTATTTGAACTCTACAGTACTCATCCATCTAAAACCCTTTCAGGTTCATCGTCACAAAATCAATTTTCCTTTGAATAGTATCAAATAGTCATTTACTGGCCTAACATAAATAGCCATGGTCTGCACAGTCACCTTATGCTGCACAGAACCATCCAGGACCCTATGCTTCTTGGCTCCTGAATGCTTATTTCCCGTCTGTCATAAATTCTCTCCCCATCAGCAAGGCTGTTTCAAAGCTGAGTCCACAGTCTGGTGCTGTATTAGTTGTCTGGGTCTGAGTGCCACAAACTGAGAAGCTTAACAGAAATTCACTTTCTCATACTGCTGGAGGCTACAAATCTGAAATCAAGGTGTCGGCCGTGTTGGTTTCCTCTCAGGGCCATGAGGAAGGGTCTGTTCTGCGCCTCTTTCCTGGCTTCTGGTGGTTGCTGGCAAACTTCGACATTCCTTAGTTTGTAGAAGTATCACCACAATTTCTGCCTTCGTTTTCACATGGCATTCTCCCTGTGTGGGTGTGTCTCTGTGTCCAAATTTTTCCTTTTCCTAGGACACATTCGTACTGGATTAGGACTCACCCTAATGATCTCATCTTAACTTGATCTCTGCAAAGACCCTGTTTCCAATGAGGTCACATTTACAGATTCTGGCAGTTAGAACTATAGTATTTTAAGGAGATTTGGTGCGACTCAAAACAGGTGGGATGAGGGAGGTGAGTACTAAAGATACAGCTAACTCTTCCCACCCGCTTCATTATGATTTTCTACGTTAACTTTTCATGCTCCTGGTTATGTCTGAAACCTCCTGTTTTCTTTTCAAACCTCATCTCTCCTACTTCAAAACACAGAATTTTAACCCTGTTGAGAAAACATGCTAGATTATCTTAGTTTGATTTCCTTCTGAAGAAAGAAATCAATCTTCTCTTTCCAAAGAATCTACGATTTGAAATTCTGGGTGATTTTGTCTTTTCCAAAATGTTTGAAAGAAAGGGAGTCTTCAGGTGCAGATAAAAGGAAGAGGTGTAAAGTTATTTTGTTTTCCATGCTACTGTTTTGTTGCTCCTTTTGCCCATTATTCCCATTCTTATAAAACCTACAACCAATTATCATATTCGCTTTCTACCACTGTCCATTGCAAATCACTCTCAAACCACATTAAGTTACTAAGCAATTCTCCAACCAAAGCATGTTTTTGGTTTTCTTTTCACATGCCATTTCCTCTGTCTGGAATAACCATACCTCCCTTGTTCATCTGGAAAACTCCTACCCAACCTCCAAAATCTCAATTAAGTGCCATCTTTCCCAGATTCCTCAGAGATTTGAACTCTCCCCACCTTCACCTTTTTCAATAATTTATAAAAGTTTCTATCATCACAGCTTCACCATTTTTTTTTTTTTTTTTTTTTTTTTTTTTTTTTTTTGCTGTGATTGTTTTGACTCTTCTGGGCCCTGGCCAGCACTTAGTACATGTTTGAGAGATATTTACAGAAAAGAAGTCTGCAAGTCGTGGAGGAGCACTTTACAGCTCTTCATTGCCCTTGTGTGCAAAAGAAGTACTCGTTCTCTGCATTTGCCACTGATCATACAGTCTTTCTATGAGGGAGTTCAAAGAACAGAGAAAGACATTGCAGTGTCATAAAAGAAACACTGAAGGCTCACAAGAACCAAATCTTTGGTATGGGTATATGTTCAGAGAGGACACTAGCTAACCCCAAAAGAATCTGGCCCTTTGTTCACATGCACCAACCTTGAAGCTACAATTCAAGAGTCAACACCCAAGCAAAATTGCCTTGGGTAAGAAATGCAGTTAGAGGCCAGGCACAGTAGCTCACATCTGTAATCCCAGCATTTTGAGAGGCCAAGGTGGATGGTTCACATGAGGTCAGGAGTTTGAGACTAACTTGGCCAACATGGTGAAACCCCGTCTCTACTAAAAATACAAAAATTAGCCGGATGTGGTGGCACATGCCTGTAGTCCCAGGTACTTGGGAGGCTGAGGCAGGGGAATCACTTGAACCTGGGAGGCAGAGGTTGTATTGAGCCAAAATTGCACCACTGCACTACAGCCTGGGCGACAGAGCAAGACTCCGTCTCAAAAAAAAAAAAAAAAAAAAAATGCAATTAGAAAAACAAAGAGCCAGGCTCTTTTATTCATCTGGCTTTGGCCCTTCAATATTTTTTCATAGTGAAAGCCCAAGCTGATCCATAGTTTGAGTTTTATTTATTTATTTTTGAGAGGGAGTCTCACTCTGTCACCCAGGCTGCAGTGGTGCGATCTCGGCTCACTACAAGCTCCGCCTCCCTGGTTCACGCCATTCTCCTGCCTCAGTCTCCCGAGCAGCTGGGACTACAGGTGCCCGCCACCACGCCCGGCTAATTTTTTGTATTTTTAGTAGAGATGGGGTTTCACCTTGTTAGCCAGGATGGTCTCAATCTCCTGACCTTGTGATCCGCCTGCCTCGACCTCCCAAAGTGCTAGGATTACAGGCGTGAGCCACCGCACCTGGCCCATCGTTTGAGTTCTAAAGGGAAATCTGAGTCAGTGTTACCCATTCACTAAGCAAAGGGTCACCTGGAATGGTTGGATAAGGGCTTTGTATGCTCATTGTTCCTAGTCTGGGTGGGTGCTGCCTCTTGCCTCAAACATTGACATCTAAACAATCAGCAACTTCTACCAATAAGACTTTCATAAACTCCTCAACATTCTAAATGTAGCATCTGAAACTCCATAAACAGGAGTGAACTAGTAGCAGTCTGAAGTTGTCATCATTGACAGCTTATGATTTATCTTAACTCTCCCTAGCCATTTGGCCATGACTTTAAGTAAACACTTTCCGTCTTCCTCATGTTCTCGTTACTGCCACCTCCCACTAATAAGAAAGACTGCCAAGAAAAGCATCCAGACAGTTCATTTACCTCCCAAACTTGCCTGAAAGTAGCCGCCCCAGTTTAGACAAGGGGCAAAGCAACTACTGCACATTTTCAACAGATGGAACAATGCTTCCCAAATTATTTACATTAACATTATTTGCTTTCAGGATGTGTGTGTAATGAATTGGTAGTTGAATAAAATATTATGGTGCAGGCTGAGGCACCAGCAGTTCAGGCAGGCCATTTATGGTGATAGATGGTAATAGGCGGTTTTGCTTTCTAAGAAGCTGGAGAGCTTTAGGCAATCTCTCTTTGCTAAGTTCTTGGCACCATTTTGTTCTATCGGGTTCCCAGAAGCTTGGTCTAAATGTATAGGGAGGTTTCCTACTTTAACCATGGTGGCCAGAGTACACCAAGCCTGTTCTCTACTTACCCATCAACAAATGGTCAAGAGAGTCGGGTTGCTCTGTTATGCAGATGGCCACAGAGTGATAGGTGTTTCCTGCATTTTCTGTGAGTGTCATGAAACCACGTCTAACAGAAGATGGGAGACTTTCCCTCATTAATCTGATGGAGCCCACATGTGATTCGACCTTCCTGAAATGTTAATGGCCTGTCTGCACCAAGCCCAAGGTACTGTTACACACCATGGAGTGTGGGTCATTGGGAGGACCATATGCTTAGTTGTATTACTTTCATATCTTTTAAGCTAAACCAAGAGTCAAATGCTCACTGAAGATGACTGAGCACAGTATGTGAAAAGGGTAAGGAGAGCCCTGCTATTTCTGCAGGTGCCCATGCACTAAATACACAGCCCGGGGGCTTACAGCAGTTGTATTAGAGTTGGAAATATGCCATGCTGAACACCCTCAATGCCAGAGTCAATCTTGCGGCAGTAGTTCCTGGGTTCTACTTGGGGCCTTACTTTCAATCTGTAAGAGTTGTCAGGCTAAAGTGACAGTTCTCTAGGTGGGATGCCTTAAGCAATCATGCATTTATTAAGTATTCATTGAGTACGTTTGGGATCCAAGGCTCTGTGTCTGGTTCCACAAGGGACACTTTGAGTGCCTCTCCAGAAACTCCCTGTGTAACAGAGGTAAAATTCCATTCAATATCTGAGAGGTAGACCTCAAGGGAATTTCTCAAGTCTTTTTGGAGTGGTGAATAGAATGAACATAGGCTCTTGCCTGTTCTTGGTGTTTATCAGAGAATGAGAGAGGGCGCACCAGGGGTGGGGCTGTTATTGCTCTGGTAATGAATTTATCACTATTGGACTGGGTGCTAAGCAGACAGATGAGACACTACAGGCTGTGCAAGCCAAGTTGATTAGGGAGCCTACAGAGTAACTTGAGATACAGAAAGAGGTCCCAAGTCCTGTCTGCGGATGTGTCATCAGAGTACTATCTGTTGTTATTTGTTCTCTTTTTCTCTGTCTCTTTCTCTTTTGTCTCTCTCTCTTCCTCTCTAGTTTTCTCCTTCTTCCTTTCTTCAAGGAGTCTTCACAAATATCTCATTTTATTCTCTAAACTTCCTGTTAATCCTCAGTGACTCCCATTCTCTGAGTCCTGAATTCCTCATTTGCAGTTGAGGTGCTTTCTCTTAAGTCATATCCACCTTTTTCGGAGCAGGGGCCCGTGATGGCTTAGCCCAAGTGGGAGGCTGCCTGACCCCATCCCACACTGAATCTGAGCAGCGTTCTCAGACACCAGCAAGCATCACCACGTCGGAAGGAGGAGACCCATAAGGGAGCTGGAAGGTCCATATGCCAGGATGTCCCATCTTGGTGTTACTAGTCTATGAGACTTTGCCAGAGGTGGGGAACAACAGCAACAATAACAACAACAAAAACATTTCACCCTACTGCTTTGATGCATTTTTAAAATATCTTGGGTTTTGATGCTATGAAAGGAAGAAAAACCTTTCTGTGTTTATCAAAGGGAGTCAATACTTGGAGAAAAGAATAAATCCTTGCCATGCAACTCTCTTCTCCCCATCCCAATCTGCCCCAGGCTGATGTCTCAGGTAACCTCGATCACAGTGACCACCATTCCTTGACATCTTGTCCTAGGTCCTGCACAAACATTCCTGGGAGCAGGAGCTCAGTTTTCCTAGGAAAGTATGTGACCCAGGTGACTATGCATTTCCTAAGTTTAAAGGCAGATTCTTTTCAGTTTCCTACATCTCTCTCAGCCCTTGGCATGAGACTTTACAAAAAAGGGAGACTGTTTTCAACCTCTTTGCAGTTGCTGCTTTTTAAACAACCACATTTTGTGACAAAGGCAACTATATTTTTATTTCCCAGGGAAAACGTGCCCAGCCACATAAGCCAACAACACCCCACAGGCATTCACACAAATATATGCATAGATGCCCAGAATGTCCCTATAGACAGTCACAGGAGGCGCACACAAGGATGGTGGATTTATACATGGACACACGGACCCAGAAACAGATACCTCCCCGGGCTGTGCACACATCGTACCCCACCCTTGCTGACATCACTGCCTTTGCTCAAAGCTCCTGGCTCTGCAGTTTGGGCTCAGTTTCCTTTGGACTGGAACCCACCAGGGCCCAGCCTGGGCTGGCTGGGCTGAGCTGTGCTGGACAAGACGGGGCAGGGCAGGGCCAGCCAGGGCAAAGCCACAGATGAGCTCAGGTGTCAGACTCCGCCCGAGTGGGAGCTTCCCGAGTCCAGGATGACTCAGGCCCTGCCGTACTCGGGTTACTCCAGCTTAACCGCCCTGAAATGGCCTTGCAGCCCTGCTGACCACACTGGCCCTCCCCAGCTTTCCAGTGGCCAGATGTGTGGTATACATTTCACCCTAAGCCAAACATATGGGCTTGCCCAGCCAAAAGGAGCAAGAATCTGTGGGTCACTTCAAGACTCCAGAGAAGGGAGCCCTCAATGTTTCTGCCTTGGCCAAAAGCCCCTAGGAAGTTGCTTCAAGGTTCTTTCAGGACTGGTTCTGGAGCAGGGACCCAACTGCCCAACTAATTTTTTAATTTTTTGCAAGGATGAGGTTTCACTTTGTGCACTTGTGGGTGCACAAGGAACGATTATGCCTGGTAGTAACTCTAGGATCCTTTGACGCCTGGGCAAACTGAATGGCTTCTACGTTTATAAGTCCCGGGAACCCTCAGGCATCCACATTTGGATCCAGACAAGTTATTCATCCATGATGTGAGTGATTTTCATCTTTTCCTATCACAAGCACTTAGAGGCCACTTGCCCTGTGGCTGGCTCAGCACTTGCTCAGAGCGGGCCTTCTTCCTGGAAAGTTAAGGTCTGCCTGGGGAGTTTGGAAATCAGAAGAGCAAGGCAGCAAAAGTTACAAAGACCTGAACTTCAGACAGAGAGGGAATCAACTCCTGTGTACACTTCCGACTAGACGTGTGACCAGAAAGTTACCCTAAGGCTCACTTAGCCCCAACTCTGTTCTCAGCGATGAAGTGGGAAAATCTATTTAACATAGCTTCTCTGAGAATTGTATGAGTTCTGTATATGATAACGATAGGGATAATGACAGATAGAATGGTTATTTCTTGTTGAATGTTAACAATATAAAGAAATTGGACCAAACTTGGCAACTTTTATGACTCTCCTCTGAGGTAACTTTTATTTTTATCCTGCTTTACTATAGCTACTTTGGAATGATTTGTCAATACAGTATGGGAAGATAAAGACAGAACTCCATGAGGCATTTAAATTTTACCAGAAGCTCTTAAACAGGAAAATGCTTATAGTTCTCAATGGATGAATCTCAAATGATGAAATTTGATACAACATGGCAGGCAGAAAGGAAGACAATTTTTTTTTTTTTTATGAGACAGTCTGGCTCTGTCACCCAGGCTGGTATGCAATGGCACAATCATTGCTCACTGAAACTTCAAATTCCTGGGCTCAAGTGATCCTCCTTCTTCAGCCTCCCAAGTAGCTAGGACCACAGCTGCATGCTACCATGCCCAACTAATTTTTGAATTTTTTGCAGGGACAAGGTTTCACTATGTTACCCAGATATGTCATCAGGGTACTATCTGGTGTTATTTGCTCTCTCTTTCTCTGTCTCTTTCTCTTTTCTCTCTCTCTTCCTCCCTAGTTTTCTCCTTCTTCCTTCCTTCAAGGAGTCTTCACAAATATCTCATTTTATTCTCTAAACTTCCCGTTAATCCTCAGTGACTGCCATTCTCTGAGTCCTGAATTCCTCATTTGCTGGTCTCAAACTCTTGGCCTCAAGCAATCCTCCTGCCTCTCCAGAGCAAGTGGTTTGGGGGACTTGCCTCAGATACTCCAGGGGCAATCAGAAACTGTTTGAAACTGAACAGAGTAATCAATCTCACAAATGCAGGTGATTGGTTCAGAAATGGATCCATCATCCTGCCTGGAAGTCAAATCCTGGGCTTTAGATTGTTGTGAAAACAAACTTATCCTTGTTCTGGACTTAAAGTAGGAGTATGTATGTTCAGAAACTACTGATCTTGTAATCATTAAAAGAGAGTCTGACCAAGAAAGAAGCCAGCTTACAGGGTCTTATGTTAGATGGGGGTGAAAGAAACTGAGTCACAGAGACATCAATTGAACCCATGGTCCAGCCTTGCCTAAAGCTAGACTTACAGTTGGATGTTTCAGTTACATTAAGCAATAAAATTCCTTTGTAGATTTGGGCCAGGTTTTATAATTCTTGAAATTGAAAATTTCCAACTGATATGATTTTTGGAGCTTTTGCATGGTCTGAAACTGATCTTGAATTTTCATATAGTATAGCTGAACTGGATGGATTACAGGATAGATGGGGCCAGGGCAGGAGCAGTGGCTCATGCCTGTAATCCTAGCACATTGGGAGGATAGCTTTAGCCCAGGAGTTCAAAATTAGCCTGGGCAACAGAGTGAGACCCCATCTTGTTTTATATGTATATAGATATAGATATATATAGATATGGATAGATGGATGGATGGAAGAATAAATTAAAATGTGAATGAATGAATAATGAAAAGCAGGATTTTTGTTAAACACTTTCTATATTGTGTTTTGTTAAACAAAATAACAAGTATTGTGTGAGATTCTTTGTATGATATTGCCAATGATGTAGACCAAAAACATACCTTGTTTATTCCTCATAACATTTCTGCAAGACAATTATTGGCATCATTATCAAAGATGAAGAAATTGCAGTTTGAGGAGAGTGAGAGATAAACTCAAACAACTGATACATAGAAAACAAAGGATTAGTGCAATATCTGTCACATGCCAAAGCCTGTAAGCCTTCTACAGTGCTCCCTGCCTTCTCTGAGCCTCAGCTTTCTTATCTGTAAAATGGTATTAATACTTCTTTCCTAATGTTAATTGAACAAAAGAAGGTAAGTGAGTGTGTGTAGTTGTGTGCGTATATTTACGTGTGTGTGTGGTACATGTCACTCTAATTCTTTCCCTGTATTCCTACCACTATTAGGTGACATAAACTTAGCATTCAAGATGGATGGGTTTTTTCATCCTTGAAAATTTTTTCTTTCATTTTCCTAATATCATATGATTATGTGCACAGTGAAATCTCCTACATCCAAAACAGAATTCATTTTTCACTCTACATGCTAACTTTGCACTACTGTTCAAGGTTTACTTACCTAGAAAATTAAGGAAAATCTATTTTCCCATACCTCATACTAACTGAAGCCTCTTCTCAGAAATCTCCCTGAAAGTTCGAGTTTCCTCTATGTGTTACTTGGAGACCTCATAACCACTACTGCACTGCTGACACCTCTACCACTTTCACCACCACCAATAGCAACATCCTTGACCAACACCTTCTGCCTTCACTACCAACTCCACCAGAACCTCTTCCATCTCCAACACCTCCACCATCACCACCATGATAATCACTGTGATTGTGAATACAGCAGGACCTATAGTAAGCAAGATATTTGACACTTATAATTCCTACTCCACACTAGAATCCTATCAAGGAGACATTTTATTTTGGTTTGCCTATAGGGAAACAAAGTCTCAGAAAAGTTGAATAATCTCTCTAAAGTCTCACAACTTCTAAGTAGTAGAGCAAGGATTTGACACCAGGTCCATCAGGACCCAAACACTGTTATGTTTTCACTTTAGTAATCTTTCCCTTTGCCCACATAATCATTTCTGTTCTGAAAGGCCAAGCATCATTTTCCTCTCTAGAATATAGGATAATTCCTCTTTCAGCCTTTGTTGACTGCAGATATTGTGACGTAATCTCGTCTGAGAGTGACTATCTTAATTACTGAAATAACAGGAAGTTAATGCCACTACAGATACTGGGAAGGAAAAGGTTGTAGGGGAGTTGGCAAATGTGGAAGAGTCACATGTCAGATTAAAACAGGTCACAAGATGAGCTCTGACAGCTCTGAAAGGCAACAATGTCTGTCCAGGTAAGGTAGGGGAGAAATAGGGACCCGGCAACGCCACCATCCTTCTGTCAGGATAGGGGTGTAGAGTTGCTGTAACATCGGAAGTGAGGGCAGCCTGAAGATTGGGGTTAGCATTTAACAAAAGGATTGAAAGGACACTTTAAAATCTAGATAGCATATCTAAAGGATGCCTGAGGAGAATTCCAGACTTTTATGGAGGGATAGGGAGATTTAATATGTTTTGCTTTTGAAAGCTTTATATTTGCAACTTTATAGTTCTTTCTGCCATAAATTTGAGGTAAAATGGGTATTAAATTGCAAAAGCAACACAGTCCATGCCTATTTTTTTACACACAAATACTCTTAGAGTAAACTTTGTCTCAGCACCTAGCACATAGAAGGGGATTTAGATAATGCCTTTGTCCAGTTTATCACTAAACTGGTAGTTCTGGCAAAGTGGCATGTCTTTATCCAGTTGCACAGAACTAGTGTCTCCTTTATCCCATTAAAGAGAAAATTGATTTATTAACTGTTGATATTTACACTTGGGGAATTCATCAGGCTACTTGATCAGTAGAACGAGGAATCCTGCATAGATTTCTGTATAAGGAGAAGATACCAATAGGTAATAGGTGAGGTGTATAGAGTTGAGCGGTTTTTTGTGCATGAAATGTTAATGCTTGTTCATCATGAAGAATATCCTATTTCCTAAACCAAGTATGACCACACTCACTCTAAAGCCTCTAAGGCATATGTTTCCACTTTTGTTGTCCCTATAAGAATGTTTTGCTAGGGCCCTGCAAACTTACTGCCAGTCAGAAGGCAGGCTGCAGGCCAGGCATGGTGGCTTTCACCTGTAATCCCAGTATTTTGGGAGGCCGAGGCAGGCAGATCACCTAAGTTCAGGTGTTCGAGACCAGCCTGGCCAACATGGCGAAACCTCATCTCTACTAAAAATACGAAAATTAGCCAGGCATGGTGGCAGGTGCCTGTAATCCCAGCTACTTGGGAGGCTGAGGCAGGAGAATGGCTTGAACCCGGGAGGTGGAGGTTGCACTGAGCAGAGGTCATGCTACTGCACTCCAGCTTGGGCAACAGAGTGAGACTCTGTCTCAAAAAAAGAAAAATAAAGGCAGTCTGCAAATGCAGATATTGCATATTGTTCTTATATGACTCTCCAGAGAAAGGCTATCAGAAACTCCATTACATAAGAGTAATTGGCTGAGAAATCCAGTTTAGCCACCTGATTTTATCTGCTGAGGTGCTGGAAATGATGGGATTTTCATATTTTTTAAAGTCTTTGAAGCATTTTGTGTTTCGTTTCATTTATTAAAGTAAGTAAATAGGCTCATCAGATACTTTATGTATCTCTTTGGATCTGCCATACAAATGTGTTCTATAAGAGCTTACATGTCAGTAAATTTAATGTGTAAAGTATAAATATATAGATAGACCTCACTATTTTCATAAAATAGTCCTCAGGGCACTGATAGCTGCTAAGATTGCTGTTTTAGAAGCTTTGCTCTGTTTGTAAATGAGATAAATTGTCTTACGTGAATAGTGAGAATGATACAAAGTCCTGGTTGTGCAAGTGTCTCTATGAAGGGAGCAGCTGGTCCTTCCTACAGAAGTTCCTTCTGTAGCCTGAGTCACACAGTCAGCACTTGTGGCTCTATTGGCTGCCTTTCTCTTCTGCATCATAGAGCTGAAGTTTGCATAGTATTAATGAGTAGTAACTCCAGTGGCCATGGCTGGCATCAAAAATAGCATGTTGATCGTTACCTTTGGTCTTAAAGAATGAGTAGCACAGAATGCCTGTGTCCCACCCTATATGAGGCCTCTTCTCCCCTGCAGAGTAAATTGACATTTTTCTTTGGCTTCTTTCAGAGAACGGGTTTCCAAGCCAGCCATGAGTAGCCTCTGGAGCTTTTTCTGAGCCAGCTCCTGGTGGGGCATTGGGCTCTGGTCTATTTTGAAGAGAGTAGTTGGCATACACAAAGAATGAGTTTATTTGTAAACCACAATCACATAAATGTGAAGGAAAACACAATGTCTGCCAGCAATGTCTTTGGCCTGTGTGTGGAATACACTAGCAAGTAGTGGAATAAACTAGAACCACTGGTGTCAGAGCTGGAAGGGCCTTCAGCATCATAAGGGCCAAGTCCACAATGATGACCAAGAATAAGCAACCTCCCCAAGGCCATTCCACCATTAAGTGAAAGATCTGGTCACTTCTAACTCCAGTCCAGTTGGCTTTCTATTGAACCAAAGACCCTCAGTTCCCTGACTTATAAGAGAGGAACAATACCTGTCAGGCATGATGCCCATAATGACTAAGTGGATTAACATCTATGCAAGTACCTCACACAAAAGTAGACACCAAGTAAATGTTTAATGATGTTTTTCTTACCAGATTAAAACCTTGGAGCTCACTTCACTCATCATTGTCCATTCTCGCCATGATCAGTGCTGATGCTACACTCTTTCCATCTGTGCAAAACCTGTTGTGATGCTAGATGCGTCACAGGTATGAGTTTCTGCCCCAGGGCTCATTGACGACACAAAAGTTGAATTAACCCATATAGAAAATGGTCTCTTTTAAAAAATATTTTTATATCAACTTTTCCACTTCTATAATATAAAGTACAATGGACCACACAAGCAGGACAAGCCCACAGCCTTTTGACTTAAGGTTTGTTTGACTTGTAGAGCCTTCTTCAAGTCAGACACTCAAGGAGTCTCACTCTTCTCAGGAGCATTTTTGAGTTCATTGCATTCCCAATTAAAAGAAAACAACTTCAGAACTCAGGAATTTCATTTCAATACCCAAAGAAAGAAATGATCAATTTCTTTTCCATTAGTGGAATCAATAACTAATAGGAAGATAACCAAAGGTTTATCATGTAGATTTAGTTTATAGGATAGCTCCTAAGGCTTGTCATTACAACTTTGAGAAAACAGTGTACGCTTATTCTGTGTGCTGTGTCCTCATAAGGGTATACAGGTAATTTGAATAATAGCATACCAAGGATGGTGCATAGAAAATGCAGGCAATTTTCTTGAGTCTAGTTTCCTTTGAATAGGTTTTAGGTTTGGATAGACTATTGCCTTTAAGTATGATTTTACTCCAGAAGAGAAAATCTCTGCTGATAACAGAGTATCCCTTGACATAAATTGGCCAAAAAACAATTATCACAGAATCGATGTCACATAGAAATTATACCTAAACTACCCTTTATGATAATTTATATCATGATAGTTTAAATTTCTTCTATCAGAAAGTCACAAAAACATTGAAAAAGTAAACTCCAAAACCAAATTTTCAGCTGCCTTTTCAAAGAGTTCTATACTCAACTCTCTCTGGTAAGTTGACTGTGCTATGGGAAGCAATCCTTAATACATGATATTAAAATAAGAGCTATCGATTAGAGAGGCCCAAGTGCAAAAGAGAGAGGTTATTAATTTGAAGATATAAAAGAACATTTCATACTGATAAGGAGCAATTTCATCCTTTAGAAACAAAATCCTTCAAAGAAGCATAATGTTCAGAAACTCTTTTTTTGTGTGCTTTGAAAGGTGCACAAGGACATTGCTTTTGAAGCCAAATGCATGCCACTCTGACAGGAAGAGCATGCCATGACAGAAGGCAAAGAGAAGAGACTGCCCAAGGTTTTCTAATGTGATAACAAAACTAAAAACAAAAACAAGCAAACGACCCCCAACCCCTGCAGTGTGAGCAGAGATGAATTAATGATATAAAAGACAAAACTGAAAAGCAGCATCATATGGAGAGGAAGAAAAAGAAATGTAAATAGTAAGAATGATGACAGATACATAGAAAGAATACTAAAAAGACAATGTATGAATTCCAGTTCATAAAAATAAGGACTAGGGGAACTACCATTTACTGAGTGTCAACAATGTGCCAGTTTCTCTGCTCAGTTTTTTTCTGTTGTTTAAGAACTCAAAATGTGAGAAAATTTAGAAGAAGAAAATGTTTGAAATACAGACAGCAAGGACCCCTTTAAGAACGTGGTGCCATGCCTTTCGGTCATGTTATTAAGGAGGCATATGATTGTTAATGCCACCCAGGACTGGACTCCTTCGATACTTTATCGTGAGTAATTTTCAGGACAATGCTGTGAGGTAGATAGCATTTTTCTCTATTTTATAGATGAAGAAACAGGCTTACAGAAATTAAGAAGAAGATACCGCAAGACAACAGTTAGATGTATAGCAAAAAGAAACTTTCCTTGTTTGAAAAAGATATTAAGACAAGACACATTGGGAGATATTAATAAGGAAAACTCATTAAATGAAATACTCACCTAGACATAATTTTTTAAGAATAAAATATTCTGTAAACATTGAAAAAAGGTAAATAAACAAAAAAAAAATGGCTTTTTTTTTTTTTTTTTTTTTTTTTTGCCTGGTAAAGAATTAAGATCATCCTTTTGTAAAACTTACAGGAAATAATGAGAAGGTCTCTGAAGAGGTGGAGGGGAAAGAGTGTAAGCCCCCAAAATATACCTACTCAACTTTTCATTTCTATGCAATGTAAAAAATATATAATTTATCCTACTTAAAGCATCTCAAAGACAGTTAACATATATTAACTTATTTGATCATGGCAACAACTCCTTAAGGAAGAAACTAGTATTATCTCCATTTTACAAATGAGAAAACTGGAGAAGAGATTAACCCAAGCTCACACAGTTAACAGCAATGTGTATTAAGTGGCATTGATTTCTAGACTTAAAAATTCTAGTGAGTCACTAAGATTTTTAAAAAGACTCAATTGACATGTTAGACTGTATACTACAAAAAAGAGAGGGATTGGCCAAGTGTGGTGGTTCACGCCTGTAATCCCAGCACTTCAGGAGGCCGAGGCGGGTGGACCACGAGGTTAGGAAATCGAGACCATCCTGGCCAACATGGTGAAACTCATCTCTACTAAAACTACAAAAAGTAGCTGGGTATTGTGGTGGACACCTATAGTCCCAGCTACTTGGGAGGCTGAGGCAGGAGAATTGCTTGAACCCAGGAGGCAGAGGTTGCAAGGAGCCGAGATCACACCACTGCACTACAGCCTGGCAACAGACCAAGACTTTGGAGAGAGAGAGAGAGAGAGAGAGAGAGAGAGAGAAGGAAAAAAAGTAAAGATATTGGATAATATAAAGGCAAATGCCAATATATATCTGACTATTCAAGAAACAGAGAATTAAAAAATGAGATAAAGCAAAAAATGTTGGATGTAATTTTAATACTTATGTTTTCATTTAAATGATTTTCTTTATGATTTCTGCTTTAATCCAAGAGATTTTTTTCAATTAAATTCAGACACAGAATTTTGAAAGTCATCTATTTATTATTTACTAGTTTTTTGTTGCTATTTTATCATGGTTTATTATTTGTTACTCATTATAAAATATTTTGTTATTGTTATTTTGGTTTTTATTTTCCCCCGATTTAAAGAAAGAGAGGAGTCCTCAGAATAAAAATTGTACTTACTCCCAACATGGTTACAAAATAAATCTAAATTACACAATGCAAAGGTTTTTCCTTTGTTTGTTTGTTTGTTTTTGTTGTTGTTTTAAAGCTTGAAAAAGGAGCTGGGCTCCGTGGCACATACCTGTAGTCCCATCTACTTGGGAAGCTGAGGTGGGAAGATTAGTTGAGCGCAGGAATTTGAGGCTGCAGTGAGCTATGGCCACAGAGCCAGGCCTTATCTCTGAAAAGAAAAAGAAATAAAGAAAACTGTTTAAAAGGGTAGTAAAAGAGATTGCTTACAAATGATAACAATCCAACCAACAGCAGACTAGCAGACTTCACATCAGCAGCAAGGGATTTCAAAGGACAATGAAAAAATTACCTCAAAGTGCTGAGGAAATATATCTTAACATGGAACTCTATACCAGTTAAACCATTATTCAAGAATGGAAGCAAAATAAAGACATTTTCAGGGTACTGCCCATAGACCATGACTGAAAGACACGCCTACTACAGTTTATATTTCATCAAGTAACAAATTGAGCCCCCAAGGAAGCACTGAGACACTAATCATAAAAGTGAGAAAACAATTAGAAAATGACTCTCCCAATACTAAGTTGTCAAAATTATATCAATGGTCAATATGTAGCATTTAATGCATTCATGGTCAAAAATAAATAAATTGGAATATTTAAAAACAATGAAAGACTATCTACTAAGGATAGTAGGACAAAGAAAATAATTAAGTTAACCATAACAGTGTATAAATTAGAAATAAAGAGTAGAACTAATAATACAATAGATGACACTTTGTAAATAACCAACAAATTATATATAAACTTTCTAAAAACTAGGCAAATATGACAGAATTACAACTAAAAAGGGAAAACAAAACGCTATGTTACAAAGAATATTTTTTTTTCTAATAAATATGAAATACTGATGAAGTGAACTGAAAACCCTTTTTGTTAGCAAACAAACTCAACTTGGAATATAAAGCCTAAATAAAAAACAATCAAGGAAAAAGTATTTACCCCAAAACAGAAAAACAAACAATAACAACAAACTCTAGGCTTGGATGATTTTATTGGAGAAGTATTTCACATGTTTAGAGAGAAAGATTATTTCTCATGCTACGGAAGCTCTTCCAACAACACATGCCAAGGCTTTGTTCCAAAATAATATTTTCTCTCCATCACACTTCATATACTGGGAAAAGGCCTTGAGGTCCTCTCAACTTGTGGGGAAATTTTTGTGTCTCTTGCAGAGTGAGACAGAAGCCATGCCCAGGACCTGGGCTGGAAGACCCCTCTCCTTTTCCAAGTACGTTTGGGAAAACCACACAGGGTTTGTCTGCCTGAGCTTTCAATTTTGATTGTCCTTGAAAGGTCTTTGCCTGGTGCAGTTGCATTTCCCCAAACCTCTCTCAGTTACTGCCAGGCCAGCCCAGCTCTGAGAACACCCTTTCTTTCTCCACGTGGGGCTAATTTTATTCATAGAGCTCTGTCCCACCAAGTGGGAAATAATAGAAGTTTGACCACAGTGATTATATAAAACAAAAGCTAGGCTTCTGGTTCAAATAAAAAAAGAATTTACATTTTTCTCTGCTCCGTTTTGAAAATACATCTAAATGCAGTAAGAAGTGCAAAACAAAAACAAGTACATAAATAATTGGGAAGAGACATCAGCCAACCAAAGATACTGTTCTTTTACATTCTCTGTTTATTTCTTTGTACGGCAAAATAACACAAGCCCGTTACAGCTGGTAGAAGAAAGCAAGATATAGCAAACAAGGAGATAACTTCCCTCTCTTCCCATTTCACTTTTCTTACAGATTTAAGGCAACGAATATCAATAGTCTGGTAGGGTCAATGCTCACCATTCCCTATGGCTGAGAAAGAACACAGCTAGACCACACATTCACAGATAAAAGCATTTGGTGTAGTCATTACGCTGTGTTTCATTTTTACAAAACTAATGAAAATACTAGATAACTTGCTTCTTTCATTAAGCATTACAGGCATCCGTTTAGGATGACAGGGTCCAACTCATTTTTTTTTTGGATAGCTGCATAATGTTCTATATGACGGATATTACATGATTCTTGAAAGCATAACTACTGATGAGTGTTCATATTTCCAATATGTTGCTATTAAAAATAATGCTTCCAATAACATCCTTAAATATGATGCTCCTGTTTTTATAGAAGATAGTCTCAAAGTGGGATTGCTGAATCAAAATCATGTGGTTTTTTTCTAATAATTGTTTACTCATTACTCTACAAGATGTTATAGCAATTCACTTGCTGAGCAGGTGAAGTAGAAGTGCCATTTTCTTTTTAAAAGTTGTAACCTAAAAGGTAGTGTTTGAAGGTGTATTTGAAGGTGGTGAAGGAGTATGTCATACAATAGGGAACCTGAGATCTGCATAGATGCGCCATTTTCAAATATACAAAACAGGAAGGTGACCTGTTGATTCAGTAGAAGGCAATAAACCATGCATTCAATTAGAATGACATACATTTAATCACAATTGTCTAATGGTATTTGAGGTTTCTTATTTAATTAGTAATTAATTAGTAATTAAATAATTGCTACCCAGCAATTAATGTTCCTGGAATCATGGCTGCCCTTACCAGCATAGTGTTGATTTTAAACTAATCTTTCTATTTTACATACTTTTCCTATTTCTGGAGTTAATAAAGGTGTTCTAATGAGTTGTATTTTTTAAAAAGTTATAACCACTGGGTATGATCACTTTAATTTTTAGAGTCTAATGGTGAAAAATATTATCTTGTTTCTGCTTTAATTTGCCTTTCCCTAAATACTAGTGAGGGTTGGCATCATTCAATATATGTATAGCCTGCTTAGATTAATCTTCTTTGACTTTCCTATTCACATCTGTCCATTTTTCTTTTGAGCTGTGTTTTTCTCTGATGGGCTTGAATACACTCTTAAGATTTTAGCAATATTAACTCTTTTCCTGTCCGAGAAGTGAGAAAAACTTCTACTTATGTATTATCTATCTATTTTTTAAACATACATATCTGTAAATAATATTTAGTTTACATATATATTTATATATTTGTGTATACAGTTAATGCATATTGTTATATAGCATAGTTAGTACATATATCCATCATTATACATATTTAACTTACTATGATTAGAAATATCTACTATTGTTTTTACCCCTGAGTTTCTTTCTTTCCTTCAGTAATGAGATATTTCCCCTAGCTTTTTCTAATACGTTTTTCCTTCTTTTCCTATATATTTAATCAACATGGACTATGGAGATATATATATAACGAGATCGATTATCTCATATATATATATGAGGTGAAGGACCTAAATTTGCTTTAATCTTGCCTGTATATCTGAATTATTTTTAAAATAAACACTCTTTATCCACGGAAACAAAATGCCATATTAATTTCTCATTTTTACTTGAATCTATTTCAAAACCTTTAATTCTGTTCCACTGAATAAATGGGTCAAGAACACACTATTTTGTTTATAGGAATTTTTTAAATTAAGTTTTACTATCCAGGAAGATGTTTTTATCATAATTTTCTAGCTATTTTTACACATTGATTATTTCATAATGACTTTAAAAATATGTATCTAGCTTTAAAAGTTCATTAAGATTTTAATTATTTTGTATTACGCATTAATTTTGTAAATACTGATATTCGACACTATTATTTCTTATCATCTTCTTCATAGATCTTCCTATTCTTGTTAAAATGCATCATAGATAATTAAACATTTTATTACTATTACGAATATAGTTTTCCTTTATTTCTAATGGGATATTTGTATTATATTGAAAAGTTAATTTTGGAATAGAAGTTTCCAGGTCACTTCCAAGATGGCCGAATAGCAACAGCTCCAGTCTGCAGCTCCCAGCAAGATCAATGCAGAAGATGGGAGATTTGTGCATTTCCAACTGAGGTACCTGGTTCATCTCACTGGGACTGGTTGGACAGTGGGTGCAGCCCATGGAGGATGAGCCAAAGCAGGACAGGGCGTCACCTCACACAGGAAGTGCAAGGGGTTGGGGGATTTCCCTTTCCTAGCCAAGGGAAGTCATGACAGACTGTTCCTGGAGGAACAGTACACTCCTGCCCAAATACTGCACTTTTCCCATGGCCTTTGCAACCGGCAGACCAGGAGATTCCCTCCCATGCCTGGCTCAGCAGGTACCACGCCCATGGAGCCTTGCTCACTGCTAGCACTGCAGTCTGAGATCGACCAGTGAGGATGCAGCCTGGCAGGGGTATGGGCATCTGCCATTGCTGAGGCTTCAGTAGGTAAACAAAGCTGCAGGGAAGCTTGAACTGAGTGGAGCCCAGCACAACTCAGCAAGGCCTACTGCCTCTCTAGACTCCACCTCTCTGGGCAGGGCATAGCTGAACAAAAGCAGTGACAACTTGTGCAGGCTTAAACGTCCCTGTCTGACAACTCTGAAGAGAGCAGTGGTTCTCCCAGCATGGCGTTTGAGCTCTGAGAACAGACAGACTGACTCCTCAAGTGGGTCCCTGACCCGCATGTAGCATGACTGGGAGACACCTCCCAGTAGAGGCCGACAGACACCTCATACAGGTGGGTGCCCCTCTGGGACAAAACTTCCAGAGGAAAAATCAGGCAGCAATATTTGCTGTTCTGCAGTATATGTTGTTCTGCAGCCTCCACTGGTGATACCCAGGCAAACAGAGTCTAGTGTGGATCTCCAGAAAACTCCAACAGACCTGCAGCTGAGGGGACTATTAGAAGGAAAACTAACAAACAGAAAGGAATAGCATCAACATCAACAAAAAGGACATCCACACCAAAACCCCATCTGTAGATCACCAACATCAAAGACCAAAGGTCGATAAAACCACAAAGATGGGGAGAAACTAGAGCAGAAAAGCTGAAAATTCGAAACACCATAGCACCTCTTCTCCTCCAAAGGATCACAGCTCCTCACCAGCAACGAACAAAACTGGAGGGAGAATGAGTTTGACAAGTTGACAGAAGTAGGCTTCAGAAGGTTAGCAAAAACAAACTGCTCCAAGCTAAAGGAACATGTTCTAACCCCTTGCAAGGAAGCTAAAAACCCAGAAGAAAGGTTAGATGAATGGCTAACTAGAATAAACAGTGTAGTGAAGACCTTAAATGACTTGATGGAGCTGAAAACCACAGCATGAGAACTTCGTAATGCAGGTACAAGCTTCAATAGCTGATTTGATCAAGAGAAAGAAAGGATATCAGTGATTGAAGATCAAATGAACGAAATAAAGTAAGAAGACAAGATTAGAGAAAAAAGAGTGAAAAGAAATGAACAAACCCTCCAAGAAATATGGGACTATGTGAAAAGACCAAATCTACATTTGATTGGTGTACCTGAAAGTGATGGGGAAAATGGAACCAAGTTAGAAAATACTCTTAAGGATATTATCCAGGAGAACTTCCACAACCTAGCAAGGCAGGCCAACATTCAAATTCAAGAAATACAGAGAACAACACAAAGATATTCCTCGAGAAGAGCAACCCCAAGACACACAATTGTCAGATTCACCAAAGTTGAAATGAAGGAAACAATGGTAAGGGCAGCCAGGGAGAAAGGTCGGGTGACCCACAAAGGGAAGCCCATCAGACTAACAGTGGATCTCTTGGCAGAAACCCTGCAAGCCAAAAGAGAGAAGGGGCCAATATTCAACATTCTTAAAGAAAAGAATTTTCAAACCATAATTTCATATCCAGCCAAACTAAGCTTCATAAGTGAAGGAAAAATAAAATCCTTTACTGCCAAGGAAATGCTGAGAGATTTTGTTACCACCAGGCCTGCCTTACAAGAGCTCCTGAAGGAAGCACTAAACATAGAAAGGAACAACCAGTGCCAGCCACTGCAAAAACATGCCAAATTATAAAGACCATTGATATTATAAAGAAACTGCATCAATTAATGGGCAAAATAATCAGCTAACATCATAATGACAGGATCAAATTCACACATGACAATATTAACCTTAAATGTAAATGGGCTAAATGCCCCAATTAAAGGACCAGACTGGCAAATTGGATAGAGTCAAGACCCATCAGTGTGCTGTAATCCGGAGACCCATCTCATGTGCAGAGACACACATAGGCTCAAAATAGAAGGATGGCGGAAGATCTACCAAGCAAATGGAAAGCAAAAAAATCAGCAGTTGCAATCCTAGTCTCTGATAAAACAGAATTTAAACCAACAAAGATCAAAAAAGAAAAAAGAAGACCATTACATAATGGCAAAGAGATCAATTCAACAAGAAGAGCTAACTATCCTAAACATATATGCACCCAATACAGGATTACCCTGATTCCAAAAGCAAGTCCTTAGAGACCTACAAAGAGACTTAGACTCCCACACAATAATAATGGGAAACTCTAACACCCACTGTCAATATTAGACAGATCCACAAGACAGAAGGTTAACAAGGATATCCAGGACTTGAACTCAGCTCTGCGCCAAGCTGACCTAATAGACATCTACAGAACTCTCCACCCCATATCAACAGAATATACATTCTTCTCAGCACCTCATCACACTTATCCAAAAATTGACCACATAATTGGAAGCAAAGCACTCTAAGCAAATGTATAAGAACAGACATCACAACAAACTGTCTCTCAGACCACAGTGCAATCAAATTAGAACTCAGGATTAAGAAGTTCACTCAAAACCACACAACTACATGGAAACTGAACAACCTGCTCCTGAATGACTACTGGGCAAATAACAAAATGAAGGCAGAAATAAAGATGTTCTTTGAAACCAATGAGAACAAAGACACAATGTACCAGAATCTCTGGGACACATTTAAAGCAGTGTGTAGAGGGAAATTTATAGCACTAAATGCCCACAAGAGAAAGCAGGAAAGATCTAAAATCAACACCCTAATATCACAATTAAAATAACTAGAGAAACAAGAGCAAATACATTCAAAAGCTAGCAGAAGGCAAGAAATAACTAAGATCAGAGCAGAACTGAAGGAGATAGAGACACAAAAAACCCTTCAAAAAAATCAGTGAATCCAGGAACTGGTTTTTTGAAAAGATCAACAAAATAGATAGACTGCTAGCAAGACTAATAAAGAAGAAAAGAGAGAAGAATCAAATAGATGGCAATAAAAAATGATAAAGAGGATATCACTACCGATCCCACAGAAATAAAAACTACCATCAGAGAATACAATAAACACCTCTACACAAATAAACTAGAAAATCTAGAAGAAATTGATAAATTTCTGGACATATACACCCTCCCAAGACTAAACCAGGAAGAAGTTGAGTCTCTGAAAAGACCAATAACAGGTTATGAAATTGAGGCAATAATTAATAGCCTACCAGCAAAACAAGTCCAGGACCAGATGGATTCACAGCTGAATTCTACCAGAAGTACACAGAGAAGCTGGTACCATTCCATCTGAAACTATTCCAATCAGTAAAAAAAAAAGAGGGAATCCTCCCTAACTCATTTTAAGAGGCCAGCATTATCCTGATACCAAAGCCTGGCAGAGACACAACAAAAAAGGAGAATTTTAGAACAATATCCCTGATGAACATCAATGCAAAAATCCTCAATAAAATACTGACAAACTAAATCCAGCAGCACATCAAAAAACTTATCCACCACGATCAAGTCAGCTTCATCCCTGGGATGCAAACCTGATTCAACATACACAAGTCAATAAATGTAATCCATCCCATAAACAGAACCAACAACAACAACCACACGATTATCTCAATAGTGCAGAAAATGTATTGATGGAACATATCTCAAAATATTAAGAGCTATTTATGACAAACCCACAGCCAATATCATACTGAATGGGCAAAAACTGAATGCATTCCCTTTGAAAACAGGCACAAGACAAGGATGCCCTCTCTCACCACTCCTATTCAACATAGTGTTGGAAGTTCTGGCCAGGGTAATCAAGCAAAAGAAAGAAATAAAGGGTATTCAATTAGGAAAAGAGGAAGTCAAATTGTCTCTCTTTGCAAGTGACATGATTGTATATTTAGAAAACTCCATCTTCTCAGTCCCAAAACTCCTTAAGCCAATAAGCAACTTCAGCAAAGAATCAGGATACAAAATCAATGTGCAAAAATCACAAGCATTCCTATACACCAATAACAGACAGAGAGTCAAATCATGAGTGAACTCCCATTCACAATTGCTACAAAGAGAATAAAATACCTAGAAATCCAACTTACAAGGGACACGAAGGACCTCTTCAAGGAGAACTACAAACCACTGCTCAATGAAATAAAAGAGGACACAAACAAATGGAAGAACATTCCATGTCATAGATAGGAAGAATCAATATCATGAAATTGGCCATACTGCCCAAGATAATTTATAGATTTAATGCGATCCCCATCAAGCTACCAATGACTTTCTTCACATAATTGGAAAAACAACATTTAACTTCATATGGAACCAAAAAAGAGCCCACATAGCCACGACAATCCTAACCAAAAAGAACAAAGCTGGAGGCATAATGCTACCTGACTTCAAACTATACTACAAGGCTACAGTAACCAAAACAGCATGGTACTGGTACCAAAACAGATATATAGACCCATGGAAGAGAACAGAGGCCTCAGAAATAACACCACCACACATCTACAACCATCAGATCTTTGACAAACCTGACAAAAACAAGCAATAGTAAAAGGATTCCCTATTTAATAAATGGTGCTGGGAAAACTGGCTAGCCATATGTAGAAAGCTGAAACTGGATCCCTTCTTTACACACTATACAAAAATTAACTCAGGATGGATTAAAGACTTAAATGTAAGACCCAAAACCATAAAAACCCTAGAAGAAAACCTAGGCAATACCATTCAGGACATAGGCATGGGCAAAGACTTCATGACTAAAACACCAAAAGCAATGGCAAAAAAGAAGCCAAAATTGACAAATGAGATCTAATTAAACTGAAGAGCTTCTGCACAGCAAAAGAAACTATCATCAGAGTGAACAAGCAACCTACAGAATGGGAGAAAATTTTTGCAATCTACCCATCTGACAAAGGGCTAATATACAGAATATACAAAGAACTTAAACAAATTTACAAGAAAAAAACAACTCCATCAAAAAGTAGGCAAAGGATATGAAGAGACACTACTCAAAAGAAGACATTTATGCAGTCAACAGACACATGAAAAAATGCTCATCATCACTGGTCATCAGAGAAATGCAAATCAAAACCACAATGAGATACCATCTTATGCCAGTTAAAATGGCAATTATTAAAAAGTCAGGAAACAACAGATGCTGGAGAGGGTGTGGAGAAATAGGAACACCTTTACAGTGTTGGTGGGAGTGTAAATTAGTTCAACCATTGTTGAAGACAGTGTGGTGACTTCTCAAGGATCTAGAACTAGAAATACCATTTGACCCAGTGATCCCATTACTCGGTATATACACAAAGGATTACAAATCATGCTACTATAAAGACACATGCACACGTATGTTTATTGCAACACTATTCACAATAGCAAAGACTTTGAACCAACCCAAATGTCCATTGATGATAGACTAGATTAAGAAAATGTGGCAAATGTACACCATGGAATACTATGCAGCCATAAAAATGGATGAGTGTATGTCCTTTGCAGGGACATGGATGAAGCTGGAAACCACCATTCTCAGCAAACTATCACAAGGACAGAAAACCAAACACTGCATGTTCTCACTCACAGATGGGTGTTGAACAGTGAGAACACATGGACACAGGGAGGGGAGCATCACACACCAGGGCCTTTTGGGGGCTGGGGGGCTGGGGGAGGGATGGCATTAGGACAAATATCTAATGTAAATGACGAGTTGATGGGTGCAGCAAACCAACATGGCACATGTATACCTATGTAACAAACCTGCATGTTGTGCACATGTACCCTAGAACTTAAAGTTTTTTTAAAAAAGTTAATTTTGTATATGTATGCATTTATTAGGTATAATAATGTATGCGGTATAGAGTTGTTAAAAAAATTCAAATATAATTTACACAACGTAACATTTGTTTACATACATTTTAAGATATCCAAATAGGCTGGGCACAGTGGCTCACACCTGTAATACCAGCACTTTGGAGTCCAAGATGCATGGATCACCTGAGGTCAGGAGTTTGAGACCAGCCTGGCCAACATGGTGAAACCCCATCTCTACCAAAAATACAAAATTAGCTGGACGTGGTGGCATGCACCTGTAATCCCAGCTACTCCGAAGGCTGAGGCAGGAGAATGGCTTGAACTCAGCAGTCAGAGGCTGCAGCGAGCCGAGATCACACCACTGCACTCCAGCCTGGGCAACAGAGCGAGAATCTGTCTTTAAAAAGAAGAAGAAGAAGAAGAAGAAAATGTACAAATAGTTAAGTCCTTTAGGTATATTCGCTATGTTGTGCAACCATCAACACTATCTAATTCCAGGATGTTTCCTTCATTACAAAAATAAACCTGTATTTATTGTCAGTCAGAACAATTCCTCTCACTCCCAACCTCTCTTAGCCACTGATCTACATTCTTTCTGTATGGATTTGACTGTTCTAGACATTTCATATAAACAGAATTGTACTATACATGGCCTATTGTGACTAGATTCTTTCACCTAGCATGATGTTTTCAAGGTTCATTTATGTCGCAGTATGTAATATCGCTTCATTCTTTAAGACTGAATAATCGTATGTACATACCACATTTTGCCTACTTATCTATCAGTTGATGGGCCTTTGGATTGTGTATGTTTAGTATTAAGTGTCAACTTGATTGGAATGAAGGATTCAAAGTATTGTTCCTGGGTGTGTCTGTGAGGGTGTTGCCAAAGGAGATTAATAATTGTGTCAATGGACTAGGAGAGGCAGACCCATCCTCAGTGTGGGTGGGCACCATCCAATCAAATGCCAGTGCGGTTGGAGTAAAGCAGGAAGAAGAAGGTGGAAGAAGGTGGGAGAAGCCAATTTGCTGAGTCTTCCAGCCTTCATCTTTCTCCCATGCTGCATACTTCCTGCCCATGAACATCAGACTCCAAGTTCTTCAGCTTTTGGACTCTTGGACTTTACACCACTGGTTTGCCAGGGGCTCTCAGGCCTTTGGGCACAGACTAAAGGCTGCACTGTTGGCTTCCCTGCTTTTGAGGTTTTGGGACTCAGACTGGCTTCCTTGTTCCTCACCTTGTAGATGGCATATTGTGAGAGTTCACCTTGTGATCATGTGAGTCAATATTTCTTAATAAACTCCCCTTCATATATGCATCTATCCTATTAGTTCTGTCCCTCTAGAGAACCCTGAGTGATACAGATTGTCTTTACTTTGGGCTATTATGAATAGTGTTGCTGTGAATATGAATGTACAAGTGGAATTGCTGGGTCATATGACAGTCCTTTGTTTAACTTTTTAAGTAACTGCTAAACTGTTTTCCTGGGGTTTGGAACTTTAAGGTGGCCTTCATGGTCCCTGTCTCCTGGTATTTATGTAACCCCCTCTCCTTGAGTATAGGCAGAAACTGTGACCTGCTTCTGACCAATTGCAAAGGCAATGAAGTGTCACTCTCTTCAGTATGTGAGATAACATAAAACTGTCTAACTCGATAATTCACTCTAGACTTTCTCTCTCTCTCTCTCTCTCTCTCGATAATTCACTCTAGACTTTCTCTCTCTCTCTCTCTCTCTCTCCCCATTGCTTATTTTGAAGTAGCAAGCTGCCATAAGTCAATAACTACAAGGAAATACATTCTGGCAACTACCTGAGTGATCTTGGAAGCAGTTTCTTCCACTGTTGAGCCTATACATGACAACACAACTTGACTAACACCTTGAATGTAGTCTCATGAGACCCTCAGCAGAGGATTGAATAAGCTATATCAGTACTCTGATCCACAGAAACTGTGAGATAATAACCACATATCATTTCAAGTCTCCAAATTTGTATAATTTGTTACCTAGTATAGAAAACTAATGTAGCATGCTAGCAATTGTTTTTATTCAAATAGTATTTTCTGACACAGGTGATTTCATATTCTTTGACTTTCTTCTTTAGTATTTATATAAATGATTTTATGTTATGGTCTCACTAAGGTTGAAATTGTCTCCAAAGCTGCATTTCTTATGAGAAACATAGCTGCCATCTGTGTTTTCTTAATTTTATGGAAAATGGCTTTAACATTTCAATATTTGATATGTTATAACTAACTATATATAACTAGAACAAATTTTATCTATAACTAATCTTCATATTTTATTTCCACTTTTGTTACGGTTCTTCTTAGGAATTGCTGGTCCCCCTAAAACTCAACAATGACATTTCCGTACCTATCTACATGATCACATGCAGTTTTTTCTTCTAATTTGTTCGCACAAGGAATTATGTAGGTAGGTGTCTTGATGTTGAATATTTATACTTTTTTGCTAAGATACACTTCACTTTGACATGGTGCAAAATGCTTTTGTTTCACAGGTGCCATTTTTTCCCCCCTGGAACTCATCAAAATCTGGACAGAGATTTAAATGATGGCAACTTGAGCATGTCTTCCTGATATCCTTTCCCACCATCCTCTCTGGAAGGTGTAAAGATGACTGAAGCTAGAGGTTGTCGATTACTCTAGAATATGACCAGGCCCAATGGGTCCTATTGCCTCTGTACTGACTCTATTGGGCTGAAGACTAACTGCAGAGAGGTCTTCAGTCAGTGCCCCAGCAGCAGAGTCAGGTTGTCTGACGTGCTCACAGCTGGCTCACGGGATGAGACATGACTGTGCCTTCCAACCTTGCTCCCCACTCTTTCACAAACATTCCAACCTAATGGTGCCTTTGCTGAAATTATAGAGAAAAATGAGCAAGAAAAAAAATTATAACAACATATCTAAGGATTCTCAGGGAGAAGGATGTGCCTTTAGAAAAGATGACCTCTATTGACATTGAATAGATGCAAGAGTTCAAAGAGAACTTTAAAAATAAGATATACCATGAAAACAAGTCATTTAGAGACCGAGAAAAAGGACTTTCAGGAAATAAAAATATATGATTTATAAATTTTAATAAACTGAAAAGGGTATAGGTGTAGCTCAATACCAATTTAGATCTTAAAAATCCAATGACAAATGGGTTTGCAACACAGAACAAACACACAGAGTTTGAATCCCTAATTCAAAGTGCTAAGCCTCTTCATTTTATTGCTGTCTGCAAACCTGAATCAACAGTGACTAAGCTTCACAATCCCATGTTATGATTCAAAAAATGTCAAACCCCAAGTAAAAATTATTGAGGTAAATTCCAGCTTCAGATACCTAATGAGGTATTCATAGATTAAAGACTTAATATTTTATTTTATGATCCCCTCAGTGTGATACAAAGGAACCCCAAAAGAACATTGAACTATGAATTCATAGTTTGCTGCTGGTAGTATTGGTGGTGGTGGTGGTGATATGTGTGTTTTCCCATATTTTAGATGTCTCCTGTCTCAGAAAAATGGCAACTGTCTTCCCCAAAGACTGTTTAAGCACAAACGGGACTTTTTGCTCCTTCATTGTTGTTTGTCACACAAATAAGTTGCTTTTGTATTTTGTACTACTGCATTATGAAGGCTGAATTTCTTTTCAAATAAAAATCTGACTCAAGGGAGTGAACAGCTCCATGCTCTAAGCAGGGTTAACCACTGTTTTCAAAAGCTCTGGCAAGGAAGTGGAAGCTTGGAGGTAAATTGAAAGACATAATTTACAAAATGCTTGGGACAAACCTCACTGAGAAGGACATAAATGGATGGTGGCTCCAGGAGTTTAAGCAGAAGAGGCAGTAGTGACATTGGGGTTTGTCTTTTCACTACATCAAAGTGCACCTACCTCTCTCCAGTAAGTCTGGTATACAGCTGGCCAGAGGCACATTAAGACCACATGCAAAAAGCAGAAAAACAGGAACTGAACACCAAGTTCAACAAAAGAGGGAGAAATAAGTGAAGGGACCAGGACTGAGTACCACGTTTGGCTGAGATTTACCAGAAGGTAACCTTAGAAAGAAATGAAACATGGTGAATTACTTAGTCCTTATTATCAAAAAGGATGAAGTCAACCTAGGTCTTTCTTGGCATTACCTATAATATAAATTTCTCAAATGAGACTTTACACAGGGGCAATGAACAAAAAGCCCATCAACACACAAAAGTAGATGATTAAAGTGGTACTTCTGAAGTGCTATGATCATCATCTTCACTAGGGCTTTGTAAATTATTTCTTTCCACGGGATTAAAAAATTCAATGAACAATATCTCTCTTCTGTTTTGGCTTTAGGAATCAGGTTGTTATTGGTGAAACTGTGCCCCTCCCACACCCCGAATTCACATGGTGATGTGTTAACCCACGGTACCTCACAATGTGACCTTATTTGGAGATAGGCATTTTACAGAGGTAATCAAGTAAAAATGAGGTCATTAGGAAGGCCCTAACCCAGGATGACAGTGTCCCCTATAAGAAGGAGGAATTTGGACATAGACACGCAGAGGCGAGTGTCATGGGAAGATGAAGCCAGAGATCAGGATACTGCTTCAACATGCCGAAGAACACCAAAGACTTCCAGAAAACCACCAGGAATTTGGTGAGAGGGGTGGAATAGCTGCTCCCTCACAGCTCCTCAAAGGAACCACCCCTGCTAGCACGTAGATCTCAGACTTCTAGCTTCCAGAGCTGTTGGATGGTAAATGTACATTACTTAAGCCACTCAGTTTGTGGTACTTCATTATGGCAGCCTGAGAAACTAATACTTAGGTTGTTATAATGTCAGGCTGAGCCATCCTGCACATCCACTTTCTCTGGCAGTGACCATTTCTGATCAGGGAGTGAATAGAAGATTCTAGTTATTCAATTAAAAACAAAATAATTGAGAGAGGAATGCAGTTAAGATAATTCCAAGAACAGCCCATGACTTGGAACATTTTCCCAGTGCCCAGCTTCCACAGCAGTGATGTGTTCACATCAGGCCAGATTCTTCAATAAAAAGTTCACATTTCTATAGTAAAAAGTTCACATATTTTCTCTCGTCTTGTCCTATTTTATATTGGTTCCCCTTTATAATAAGAGTCTAGAGACCAGAAAGAACTGGTCCAGGACCAAATTAAATAAAGCTTGAAATCTCTGTCACTTACCTGATCCCTAATTATGGGTAGAGAAGCCCTGCACACAAGCTTTTTCCAGCTCAGGTAATGCTGCTGTATGGCCCCAGCAACTTTTTTTATGACTTGGCTAAATTATGCCAAGTATTTGCTTGGTGTCACATTTATGAGCTTACTTAAGAATCTTTTGTGCAAATTTTTCGAAGGCTTACTTGATGGACTAGCTCCAGAACTAGATTCCTGGGGCCCATTGCACAGTGTTTGAATAAGGCCAAAAGGTAAAATGTGTCTCCTAGTTGTTTTCTTATATCTTCCCTCCCTCTCCTCCCCCTGCAGAGATGTCTTCTTTCCTCCTTTCATACTGGTCTTCTAACAAACAAGTTAGCTACTTACCAATAAGCAAAATTCCCTCGAATATCTGCCATTGTTCAGTGTTTTCCTGGGCTGGAGGCCGATCTCTATGGAGAGGCTTTAAGTTTTAGAACATATACAAAGCTTCTATGCCTTGTGGTGGTGATGGTGATGGTGGTGGTGGCATGTATGTGTGTTTCTGAGAGAGAACTACTCCTCTGGCCACCTATTTAGTGAGTCCAAATATCTCAGCCTTGCAAGTAACTGCCTAGAATGTTCGATTCAACCTCTACTCCAACAGTTTCTATCCCAATGAAAATGTTAGCTATAACATCTTTGCCGGTTGATTGTACAGCTCTGATCAAACCATTCCTGTGTTAAAGTGAGCTCTGCCTTTCAGGTAGCCCATAAAATTTCACCTTGTTCTCATTGTTGGAAATTCTTTCATAAATCCAGCTAAAACTACTTGCTTGCCTCCTGGAATCTCACTTATATAGGCATGCATTTACAACAAAGTGAATCAGAAGGCCAGATTAACTCTTAGTCATTCAGATGTAAAATCCTCCTGATTCTTTACTCAGATGCAAGGGCCACCTTGGTCAAAATACCCTCAATTATCTGTATAATCTGTGTCCCGATTCCATCTTCTCCTTTATTCTATACATCACGAAATCTCATCTCACTGACTTCCCATGAGGGTGGCTCAGGCCCAGACTGGACTAGGTGACTTCCACCAAGTTATATGGCTGTGAATGTTAGAGTCAGAGGAGATTTTAAAAATCTGTCATCTCCATGATGCAAAATATAAACATGGCCTGTGGATCCCAGAAGTTCTAGAGATGATGCCTATGTGCAAGGCTTTAGAAGACAAATATCAGGATTAGCAAGAATAAAGACGTGCCACACAGGAGAAGAAAAAAATCTAGACAGGAAGACCGACTCCCATGCCATCCTCTACAAGGGCAAAGGAGCCTTCAGAGACTGACATTTTGGTGCATCAGGAGGTATTTCTGCTTCCACGTGAGATTTACCGACTATAAAAATGATTGGATTCTGTGTTCCATAATTTAAAATTATGATCCTGTAACATTATAAGGAAGTGTCTGGTAAGACGTGTCTGCTCGTCAAACATTTCAGGTATGCTGCAGATGGCTGAGATAGGAATTGGAGGTGGGGTTGTGACACAAAGGTGGTGTTGCATGATGCCTTCTCCAGAAAAAGTATTGCATAGGCCTGCTGACCCAGGGAGAGGTTACACAAACATCTGGCCTTGGGTCAGAGAGGGTTCTGTGAGCTCCAGTTACTCACTTAATAGTCACTGTTTTACATAATCCCATCATTTTATACATCATTTCATTGATACCAGCACTTTCACAGAATTGTTTTATTTGAACAACTCAGAGGAAGGCCACAGCAGAGGGTCCCAAGTTTTTGATAGATGAGAAAATTGAGAAGTTTAGTGATTCCTCCAAAGCCATCTAGGAAGTTTGCAGCAGAGAGAAGTCTTTTACTCCGGATCCTTTATCTTTCTGTTCTTGCTTACACAGGTGGAGGAGGTAGGTTAACACCCTGGATTATCCTGGTAGTGTCCACTTACCCCTTTTGCTCAATGTCATGTGGCTGTGACCAAGTAGACCACATCCAGGGGAAGTGACCTGCCATCCCACCTCGCAGGCAACTTCACCTCCCCAGCACCATCCTAGACCTTTGGAAAGACTGAACCGGAATTCCGGACATTCATTAATTTCATTGGAATACTTTTGTGTTCTCCTCAAGAGAGTGAAAAATGGCCATTGTGAGAGAAAAATGTCAAATATTCCTACAAGGGCAAAGGCAGAGTCCAGAATCAGAGCTGAATCCTCCTTGTTCCATTTTTATGTGTGAATTCTTAAACCACACAGATTACATTACAAGTTGGGAATGCCTCCACCTGACTAAATATATATGCGTACACATTGGCATCCATCTCCATTAACATAATATTAGCCATTACGGGAGCATTACAACATCATCCTGCTCACAAATGTGACACAGAACAGAGTGTCACAGACACCTCAATGCACTGGACGCTTAAGTCAAATGGAAAGTTAAAAACACCTTCTGCAAGCAGCCACTGGCATTACTTCATATTTATGTTAGTTTTGCTAATCTAATCGAGTGAACTTTTTCCCTAAGAGAATGTAATAGGAATATTTTATTTGAAAATTTTATGTAGTAAGCAGCTGTCTAAAGTCTTAATTTCTGTTTTCAGTAGGGTAAGTGGCAAATGCAACCAGGAAGAAAAAATAGCAGTTTCCCAAGTGCTAGTGAGAGCAGCAGGCAGTGGAAAATCCATGCAAAGTCTTTCCAGGAAACCATTCCTATGGATCATGGGGGAAGTACTTAAATGCTGGTGTAGAAAAATATATCCATACATTTCTTAATGAGGTTGAGAAAAAGAGTTGGAAAAGCCCTGAGCAATCAGGGAACAGAGGTAGAGAGAGGGAAAGTAGCTTGAAAAAGTCACTAGCAGGAGAAGGATAGCCACAATCAAGGACCTTGGCCCTGGCTCCAGGGGACTCTCTGCAGGAATTGCCTACCTTGTGCTAACATCTGGGGTGCATTGCAGGAGGAGAATGCCATTACACCCCCTGCTATTGCTCCAGCCACAGAGATGGCCATGTGCTGCATGGTGACCTACCACATACTGTAGTTCCTTTCACTAATACTTGCCTGATCAATTACATAGCAGATATAGGGTCATGTCACAGGTTCTCTTTTTCTGTCATAGAAATTCAAACAGGACACTAGCATAGTATTTATCTATATCTTGCATGAATTAAATCAGTTGAGCTGGTACAATGAAAAGAGAAAGAATGTGAGGGATAATCAGTCCTGGATTCCTGTCTTTGTTTAGGTACCACTTTGGAAAAATTACCCAATCCCTGAGCCTCTTGAACCAGGAAAATATGTTTATCATAATTTTTCATGAAAATTACATGGTATAATATATAAAACATACCTATCCTGAGGGAGTTAGGAAGTGGGTGTCATTAGTAATTACACATTGGGAGTCAAGATATAATCTTAATATATTCTGTTGATGATAGCAACAAGCAATGATCTCATTGGTTGCTATGTTCTGAGGCAGCCTGCATCTTGAATTAGAAGAAGGTGATGGCCTCAGGAACAGAGTATAGACCTTAAAAAGAAATACATGCACAAAACACCATTTCTGAAGATAATCCCAGGGACCCAGAGCTATAAATTCCAAATATTTCTTCCTTGGTGGTGCCTAATCCACCTGGCCTCACCCATCATACCATGCACCTATTCTTCACTACAGCCACCTCTATCTTGGGCTCCATGTTCCCCACCTTAGCTCCTGGCATAGGCGCCTTTGTTTAAACACCAGCACATGACATAGAACTTGTCCTACTGGTATTCATCAAACTGGTGTAAAATGAGTGAACTAAGTGACCCAGTTTTGAATCTGCTTTTCATGACAACACTCCAGCATGTTCTTTGATCTGAAATTGAAACGATTGAAGATGGGAGAGAAGAAGGAAAGCAAGTTCAGGGCTTTTATCTCCCTGACTTCCTTCTTTCAGGGCTGCCTTAGGCTGCTTGTGTCCCTCATCAAAGACCAGTGATCCTTGCAGTGGACCCCTCAATACAACACACTCCTCCCAAGCTCCATTAACCGCTCCCTCCATTTGTCAGTTGAGGAGTAGGGGTGGCCACAGCCCTGCTGTTACTAGCCTCCTGTGCATAGCCTCTTGTGATTTTGTTACCTAGAATGGGCACGCATCCCACTTTTCGTAGAACTGGAGTGTTGTGAAACCCTCTCATTGGGATAAAAGGGCTCTCAGTACTAAAACAATCTTGGGCAAACTGGATGGTGAGTTACCCTGCCTACGTCCTGCACACACCTTTGTAAATAGCTCCTTTACTAAACCTTCCTTCTACCACTTTGGTTGAAATGAGTCATCCATTTTCTTTTGGGGACCTTGAATAATTCATTATTAAAAATAACACCCTATTTTGTCTTCTGAAAGAACTGTTGACATGAGGCTACCTACAAACACATTCCTTCCTCTAGGGAGAAAGCCCACCTACAATTGGAGATAATAAGGCCGGTACACCAGGGGCAGCAGAGATGAGAGAGAGCGGTGGAGGAAATCCCTCTCTCCCCAGGACCCAGAGTCCAGCCCAGGGATGCTGGCTCCCGAAGTGCTTCTTTTTTCTGCAAGGCACTCATGTCTTTCCCAGTCATATCAGTCAACAAATTCCTAACTTGTTAAAAAAAAAAAAAAAAAAGGGACCACTGTCCCTTCAACAAGTTTTGCCTGAATCAGGTCTGTGTACTTCTGTGTGTAGGCCAGGAATGAGAGACCAAAGTGAAGTCTCCCAAAGCATCTCCCCAGCCTGAGTCAGGATGAGAGAAGGGTACATCAGTGGTAAAATATTGCAGCCTTTTAAAAATGTTTTTCAGAAAACAACACATGCTGGCAAGGCTGCAAGAGACAAGGGAAAGCTTATAAAATGTTGGTGAAAATGTAAATTAGTTAAATTAGTTCAGCCACTGTGGAAAGCAGCTTGGAGATTTCTCAAAGAACTCAAAACAGCACTACCATTTGAACAAGAAATCCCATTCCTGGGTATACATTCAAAATAAAATATATCATTCTACCAAAAATACACATGCACTCACATGTTCATCACAGCACTATTCACAATAACAAAGACATGGATCCACCTGTGTGTTCATCAGTGGTGGGCTGGATAAAGGAAATGTGATACATTTGCATCATGAAATACTATGTAGTCATGAAAAAGAATAAAAGATGTCCTATGCAGCAATATGGATACACCTAGGGACCATTATCCTTAGTGAATGAATGTAGGAACAGAAAACCAAATACTACATGTTCTTACTTTAGGTGGGAGCTAAACAATGGATATTCATGGCATAAAGATGGAAACAATAGACACTGGGGACTACTAGAGGGTGGAGAAAGGGATGAGGCAAGGGTTGAAAAACTAACTATTGGGTACTAAGCTCAGTACCTGGTTAATGTGATCAATTGTACCCTAAACCTCAGCATCCCACAATATACCCAAGAAACCAACCTGCACATGTACCCCCTAAATCTAAAATAGAATCTAAAATTATTTTTAAATGTTTTTCAATAACTATTAATTGAACACGTAATGTCAATTGTTCTGCTTAGTTCTTAACAGAGGTTACCTGATTTAGTCTTCATTATACTCCCGGAGCGGGTTATTATTTACATTTTATAGAGGAAGAAATTGAAGCCCAGACAAGTTGATTCACCTGTGCAATCATGTTCCTCGGAAGAGGCAGAGCCAGGATTTGAACACATGCTATTAAGCATTGTGATACCTTGTCTGCCTATGGGTCTCCCCAGGACAGCCCTGGTTGGATGTAGCTATAGCATCTGTCACCACAGGAATGGAGAGTCCTTCAGGAACTCGCAGGGTACAGCTTGGGACATTAGGCAGCCCTGCTTCATCCTAATTTCCTTTCCTAGTTCTTGGCAAGCAGGCCTAGAAAGTAGTTCATGCTTCCATCTTGTAACTTAAAACTCTGCCAACAAACTGCACATGATCTAGTGTTGTACAGACTCCAACTTAGAGTATGCTTTTACTTCTCACTTCTAGATGTTTACACACTCATCAAGGACATTACCCATCTGTGTCTGTTAGTAACACATGTCCTCAAACTTGCAAAAATTTCTTAATGCAGAGCTACCTTTGGGATGCTGAAAGATCTCAACACAGCCCCTATCTCATGCTCTTTTGTTCCTCTGTGGACACCTTTGCCCTCGCTCTCCATCTTTGCTGTAACTCAGTGGAGGATCTTGCAGAAGATGATACAAAACAGAGTCCAGAGCCTGCTTTAGCTGATGGCTTTACTTTCCTCTTCCCTAGTTTTCTTTTTCTTCAAAATATGTATGAGGCCAATGCCTAATTCATAAGACTCTTTGGTGGTTAAAATAGCATAGTGTATGCTAATTTTCTCCTAATAGAAGGGAATTCTAGCCTTAATACATAGATGGCATATGGCTAATTAATGGATTAGATGGTATCTGAAGATGTTGGGTGAGCAGTAAAAACAGAATAATGTTAGGATGATTATTTTAGACAGAATGTATTAGTTAATGGAATAGACAAAAGGTCCAAACACAAATAGTTAGAAAAGCATTACTACAGAAGTCAGAAAGCCAATTGCCAGTGGTTTGCCCTCAAAAGTATTCTAGCTCCCTGGCTGGAGCTGGATGGATGGGAACACAGAGAAATGGTCTGGAATGAACGTCTCTGTTTCACTTGTTCAGAGCAACTGGAAGACACTGACATTGGCCGGAATCTACCTGGATATTAGCATAAAGTAGTGTTTGGAAGCTACATTGAGAACTAGCATAAAGTACGGGAACTCCCTGGTTATCCAGACCAAGCACCTGCTAGCACCATGTAGCTAAAGAAAAAGCTGTCAGGGAGTCATTCACCAGGCAGTTTTTGGGTTGGTTTTGCGTTCCTCAGCACAGCTTTTATTTATTTCTTTGTTTCAAGATGTAAGTGTTAACTACAATATATTCTTGGGAGGATAAGAAAGGGAAGTCTAATATTTGGAGATTAGTCATTTAAATTATGCTTCAAGTAGCAAAAACAATGTGAGCATATCATCTATTGATAAATCTAAGTTAGAAGATAGCAGAGATGGGTCTGAAAGTAAAAATAATTCCTAAGTTGAATCGATTATAGGACAGATTGTGAGAAAGTTGTAGAGAAATCAGAACCAAAGATATCCTTAGGAGGTGTTTTCCTCTTACACTTTGGGTCTAAGAGGCATCAAAACTTAGAATTTTTGTATATTAATTATAGCAGTAATACAGGTGACAGTGCACACATATGCATTCACATAGACACATGCACACACATGCAGGGACACCTTGCCCCATGACATACAGACACACACACACACACACACACACACACACACACACTCTCATCACCTACCAAGAACTGGATCATTTGTTTTCTGGTGAATCCTCAAGAGACTGCTAGAGTACCTGGCACAGAATATGTACTCAATAAATACTTATATCCATTTAATACATGTGGAATAAGTTAATAGATGAATGATATAAATAAATGAGTGGGGAGAAAGAGAGAGAGAGAGGGAGATGAGAAAGAGGAAGTGGGGAGAGAGAGACGGGGAGAGAAATGTTAATCACTGACTCTAGAGCTAGGATTCAGACATGTAGAATATGGGCCAAACTTCCCATTCAATAGACCTTTGGCTTAGAAGGAAACTCTTCAATTCTTAGAATAAAGGATGATGTGTGTATGTGAAAAAAGCAATCTGGAGTCAACAGGGCCTGAAATTAGCAAGTCCAAGTAAAATCGCAGGGACCGAAGAGCCAAAATATCTGCAGCATATTTGTGATGTGTTCAGTTTTCCTAAATAAAAAACAATCTCCCTTTTGCAGAGTCTACTTATGAAAACTGTACCAAAAATAAATCTCACTGGGCATAGTGGCTGGCCAGGCATGATGGCTCACGCCTATAATCCCAGCACTTTGGGAGGCTGAGGCAGGCGGATCTCTTCAGGTCAGAGACTAGCCTGGTCAAAAGGGCAAAATCACATCTCTATCAAAAATATGAAAATTAGCCATGTGTGGTGGCACGTGCCTGTAACCCCAGCTACTCTGGAGGCTGATGTGAGAGAATTGCTTGAACTTGTGGTGGTGGAAGTTTCAGTGAGCCAAGATTGCACCACTGTACTCCAGCCTGGATGACAAAGTAAGACCCTGTCTCAAATAAATAAATAAATAAATAAATAAATAAATAAATAAATCTGCAGGTAGAGCTATGGAATATTGAATGTGGTTTTAAGCAAATCATTTTCTGTCCCCATGACACAATTTGGCCATTTGTAAAATATAATAAAATCATCCACTCCCACTTGTTGAGAACCACAGGCAGTAGCTCTCAAAGGAAAACATTCACTGGGAAAAGCCTAAAGAATTCTCACTAGGCTACAATTGTCCCATGTGGAAACAAGGGGCCATAAGATCACTATCTTATTAAATCAGAGGCTCCACTCATCAGCCCTACGTAAGCTAAATGCCAGATACTAAGGGAAGCAGAAAGTGTAACAAATAGCTTGTTGAAAAAGTCTGTGACTGAGGGTTAGAAGGCAGGTTTCCATTCAGGTTGCTTTACTTAGAAGTTGCATAATCATAACCATATTATTTGATCTTACTTCCCAGTTAATCTCATGAACCCAATGCCTGACACATAGTAGGCCTTTAATGAATGAAGGAATGAGATTGTTGTGAAGATCTAACATGAAAATGTCTGTGTGTATTATCTGTAATAGTTAAAGCACTATGCACATGTATAATCACTATTATTACTAAAACTAGATTTCTATGACTCTATAACTCACTCTGAATCCTCGAAGATAGATTGTCTTAACAGGGCCATGTGGACAGAGGTTAAGCCATTGACCTAGGGTGTAAATTGCTTTTCCTCTTAAGCAGATTTGCCCAACTTGGAGCTCTAGCAACTGAATGCCAAAGAGACAGTTTCTTAGAGTCCTTTAATTGCCTATATGTGCATGTGCTGTATGTGTGTGGAGAGTGTGATGTGTGGTTATCAATAGGATAGTCACGTTTCCACTTCTCATAGTACTCAAATACATTAAAAATAAAATCTCTCTTCTTATTGCCTGTTTCACTTTAATTTCTTTCCCAGCCAGCTCATTTGAGCCAAAAGGAAGGCAAGAATTTTCCACCTTGCTGCTTAATTGGCAGTCTGACATTTGGCCCCTTGCACCTCTCAGAAGTTTGGCCACAATGACTAGCCTCCTTCACGCCAAGCAGCATTAGCGCTTTGTTAACACTAGGCAGCGGCACAAGCACAAAGTCTCTTTGCAGTTACAATGTCATGTAGCTGACATCTGAGCAAAAAAACAAAAAACAAAAAACACCAAAGGAGGTCTGGACAGTTTCTTTATGAACAAACAGGAAGTAAAAAGAGAGCTATGGCATGATCTGGTTTAAGAAGAAGTTGGTGCATCACGATTGGATGCTGCTGATAGCATTTTGCAGGGACAACAGGGATTTGGACAAGTTTAAATTATCAACAGAGTAAGTCTGGAAGCAGGCATGTGTTTTTGGTAGGTGGGGAGAAGCAAGCCTGCAAAAAAACACCTTCTCCACATGTCTCCCAGCCTTGCTTTCCATTGCTTCCACTAGTATCATCCTTATCATAATCCAGTAAACAACTGCCATATCAGCCTCTGTTGAAAACTATTGAATATGCACCACTTTTGGAGAATTTGCCTGGGGAAAATGGTTGTTCTCCATGCTTCATCCACTGTTACTCTTTAAAGAGTCTGTGTATATCTGAGAGTTCTGAATCTATCATCCACAAACTAGGAAGAAGAAGAACCCAATACTTCCCACTAGTTTGGAATGCGGTGTACAACTAACTAGATTAATATGATAATTTGTGTTTGCTACAAATAGAGAACACACAATTAGTTAGGGAAGAGACTTTGTGTGCCCAGCTTTTCTGCATGGAATCTGACAGCCCTCACTCCATTGGGGTTGCTACAGGCCCTTCGCCTGGGTCTTGCATTCTACATTCTCTCTAGCGAAACCTCTTTCTGCTGGACTCTGCCAGCTCAGAATAGAACCTGAGGCCATGCTACTTTTTGTTTCATTTCATTCTTTCTGAACTCTAAAAAAGAGCCTGAAAACTGTAATTTTCCAGCAAAGGTCTAGGGCTGACCATCAGTAGAATGAGAATCCCCCTTTTGTTCTGACTCTGTGCTTAGGGCTTCCTAACTTTCCACACAAGAGTCCATATTCCTCATGTTGTTTCCATTTACCATCTTCCTTCTTCAGTCAACCTCTCATACCCCTCATTTACACTAAGACAGGGATTCCCCATCTCACCACTATTGATATTTTGGGCTGGATAATTCTTTGTTGTGGGTAACGGGGGTGTTGTCCTGTGCATTGTAGGGTTCTTAGCAGCACTCCTGGCCTCTCCCCACCAGATGCCAGTAACATCCTCTTTCTCCAGTGCTGACAACTAAAAATGTCCCAGACTTTGCCAAATGTCCCTCTGGGGACACTGTCACTTCCAGTTAATAACTAGTGCACTAAAAGGGACTTCAACAGTGGTCCTTTCTCAGGGAATTGACAATAAGCTATAGAGACTATCTTATGATAGATACTTAGGCATTTACTAGCTTAATGACCTTCTTTGGGATCCTGAAATCACTTAATGAAGGTAGCCCCTTCCTGAGGGTAAGGTAGCATATGTAGTCATTAGTTATTTTATCAGAATTTTATAATGGGGACTTAAACTAAACCAATCACAAGCATTTGGCCGAAATCAGTAGCTTTGTTATGTGTAAAACCTCCTTTTCATTGGACTTCTGGGCCAATGCACTCCCTTAAGATCCCAAAATGACTCTCTGCTGGGCAGAACGGATGATCTCCATTCCTTAAATGATGAGTTTCCAAGCTCAAAATATACAGCTATAAAACCTAGCACCTTAGAAGCCAGTATCTGTATGCATGGGCTCATATAATTTACAGTCCTAACCAGAAGGTGATGTCATCAACCAAGACACATATTCCACACCTCGTTTTCCCGTGGTAGGATTTACACTTTCTTGGAGAATGTTAAGTTGGCAAAGAGTGCCAAAAGTGAGCAACAAAGACCCAGGGCAGGCAAAAACTATTCTTTAAGAATAAAGTCCTATTCCTGTGTGGTTTGTGATCAGCCAAAATGTGAATGCTTCAGCATATTTTGTGCAATGTAAAATCATTTACCATGGCATGAGTGAGGGTTACTTTAAATAGAATGAGAGAAAATTACTATTGCAGTAAGGAAGCTAGCTAATGAGCTTTAGCTTGTGACAGAGTCCTTTTGGGGATCTGGCAAATTCAGGCAACTGACTGAAACTCAATTATTAGGTCTATCGGTTGGTTTGGATAATCCAATTTTAGCAAACAGGAGATATGAGCATAGACCTCTGAGTCTAGGAACTCTTACGACAGTAAGAAAAAGACTCCCTCTTCTTTTATTCTGCTTGAAAAATTGTATCCTAAGGCAAATGAAAAGGACTTCACCCCAAAATTTTAAGGAGAATTAAATTTGTATATCCAGCCAATTATTTGTGCTATATATATCTACAATCCATTCATTTCTTTGGACTTCTTAAATTTATTTATATAGCAAGTCTCCTGGCACTTATATTGATTCCAATGCTACTGATGAAGTTGAAAATATTGAACGATGTGTTCTAAATCTTCAGAGGTTATTAAGTTCCAACATGGATTTTAAGTTTTTAAACTCAACCTCAAGAATACACACCACTTATTAATAGCTATAGAGGCTCTGCTTTTCCTCCCACTTTGAGGGTAGCTCATAGAATCACAAATCCAAGGGCACTTCATTCTTCTGGCAATGAGATTTTCCTGCTTTTAAAAAAAAATTAACTCATGATGTGACTTTTGCAAATCTACAGTTTTGGGATGAATGCCTATGCAACTGAATTGGAGGCAGCACATTCTTTCTTGGCCATTTGAACTTCGTATTAATCATACCGAGTAGAGTTGATGCAAGCCCAAAACACGAAACTAAAGCTCAACACTCCTTACCAAGGGGAGAAGTGCATCATGGAAGACGTAACATCATACGCCGTTGCTTGAATTTTTTTCTTAAAGCATTATGTCTAAGGGGAAATAGGCAGTCACTTGCTTAGGCCTGTGATTCATGGCCATCTGACAGTCCTGCATGGATCCAGTACTCGCTGTGTGCTTCTGATCCTTTTTCTCTTTCTCAGAGCCTTAATGAATACAAGTAAACATAAACAAGAAAAACCTTTCTTAAACTTTAAATAAGCCATATGTTTAGTAAATTTTTTCTTTTAAAATGTAGTAATGAGAGACATGGATTCTTAACTGGTTTGTGGGCAAAGTGGTCTGATATGAAATCTTACTACTAAAGCCCTACTGAATAAAAGCCTTCCCAAACCTCTGAGCAGCTCCACCCTGTATCCTTCAAATGCTTACTGTTGCCCAAACACATTTTCTACTCTTGGTCACTACTGTGCAATCAATATGTTTTTCACACCATAAGTAACTTCTTCTAACCCTCAGCTTCTTGGGGAATTTATATCCAGACTGGAATCAGCCATCAAGTCCTAACGGAAGCCATCCCTAGCTTCCCAGGTGGTGATAATGGTTCTTTTCTCCCCTTTCCTCGTATCTCTGCTATGATGCTTACCTCATTACCCTGTGATTCTCCCTGTGTATTTCTGTCACTGTCTTTGATTCATAATCTCTTCCAGGGTAGCACTTAACTGTTTCTGTGTCCTCAGGGCCAAGCACATAATGACAGTCTATACATTTCTAATAAAAAGATGGATGAATGAGTGACAAAATGAATGAGTGTAAGAATTGCATGGGCTACTTTCTGTCTGAAGTTGACAAGGATTCTACAAACATCCATGGGATTTTCTACCTGTTAAATCAGAGGGTAATGAAAAACATTTGGCTTCCCATGTCTTGTGGCATGGCAAGGGGAAGGAGCTCAATCACGTAAGAAATGTACTTTGAGCAGGACTAGGTTCCCACCTCCCTAATTGTAGTTCAACTCTTTCATTTTTCTAGTTTTTAAAAGTTGTTGTTTGGTAATTTTTCAGGAAAAATTTGAATCAAGCATCACATGTCAGAGAAATTATTAACTGACAAGGGAGACAAAGCAAATAGCCTGAAAAGGTCACAAAACAAGGCAAAATAGAGGCTGGTGCTGGACATTGTACCTCTTGGTTCCAGCAGCCTATGAAATGACCCATTCAAGCTCATTACTGTCCTGAGTATTTTGTAGAGATTGTGGAAATGGTACTTATTAAATTACAGTGTTCCCTTTTTGAGGGGGCTCAGGAAGATGATTTTGTTTCAAACATAGTTTTGTTTTTTCTTAAAGACACAATACATAACATACTAAATCAACTTTTCTTCTGCCTTTGGCTCCTGGGAGGTTTAGAATCTAGTAAGTGGCTCATCCCTAAGAAGTGTTTCAGATGAAGATTTACACTTTTGTGTTGGTCTCATTTCTGCCAAAATTTATCTTTCTGTCTTTGTATTTCTTTGTGCTTCTTTATCAACATCTAATAATATTATCTTACCATTTTATGATACTTTTATAGACTGTCATAAATCTTTTTTGAAGTAGGGTAGTAGAAAATATTAAATATTTACACAAAAACAGAATGAATAGTCAAAATATTTTAAAACTACTATGGCATTGTCATTGACCAATCGGTAAGGTGCAATTCATTAACAACAAAAATGTCAAAATAGTGCATACAGGCAGAACATTATTCTTGCTTGTAAATAAGTTAGACACCATAGTTCACAGTAGAAGACAGAGCATTCAGCTTGGGCTCAGAAGACCAGAAAAAGCAGCACCAACCAGGATGAAAAGTACTAAACCAAAGGTCAAAAAGATGCCAGTTGGAAAGCTTGATTCTGCCTGTTACTCACTTTTTGAGTTTCAGTTTTCTCATATGCAATAAAGAAAAAATAATACTTTCCTATTTCACAATGCTGGTAGAGAAGATATATGAGTTTTGGCAAAAAAAAAAAGAAAAAGAAAAAAAGTACTGTATGATGTAGAAATGCCATACCCCCTACAATTATTTGAGCTTTTCAGTGAAAATTTTCAATGAGTCACATCATTTTCTTCCAATTTTTTCATACAGGGAAACATGGTTATATATTATAAATGCCTCTACCTTAGTCTCTTTGGATAATCTTGCATATTGCTACTGAAATTGGGGAGTTCCTCCTCCATAGAGTAGAGTAGATACACAGTGCTGCCAGGAGCTACCACCCTGTGCACAGAAGGCTACTCTATGCAGCAGGCTTGGGACTGGGCCACATGGCCATAGGAGCAGCCAGAAAGGAAGAAAGGGTGAGGTGAAGCCAAAATTCAAGCCAGGCATTTTCAACTTCAGCCCTTAGCTAGTGAGGTCATTTTCCATGTATTCTCTGTTTCCACTAGATTCAATGTCTCTTAAATGTTGAACACACAAAATCTGAACCCATCCCATGAGCCATCCAGGCCAACACAATGATGCTTGCCTTCCTGGCATTGTTATCTGGATCCAGAATTAGTGTGAGTCCAAGAATCAAGCCTGGGTTTGAGGCTACACTTTTACCACCACTTCCATGAGTGTCTTGTATTTAGAGAGGATAGCCCTGGTTTCCAGAGAGTACACTCCATCATATCTCTAAAAGTCAGAAGTGTCTGGGGGTCCAGAGACTGGGCTAGAATTCCAGCTCTACCACAGACTACCTGTGTGACTTTTGCCTTCAGTTTCCTCCTATGGTGTGTGGGAATAATAAGAGAACCTATTCAGAGTGATAGCAAAGATCTAATGAGCTCATTCATGTAAAGCATTTGAAGTACTGCATGTAGAAGCATTCTGTAAAGTAAAATAAAATTTATCAACACCCACACTTGTACACCCTCCTATTAAAGTTATACAGTTTCAAACTCTAACATTACAAGGCTGCTACTGATTCTACATGCTCATTTTTCACCCCTTCACAAAAATTATTTGTCATAACCACACCAAATCCTTGTTTTCGAGAGACGTTTCATCCAGGTAGTCTTTTCACATCTGTTTCTCAAATGAGAAATGTCTTATTTCTTGCATGAAAATAAAGTTTGCCTCATACTTGGATTGTGAATTTTCTGAGGACAGGTTCTATATTTCTCCATACCCATATCACCCTCAGCATAACCTAAGAGTTGGTGCTCAGAAAACGCTGAATGAAATTATAAAAGAACAAGTTTAATGTTTTGGGATACTGTGCACAGGCTTGTGAGGTGTCTACCAACATAACATGATCATAAATGCAAGGAAAAGCATCTCATATTCCCAAATGCTCATTCACGATTGGGCTAATTTCTTAAAGTTCTATTCATTCACTTATTCATGTGTATTAGTCCATTTTCATGCCGCTGATAAAGACATACCTGAGACTAGGTAATTTACAGAAGAAAGAGGTTTAATGGACTTACAGTTGCACGTGGCTGGGGAAGCCTCACATTCATGGCAGAAGGCGAAGAGTCAAGTCACATCTTACATGGATGGCAGCAGGCAATGAGAGAGTTTGTGCAGGAAAACTCCTCTTTATAAAGCCATCAGATTTTGAGAGACTTATTCACTATCACAAGAATAGCATGGAAAAGACCCACCACCATGATTCAGTCACCTCCCCCTGGGTCCCACCCATAACACATGGGAATTCAAGATAAGATTTCGGTGGGGACACAGCCAAACTATATCATAATGCAAAGGCCCAGAACTATGTTGGAGTCCAGGACTGTAAAATTTAATCAAACAGGACCCCTACTCTACAACAGCCTTCTTCTGGGCTGATGGTTTTAAATCCCTATTGAGTTCAGACAATATATACACAGGAGGTATGCAATGGTTGATTGTGTATCCCCAAACTCATAAGTTGAAATCTTCATCCACAAGGTAATACTATTAAGAGCTAGCGCCTTTAGGAAGTGATTATATCATGACAGCAAGCCCTCATAAATGGAATTGGTGCCCTTATAAGAGAAGCCCAAGGGAGCACATTCATCCCTGCTACTATGTGAGGAAACAGCAAGGAGTCATTTATGAACCAGAAAGCTGGCCCTCACCAGATGCTGAATCTGGTGGCCCCTTGAACCTAGACTTCTGACCTCCAGAACTGTGAAAAGTACATTTCTATTGTTTTTTTAAGCCACCAAGTTTATGGTATTTTACTACAGCAACCTGCATGAATCAAGACAAGGTGCTTCTCTAACTGTCCTTCATGCCTATGTAACATGGATGGAGCATGCCAAATGCATGTCGGCTGGGGGCTTGAGGGAGAAGTAGGAAGATCCTAAGGGCCCTGGAATCTGATGAGGGCTGGGGAAATGATGAGCACCAGGAAGAAAAGACACAGTGGGAGGATATCAAGTCAGGAAGAGTCTGCCCAAGACACATCTCTCAAGGAGCTGGTCAAAAGAGAAGGCTTATTAATAACCAGACTCAGTATGAAAAGGATCTGAAAATAACCATGCTGTAAAAGAAAGAGCCCATCTTTGAGTTAAGTAGACCTGGTTTTGAATCTCATTCTTTCACTTAATAGCTATGAAAATATCAACAAATCCTCAGTCTCTGATCTTCACTTTCCTCATCTGTACAATGCTGATAGCCTCCCAGCATTTTTGTGATGATTAAGTAAAATAATATCAACCACTGACATGTATGTGCTTAATAAATGTGCTTTCCTCCTCTCCGGCTTAGGTACAAAGCTATTACTGTGTTTGGATGCACTTCTAGTCCAATGGCTCTGTAAGTGTTAGAAAAAAATCTATGGACATTTTTTCAGAAACCTGCTCACATACAAATGAGGAAAGCAGGGGCTGCATGTGAAGCAGACACTGTATGCTTGGGGCAGGACCTGGGATGGACTTAGGTCTGAAGTATACAAGTCTGGCCTCTCCCAGAAATGCCCTCTCTAGAACTGGGACCCAGCAGAGACATGAAGGGATTCCCTTCAGGATAAATCCAGCCCCTCCTTACAGATGGAACTTCTGAATGCAGTGTCCTTGGCAGTTCTAGGCACAGGGAGTGCTGGATCCTGGGACAGCACAGGCCCCCTGACTCCAGCTCCTGAAACTTGGTAGCCAGAAGCTGGTCCCCTTGCTATTCCAGAGTCTGAGCTGACACTGTGGACAGGCACATGGGTGGGGAGGTGTGGGTGGGCTGTGCTTCATTCAAACATGCAACTTCAAAGTCTTGGAGGATGTCGCTTGGCATGGAGGAGAGTCAGGGGCAACTGGAACGGTGATGGAATTTCCAATTATCAATAGTCCCATTCAGAGCTGCGTGCCCTGTTGCACAACAAGGGAACAAGGAGACATTTGATGGCATTAAAAGGCCTTGAGCTCAAAACAAAGAGACACAACTTTCAAAGAGACAACTTTTTCTGCTTTGTCTTCTGAGCTTTGAGCCCTGTCCAGTGTGATGTTAGGTTACAAAAACAAGCAACAGCTCATCCCACTCCGCCTTGACAGAAGGGTTGCTTCTGAACACAGACCTGAAGGCGATGCACTCTGGGCTGGATTTCCCCAAAAGCTGAAGCGTACATTTAATTGGGACATTGAAGGAGCTGGATTAGACACCCAGCTGTCCACGGTAGAAACACAGACTCTCTGAGATACATCTCCCTAATCTGATATCCAACCCATTACCAAATTCCTAATGACCCTTGCACCAGCCCTACCTCCATCTCCATTGCCATTGGCAGCTACTGCTGTTCTGAAGAGGCCTGAAGGTCACAGTTACTGAGATAATGTTTGAAAATATTTCATAGCCATTCAAAGTCACAATGTCATCCTAAACTGAATGTTTATTAACCAGCTATTTTGTCAGGCTGGTTGAGCAAGAGTGTGTTATATATACATCTCATGATATATTCTTCAGAGCAAACTTACCTGGAAGAGGGAACAGAAACTCAAAGAAGTTGTCTAAGGTCCAGTACCACTATTGTCAGAGCAGTGAGTTGTCATCCACCAGATATCATTGTATTCTTCTGTTTCAGCTCCTCTCATACAGTGTTTGCCTATGAGTACAGTGTTTATCTCACTTTGTAAGAGTCCTCTTTCTCTGGTGGTGATCATGTGAAGGACAGAATCATGGAAGACAGAATCATGGCAGACAGTGCTTGAAACCCCTAGAGTAACCCCAAAAGATCTGGGTACAGAGCTTTTGAAAACTTGATTTTAAGAAGAATTTAATATTTATACTAAATATATACATATTGATCAGTGTCTGAATATGTTAATTTCTATATGCACCATTTGCTCAATATTTCATTTCTGATTTAGAAATTTTAGAAAGCCCAATGTGTGTGCACCTTTAGAAGTATAATTGTAGTCAGCACAATTTAAGTTTTTGAAGAGTAAAAACATTTATATTTCAGGAACACACTATCCCTGGGCAGAGACAAAAGGTACTTACATATATGCCAACTCACAAATGGAAAAATAAGGTCACCAAAGAAACTGTTACAATGGGAATCTTGTGTTTCTGATGTACATGTTCAGTCAGAGACATGAGATTTTAAAGAATCTCCGTCTGTAGGAATGATGCCAGCTCTTCTCTCCTGCACATCCTCTCTGTGGATTAATCATCAGGCCCCCGGTAACCACAATGTGACCACTATGTGAGGCACCTTCTTCCCCAAAACAATGAAGTTCTGTCCGATTGTGTTTGGGAGGCATTTACAGCTCGAGGACACTGCTCTGTTTCATTGAAAGTACTCAGTGCTAGTGTCTTGGGACATGGCTGGCAGGGGTGTTGAGCCAGATTGGGCAATAATAGATGTTTCAGTGGGACACTGAGACATTCATACTACAGGGCACCCAGCAGGGACACATTTTGAAAGGTGAGGAAAATAAGAGGGAGCTTCACAGAGCATAGTGTGAGCATGCAGACCCATTACTCTGATAGAGTCATGAGTGGCACAATCCCAAGTCCCCAGTGGGGTTTTCCCTATATAAAGGCTACATGAGGGAAAGAAGTCCAACTGCTAGATCTTCAACTCTGTCTCAATAACTGAGGAGATAAAATAGTTTCTGTTCATCTGGCTGCATAGCATTCTGGAATGCAGTAGCTCTGCCTGAGGGGCCACTGCAGAGCACACAGAGGAACATTGTCATTCCCAGAAGAATGTGGCAGCCGCCCTGCACAGTAGGCTTGCCCTCCTCCACCCCCATATCTAAGAGCAGCAACTAAGAGTTCTTAAAATAATAAACAGCTGGCTGTGGGCTCACTACACAAACTCCACAATTCTAGTACAATTCGACATGACTGAACAGGTCTTAGACCACAGCACAGGAAACTCGAAAGTCCAAAGTCCTCCCACCCTCGCCCACCATGCCTGGGCACCCTTTAGAATGATTGTCCCAAAGCTTTGTGTTTGGGAGAGTCTCTTCGAGGAAGCAGCCAAGTGCAGAGGAATTCAAAGGCCTCTGTCTTGCTCTCCACCTTCAGAGTATAGAACTATAAAGGTGGCCGGGGCTCAGTCTCTGCAGACCCTCAGACCTGGAAGCAGAGCCAGCATCGGGCGAAGATGAGACAGAGCAGGAATCTAGATTTGGCTTATAGCAAAGAGCCCTCTCCTGAACTTCTAGAGTGATACTGGGGCAAGCTGACAGTTACAGACTTATCTGCAGTCTAGAAAAGTGAAAACAACAGAAGATGGGGAATCAAAGAAGCTGAAGTTTGTTTCTTGCTCTGTCATCTGCAGATCATGTCACTCTGGATAGATTATTTAACTTTTCTGTGCCTCAGTTTTTCCATCTGTAAAATGGGGATAATAGCAAACTTGTCCTGGGTGCCATGCCCATAGTAGATAACTAATAAATATAAATTACTTAATTAGTGACTGAGTGACTAGTACCTACCTCCAAGTTGCTTTGAGGATTAACTGAGGTTAAGCTGTGACACGTCATGCAGCATTCAGAAAGCACTGCAAAGAAACTGACCTCGCTAAGGAGCCCTGAGAAGGGTTTCACAAAATGTGAGGTTTCACAAAATTTGAGCTGCAGAACATTAATTAAATGATACATGAACAGGTATTCAGCAGGGGAGAGTTTCCATGGAACAATATTCAAAATATTGTGAAATAAATTTAGATGGGTTTCGGTCCTATGTGACTTCTCAGGGTGTGTTGTAAATTTCCAAAAGACATAAGATGCAGCTTTTTCTAATCCCACTTGACTGTTGAACCCTTTTCACAAAGTTCTCAAGAAGTGGTGATACATTAGAAGACCCAGCTGGGGAAATGTACTTGTCTGTTCCCACACTGCTATAAAGAAATACCTGAGACTGGATAATTTATAAAGAAAAGAGGTTTAATTGGCTCATGGTTCCAAAGGCTGTACAGAAAGCATGGCTGAGGAGGCCTTAGGAAACTTACACTCATGGTGGAAGGCAAAGGGGAAGCAGGCAAATCTTACATGGCTGGGGCAAGAGAAAGAGAGAGAAGGGGAGAGGTACCACACACTTTTAAACAACTGGATCTCATGAGAACTCTGTCAGGAGAACAACATAAAAGGAGGAAATTTGTCTCCATGATCCAGTCACCTCCCACCAGGCCCCACCTCCAACACTGGGGATTACAATTTGACATGATATTTGGGGGAACACAGAACCAAAACCATACCAGGAAATGACTGTTTTAGCATACCCATGGGAAGAAAGAGGTCCCACAGAAGCCCCACTATGAAATAACCACCTTGTTTTGGGGTTGCGTACATATTTGCCTCCTTTTCTTTGCCATGCTCACAAGGCTGCAGCCAGTGCAGTGTATTATAGGCAATCAGCACGATATTTTTAAGCCTAAATAGTCTTTCATTTGTAAAATGGAAACAAATATTGAGAAAGAAGACATACCCTCCAGATCTTTGAGCTCCTATCCCACCAATATCCAGGGTGCCTTCCACGGGTGGCAGACTGTGTGCACAACTTTAGCGCCTAAGTCAGAGCCACATCCACAGAGGTTAAAGTAAAGGACCTGGGTAACTAAAACAGCCCTACTTCTACCAGATGGAAGAGCTAAGGTGAATGAGCCCTATTATTTTCTTGGGGTCTGCGACACTGGCAGAGCCAGCAGAAGTCCATGCAGGAGTCATGGGTATACCCTGCATAGGAGTGTAGCAGAAGCCAGAGAAAAAAAAAAAAAGGCATCAGGACTGTCTTCTCCAAAATAACCCACTCTGCTAGGTCAACCACCTGGTTCCAAGAATCAGCAGCTGGTGATAGATATTTGTTCATGCTTATCTTCATATATAGGAACAGACATTTGCAATAAACCCATGGCAGATTTTTGGAGCCACTCATGAACTGCTAAGTGATATCTGGCATTGGCATTTTCTCAGCATTCTGGAAATAAAGCTTCCTTTTGGGGTGGTGACCTGGCTTGTCTGGGGATCAGAGGATGTTAGCAAACTGGTTTATCACCTCAGACAGGGAGATTTTGTCCATGGAGCTGTAACAACTCAGTGACAGGTTCAAGGAGGCCCCTTCCTGAGGAGTTCAAGGCATAAGCCTTGCCTTGGATCAGCCATCCTGAGCCTGTCCCCAAGGTCCTGTCACCCCACAGGCAATCCACTTGGATTCACAGGCTTCAAGGTCATCTCAAGGACTTGCTCTCTTATGATGCAAAAAGTAAAAGGCAAGAATAATGCCCCAGAAGAAATGCATACATTCTTCTTTAATGCCGACTAGAAAGCTCTAATACTCCTAGGTTTGAAAATAGCTTCGCATTACTCTCTAACATATTCATTCAAAACTAATGACTCAAAGCTCTCCTGCACTAGATGTTTGTGATCAGAAGATGAATAAGACCTGGTTCGTGCCTGCGAGGACTCTGCAGAGTGCTGGGAGAGAGGAATGTGCAAGTCAGTACAGTCCACAGTGGTGAGTAACTTCACAGAAAAAGCACAGAGGCAGGAGAAACCCTGAGAAACAATCTGAATCTAGTCTGAGGGAAGCATTGCTACAACACGTCCTCAGCTAAGGCTCGAGGAGGAAAGAAGTTGGCCAAGCAAAGAAAGGGCATGAGGAGAGATGGTTTCCAGGCAAAAGGAAAAAGAAGGAAGGCAGGTCCTTGTCCCTTTTGCTTGTTTCTATCTGCATTAGTATTCTATTGCTGCCGTCAGAAACTACCACAAATTTGGTGGCTTAAAGCAATACAAATTCATCTTTGAGTTCCAGAAATCAGAAGTCTGACAGGGGTCTCACGGGGATACCACCAAAGTGTCAGCTGGGCTGCATTCCTTCTGGAGGCTCTAGTGGAGAATTCATTTCCTCGGCTGGTGACCTTCACTCAGCAATCGAAACCCTCTGACCTCCCTTTCTGCTGTTACTTCTCCTTCTCTCGCTCTCATTCCACTGCCTCCCTCTTCCACTTATGAGGACTCTTGTGATTACATTGGACCCCCCAGATAATCCAGGGTTATCTCCCCACCTCAAGATCCTTAACTTAATTGCACCTGCAAATTCTCTTTGACTCTATTCACAGACTGGGGATTAGGACATGAACGATTTTGTAGAGGAGGTGAAGGGGTTATTCTGAATACCACACTTTCTATGGCCCTAAATTTTTCCACCTATAAAATGGGTTGGATCTGATGACCTCCAAAAACCTGTTCAGCTTTGCCAGTGGGTAGAAAAGTGTTACCCAGAGACTAGAGTCTTGCAGGTCAAGTCTGGAGACAGCAATGTGACTCCATGCCAGATGTGTCTTAACAATTCAAGTGGCCTTTGATTTCTGATCTTTGGTACAAGACAGAAAACCCCAAGAGATGCCCAGCCATACATACTTATGCCCATGCTTCTGTAGCCTTCTCACTGGTAGACTCTGGGAAGTTGCCTTCTCTGCATCTGGAGCAAAACAAAGTCCAAAGAAGATTCTCTTCCTTCATTACCTTGAAAACCCTGTTCTGAAATCCCCCATATCTCAGAATAAAAAATTTAAAAAAGAAAACTTTTAAAATATCCCAATCGAATTCATTTTTAACTGCTCCCCCACCAAATTCACTTAAGAGTTCATCAAAACCCTGTTTAAATTGTTACAGTAAATGCGATTGTAAATTAAAAGCTTGCACCACAAAATTAAGCCGAGTCAACATCATTTTCACTGAAAAGATGGCTAATTCCCATCAGTCAATGGGGAGAATTAAATGAGCAGTGGAAAATAACATTATCTGGGAGGAAAAAATAAAAATAAAACCTAAAATGAGAGTCTGGGACTTTGAGCTCAAGTTTTAATTTGGTCCCTATATTATAAGGTCACTGTGAATAAGCCCCTCTATTTATGTTCTTGGTTTTTCTTCTCCTGTTAAAAGAGAGAGAGAGAGAGAGAGACAAATCAAGTTGAGGCCCTTTAGGCTTACATTCCAAAACTAGGAGGAGGGAGGGGAGAATATTTCTCTTAAGAGTGATTTAGGAATAGGTTTTTCTTTCTGAGTCTGCAGGTCAGAAAAAAGCAAGTGATGTGAACTCCCCAGCAAACTTCTGAGAAGTACTGTCTCCCTCCACACAGGTCTAAGATGCTATCAGTACAGAACTTTCCACCTTTGCTAACATTCCTTATCTTCTGTCATCTGCACAGTGACTGTGAAAAATGTTCTCAGTGGGTGTTTCTGATTCATTTTTGTGATGGTACCATGATGTCTGAAGAAGTTAAAGTTTAAACTCTCCCTGTTCCCATTGGTCTTTACAACTCTGTGGATCCTGCCAGTAACTGAGCCAATTCTTAAAGCCTGAGGTTTCCCAGAAAGGCAGATCTGAGCAGGGCAAGTGGCTGTATTGCTAAGGAGAAAAGTCATTGGCTTTTAAATGGTGCTCTTAAAATGGTGTTCTTATAAGGTGGCAACAAATGCTACCCAGCCTGTCGATGTCTCCATTTCCAGCTGGTGTTACGAAGATCTCTATCTAGGAATAAACTTCCTCAAAGATAAAACAACAAGCTTGAGCTTTGGAGACAATAGTAATATTGTCTTGGGCATTTGAGACACTACTCCAAAAGGCACTTAGAGAACACAGTGTATTCTTCTCATTAATTCCAACACAATTTATGTATTGTTCAGGAACTAGCCCTGAGCAAAGTTAGTAAAGAGTCAGTATTTGGGGTCCTTGAAACCTTAAAGTCAACCTGCAATCCTTAGGGGTTAAAGAGAATTTTTTTAGTGTGACATATTTTATAACGTTGTGACTGCCACACAGGCAGGGATTCAGGGTACTTCCCAACTTCCAGTCTCAGCTTCAAACACACCCGACGTATATGCAGGTGTGCATGTGTGTAGCATGTGTGTGCACGAGGGCTGGCCTCTTTGTAAGTCTGCATGTGTTTGTGTTGGCATGTGTCTGTGTACAGAGTGTGCCTGGCTGTGAGCCTGGCTTTGTGGTGGGCAGGGTAGGGACTTGTTTTGAGTGCAGAGGATGTGAATGTCAGAAACGGAGCATACTGGGATACTAGGATACACATGCCTGCACAGGTGTGAGTGTGTAAAGAGATGCATGCACATGAGCTGTGTCAAGTGTGTTTTCACGTATGGAGAAATGGGGTTTTATAGATATGTATGACTGTAGACAGGCCTACAGAATTACTAGTCTTTATGCTCAACAGAAGACAATGTTGGTTCAACCCAAACCCCATCTGCTCTCAGTCTCCCTCATTTATTGCAGAGTTTTTTCTGAACCCTTATTATATGTGAAGTCTTGTGTTAGATACTGGAAAAGAGTACAGAAAGAGAAGATAAGATTTATGCTCTTAAAGAGGTCACCACACAATTTGAAAGACCAGATACATACACTTGGATGGTAGATCACCCCCCAGCAGAAAATGGCCTGGTCAAGGCAACGTTGTCTGAATAAAGCTGCCCAGATACCTGTTACCTTATTTCAGGATATCTCAAGAAAACTTACAGCAGCAACAAAATGAATATTTTCAACATGGTGAGTGAATTCTCTGATATCAAATTGTTCAGTTAAAACAGACTTTGTCATGTAAGACAAACTGTAAATAACATATTTACCAGTTATATGTGTGATATTAACTTTGGATTTTTCCTCATTAAGGAACTGAAAAGAATGTTGTAAAGATTAAATAACTTCTAATGATGTTGACAATGATAGTACGGTAAGATTAGTCTAGATATTTATTACATCCTCAAATGTGCTGGGCATTGTGTTCAGTGAGTACAAAGATTTACATGATGAGTTTGGATGGTGTCTGTGTAAATAGAACACTCTGAAAAGAAATCTGAAGAAGTCTATATGGAGACAGAGAGGAGTGCTGACAGAGAAAGAGGCAGGTGTGGGGACCTGGCTTATTTCCCACAGGACCTGTGCTCCCCAAGGAGCCCTCTAGTGACCCCAGGCTTTGCCGTGTGCCCCAGCACAGTGTTCTTAATTGAGTAAGGCTGAAAAGGAGGCCACTCCTGGGAGACTGCTTTTGTATGAGTGGTGGTCATCCTTGCAGCCAAGGTGGTTATTCAACCCCAGTCCATTCTACTCCCAGCTCACTGCTTCAGCAAAACCTGTCCTGAAACACAAACCCCCCTATGTCTTGTAAATAACTTCATATGGTGTCACTTTCAAAGTCAGCACAGATTTTAAGTTTGCCACAGCATTTCCATGAGTATCCACACTAATTACCAATCTCCTCAAACTGGTAGTTCTCTGAGGTTACCCAAAACTTTCATATTCACAGTTTAATTCATCTGAACAACAATCAACCTTTGAAGTAGGAAGAATTAGGCAACTCAAGATTATTCTAGGGCAGATCAACTCATGTGAAAAGAGTAAAATTAATATTTATTCATTAAACATCTACACATTGGAAGACATCTGTTGCTTTAAACTGGCCACTAACCAACAGATGACAGTCATTGTATCTTCTGCAGGACAGGGGCACCCAATCCTTTGATGGTGGAGCAGGTCAATTCTGGAGCAGACTGACACTCTGAGCTGCCTTGCTTAGGTGGAGAGGAGGGATTGGCCACCTAGCTAAGGTGATGGCTGTGGGTTCTACACCAAGAACCAGGGCCACGCAAGGTCCTAGCTTAATATTCTACCGAAGGAGACATGACTGAGAATTGAACTGCAATAACAATAAAGTTTGGTTATTTTCACCAAGAAATTTACATATTGTTAATGAGTATAATTATTAACAAAATCACTATGCTTATTTTTATATCACTTCTCATTTAAATCAGTTTAAAAGAACTTTGTTTAACTTCTGTTTTAATTTTTTTTTTAGTAGTTCAAGTTTTTCCTGAACTCCTAGGGAGAGGTTTCTGAGTATGTGTGTGGATGTTTATTGACTTAGACTATTGATCAAGAACGAAATCTAAGATGAATCCCGGGTGTCACGGGTAAATTAAGCTATACTTACAAAGTTGTCTGCTATGCTGTGTGAGCCTGTGAACTGAAGGTATTGCTGCTTATTATAGATTATAGTTGGTTAGTTGGTTTCTAGTTTGTTGAAATTGTGATATGCAAATAAATTAAATCAAGTTAATACTCATTCTTTGACTCTCTGGACACTTTAAAAAATGTAACACTAGTTGTTAAGGGTTCTCACTACAAAATAATAAGTATGTTGGTAATATATATATTAATTTGCTGGATTTAGACATTTCATAGTGTATACATATTTCACAACATTATGTTGTACATGATAAATAAATATAAATGTGTTAATTTTAAAAAATATAAATTAACTTTTAAAAAGGTAACACTAGCTGATTTCTTAGGAAATGTCATATTGGGGAAGATAATGTCTAAGTCACTTTTATTCCCACCCACTAAATATTAATATAGTTCCCTTCCTTGAGTTGTTATATCTGAGCTTTTTTCTGCTTCACAGTTTTCTCGCTATCTTCCCGGCACTGCCAATTCTAAACTTGTCTTCTGTCTTGGCCAACAAAGGCCAAGAGTATCCTCAAAATGCAAATTGCTTGAGGAGTTTAGACTTGATTTCCTCCTCTGCAGAAAAAGGCCGCTGGATTTTCTTGTGACAAAATATGGCATGAAAAAGGAGATATTTAACTCTGTTACTCTCTGTTGCTGTGTGTAGGAAGAGAACATTATCTACAGAAAAAAACCTCTAAATAATAACTGTGTTTGAGGGGAGATTGGTATGTAGAAAGAACTTCGGTTAAGAGTCAGCAGATAAAAATAATCTTCTAGAACTTTCTCTGGCACAGATTTTTCCTCTGTTAAAGAAAGTGTTCTAAACATCCTTCTAGGCTTGACATACTATGCTGTTCCCATTCTATTCTCAATTTGTAGTATATGGTAAAAGACTTCTCTGAATCATGGTGTCTTCAATTCTTCCTCTGTTTTAATTTTTTTAAGGAAGAGACAAGTGGAAACTCTTTGCTAAAGAAGAAACATCTAATGCAAACTCTTACTGAGTTTCTCTGCATCTTAGGGTATTTCACAATAAAGTAGATGAGAGAACCTGAACAGTGTAGGAAGGGCTGTCATTGAGTCCACGATCACAGGATCACGTTTACAAACATGTCTACTCTCTACCTCAACCCTTCCCAAATCAATCATCAAAACAAGGCAATACATATACAACTTTTAAAACTTTGACATCATAAATGATGCCCATAACTTTAAAGTATCATGTATATTCCATTTGGGACATTAGAAAATATTGGAATAAATCTTCTCCTTGTTTTGTAAGGTTTTAAATATCCTTCAGGGAGAAGTTCTTGTTTGCCTTTGTGAAGCACTGCTGAGGCTTATTCATGGCTCAGAGATGAGGAGGAACGTCTCCATCTCATCAGATGATTTATGATGCTGACTTGAACATTTCCAAATGAGATATTTTTAAAAATTTTTTGCCAGCTTATTTTTTTCATCCCTCTCCTGTTAACAACTGAGATTCTGAATTCAGTGAATATATGTTAGACACTGTTTACTTGAACTTTCTAAAACAAACTGTTCATCTTGGGTGTAACAGAAATGCTCTCTTTTTATATTACTGTTCCCATGTCCCTCTGCAGAGACTCGCCAACACAAACACCTACTTACAGGGCTGCACTCCACCACTGTAAGCTCTTTGGTGACTCTGCCATTGGATTTCAGTCGATAAATTTGCATTTAGCGCTTAATTTGTTCAGTATGCCTTACTAATTTGGCAATATTTATTTTGGCCCAGAAAGCAGAAGGCAGCTAAGTTCTCTTGTTTTGTTTGGGGTGTGTGTGTGTGTGTGTGTGTGTGTGTGTATGCATGTGTGTGTGTTTTCATTTTCATAAAAGGATTTGAGATATGAAAAAGTTACAATGTCATGGACAGGACTGGTTTCCTGTTTATGAGTCACCATAAATATGAAAGGTGCTGGGTGACATTTCTCAGCTGAGGGAGCCCATGCAGCCCTGTGTGGAAAGCAAACCCTCAAGCAGGGTGGTCTTGAGGTGACTTGCTGACCTTGTATGATGTCAAGAGGAATTATTGTTAAAGTACAGTAGCCAGATACCACACACACACACACACACACACACACAGTGAGAGAGACAAACATAACTCTAATGATTTTTCTCACTCTTATTATACAGATGAAAGTATTTACTGTAATATCTTTGTGTTCTCAAAATCAACTTTCATCTTTGTGTAAAATGTGGCAGGAAGTACCTCCATGTTGTGTAAAATGTGGCAGGAAATACATTCATGTCTACCACCTTTTTGTTTGTTTGTTTAGTCTGTGTATCTTTTCATAAGGCTCCCTCACAGAATCAAGTCCTCCTACACAGCGTCACACCCAGAACATTTTTCTATTAGATGTGATACTGGAGCTCTGAGGTCCCTTCTCTTTCCCTCAGAGAAATGCTGCAGTTCACTGCACCCTGCCCAGGCCATGAGGTATTTTTGTTAAAGCAGTCTCTGAGAAGACCAGAGCTATCAGACTCTGACACTCCTAAGACTGGTGTGCTAGCAAGGGGTTAGCAAAGAGTGGCCCCGCTGCTTTTGTTTTTCTCTTGCTTTCTGGGACATAGTAAGCAAATAGAAGTCCCCCTAGAGAGGGGGCTCTTCTCACTCAAAGGCAAACAGCTTTGATGGCTGAGATTGTGTGAAAGTTTCAGAAGAGATGAGCCTATGGCATCAGACTATGTCCATCTACCTCAGCTCTTATTTCTTCCAACTCCCAGCTAACCAGCACTCAGTGGTCTGTCTGGGCTATTAATACTGTAGTTTTAGGGGAAAAAAATTGGCTTGAATCATGGTCAGCACTACTATCAAGGCCATTACTTTCCTCACCCAGATAAGATATTGCCCATAAAACTTTCCTTACGTTTTTGTTGTTGTTGTTGTTGTTGTTGTTATTTGCTTGTTTCTCCATTCAGACTCCACCATCTAAAAAGCCTGGTTATTCTGACAACCTGGGACACAGTAGGATGATGCGGTCCTAAACTGTTAGAGCTAGCAGCAACCTCAAAAATTGCTTCTGCACCAAAATTCAAAGAAAAGAAGTAACTTGCCCAAGATCACAAAGTTAGCCACGAACCAAGCTGGGATTCAGATCCTAGATTTACCCACATGTTCAGTAGCATTCCCTTTATGCCATCCTGCCTCACATGACCTTATAAACAAACATTGCAAAGAAGCAGGGAGGCGCCACAGACTTAGCCTCAGGCAAACAACCTCACGCACTCTCTCTCATTTAGTTTTGGTTCTTATATATTATCCAGGAGCATCAAGAAAAGAGAAATTTGCTAGGAGTAACCAGAGCCAACAGCACCCACAGTCACCAGGGAGGATGGGCCCTTTGCTCCACAATGATCTTGGAAAGCACATCTTTGAGTACCTGTGGTCTAGCAGTCCTATGGACCAGGTGCTCCAAGAACAAGGGTAGCTGCTTTTGTGAAGGTGATAACTGTGTGTCGTCAAATTCTGCATGGACCAGGGAGAAATATCAATAGCCTACATTCTGAAGCAGGATCAACTTGTATAATGGACATCAGTGCTGTCAAAGCCATTACTTCTCATCCTGATAAAACATTAACCATGAAATTTTGAGGACCCTTTCCAGATCATTGAACTACTACTCAATTTCCTGCATATGCCATGCATGGTTTTGTTTTCAGTACAGCTCCACACATTTGCCAAGCAATTCTACCTGCCCAGCACACCTTCTCTAGCCTTCTCCATCTAGTCGGCTCACACATAAGCTCCAGAGGCTGGTCTCCATGCAACCATGGCTGTGATGCTTTTGCTAACTTCCCATGCAGAAAGTGCTTTCTGCTATGCTTCTCTTAATCTTTGTACTTTTATTTAATCTCTCATGCATGCTTTATTTTATTTATTCAAGTAGTATATATTTGAATGCCATCTGTATGGCAGACATCATACAAGCCATTTTTTCTAGAATATCACAATGTTTGTCTATAAAATCTATCTTTTTTATAAGCCGCAAGTCCTATAAGGCAGGAAGCTATGTCATTTCTATCTTAAAATCTCCAGTGCCCAAGGAAGGAGGCATGATTTTCTTGCTCAGAAATTATATTCACAACAAACAATTTAATACTTTGCACCCTATATACTCAACCCAGACTGATCATTGTTTATCTGATCATTGTTTACCTAGCTGCTAGATAACCAGACATGTGAAGTCCAAAGAGTTATGTTTTCAAGTACTAGCCTTGATCAAAGGAAGCATTGACTGTTTCATGATGTGCACTGGGGAAAGATTGCTGTCTTAATAAAAATTCTTACAGTGCTCACATGTTAATAATATGCTAATAAAATAAAATAAAGTGTGATTTTTCACTTACACTAATGTCCTATGAGTAGTATATCTGTATACCACTGATACAGATATACAGATAAACCACTATACTGATCAGTCTTATCAGTATATTTAGGACTGATGTCAAAAATATTATCAACTTTTAAAAGAACACATAGTGGAAAATTTAGGGATGTTGTCAAGGCTGAACAGAGTGGCTCACATGTATTGAGTTCAATGAGTGGTGTCCACCCTGCGTGTGAACAAAGACTACTCTGGGGACAGCTAAAAAAAATCAATAGGGTGTTACTATCATTCAGCTACTCAGTTACAAAGGCTCTTGCAGAGGTGAGGCTGAAAACAACAAAGATACCCAAAAAGAGTTCTAGGCCATGCAATCCCCAGTCAACCCTAATTCACTCACATCAATACCAAGCACATGTAAAAGGGCCAGGCCATTTAAGTCTTTAAGCCAGTTTCAGGATGTCCTCAAAAACTAGACATTTTACCCATGGGTCATAGATTGGCATCTAGGCAGTTGGAGTAGGATTTATGTTAGGATAGCAAGCATAAATAGAAATGTCCCAGGCAAACTGATATGTATGGTTACTGCTTATACATTAATTTAAAGGATTAGACTTTATTTTTTAAAAAAGATTTTAAGCATAGTGGTGAAATAATGTGATTTCCAGTTTTAGGAGCTCACTTTGACTGCCATATGGAGGACGCATTTGAAGCCAGGGAACCAGAATGCAGGAAAAGCACTGAGGAGACTATTACAGTAATCCAGGTAAGAAATTGGTGATATTGTAGACTAGGATGACTGCAGCAGTGGAGAGATTCTATAGACAAATGGGGAAAGCAGAGATATAAACTTATGAATATATATAATTTATAATTATAAATTATAATGACACTTTAAGTGTCATTTTATTCAACAAATATTTGAACAGCACTATGGTATAGGAACTGTCCTGGATACTAGGAACACAATGTTAACCTAAAACACATGTTTCTCCCCAATCTTCACACCCAACTATAGGCAGTATAGTATAGCTGAAGAAGAAAAGAGGAGATATAAAGATTCACACACAGACACACACCTGCTCACAAACGTGTGTGTGTGTGTGTAACAAAAGCTTATTATGGGAAGACGGGAAGGAGGAAAGGAAGGAAGAAAGGAAGGAAGGAAGGAGAGAGGAAGAATGGATGACAAATAAATGAAAGACTATAAGATAATATCATGTTGGAGGTCAGGTATTATATGAAGAGATGACTGAAGAGGATCTTGTAGGATGCTTTAGAGTTATAGGAGAATGGAACTGGTGAGGCAACAACCTTTCTATGCCCAAGAGTAATTGGTGAAGCAACAACCTTTCTATGCCCAAGAGTAGAGTACCATTATCTGGTGTATCTGTGAAATAGGAAGGAATTTATTCTAAGTTCTTAGAGAGCTGTGTAGACTATATATATATATATTTGAGAGATAAAATGCAAGTCCCTCTTGTAGATAAGGAGGATTTAAATGGCACTAATTTCTCAGTCTTAAACTTCACTGATTTGACCACACTACTTTCACGAATGTCAAGATATTAATGTAAACATTGTTTCAGACACATTAAAACCTGTGCAATTTGTGATGACTAGAAGATTTGAGGGTCATAGTAAGTTTGATCAAATAGATGTTCATGAAACACAGTGTATATATAAAATACAGTCTTTTCAAGCACAGATCTATGGCAGGCAGAATTCTAAGAGGGACTCCAAGAGCCCAAAACCCGGTGTACATACACCCAGTTATTCAATCAAACACTAGTATTGGTACTGCTGTAAAACGATTTTGCGGATGTAATTAAGGTGCCAAGTCAGTTGACCTTAAAATAGACAAATTATCCAAGTGGGCTTGACCTAGTTCCATGAGCCCTTTAAATCTGGGTCTAGAGGTCAGAAACAGGACAGTCCAGAGATTCAAAGTGTGAGGATGATTTGATACAGAAGAAATTTTCTGTTACTGGCTTTAAAGATGGATGGGGTCACGAGGCTCTTCATGCAAATGGCCTCTAGAAGCTGAGACCAATCTCCAGCTGATAGCTGGCAGAGTTAGCTGGGAACCTCAGTCCTACACCCACAAAGAACTGAATTGTACCAACAAGAATGAGTTTGGAAGCAGATTCTTTCCCAGAGCCTCCAGACAAGATCAGCTGACACTACAATTTCTGCACTGTGAGACCATAAGCAGAGAACCCAGCTGCTCTGTGCCAGTTTTCTGACCTATAGAACTGTATGAGCTAATAAATGGGTGCCATTTTAAGCCATGAAGTTTGGGATGATTTGTTATGCAGCAATAGAAAACTAATACAGTATTAATCAATAAGGAAATGTCAATAAATATCAAATAATTTATAAGGCAAAAACCATTGTCTATAACCAGAATTTGATAAAATTAAAAGTGATAAACTATGCTTCCCCCAAAATCCCATAAATTTGGAATTTCAAAAAAAAGCAATTCTAAATAGTGTGTGGTTTGAAGATCAAATTTTAATGGAAACTACAAATATTTGGAAATAAATGACAAACTGATATGGAAATCATAGATGAAAAAACTTAATAACATATATAAATCAATTTTCCATAAATAACTCTAATGATTCAATACAATTTCTTTAATATACCCCATGAGGTTCTTGTGAAAAAAGCAAGTTGGAAGTTGACCCTAATGTTTATATAGAAGAGTATTCTTCAGGTTTTTACTATTAAAAATAGTTGCAATAAACAGTTTTGTGCATATAAATTTAGAAACTGTTTTGAGAAAGTCCAAAGACAAATGACAAATGAGAAAATTTTTTTGAAACACATACAATTAAGGACTAACATAGAGGACTCTAATAAATCAGTTACAAAGTGAAAAATACAATAGAAAATTGAGGAAGAATTATGAGCAGGAAGTTTATAAGAAAAAAATTGAACTGGAAAACTTACGAAAGATGTCCAACTTCATTTGTAACTGACAGAATACAAATTAAAATTGCAAGACACAATCAACATTTTACCCAACATTAAGCTCTTGTGTTTGTATTTACTGGAAAAATCTTTGCCCATCTTACTATACTGATCTGTTCTTCTGTCATTTTGTTTCAAGATTTACCCTTAAAAAGAGCAGACATTTGTTTTACTAATATTATTTTTGTTCCCCAAAGGAGGCTGTATTTTAATAAGAATGTTAAACTCATTTGTCTTTATTTAACAATTAATTTGTGTTATTCTTCTGTCACCTTTTTTCTGTGTGAGTACTTTATATTTGGGATGTATATTTCATATTTCTTTTGCTTTTTTCAAGTTGGAGGTCTTTGCTTTTATATTTTCCCAAACTTTAATAGGCACACATATGGTTTTAATTCTTTTAATGATTACTTTTAAGATTTTCAAAAATATTCTTAAACATATATCTATCAGTCTAAGAAAGTCAAGACAAAACATGGAGATGTAATTGAAAAAGCATTAACTAGGACTAGAATAATCATTTCAATTTAAATACAGCCTTTGCACTGGTAGCCATGTGCAGGCTCTGGGTCTATTTCTTCTATTTACCTTGACTAATTGTTTTGTGGCCCAATTGTAATACCAGAACAAGGCCTCAAATATTATTATTGCTACCAGTTTTAAATGATAACAAAATGCCAGGATATGCATACTCTATGTATGACCTCATTTAATTCTTACAGCATCCTTTGAAAATGGACATTATTATTCTTATTGGACAGTTCAGTAAACTGAGGTTCATGAAAGGTAAATGACTTGTCAAGGTCACATAACTAGTAAAGATCAGAATGAGGCCAGACGCGGTGGCTCACACCAATAATCCCAGCACTTTGGGAGGCCAAGGTAGGTGAACCACTTGAGGTCAGGAGTTTGAGATCAGCTTGGCCAACAAGGTGAAACCCCATCTCCAAAAAAAAAAAAAAATTAGCTGGGTGTGATGGCAGGTGCCTGTAATCCCAGCTACTTGGGAGGCTAAGGCATGAGAATTGCTTGAAACTGGGAGGCAGAGGTTGCAGTGAACTGAGATAGTGCCACTGCACCCCAGCCTGGGCAACTGAGCGAGACTCTGTCTCAAAAAAGAAAGTAGCATAATGAGACTCAAACTCAATTTTTTTTTTTTTTTTACCTCAGATCAATCTTCTTATCCCCTAAGGAAAAAGAAAATACTCCTTTGCTAAGTTTTCTAAGCTCTGAGTCAAACAAACTTATAAGCATGTCCTTGAAAAGGAATCATTTTATGTGTATACTCAATACATTGCTGTTATTATTATTGCTGTCAACTTTGATTCTCCCTGCATGTGAAATGTTTAACATACTTTTACTTATTCCTCCTACTCCTTCTCCACATCCTTTTCCATCACTACACCCCTACTAACCCAGGCCACAGCTCAGTCATCCCTGTCCTGGTTGCTTCAAACACTAACGCCTGTGAAGCAGAGGGGTCTTGAGTTGTGGTGAGTGTTTGATTATTCTGGATTGATGGGTCAATAGTAGAACAAGGAAATAGTCTTCCTCCCTGCTTTAGTGGGAGCAGGTTTTCAGTTTCCCTAGAAACATCACAGAAGCAGGCCTCAGAAGATGTTCTTCTATACAGGCTCATGGTCTTGCAGTTGCACAAGTGCCTCCCAGTTCTGAATAAAATTTACATGTTAGTACTAAACGTTAGTAGATGTTTGAATTATCATCATCTGTGTCTCCGTGGGAATTTTGGAAGAAATTTGAAAGATCCAATTTGATCTTGATTCTGAGATGCTTGGCATAAAAAACAAATTCCAGCCAAGTCTGTTGAGTCAGCTCAACGATGTTAGCTCATAGAACTGGGCAGGTTAAAATTGTGTGTGTGTCATTTTATACAGACAGAATGGTGATAGCATAATAGCAAGAACAAAGGTATTGGCATTGAGCATACTTGGGGTTTGAATGCTGGCTTCACCAACTCTTAGGGGAGACCTTGGGCACAGCATTCAATCTTTCTGCACCTCATTTAACTCATCTGTAAAATGGGGACAACAATGCCTACTTTCCCAAGTATAATAAGGGTAACGGAAAGCTACCAGTACATAGCAACCGATCAATGAATTGGAGTTAATACTGGGGTGAGGTATTGCTCTGTTATTACCATCATATCAAATGCTAACCCCGCGGGGAACTGTGGTGATTGCCTGGAAAAAGCAAACTCAAATCAACTCCCATTGCGTCGACCAGCGTGAGTTCTGTTAACTGTATACGTAGATTATGAACTACTTGGTTGATTTACACTTTTCTGCAGCTGAGGAAAAATATTTACTGGGCAGATTAAATCAAATTAAAACAATCAGATTAAAAGGAGCCTGGAGGCTGCCTTTTAGCTCAGCAAGGGACAAGTTGCCTTGTTCTGAGCTGCAAACTCATGCCAGCAGCTTGACTGATTTACCAGTAACATGAGGAGGTGTGACTGGAACTGCAAACAGGGCTGAAACACTGAAGAAGGAGTGTTTTTCTCTTCACACTGTATTCACATATCAACTCTGGGGACAGGCTCACCTCACTAATTTAGACCAACATAGATAAGGAATGCAAAACTTGAATGAGAACACATCTGCTTACACATCCATGATGTAGGAAGTTTAACTTTCCATTACAGGTAGTGCCATCTTATAAATAAGTCATATTTCCAAGGTGAAATTGTAAGTGAGCTCCTTATAATTCAGAGCAGATGTTCTTACACATGTAAATTTATATTCCATGATCCATCTCCCAGGTCAGCCATACAAGTATTTCTAATCCAAATGGCATAAGGTGACATGGGCCACACCCAAGCAACACTAAGCCCAATAAAATAGTGTTCTATAACCAGAGCATGTGTTTGTTTGTTTGTTTGCTCTTTTGCTACTTAGACAGTCAGTATAAATTAATTCTTTTAAGACACTGTTTTTAAAACGTTCTATTTAGTGGCCATAAATAATATTATTTTTTAAATATGGGTTTCTTCTATCAGTCTTCTAGTCCCTTCTAATCTAAACTGCACTGGCTGAATTAACTTAGTTATGTCACAGGAAATACTTCTTAACCCACTTTACTAAACTGTGTTCTATAGCTTAGTATTTCAGGAGTTGTTAATAGTCCTGAAAAAGGAAAAAATAAAGTTACTTTGTAGAATAAATTTGGAAAATATAGCACACTAAGGCTCCCTGGTGGAGATGTGCAAAGCACACTCAGTTATTGAAGAATCTAAGGTAAAGAAACCTTTTAAAGTTCTTGTCATCAGTTGTTACTAACACTTATTTTAATACATAACAAGTTTTCGTTTCATATCACCCTAATTGACATCCTGAGAATAGGGTTCAAAACGCTAGCTTGGAAAATGCCAATTTACTTATTTACACCTAAAAGTGTCTATGTTGCATAACATCTGTGATAGACTAACAGCTCAATACATGCGGTTGCAGCAGCATTCAGTACAATAATAATGAAAACAATATACTGTAGCTAGATCATAGATAACCTGAACCTCTACAGACTTTTCTCAGAAGGTAATGATTTATCGAACATAGTGTTCAGGGGATAATAAAATTTAAGGTTGTGTGAAAGGGGGTCATTACTCCTCCTGTTCAGGGACAGTGTCTTTCCCAATGACTAGGGACTCCCAGGAGAATTTGCTTGGGTTCAGTGTTCTCCATAACCAGGGGAGTTTTGATTTATACTGGCATTCTTCCTGCTGAAAATACCCCCTGTAATATATAGAAAAATTGAGTGCTTCATATATATATATATAACATATATATAATATGTGTGTGTGTGTGTATGTATGTATTTCCCCTAAGGAAATAATTAGTCTAGTCCCATTACAATTGTTTTTATTCTAAAAATATATGTAAAAAGCCCTGTATTCAGGCCAGGCGTGGTGGCTCATGCTTATACTCCCAGGACTTCGAGGGGCCGAGGCAGGTGGATCACGATGTCAGGAGATCGAGACCATCTTGTCCAACATGGTGAAACCCTGTCTCTACTAAAAATACAAAAATTAGCTCAGCGTGGTGGCATGTGCCTGTAGTCCTAGCTACTCAGGAGGCTGAGGCAGGAGAATCGCTTGAACCCAGGAGGCAGAGGTTGCCATGAGCCAAGATCCCACCACTCACTCCAGCCTGGCAACAGAGTGAGACTTTATTTTAGAAAAAAAAAAAAAAAAAAAAGCCTTGTGCTCATATAAGAATTTAAAGTTAAACTTGAATTCGGATCCCAAGCTCTGAGGGAGATGGTTCTGAGATAATGAGATTACATAGTCTGCTGATGGTAGCAGACAAAAATCACATGACTCGGTGCCTTGGTCCTATCTCTTCTTATGCTGAAAGTATGTATTCTGGCTGGGCAAGGCCAGGAACTTTTGGGGGGAATTCACTGGGCAACATGGATTCCCAGCAGGCACTATTGATCTGACCCAGAAAGCTCCAGGTCCAGTTCTCATTTGTAGTTCTCACAGGTCTGTTGGAGGCCAGCAGCTGGCTTTGGCTTAATTACCTCCCTAGCCAGTGAAGTTTGTGTGGCTTTCTACGGCACTTAAGAACAACTGACACCAAAGGGTTTGGTTTCATGTACTTGAACTTGGGTGACACGAATATTTTGGTGGTGAATCAGTCCTAGAAAGGGGAGGTGGGTAAGGTAGGGAGTGTTTACAGAAGACATTTCATCACCACTAGTCAAACATGTCTCATTGTTGGTTCAGGAGGCACTGGTATTTTCCTCTTTGAAGGGGATGCTCAGGGAGCCAAGAGCTTCCACCCTGGAGCTCAGCTCCAGAGAAGGGCAATGGCCATTTGCACACAGGGAACCTGCAGGACTAGTTGCTTTGGAATGTTGACAATCTTGGGGAAAGGGTTTTATGTCTTTCCTCAGGGGAAGGAAAAAAAAGTTGGTAGATCTATGTAAAGAAAGGCTGAGGCTGTCTCTGGGACTTGGGGCTGCTAGTGAGAGCTCATCTTTCTGCCTGGCTTTCTTTTAAAGAACCCACTAGTTGCAGAACCCCAAAGATAAGGTCAAGAAACTTGTAATTTCAAAGAATCAGTACTGCCAATATCAGTGATAAAAAAAAGTTCCGCTGGAAGATGAGAATATGAGATTCCTTTGGCTTGAGTACATCTCTTGCACTATAAGTAAGGAAGCTCCAGACCCTACACAGTTGTGTTCCCTACAGCTCTCACCCCTCAGATAAAAAAAAAAAAAAGAAGAGAGAGAGGGCATCCTGGCCCTTAGTGCCCTCCCAAGCCTCGGGAGGTGGAAATCATCTGAAAGCTTGCAGACCTCCTGGAAGTGTGGCATTATGAATGGCAAGGGGTCCCAAGAAGATTGCATGTAGAAAATCCCAAACTGGGCCATGCCAAGAAACACAAACCAAAAGGAAATATTTTATGAAAATAAACAAAGCTACTGAATCAAACATACAAAGCAGGAAAACAGAACAAAAGATTATTTGAGGCCTGAGGTCTGAACATTTTGAAGCCACACATGTGCTAGGCCAGCCCAAGAACATGAAGAGCCTTACAGCTGTGTAAGCGCAGAGGCAGCCGGCTCCCATCAGGGGCTCCCAAGGGTCCCTGCAAGCCCACCGAGCTTGCTGGTTATGCTCCTATATCATCTTCTCTCCAACTTCAGTGCAGCCTTGAGCTACACAGAAACAGGGGTCTTCCACAGGAGGCTGCACAGATAGGGCTAACAGGACTGATTCCACCTACTGAGTAATTCCTGTTGCATGCATGTTAATTTCCTCCAGTCCTAAATTTTTCCTACAGGAGCCCTAAAGAATATTAGTGTTAGAACAAAAAGTTTGGTTATCGGAATGTCTAACCAAGAACTTGCCACATATTATACAATCTTCAGAATCTCAGAATTCTGAAACTGAATCAGTTTGGCTGAATCATTTAAATTCCCAAGAATTTGAACTCCGTGAAATAAGATACAAGTGGGACTCATATTAGGGTCAAACATATGTTGTAGCAAATAGACTTAGATTCCTGCATACACAAGCCTCTATCTGAGGGAAGTGTCTCAGTGATACTAAATTCTGAATCCATTTACACCTTCCTTGGTGTCACTAGAAGACTTTTTGAACCAATTGCCTTAGCCACAGCAGTATGCTTTCCATGGAGACATACAATGATGCCATGCCTTTGGCTTTTCTGAGTGGGTCGGTAAAACAGATGCTATATGGAAACTGCTCAAAATTTGTTGTAAAACTACTGTCAAGAATAAATGCAACCATATCCGATTGCAAGTTATTTTTACAATTAGATTTCAGAAAATGTGTATCTGTTGAGGAATGACTGTATTTTCTCTGTCCTGTTGATGAAGCTCACCCGGTTTTCCTTGCTTCTGTGGTTGCCAGAAAGTTTTTCTCCAAATGCCTTAATCATAACTCTACAATGTCTCATGGTCAGCTCATTTTTGGCTTCCTCTTTTCTTTACACACACTGCTTTTCCTATACACACACACACACACACACCCTTCTCTGGAATTAAGGCTCAAAGATCAGGAAGTGTTACTCTAATTAGCAAAGAAGAATTATAATATATGATTGTGGCCATCTTCAGATACTATTCCAGAATGAACATCCAAGATCCATTCATCTCCCAGTGCTGAAGAGATAATGATCTTCCCTGAAGGAAGGGGGCATATTCCATATCATGGAAGCAATAACCCTCTGCCCTCCTTCTTGTCCCTGGAGGTTGATTGGGAAGGTGAAAAAGCATAACACTCACCATTGTTTAACTGAGCACATTGTTGTGTTTTTGGACAAGCACAGAGAGGTCAGGAACTAAGTCTGGAATTTAGGCAGGGGAATATGGAATGACTCTGCATGATCCAGTGGAAAGTGTTGTGGAGAAGTCGCTGGAGGGTAGTGATGTTAGGGAAGGAGTGGAGGAAGCTACCGGGAAACATATCGAGAAACTGGAGTCTTAGTTGATGAAAAATTTTCTTAGTTGATGAGGGAATTTTCTGGAGTAGGAATTTTTATGCTCTATGGAAATTATCTGACAAACAGAGCTGTAAGATAAACTGGTTTAACACTGTTTTATTACCAAAATTATGTCTTTTGATTATGTCAAGGAGGAGGCTGATGGAGATGGCAGGGATATAATAGGATTTAGAAAATGATATCAGGGAGAAAGAATTGGAGGGTCCACTGTTTAGGTGAATATTAAGATAAGATTAAAAAAAGAATAGGGAAAAATAGTATGGAATGGAGAATCCAGTGTATGCAAGTAAATCCAGTGTATGCAAGTAATTCCAGTGAAAACTTTTTGGACAAAACAGAGGACTTGAGAATTTGCAAACATATGTGCCGACACCACTGCCCTCCCACAGTACTTGGATTAGTGTGTGGAGGGGATTCATGGTAATCGTATCAAAATCTCATGGACAGAAGTTTATGTTTGCAAATATATTGCTATCTTTATTCTCATCAGGGAGGCAGCAGCCTAAAATTTTGAAAGCTTCCTTTTCACAGATCTTCATCAACAGCATAAACACTTGGATATTGCCTAGTAGTTCAGGAGAGGAACCACGGCAGGCATGTTCAGTGCCCAAGGAGACTCTACAGATACTCAAAAGAGAGGTTTCTGCAAACTAGAATTACCAGAGCAGGCTTCATGTAGGATGTAGGTTAGGAGCAGATCTGGAAGGATAACTTTTCTACCCTTATTTGTTGACTAATGAATAGAGGAATACATGATAGTTAGACTAATAGTGCCATGAAAAATCTTTTACAAATCTTTTAAAAAAAGCTATGGTGCCATGAGGAGTACTTAACTTGTGTCCAGATGGAAAAATAGAATAAATAGAAAGGCATTTAACTATATAGATGTGATTTAAAGTAATTACCATTATATTACTCTATTGAAAATTATAATATCCAAAATGCAGAGGAATGCTGAGTACACATCTGACTCTGAAGAGAATAACTTCTATGCATCAAAAGAGATGAATTAGCTGTCATAACTTGGATCATCCATTTGAGAGGGGGTCAGTTTTGAGCTACTTTATTACTAGAACTTTGTATTCAGGAAGCAAAGATAGCTGTGGTTTAGAATTTGATTAAAACACCTCACATCTAGTGGCAAATTCCTCAGTTTAAGAGGAGAAATAAAACATTCCCCCTTCTATCATTCTATGTGTACATATGAAATTTCATTGATAATTTTGATTAATCACTTATAACCTGCCTATTTCCAATTTTAAAAAATGATTTGATAATAGTTAAAATGTAAAGAAAATGAATGCCAGCAAGGATATACAAAGGAATGTGATAAAGCCTTTAAAAGGTAGTGCCCTGGCCGGGTGCAGTGGCTCACACCTGTAATTCCAGTAGTTTGGGAAGCCCCAAGGTGGGCAGATCACCTGAGATCAGGAGTTTGAGACCAGCCTGGCCAACATGGTAAAACCCCATATCTACTAAAAACAAAAAAAAATAGCTGGGCATGGTGGTGCATGCTTGTAATCCCAGCTATGTGGGAGGCTGGGACAGGAGAATTGCTTGAATCCCAGAGGCAGAGGCTTCAGTGAACCAAGATCATGCCACTGCACTCCAGCCTGGGTGACAGAGTGAGACTCCAAAAAAAGTAGTGCCCTGAATCAGGACCTAGATAGAGGAAGTAAGACTGAAACTTCATAGACACCTCTCACACAACAAGCTCTTTATTCCCTCCTACCTGAATTTGTTCACAAACATTTGCCCATTGAGGTCACCTAATGGAACATTTAAAGTGTTTAGTACATGTTCTAAATGTGCTAATTTTGTCAGACTGTAAAAACCTAAAGGATTCAAATAACTTTTTCTACAAATAGGTACTTAAAAATAATAATTGTGTTGTGTATTGTATTAGTCCATTTCATGCTGTTGATAAACACATACTCATCACTGGGTAATTTATAAAGAGAAAGAGGTCTAAAAGACTCACAGTTCCACATGTCTGGAGAGGCCTCACAATCATGGCAGAAGGTGAAAGGCACATCTTACATGGCGGCAGGCAAGAGAGAATGAGGATCAAGCAAAAGGGGAAATCCCTTATAAAATCATCAGATCTCTTGAGACTTATTCACTACCACAAGAATAGTATAAAAGAAACTGCACCCATGATTAAATTATCTCCCACCAGGACCCTCCCACAACACATGGGAATTATGGGAGCTACAATTCAAGGTGAGATTTGGATGGGGACACCACCAAACCCTATCGTGTATCATACCATATCATATAATATCATATCATATCATATCACTGCTCTATGGTCTACAAAACACATTGACATATATCTCATTATATCTGACTCCAAGTACTTGGAAATTAGAATTTTCATATGCTGTATTGTAACATTGTGCCTACTTTTAAATTTTATTTTCCCTACTGTTTTCACTTTATCCTCACTATAAGGAAACAGACTTTCTCATTCCCAGTTTGCAGATGCAGATATCAAAATGCTACCAGCTGTTTGACTTATAATTTAGACTGATCATTTTAAAAACCTGTCTTTTTAATGCCTGATCATGAAAATATCCCATTGATAAATCCATTTACTTTTATTCTTTGATTTGGAGATCCTATTTTTCAGAAAGCTCAATATTAATGCTATATTATTTCTCTCCTAGTTCTATATACATATATATAGATAGATAGACTGAAGTTGATATGATACATATATACAGTTGATGTGATATGATATATATATCTTATATATAATGAAGATACTTCTTAGAGTTGCTAATTATATATATCACATAATATATATAATATATATCAAATAAACAAAATGTTTCCACCATGTTACTGAGTTTGGAAAAGTAATATACTTCTCAGAGTTGACAATGATACATACATTATTATAAATATATGTCATATATATTATATACCTATATATCATATATATATCTCTATATATCATATAATTATATACATATATATATCATTTTCAACTCTAAGAAGTATATTAGTATTCCAATCTCAGTAACATGGTAGAAACATATTTTATTTGTGGAACACTTTTTCCACAAATAAATATATTACCAACAGAAAAGTACTGAAAACATACAAGTGAGCTCACAAGAAAGACAAATGCCCAGCTTCTAGAAATAAAAAAGAAATAAAAAAAGAGACTGAAGTAATCATATATAACACTTGTAGGAGGCAACTAAAGCAATGCTTACAGGGATATGTGTCCCTACAAATAAATATAGATATAGACATACAAAATTAAGAATGACAAGCTATGAGTTAAATGTGCAATTTAAGAAGGTAATCTAAAGAAAGTTAGAGGAAGGAAATAATATAGACAAACAAGATAAAAAAGAGAAAAACGATAAATCCAAAACTTATTCTTTGAAAGGCTAATAAAATAGTCAAATATCTCAAAGCTAGTCAAAAAAAAAAAAAGAAGAAGAAGAAGAAGAAGAAAAATCAAAAAGCAGGACAAAACTACAGATACAGTAGAACAGTATAAACTTTTCCCCAACTTTAAAGAATGTTAGAAAAAGTTTCATGCCAGCAAATTTGAAAACAAATATGCAATGAACAATTTCCTAGAGAAATGAGTAAATTATCAAGGCTAAGCAAAGAAATATTAGAGAAGCTGATCATCTATTAAAGAAATTAGGTTGGGAGTTAAAAAAAATCCATCTCCCTGCCCCCACCTTTTCATATCCTCCCCTTCCCACAAACCGAAATATCAACACCATCAGGCTCCGACAGTTTTATAGACAACTTTTACTACGCCTTCAAGGAACACAAAAGCCCTGTCTTACACAAACTGTTCCAGAGAACAATAAAAGAAGGAATTCTCCCAAACTTGTTTTATGAGGCTAGGATGACCTTGATTCTGATACATGAAAACCAGAGAAAATTATAGACAGATTTCACTATTAACACAGATGCCGATATACTTCACATAGAGTAAACAAATCTTTCTTCATTTCTCATCCCACAGTTTTCAGAGGCCAAGAGGACATCCTCATGGTAGACGCAAACTAAGTTCCCCCAGTTATTCTTTGTCATCAGCCATGAATGTGGGACACAGGCCACTCTCCCCTGTAGACATCCAAACTGGGTCCCACTCATTGGAAAAATGGCCACACCCTGCATCCTCAGACTTTCTCCTCCATGGTCAGGAGTCAAGAGGAGGCTCACCAGCAGGGAAGAAGGACAGACTCCAAGTGGAACTAAGTCAAATCTCCCCCAGACATTCTGGTGTTTTTTAACAGGATCTGAATAGAAACAAGACATGCACTACTCCTTATCTCACCAATACACATAGACTCCTTCCCATTTTCTGTGTTGTACTTGTAGAATCTCAGTTATGCTCATTATACACTGTCATTATAGAAGACCAAGACTCCTGAGTCACCATCAGCTCCTTTTCTCTAACCTCCATAGGTCCTTTAAATATTTCCTATTCTATCCCCATCTCATTAACTCACTTCATTTCTTAAATTTTCTTTTACAATAATCTCTGGAATCCACTGTCAATTATTAGCAAATTTGCATATATATAAAAAACTTCCTCTAACTGTTCTTGATCCTCTTATTCTTAGAGCCACTTGACACTCCCCTGAAATGCTGTTTCCACATAGCTTCCCCTCTTAACTGGAGGAGGAACATATATCCTCTGTGTCCATTATTGCCACTTTTAAGCCATTCTCCTTTCCTACTCCCTTAAAACTCCCAGCTCCGAACCTTGTGGCCTCAGATTATACTACCACTTTAATTCCTTGTTGCTATCATCTACTTAATGCCCCTTCATGTCTTAAGGATTATACTTCTTGGCTCAGTACATGCAACACTATTTCTATCTTAATTATTAGTGATTCCAAAATATATATTAAGATGATTCTCCCAACATTCATTAATTATTTGGACACCTCTCCCCAGAGAATCTTGTCCTCCGTGCTACCTCAGCACCTCTGATGGTTATACATCAGAATTTACATTTCTATAATTGAAATCTCTATTCAATCTCAGATGCATACATTCAATTATCTGACCACCATTTTCTATTTTCCTAGCTCCCTTTCTTTAATACCTGATTCTAGTGATAGATAATAAATATTTATGGACAGAATATATGATTGAATATAATTCATCACATTATAAGATGAAAAGGTTTGTTACTGTTGAAACATATGCAAAAAATAAGTAGCAGAAGAGTTAAAACCTAATTTTTAGTGCAAACATTTTAGCAAACTAGTAATAGAACATAATATCCTTAATTTGACAAGTGTTTCTAATAAACTCTATAGCTAATACAATTTTTCAGTGACATTTTAGAAATAGTATTTTTTAATCAAGAGAAACGGGCTTGGTATCACTGCTTCTATTCAACATTGTACTGGTGGACCTTGAAAACACTCTAATACAATTTAAAAATAAAGATTAGTAAAGAAAACAATGTCATTGTTGACTGATGAGGTAATTGTGCAGAAAAATGTACAGAATATCAGAACTGATAAAAGAGTAAATTGAGTTAGCTAGCTGTAAGATAAATATATAAAAATTGACACTTTCCTTACATGCTTGAAACAATCAATTTAAGCACACAATTAAAAATATACAGATACTACTCACAATAGCAACAAGCATTATAAGATACCCAGGAATAGATTGAAATATATATATATGTACATGTATAGTACATATATATATGCACTACATTTACAGAAAGGAAAAAATAAACATTATTAAGAAACATGAAAAATATTCAAATACATGGGTAGATATACCATATATATGGGTGGAAATAGTCAAAATCTGAAGTATGGCAATTCTACCCAAATTAATCTATACCTTCAATGCAATTCTTAAAAAATTCAATTTCTTTTTAATGGAACTTGATAAGTAAAATTCAATATTTTTTTTATTTTGGCTACAATATTGAACATGAGAACTGTTTACTATAGGTACAATAGGCACTACATTGTACAGCAGATATCTAGAGCTTATTCATCTTTTTTGACTGAAACTTTATGCCCATTGAACAGTGGGAACCAAAAGTATCTGGGACAGGTCTCAATCAATTTAGAAAGTTTATTTTGCCTAGGTAAAGAATGTACCTGTGAAATGGCCTCAGGAAATCCTGATGACATGTGCTCAAGGTGGTCAGGGTACAGCTTGGTTTTACACATTTTAAGGAGATATGAGACATCAATCAATATGTGTAAGATGTACATAAGTTCAGTCCAGAAAGGTGGCACAACTCAAAGCAGGGCATATTAGTCCACTCTTGGACCGCTATAAAGAAATACCTGAAACTGGGTAATTTATAAAGAAAAAGAGGTTGAATTGCCTCATGGTTCTGTAGTCTGTACAGGAAGCATGATGCAGCATCTGCTCGGCTCCTGGGGAGGTCTGAGGAAACTTACAGTTATGACAGAAGGCAAAGGGGAACTAGGCACATCTTACATAGCCAGAACAGGAGCAAGAGAGAGAGTAGGGGGAGTTGCCATACACTTTTAAACAACAAGATCTCATGATAACTCACTCACTATCACAAGAACAGCATCAAGTGGGAAATCCACCTCCATGATCCCACCTCCCAGCAAGTCTCCCCCTACAATATTGGGGATTACAACTGAACATGAACGCAGATCAAAACCATATCATTCTGTCCCTGGCCCCTTCCAAATCTCATGTCCTTCTCACATTTCAAAATACAATCATGCCTTCTGAGCAGTACCCCAAAATCTTAACCCATTCTAGCATTAACTCAAAAGTCCAAAGTCCGAAGTCTCATCTGAGACAAGTCAGGTCCCTTCTGCCTATGAACCTGTAAAATCAATAACAAGTTAGTTACTGTCAAGATACAATGGGTACAGATACTGGGTAAGTGATTCCATTCCAAAAGAAAGAAATCAGCCAAAAGAAAGGGCTATAGTCCCCACACAAGTCTGAAATCCAGAAGGTCAGTCATTAAATCTTAAAGTTCCAGAATGGTCTCCTTTGACTTCATGTCTCACATCCAGAGCACACTGAAGCAAAGGGTGTGTTCCCAAGGCCTTGGACAGCCCCACCTCTGTGGCTTTGCAGGGTTCAGTCCACAAGGCTGTCCTCAAGGGCTGGCATTAAGTGCCTGTGGCTTTTCCAGGTGCAGGGTGCAAGCCATCAGTAGATCTATCATTCTGGGGTTTGGAGGATGGTGCCCCTCTTATTACAGTTCCTCTTGGCAGTGCCCCAATGGGGACTCTGTGTGGGGGCTCCAATCCCACAGGGTCTCCCCTCCACATCAGGAGGGGCTCCTGTCCACACTACCTTAGTAGATGTTCCCCATGAGGGCTCCACCTTTGCAGTATGCTTCTTCCTGGACATCCAGGTTTTCCATAAATCCTCTGAATTGTAGACAGAGGCTCCCAATCTTAACTTTTACATTCTGTGCACTTGCAGGCTTAACACAATGTGGAAGCTGCCAAGGCTTATGACTTGAACCCTCTAAAGTAGTGGCCCAAGCTGTACCTTGACCCTTCTGAACCACAGCTAAAGGTAGAGTGGCCTGGATGCAGAAGCAGTGTCTCAATGCTGTGCAGGGCAGTTGGGGCCGTAGAGCTGGCCCATGAAACCATTCAGTCCTCCTATACCTCCAGGTCTGTGAAGGGAGGGGCTGTCATGAAGATCTCTGATGTGTCTTGGAGGCCTTTTCTCCATTGTCTTGGCTATTAGCACTTGGCTCCTTATTACTTACATAAATTTCTGCAGCCTGCTTGAATATTTTTCCAGGAAAATGGACTTTTCTTTTCTACTGCATGGCCAAGCTGCGGATTGTCCAGACTTTTACACTCTGCTTCCTTTTTAAATATAAGTTCCAGTTTCAGGTCATTTGTTTGCTCATCCATGTAAGTGCAGGATATTAGAGGCATCCAGGCTACATCTTGAATGCTTTAATGCTCAGAAATTTATTCTGCTAGATACTCTAAATTAGCTCTTTCAAGTTCAAAGTTCCACAGATCTCAAATGTAGAGGCACAACACATCCAGGCTCTTTGCTAAAGCACAGCAAAATGACATTCACTCCAGTTCCCAATAAGTTCCTCATTTCCATCAGAGACCTCAGCCTGAACTTCATTGTCCATATAACTATTAGTATTTTGGTCACAATCACTCAAAAAGTCTTTAGGAACTTTCAAATTTTCCCTCACCTTGCTGTCTTCTTCTGAGCCCTCCACACTCTTCCAGCCTCTGTTCATTACCTAGTTCCAAAGCTGCTTCCACATTTTCAGGTATCTTTATAGTTATTCCTCAATTCCCTGTTACCAAGTTTCTGTATTAGTCCATTCTTGCACTGCTATAAATAAATACCTGAGACTGGATAATTTATAAAGAAAAGAGGTTTAATTGACTCATGGTACCCACAGGCTATACAGGAAGCATAATGCTGATGTCTGTGTAACATCTGAGGAGACCTCAGGAAACTTACAATCATGACAGAAGGCAAAAGTGAAGCAGGTACCCCTTATATGGCTGGAGTCAGAGCGAGAGAGAGAGTAGGGGGAGGTGCCACAAATGTTTAAACCACCAGGTCTCACAAGAACTCACTATCACAAGAACAGTACCAGGTGAGAAATCTGTCCTCTAGATTTACTAACCTCCCACCCGGCCCCACCTCCAACATTTGGGATTACAATTTGACATGAGATTTGGGTAGGAACACAGATCCAAACCATATCACAGGGGCTTCCAGGTCATAGGTAGATAATAGACAAATGGTTGTATTCTTTTGAGTCTTTGATGAGCCTTTCACCAAATACACAACTTACATGTTAGAGGAAGGTAGAGGAATAGTCACCTATGCATTAGGCTGGCTGAATGAATCTGCATTTTTACATAAACGCAAGGGCAGAGGAAGTAATCAGATATGCATTTGTCTCAGATGAGCAGAGGGATGACTTTGAGTTCTGTCCTTTGTCCGACAACTGTGAAGATGAGTTATCAATTTACATTGCCAGGGTGAAATTCAACAGAACTGTTTTTGGGTAAAGATCTTGAGGATGACAGGGAATTTCCTTATGGGCAAATTATGAGGAGGTATGTACCTTTTTTTCTTTTATCTTTGTAGCTATCTTATTTAGAAATAAAATGTGAGGCAAGTTTGCTCAACGCAGTTCCCAGCTTGACTTCTCCCTTTGGTTTACTGATTTGAGGGTCCTGAGATTTCTTTTCCTTTCACAACAGCAACCTCGTTTTACCCTCTTCCTTGCCCCTGGCAGCCACCGGTACACTAGTACACTCTTTGACTCTATGAATTTGACTATTTTAGAGACTTCATAAAAGTAGAATCCTGAAATATTTGTCTTTCTGTGTCTGGGTTATTTCACTAAGCATAATGTCCTCAAGTTTCATCTATGTTGTTGCATGTTGCAGAATTCTTCTTTTCAAAGGCTCAACATTATTTCATTGTATGTATATAGTATTTTTTCTTTATCCATTTATCTGTCAATAGACATTTATGTTGCTTCCACATCTTGGCTATTTGTGAATAGTGCTGTATTGAACACAGCAGTATTAACATCTCTTCAAAATCCTGATTTCAATTCCTTTGTATTAATACTCAGAAGTGAAATTACTGGATCATACAATAGTCTTAATTCTAATTTTTGGAGGAACCTCCATACTGTTTTCCATAGCAGCTGCCCCACTGAAAGGAACCAAGATGAATCTTAAGAAGTATAAGTAGAAACTCACCCAACTAAAATTTCAAAGTTTTAAATGTATTTAATGTGAATATAAGAGTATTTCATTGGTGAAAGTTTAGAGAAATGGGCCAAAATAAAAAAACAAAATCCAGAAGAAAAAGCCTCATCAAACACATGTGAAGGAAATTCATATACATTCAGAGGTGACTATAAATCAACAAGAAAATCAGAGACTAGGTAATAAATGTTGTTGGAACAATTATCCATATTGGAAAAAAATTGTACAGTATCTCTATCTGATACTTTATTTAAAAATAAGCTTTATGTGTAATATTTTAAATGTTAATACATTTTTTAATTCAGAAGAAAATATAATTAGATACATATTTTTTCTCAAAATAGAAAGGAATTTCAGAGATCAGACAAAAGTCTAATCATAAAGAATCATTAATTTGTCATCTGTAAAATTAGGCTTAAAATTTCTGTATGCAGGGTTGTGATGTTCAGTAAAATACAATGTGAATCGTGTCTGAAATTGTGTATGTGAATAATATTATGCCAATGAATATATTCTAAAAAGAAATCAAGAAAGTAGTTTAAAGCAAGTCACAGACTCAGCTGGAAGAAAATATTTGTAAAACATGTAACTGGTAAAGAATTAATACTCAGATTATATCAACAATTCCCATAACTTATACTGTAAAGACAAATAATAGAAAATGGATAATGAATAAAATATCACAAAGAAAAAAATCTAGACACACATCTTATACTTTGCCCCAAAATTAGCTCGAAATTAATCATAGACCTATATGTACAAATATCAAATTACAAAACTTCTAGAAGAAAATATTTTATAAAACCTATATGACCTTGGTTTTGATGATGAGGTACAATACCAAAAGCATAATCAATGAAAGAAAAAAATGGATAGGTTTGACTTTATTAAAATTAAAAAGTTTTGCTCTGTGAATGAAAATGTTCAGAGAATCAAAAATCATACACTAGAAAAATATATTCACAAAACACATCTGATAAAGGACTTGAATACCAACTATACAAAGAACTCTTAAAACTCAACAATTAAAAAAAAACCCAATTAAAAAATAAGCAAAAGATATGAACAGACACTTCACCAAATATACATAAATATATGTGTGTGTGTGTATATATTTTTATATATGCATATGAAAAATGTTCGACATCATTTTTTCATTATGGAAATGCAAATTAAAACAACAATGAGATAACTCTACATCCCTACTGGAGAACTAAAATTCAAAAAACTGGCAGTATTAACTTCTGGTGAGCATTCAGAGCAACAGAACTCTCATTCACTGCTGGTGGGAATGAAAATGGTAAGCTACTTTGGAAAATAGTTTGACAGTTTCTTACAAAGCTAAACATATAGTCTTTCCATAAAATTCAGCAATCAAGCTGCTCTGTATTTACCAATCTGATTTAAATAAAACATGTCCACAAAAAATCTGCATGCAAATGTTTATAGCAGCTTTATTTACAGTTGCTAAACCTGGAAGTAAACCAAGATGTCCTTCAATCAGTGAATAGATAAACAGTGGCACATCCATGGAGTGGATATTATTCAAAGATAAAAAGTAAGTGTCAAGCCATACAGAAACATAGACGTAGATTGCTAAATGAAAAAAAAAAAAAAGACAATCTGGAAAGGCTGCATATGGAATAACTCCAATTATATGACATTCTAGAGAAGACAAAGCTACAGAGACGGTAAATACAAGTGGAGCTGCCAAGGGGTTTGGAAAGAAGGAAGTATTGAATAAAGTATAGGGAACTTTTCAGGTCAAACAAATCTTTACAACAATAGTAATGGTGGGGGACATGATACTATGCATTTGCCAATACCCATAGAAATGTACAGCGCAAAGAGTTAGACTTAATGCTTGTAAATTTATTTTAAAAAATCTAGTTGATCAGGAGATGACAAAATGGGATGCAGGTATTGTGGCAAAAGTAGGTGACTTTATTACAAATATATGAGATAACCTCACTAAAGGGTATAGAAGGAAAAGGTAACTTTTGGAAATGAGTGGCATTTATGAGATTAAAGTAAAAGGTACTGCACATAAGCACTGAACTCAAATAGATAAAGTTTTTTCCTATAGGCCTATGGGTTAAAAATTTGAAACCAGTATATATGTATTCTGGAATTGAACAAGCAAGTAATGGATTGTGATGGTAAGAACCAGGTTTCTCACTGTTGGAGTGGGAGGTTACAGACAAGCAAGGGAAGAAGACTAGAATGATACACATGTTAGAGTTGGAGAGATCTGTATGAATTCATGTTTAGCTTAATATAGATGTGGATGGACACATGTAGAAGTCTTTATAGATATGTCAATATACATAGGTTAGTAGGCATGTATATATTTTCTTGCTCTGTTAGCTGAGTGGGCCTGGATAAAATGCTACTCCAACAGCAATAATCTAACATCTAGATTTTTATTTCTAATATTAATCTCAATAAAAGAAGCCAGGGCTCCAAGGAAAATGGCTGGTTCTAGGGCTGGGATAGGAATATAAAAGACGATTCCGGAATGTCTTGAAGTGCCAGAAAATAGGGAACTACTCAAAAATAGCATAATAATGGGGGTGTGTAACAGAGGCCCAAGAGGTCTAGGCATGATGACTCACATCTATAATCCCAGCATTTCGGAAGGCTGAGGCAGGAGGATCACTTAAGCCCAGGAGTTTGAGACCAGCCTAGGTGACATAGTGAGACCCTTTCTCTACAAAAGTGAGAAAAATTAGCTGGGCCTGTAGTCCCACCTACTGGGGGGCTGAGGCAGGAGATCAATTGAGTCCTACAGGTCTAAGCTGCAGTGAACTGAGATTGCACCATCGCACTCCAGTCTGGGCAACAGAAACCCTGACTCAAAAAAAAAAAAAAAAAAAAAAATGAGAGCGAGGAGGAAAGAAAAGAGAAAAGACAAAAAGCTAAATGAAATACCTGAAAAAAAAATTAATGCTGACGAATTTTTTATCCTGGTCTATGGCTGGTTTGCTACACACAGGCCAACATGAAAAAGAACTCTTATCAGCATTAGTTTATTTGTATTAGTTTGTCAGTATTAGCTTATTTGTCAGTATTAGTTCATTCCCTCTCTTCTATATAGAGGGAATCTTGTTTATTATTAAATCAGCTTTATTGAGGTATCATTTACATACAATTAAGTTTGCTTATTTTAAGTGTGTGGTTTAATAAATTTTGACAAATGTATACAGTTGCTTGAAAAGCCACAGACAAAATACAGTTGACCTTTGAACCATGCAGAGATTAGGGGCACCAACCTCCTAAGCAGTAGACACTTTGTGTCTAACTTTTTTTTTTCTTTTTTCTTTTTTTGAGACAGAGTCTTGCTCTGTCACCTAGGCTAGAGTGCAGTGGCATGATCTCGGCTCACTGCAACCTCTGCCTCCCAGGTTCACACCATTCTCCTGCCTCAGCCTCCTGAGTAGCTGGGATTACAGGCACGTGCCACCATGCCTGGCTAAATTTTTTGTACTTTTAGTAGAGACAGAGTTTCACCGTGTTAACCAGGTCAGTCTCGTGACCTCATGATCCACCCGCCTCGGCCTCCCAAAGTGCTGGGATTACAGGCATGAGCCACCGTACCCGGCCCTCTTTTTTAGTTTTTTAACACAAGGTCTTGCTGTGTTCCCCAGGCTGGTTTCAAACTCCTGTACTCAAGCAGTCATCCTGCCTCAGCCTCCCAAACTGCTGAGATTACAGGCGTAAGTCATCACACCCAGACCTGCTGTATATAATTTTTGACTTCCCAAAATGTAACCACGGTTGGCTGGAAGCTTTACTGATAACAGAAAAAACTGATTTATATATATAGTATGTTTTTGTTATTAACTTACCTATTTTGAATGTATTGTGTGTTTTTATTGTGCAGTTCTCTGACAATAATGTTAACATTGAACATATTTTCAAGTGATATTGGACATTCATATATCTTCTTTGCTAAAGCATCTTTCATATATTTGGTCTCATTTATTTTACTTTTTTTAATATAGAGAGTTATTTGGACCAAGGTTGAGGACTGTAGGACACTGCCAAGTTTCTTTAGAGAATGCTCCCTACCCTCATTTTTTAAAGTGAGGTTGTCTTCACTTTTTTTTTTTTTTTTTTGGTTTTACAAGTTCTTTGCGTATGACAGATACAACATATATTTGTCAAATATTTGTTTTGCAAATATTTTCTCCCAGTCTGCGTTTATCATTTAATTTTCTTAATAGTGTCTTTGCCAATGGTGTATTTTGAAGAGTAAATGTTTTTATTTATGCCCAAGTCCAAATTTTTGTCATGCTTTTGTGTGCTAAGAAAATTGTGTCTAAAAATGAACAGTTTAATGTTAATAATATACATTTAATCTATTTTAAAAAAGAATAAATCTGGGTAGCTGGCTAAGAGGCAGGCAGCAAATCAGGTTGGGTGACAGGCAGGATATGTTAAATGTCTAAAGGGTTCTGGACTTTCGAACAAGTAACTGTTCTCACTATATGTCCTTCTCGCGAAAGCAGATCCATGTGTCCTACACTAATCTGTTTTTCTGTGCTATGTTCTTTGCTAGATAGAACACCTTTCTGTCCCTAAATCATAATAGCAGCAACATCTAGTGCTATAGCCCTTTGGATATTTCAAAGTATTTTTCAATCTCTCAATTTATTTGATCCTGACATCCCTGTGAGGTCAGATCAGAAACTTCTACTATTATGTTTTTATGACACACAAACTTCACTATGCTATATTTTATAGGTGAGAACTTAAGTAATTGCCTAAGGTTGCACAAGCATTAAGTAAACTTAGGACTAGAATCTAAGTCTTCTGACACAATATAGGATGTCGCCTGCCTTCCTTGCTAAATGTTTGAGCAATTTTGATTAAACCAAAGTCCTTTTCATGCAGAGTCAGACTGAAATGGAGAGGCTGGGTTAGGTAGAGGGACGGCTCATAAAAATTGGGAATAACCTGCTAATTCATTCTATATCAAAACAAGAGGCACTGTGATACAATGGGAAAAAGGAGTGCCTTGAAATTAGAAAAACATGAATTTTGAACCCAGTTTAAAAATTTGTGTCTTCTGAGCCAATTTGTTCAATTGAAATATGTGAGATGATTATTCCCTCACTCATTAGACATATATTTCTTAACACCTGATAATTAGTTGCCTTTTAATAATATGAGCTAAAGTTTTTAGAGCACTTAACATGCCAGAAACTATGCTACCAATTTTATCTATTGCATTTGTGACTCAAACCATTTCTATAAGGTGTATAACCTCACCCCAATTTAACAAAAAGTGAAACAAGTTTAGGAATTATGTCTTGCCTCAGCCCCACAGATTATATATTGGGGATCCAAGACTGACTCAAAACCTATGCTCTCAGCACCTAATCCACATTGCATCTCATCTTTAATATGAACACATAACCTTTGCTGGATAAAGTTACTTTGAAAATTTAAAATAATTCATATTAAAGTGGACTGTGATAGTTGCCTTTATGCAGTTTCTTCCTCTTTTCAGTGTATGATAGGATTAAACTTCACAGCCAAGCTTGCAGTTGGGTGGAGTTCTACGACTAGTTCTGGCCAGTGGGGTTTGGACAGAACAGATTTGTGCCACGTCCAGGACTGAGCATTTAATTGTCAGCACAGAACCATCCAGTGCTCTGTTTTCCTGCCTGGGAAATTATGGAAATATGTGATAATATAGAGATGCCATAAGACTCAAATGGCCTGGAAAGCTGAACTCACTTATAGAGGAAAGCTACTCTGGAAAGTTTTGCAGAGTGAAGATTGTATGAGAGAAAAATAAAATTTTCTTGTCTTAAATGATTGACATTTGGGAGTGGTTTGTTACCACAGCAAAACCTAGTGAAAGTGTCCTCACTTGTACAACATTGCCCCTGGGGTGGTGGTGATTGTTGTCATTTCAGTGGTGGTTAGTCGTGATGTTATTGTGCATAGACCATCAAGTCATCTCTCAAAGCTAACCTTTTTATGATCTTTGATCCCTTCCCCAGACAGGCAAAATAATATTTTTATAATCAAAGTAGCAAAAATGATATATATGTGAAATGTCATTAAATGGCGTGGAAAAGAAGTGAATATATTGTCTGCAGTGTTCAGCAGAAACCTAAGCAGCAGATAAACAGCCTTTTCCCATGAGTTGATTCTAGAGGCTCTCAATCTACTTACAAGTCATTATAAAGGCATTATCCTCACAAGCATGAATGACTTACAAACCATCCCACCACTAAGTAAATCAAAGTGGCCTTCTTGATCTCTATCAGGAAGGCCTTCCCCCTTAACAAGTTCCACATTGCAGACAAACCTTTCTGCCATCTGCTCGAATCGAAACATGTGACATAACCATGCATGGGAACACTTTGCCCTTGGTAAGGAAAGAGACCTTGGGGAATCATTTGGAAAACCACCCTCTTGGCACACAATCTGTGGCTAGAGTTTGCCCTTAGTCCCTTGTGTGCAATGATCTATTTTGATATGAATGTCATTTTGAATGAATGTATATGAGATATATTTACATATGCTAACCACCAGCATGGTTTCCAGTGGTGTTGGTAATGGTGGCAGGATCCGCATACTGCCATACCACAGATTTTAATTGGAGAATGATATCAATGTCTTCCAAGCCACAAAAGGAAATAAGCCATCTTTAAAGCTCAATAGGATTTATGTAGGGTAGTTGCCCCATGTGTACTGTCCTCCACCTCATCAAGCTAACTCTTACTGATCCTTTAAAATTCACCTCTTCCAAGATGCATTCTCTGATCACCTCATGGGAGTTAGGTAACCCTTCTTCTTGTTCCATTTACTCTGTGCATACCTGTCTCTCTATATAACACAAAGAATATCCAGCTGTGATGTAGCAGCTACAGCTGTTGCTGCCCGGGGTAATTTTAATGATGTTCCACAGTTGTATCATCATGTACATTTCTTTGTGCCATGGGTATCAATTTTCAAATCCACCTTAAAGCAAAACATGGAACATCCCACTATAGGTGGTTTAAAGTGTTCTCTTCTCTCAGAGATCACACATGATATCAATTCTGCAGAAGCCACCAGAGAGAACTCAAACCTTTTCATGAAGAGAAAATAAAACAATCATTTCACTAAGAAAGAAGGCAGCTTGCATTTTTCATGGCATGCTTTTTTGTTTTCATCTTTCCATAATTTTCAGATGTTGACATTAAGTAACTATCTAATAACTAATGCTTGATGTTGAATCACAACACATACAACGAATTCTCACACACTATGTTGTCATCACTCAGTTGCACAGAAAGTATTTTTATGAAAGCTTCCTAGCAAAATTCAAAGTATTACAAATTAACACTTTTTATTGTATATATTTAAAGTATATAACTTGATGATTTCACATATTTAAAAATTGTGAAATAATCATAACAATCAAGATAATTACCATATCCATAACCTCATGTATTACCATTTGTGTGTGTGTGCATGTGAGACAAGAACACTTAAGGTCTTCCCTCTTTGCAGATTTCAAGTATTCGATATAATTTGTTACCTAGAGTCACCATGTTATGCATTTGCTCTCCAGAACTGATGCATCCTACACAACAGAAACTTTTACCCTTTGACTAATATCTCCCCAAATCCCCTTTCCCTTAGTCCTCTGTTAGAACTACCATTCTACTCTCTGCTTCTGTAAGTTTGACTATTTTGGATTCCACATATAAGTGAGATCATACAGTATTTGTCTTTTGGTGTCTGGCTTATTTCACTTATCATAATGCCCTACAGGTTCTTCCATGTTGTCACAAATGTCAGGATTTCCTTCCTTTTAAGACTGAATAATACTTAATTGCATATATATGCAAACTTTTATTTATCCACTCATCTTTTTATTGGCATCCAACTCTTGACTATTGTGAATAATCCTGCAATGAACATGGGAGTTCAGATATCTCTTTGAGATTCTGATTTCAATTCCTTTGGATAAATACTCAGAAGTAATATTGCTGGGTCATGTGGTAGTTCTATTTTTAATTTTTGGAAGAATCCCCACATTGTTCTCCATAATGGCTGTACAAATTTAGCCTAATAAATTTAACATTCTCATTGTTGGTGGAAATGTACCAAGGATCCCTTTTCTATCCTTGTCAATGCTTATGATCTTTTTTTCACATAATAACAATTCTAACAAGTGTGAAGTAATATCTCATTGTGGCTTTGATTTGCATTTTTCTGAAGATTAGTGATTTTGAGTCTCTTTTCAGGTACCTGTTGGCCATTTGTATGTCTTCTTTGGAAAAACGCCTATACCGGTATTTTGCTCACTTTTTAAAGCGTTATCTGTTTTTTACTAGTTATATAAATTATTTATTTTAAATATTAATTCTTTATCAGATAGATGGTTTACAAATATTTTCTCCCACACCAAAGGTTGCCTTTTCATTTTGTTGATCGTTTTCTTTACTGTGCAGAAATGTTTTAGTTTGATGTAATCCCACTTGCTTGTTTTTGCTTTTGTTGCCTGTGCTTTCCACAGCATATTCAAAAATGTGCTGCCAAGACCAACGTCAAGGAAGTTTTTCTATGTCTTTTCCTCCAGAGGTTTTATAGTTTCAGGTCTTATGTTTAAGTCTTTAATCTATACTGAATTGATTTTTATGTACTCTGTAAAATAAGGGTACAATTTCATTCTTTTGCATGTGGTTATTCAGCTTTTCCAGCACCACTTATTTAAGAGATTTTTTTCCATTGTGTACTTTTGATGCTCTTGTCAAAGATCGGTTGACCATATATGTATGGGTTTATTTCTGGGCTCTCTATTCTTTTCCATTAGTCTATGTGTCCGTTGTTATGCCAATACTATACTGTTTTGGTTATAATAGGTTTGTAGTATAATCTGAAATCAAGAAGTATGAAACCTCCAATGTTGTTATTTTTTCACAAACTATACTTGATATAATCAAAGCCATGCATAGATATCGTTGGATACAGACTACATACGCAGAACCTACACTTTGATCAAGTGCATTGGCAAAAGCTAAGAATTCAGTGTGACTAGTAATAAGGATCCCAAGACATACTCAGTGGAGAATGGGGTGAAGGTAGGAGGAATTTCAAGCTCACAAGGAAATAGGTACATAAAAGTTGTTATACATTCAGTTTTTTGTGAGCCATTCTTAGCAAATTATTTTGTGGTATTTAAATATTTTTACAGATAAATAATTGGACTATATGCTCCTATCTGTTTCAGTAAAGTTTTAGGATAGATACAAATAAAACTACGTCAGTTATCTACTTTATAGTATCCTGCCTTAAGGAAGCATACTTCTGCCCTGAGTGTACAACATGTTGCAATAAAATAACACTTATGTTCTACATAATCATCTATTCATGAGTTTATTTCCCCTCTAGGCTGGTTTTTGAAAACTGTATATTATACATTTTCTATAGCCTGCATGTATAACATTGTAGTTAGTGAATTAACACATTAGTTAATTAACTGACATAACATGAAAACTATAATTCTAATCTTTAAGTGGGGGAAGATTTCTTAAAATGACCATGCTTCTAATAATAAAGACAATTTGTAATTTTGTTTACATTAAAATTAAAATGTCTGTATATAGCAAAACATTTTTTAACAGAGCAGAATGCTAATCTATAAACTGGGAGATTATATTGCAATATACATAAGTGACATTAGGGTAAGTATCAAAAACATACAACTTCTAGAAATCAAAAGAAAAGAATTCAAAAGAAAAGTAGGCAAAAGACATGAACAGGTATTTTACATAAGAGTAATTACATAAGACCAATAAATATGAGAAACGTTTGATTTCATTAGGGATGTGGGAAATGCAATCAAGATCTGAATGAGATACCATCTACAACCATTCAATGGCAAAAATCAAGAACTCCAGTGTTTGAGAGAATGGGATCAATGAAATCTATTTCACATTGCTGATAGAAGTGTAAATTACTGTTGGAAGACAGTGTGTTATTATCTTGTAAGACTTGACATTCGAACACCTTTATTACATAGCAATTCCATTCCATTACTAGGTGTGTGTGCATGTGTATGTGTGTGTGAGTGTCCAAGAGCTACTCTTACATATCTGCAGAAAGCACATATAAGAAATCTATAAAATCAATAGCTGGAAATATTACCATGCTCTTTAACAATACAATGGATAAACTGTGATATATTTACACAATGGGATATCCTATAGCATTTAAAAAATATGAACTCTATATGCAATTATGTGAATAAATCATAGCAATATATAATCGAGCAGAGAAGTTAATCTCAAAATATTACCTAGCACATAATAGCTTTTTTAAAATAAATTTGGAATCAAAACTGAAATATATGCTTTTTGATGCATATATAAAGAAATATGGGGCTGGAAGTCAGGAGGAGTGTGTAGGTGAGGTAGGCATCTCAAAGTACAACTCGGGATACACAGAGATCTCTAAAGCCTGTGAGAGGCATGCAATGCCTTGGATCAGTACAACCATATGCAAAATGATCTATCTATGAACATCCTACCAATAATTGTGTGTCCACTATTCATAATCACCTGGAGTGAGAGCATAACAATCTCATCAGTGTCCCTCTCTGAGTGGACATGTGTCTCAACTAGCTGATGAGCATATATGATATATACATATGGCAAACTTTTATGGGATTCTGCCACAGAAATGTTAGCCTACAGAGTGGCAGTGGTGTAATTAGCATTGCAAAAAGGCCCAGTCTGGAAACATGATTGTCAAGATGAAAATTTCACAAAGCAATATGGCCTCGTGCTGTCTCTGTGATGAGTCAGTACTAGGCTTACTGGAATTGAAAGGGATTTTGGTAAACTAAGAGGTAAGAACTAGAAAGCAGATTGCTCTCAGATTGGAAAACAAAACAATCCCTGAGATATTAATTTTCTAAATAGTAGAATTGATCAGTGCTGAGTCATAGGTTTTTTTTTCCTTCCCTTCCTGGGACCCCTCCCAGGAAGGAGGAATAATTATTCTGCCCCCAACAGGAATAAATGTGTTCCTAAATTTGCTGTGACACCAGTCACAAACCTGAATAGTTGCAGTTGATGTTCAGGAGAGTTTTATAAAAGACGGTGAAATAAGCCAGAGAAAGCCAAGACAAAACTCTAATTCATGTTTCCATTAAGATGGGAGAATTATTCTAAAATCCCTTTACTAATATCTACTTTTCAATTGCTTTTTGTAACAAAATAAAAAGCTGAAAATTATTGAAAGTTATTTTCTACAAAAGGGAAAATTTTATATTGAAAATTTAATTTTTCACCATGAATAAAATGAAGTTATCAATAAATGCGTCACACTGAATATTTTATTTCAGCTTGTTATATGTAAGGTGAAAGCATGCATATTGGTTGACATAGCTAAAGGTCATTTGTTAAAACAGGTTGACATAGCTAAAGGTCATTTGTTAAGTTGCTCTTCTATAGCATGTATTTGAATGTTCCCAAACATGTCATATCATTTTTCTTACAAAGGCAAATGCCTCACTCCATTTGTGCTGCTATTACAAAATAACATAGACTGGGTAATCGATAAAGAACCGAATTTTATTTTCTCACAGTTCCAGAAGCTGGGATGCCACCAGATTTGGTACCTTGGGAGGGGCTGGTATTCCCTTCCAAAATATCATTTTGTTGTATCCTACAGAGGGAAGGACCACTGTGTGAAGGAACCTGGCAGATGGGATAGAAGGGAGAAAAGGGCAGGACACTATGTGGAGCTTTTTTGTTGTCATTAATACCTCAAAATTTTACATATTTATGGGGTACATATGACATTTTGATACATACACACAATGTGTAATGATCAAATAATGGTAATTAAGATACCCACCACCTCAAATATTTATCATTTATTTATGTTGGAAATATTCCAAAACTTATTTTCTAGCTATTTCAAAATATACAATTAATTATTGTTAACTTTAGTCACACTACTGTGCTAGTCAACACTAGAACTTGTTCATTATATCTTATCTTCTTTCTCTCTTTCTTTCTATTTTTTTTTTTTTTGAGACTATAATCCAGGCAGAGGTACAGTGGCACCATCATGGCCCACTGCAGCCTTGACGTCTGGGGCTCAAGTGATCCTCTTGTCTCAGCCTCCCAAGTAGCTGGGACTACAAGTGTGCACCACCACGCCTGGCTAATTTTTTATTTTTTGTAGGGACAGGGTTTCCCAGTGTTGCTTGGGCTTATCTCGATTCCTGGGCTCAAATGATCCTCTCATCTTAGGCTCCCAAAGTATTGGGATTACAGGTGTGAGCCAGTGGAGTTGGCCATTGTTTCTTCTATATAACCTTATTTTTTAACCCATTAACCAACTTCTCTTCATCCCCCCACCCACCTACCCTTCCCAAATTTTGGTACCCACCATTCTACTCTCTACCTCCATGAAATCTACTATTTTAGCTCCCAAACATGAGTGAGAACATGCAATATTTGTCTTTCTGTGCCTGTCGTATTTCACTTAACATAATGTCCTTTAGGCATGTTCATGTTGCTGCAAATGCCTCTTTCATAAGGACCTTGTATTAGAGTTCTCAAGAGGGACAGAACTAATAGGAGATATTTATATTTGAGTTTATTAAGGAGTATTAGCTCACACAATCACAAGGTCTACAATAGGCAGTCTGCGAACTGAGGAGCAAGCCAGTTTGAGTCCCAAAGTGAAAGTCCAATGTTCGAGGGAAGGAAGCCTCCTGCACAGGAGAAAGAGGTAGATTGGGAGGCTAAGCCAGTCTAGTCTTTTCACGTTCTTCTGCCTGCTTTTTATTCTGGCTGTGCTGGCAGCTGATTAGATTGTGCCTTCCTAGATTAAGGATGAGTCTCCCTTTCCCAATCCACTGACTCAAATGTTTAATCTCCTTTGGCAATGCCCTTACAGTCACACCCAGGATCAAAACTTTGCATCCTTCAATCCAATCAAGTTGACACTTAGTATTAACCATCACAGACCTTAATCTCATTAACAAGTGAGGAGCCCTCATGACCCAACCACCTCTAAAAGGAACCATTTCTTAACGCTATTGTATTGGTCATCAAGTTTCAACATAAGAATTTTGGAAAGGACTCATTCAAACCATAGCAAAAGGTGAACATATTTTACATTATGTGTGGTGAGACCTGACATCTTTACTTTTCTTCTCAACAACTAGAAATCTAATGAAAGTGAGAAAGTTTTAAAGAGATCAGAGCAGTTTATTGGTAGATTCTTGGTTCAATAACCTAAGTAGGTCATTTTCTTCAGTAACCAAAATAGTTTACTTCATAGTGGTAATTCTTCCATTCATCAATGTAAATTCTAGGTAGTTCTCCAAAGGTGAATTGAAAATAAGAGCTTTTAGAAACTGAAAACTTTGCAAATGTTTATTAAGTTGGTCAAATTTCCATTGTGGTCTAGGTCATCAGCCAAGTACATAACACACATAGAAAAGTTCTATTAACAATCATAACAAAATAATGATTAATAGATTTCCCATATCCAAGTTACTTTGATCTTTACTAAGTGTCTACCCTCTAGTCATTGTTTCCTGGTTTGATTACTCATAATAGTCAGGAAACAAGAAGTACCCACCTTCTATCTAATAAAATGCATCATTTTGCTACGTACAGCACAAATGGGAAAACAAGGTCAGATGTAACATGCTATGAACCCTGCATTCTTTTATTAGAATTGGCTAATTACCCAAGTTCTAGATGGTAAATGACACAATGTTCTTATTTAACAGCAGGTTCCTCATGTAAGATGTAGAACTGCTTTTAGAGTGCCATAAAATTTGATTTATGCCACTGCTTGCCAAACATTAAATTTCAGCGTTTAAATAGAAAACAAGGATGAACATCTCCTCCAGTTTAAGTATTGTTTTACATTGCATTGAGTGTTTTTGAAAGAATCACATGTTCCTAGAGGATAAGGACATTTCCTAACCTCTTTGTATGTGTTTCTAAAAATGTAAAAGCATAATAACTTCAAAAAAGTTATAAATGAATAAATATGTGAATGATGTCAATATTACCTTACTTGACTATAGTAATCATTTCACTATGTATATGTATATCAAAACATCTTGTTGTACACCTTAAATACACACAATAAAAACTGTTAAAGGTGTAATCAACAAAGTATTACGGATGGCTGTTACCTTAAGTGGGAAGAGATAAGGAGATGAGATAGGAGGATTACATAGCATGTTTTTGTCAATATTCTAGTTTCTATATGGGACTTTGGTGTATGGGTAGGAAAAAAAAATCTATCTTAATATCTAAAAGATTTCTCTAAAATCAAACTAAAATCAGTAAGAATATGAATATAGAAAGTAATGACACCTCTAAATGATTTTTTCAATTTGAAGAAACTGCTTTTGAATCATATACAAATATCAACAAAAATATATTTTTTGATTTTTCTAATGTAATTCATTTTTTCAAAGAAGGACAAGCTACATAAGAAACAAAAAATTAAAATATTCAGTATAAAGAATTGATTAAAGAAAAGTAACTTCATAGAAATAAACATAAATGGTTTGAATAACCATTTTATTTTATCATTTGTAGGGTAAAATAAATGGAGATAACGTAGTCATTTTAGAAATACATTTTTCCATTGTGAACCTCATTTTTAATGCAACCTATAAGAATCAGGTGAAGAAATACTTGTGTGACTCTGTTCTCTGCCCAAAGCTCACTCACATCCAACCATAAACCTTAACTTCACAAACAGTTTTCACTACATAAGGAACCTAAAGTATATCAGCCAATGGTCTGCTCCTTGATTATAAGCTTTCTTTAAATAAAGTTATAGAAGTTTTCAGTAACAGATATGTAAGTACATGAAATAAATATTACGCCTCTATTCGTGATCGGAGTAGAACAGAGCTTATCGATTTCCCCACTACTTCCTTCCAAATCCTCTAATATATGCCACATCCAACTTCCAAGTACCACACCAGCAGCTTTTCTTCTGTACAGCAACTCAGTTGGACAACGAACACCTGACATTCAAACACCTTATGCATATGAATGTCTGACTGTTCCCATGCTAAGGTCACAGATACTTCTCTGCAAATCCTGATTAGCAAGAAATTTAACCTGTGTTAATAGCCATTGCATTCATAGAAGGAAATTAAGATTTATTTCTCCTTCGGAGTTCTAGCTTGAAACCAGTAAATAATCTTGTAGTAACAACATGGCTTCCAGGAATCCATAGATGTCTATTTGACTCACTATATTCCTGAAATGTAACTCTAAAATCTGTCTTATTGGCAGAGTTAAATGATAAAATTAATTTTAATGATGGGGACAGCTATGTAGGTTAACTCCTAAGTCAAATTACCGAGAGACTTTTTGCCCTGGTCTTCCAGGGAAATAACTTTCCCAGGTATTTTGCATTCATTTTCTCTAAAGTTCAAGAGAACCCTATATAGTAGTTACGAAGTTCTACGTTTCACAGATGAGAAAACTGAGTTGTCAAAGTTCACAGGACTAGTAAATGCCAGGCCTGGCGTATGAATCTACATCTGTCTCAATCTGAAGGCTGCATTCCTTTAATTTTAGATGAACAATTTTAAACTTACCAGCAAACTGGATAATTTTAAAAACCACAAGTTCATTGCAACCAAACAGGCATAATAGAGGTGGTAGATTAATTCAAAAGCCAGTATACACTGCCTTTCACGAACATTTGGAAACTATAAAAAGTCAAATCAAGCCCCTCTTCATCCCCATTTGTTTATCATAACAATGTTACATTACAAACAAAATCCTCTGCCAAAACTGCTTTAAATGCCTGATAGGTTTGTTTATTTTCACCATATTTCTACTTTTTCCCAGAGTACAGACCAGCTCACTTCACCCTACAGTGTGTTACATTGTACTGTGCAGGGGTCTGGAGGTGGAAGTGGGTACACAAACTTCTTATTCTGGTGTTTTTGGTTTACAAAAGGTTGCCCAGTGAGGGCCCATAAAGGTTTTTGTGAAGGGCCTACTATTGGAAATATTATCATATATAGTTTTTGTAAAGGTTTATTCTTAACATCAAAATTATAATTTGAATCTAATGTCCTCAACTTTAAGAAGACATGATCTACAGTTTAACATAGCTTCAGGAAATTAAGAACTGTTATCTTTAGGAAAATTTTAAAAAAGCCACGGATATCATATGTGGAATTAAGTGGATAAAGAAGTGAACTGACTCTCTTTGAATGCACAAATCCCTGGAAGACTCATCTCCAGTAAGCAAGATGGCGCTTATCAGCAGTGGGCCAGGAAAAGCAATCTCTAAGATGAAACGAACAAACAAACAAAAAGTTTGATGGTATGATATAGGGTTATAATTTAAGACTAAAGTGTTAGAAATCTAAAGACCCCAGAATGGCCATTGTAATGAAGCAGCCCAGTGAAGAGGGTTAGAGGGCAGAGCATTAGAGGACAGTGCATATGAGTCACTTGGGGATCATGTTAAATTTCACTTCTGATCATCTGTGAGTTCTGCAGTAAAACCTGCAACTCCCAGGTGACGCAAGGTTGCTAGTCCTCAGATCATACTTGAAGTACTAAGGTTACGGGTTATTTGATTATGTATCAGTGTTACTTACTACCACTCTGTGGTAGAAAAAGGCTATACTTAGGAAAAAGTGGCCATGCCACATGAAACTAGGGCAGAAATTATAGGATGGTAGAGTCTGGATGTGTACCTGCCAGGACATCATGGGAAGAGCCTAGCCTCAGAGTCCCCAGCGGGCTCCTACTTGCAATAGACCTTGGATAGGTCTCCTCCAGGGTTAATATTGTGAATTCAGTAACCCATTTTCTTCTCATATGGCCAAAGAGACAAATACTGGCACATGTTAGAGTATCACAATTTCTGCAATAATTTATTAATTTGTTTAGGAATCATGTCTGCTTGCCATACCTCTATGCTATGACTTTCCTCTACCTCCCCAATCACTTTTCTCACTGCTTCTGGAAATGCTTCAATATGGAACAAAAACTCTTGAATCCAAATCTGTAAATAGCTTTAAATGACCGAAAGCACAAACAATAGTCTTCTGATTAGAACTAGTTTGTAGACCCATGCATTCCTTCTCTCAGGAGAGCATGCATTGCTCAGGCCTCTCTGTTCTAACATTCTATAGGTTCTCCATTGTGCACACTGAATTGTAAAAAGAGTGGAAATTCATTTCTGTTCTGTGGTTATATTACCCCTCTACTTATCATATATAGAGCCTGATGGTGAATGTGCCATTGGCAAACTCTCCATACAGGCATTGAAATCATACCAGCAGGACAGATATTGATGATGCTAATGAGAAGAGCACCTGTCTCTTCCTGTTAGCAATTACACCTAGTTGTCCCTTTGCCATCCACAATTCTTTCTCGTGCAGCTTTTCAAAGAATCCTCTGCTTCTCCACCTCTCAATAGCCCTCAACAATATGGCCTTATATAAAAGTCTGATAGAAAACAGTATCAAAGTACACAGCTACTTTAAAACATATCCCTATATAGAATGCAAAATATAGAATGGTTCACTCTACTAACATGTGTGTAAAGAAAATAAGTTGAGCTGGTTGGTAATTCTTTCGAATATCCAAACTCTCCATCTGTCATCCCCACACATCCACCCACCCTCCCGTAAACACAAATGATTATTAGTCATGGACTGCAGGAAAAACAAGGGCATGGAAGACAGACCCTGTCCTTAAGATATTGTTAGTCTCTTAAGTCATATCAAATTTTCCATTTAAACACTCACTAATTTACTAAATCCTCAGTGAGCACCAATGATATACCAGACACTGTGCTAAGTGCTGAGAATAACTATGAACAAGACTGACATGGGCCCTGCCTTTCCAAACCTCATGCTGCAGTAGGGAGACATAAAAAAGTTGCACAGCACATGACCTAGCAGCTAAGAACCAAAGAGGGACAGAGACACTGTTGCAGTAATTCAAGGAGGCAAAAACCCATGTCCTGATGGAGTAGTCAGGGAAGGTGCTAGGAAGCAGTAAAACTTGACTGAAACTGAAATAGGTAGAGAGTTCAAATACTCCAGGCCTTCTAAGATGCCAGCTAGTTCCTGGTGGGGGTGGGGACAGAAAAACTTAAGAGATATTTCCTAGCCAAAGAAACAAGTCTTGCTGAAGTAGAAGTTTCTGTTGTGCGTTTTTCCTTAAATTAGGTAATACCTACAGTTGGGAGTGCTTGCCTAGGTGCAAGGGATATAAGAATTCATAAACATCATCCTGAAGCAACAATTTCCCCAAATGATAATTTAATATGCATGAGTGTGTATGTGTATGTGTAATGGAATGTAAAATTTGCATGAATGTTTAAGATGTAAAAGAAGACTTCACAGATATGTTTTTTTTTCTGTATCAGGTCACTTTTTTTTTTTTTAATTTATTTATTATTATTAAACTTCAAGTTGTAGGGTACATGTGCACAACGTGCAGGTTTGCTACATAAATTATGCTGCTATAAAGACACATGCACACGTATGTTTATTGCAGCACTATTCACAATAGCAAAGACTTGGAATCAACCCAAATGTCCATCAGTGACAGATTGGATTAAGAAAATGTGGCACATATACACCATGGAATACTATGCAGCCATAAAAAAGGATGAGTTTGTGTCCTTTGTAGGGACATGGATGCAGCTGGAAACCATCATTCTCAGCAAACTATCACAAGAACAGAAAACCAAACACCGCATGTTCTCATTCATAGGCGGGAACTGAACAATGAGATCACTTGGACTCGGGAAGGGGAACATCACACACCGGGGCCTATCATGGGGAGGGGGGAGGGGGGAGGGATTGCATTGGGAGTTATACCTGATGTAAATGACGAGTTGATGGGTGCAGCACACCAACATGGCACAAGTGTATCAGATCACTTTGGCCTCTACAGCCATGCCATTCCACGACTGCTAACACACCGAAGTTTCTCTTCTGTATGTTGAAGAATTTGTTGATGGGAAGGACAAAACCCTGCTCTTCTGAGAAATGAGATATATATCAGGAAAACTGGCTTGAGTCATTATATGAAAAGCTAAATACCAGACTAAGGATTTCAGGTTTCATTGATGATGTTGGAGTACTGAATACTTTCAATCTGAGCCAGGACTCATGAAAGCAGGTAATGACTACATTTCTGAGTCTCATTGGTTGTAAATGGGGGGACATGGATACTACATGGGTCTTTATCTGAGGGCCAGATATGAAAAAGGAAACATAAGAAAGGACAAATTAAATAGATACAGGCAAGATATATGCACAGTATGGTGTTCCTGGAGCAGGTAAGAAGTACCAGGTATATGTGGTCTGGGTACTGCACACCTAAGGTGCTTGGTAAAAAGCATCAGAGTCCTAGGAACACTAAAAACATGTATAGTTCATGCTTAATTTCTTCCTAGCAGGTGGGAGAGTAGGAATTTTTCTCCCCATGTTGGTATCAGCCTTGGATCAACATGGAAATTACCAGTTGTGGTTTTTCTCACTGCCAAGTCTCAAGGTGAGATGAGGTGAGAGAAGCAGCCACCTGGGTCAGCCCCAGATTTAAATTGCTAACTTTTGCATGGAGGCAGAAGAAAGGAGGAACTGTGAGGGATTATCTCTGCATTTAAGAAAGAAATTGTGGCCTTTTCTTCTAGATATTCTGGGGAATTGCGATTGGACTACTACTTGGAAGGATTTCTCCAGGATATACCCCCTAAGTGGGTAGGAAAATGACTCTTAGAGAGTCCCAAGTTACCTTAGGGTCTCTTTGCCTAACGTGTCTCTCTCCATCCCACTTCCATCCTAGAGTGGGGCATGGCCCTGTGTAGGCAGAAAACATTCTCTAGGCCAACTGTAGATGTTCCTGAACACAAAGCATCTGGTGAAGCTCAAGGCCACTGCTATGCAATTGACATATAAGGTCAGCCACAATTGCAAGCCACATATGTAATTTTGAATTTTCTAGCGGTCACATCAAAACTGAAAAATGAAACAGATGACATTTATTTAATAATACGTATTTTTTAATGTAATATATCCAGACTATTATAATTTAAATGTGTTATCAATATAAAAATTATGAATAAGACATTTTCAGTCCCATTTTTCTAAGTCTTTTTGCACTGTTTCACCAAACAGCACATCTCAATTCAGACTAGCCACACTTCCAGTGTGCAATAGCCATGTGAAGTTAATAGCTAGTGTACTGGACAGGCAGCTCTGATGGATGGATCTTGAGCCTGTACATGAAAGTGATGCCTCCAGGGCATTCCTAAGATAATCAAAGTCCAGAAATACCAAGTCTCTTGCCAGAGCTCACACAATGTGTCAGAAATCGAGCCAAGCCTAGATCAGAAGTCTGCAAATACTAATGTACCCTGGCTTCTCTCTTCTTCACAGTCGCAGCTAAGGCATCACTAGGCTCTCCTAATTCTTCGGAACCTTCTCACATTATTTCTGTCCCTTCTAGCTGCTAACACCCTACTCAGGCCCCAAGTGCCTACTCACTATGGCAGTGTCCTCCTACTTGATGTGCTTGCTTTTAGTTTCCCCTTCCAGACCCTCCTGCAAAGACTGAATTTAGCACATTTGTGATTAAAATCACTCTGCAATGAGTCCCTGTTTAAAACACATATATAGAGAGACTTGATTTTAGAGCAATCTTAAGTATACAGAAAAACTGAATAGAAAGTAAAGAGTTCCCATATACCCTTTCCACCTCATCTCAGCCTCACTGCCCCACCCTGTTAACCCTGTTGTTGCGTCTTGCATTGGTGAGGCACCTTTGTTATAACTGATAAAACGCTATCAATACATTATTATTAACTAAAGTCCATAGTTTACATTAGGGCTCACACTTTGTGTTGTACAATTCTGTGAGTTTTGGCAAATGTATAATGTCGTGTATCCACCATTACAGTATCACACAAAAGTGTTTCACTTACCTAAAAATCCCCTTTGTTCCACCTGCTCATTTTATTCCTAAACTCGGCTAAAACCCTTGGCAACCAAAGATGTTTTTGCTATCTTTAGAGTTTTGCCTTTTCCAGAATATCATATAGTTGCAAACATACACATGTCGAATTTTCATTTGACTTATTTCACTTAGGAAAATGCATTTAAGGTTCCTCTTTGTCTTTCCATGGCTTAACAGCTCATGTCTTATATAGAACAATATTCTGTTGTCTGGATGTTCCAGTTTGTTTATCCATTTTGTAGATTACATTAAATTTTCTTTTTTTATAACAGGAGAAAAGGGTGTTTGTTTTTCTTTTAATTTTTTATTTTTTATTTCAATAGGTTTTTGGGGTAACTGGAGGTGTTTGGTTACATGAATAAGTTACTTAGTGGTGATTTCTGAGATTTAGGTGTACTCATCACCTGAGAAGTGTACGCTGTACCCAATGTGTAGTCTTTTATCCCTCACCACTCCCCACCCTTTCTCTGGAGTCCTCAAAGTCCAATGTGTCATTCTTATGCTTTTACATACTCATAGCTTAGCTCCCAAATATGGTTGAGAACATATGATGTTTGTTTTTCTTATTCCCGAGTTACTTAACTTAGAATAATAGTCTCCAGTTCCATCCGGGTTGCTGCAAATGCCGTTATTTCATTCCTTTTTATGGTTGCATAGTATTCCAAAGTTTCTTTATCTACTCATTGATTGATGGGAATTTTCTTTTTTTTTGTTTTTTTGTTTTTTTGGGTTTTTTTTGGTTTTTTTATTTTTTTAATTATTATTATTATACTTTAAGTTCTAGGGTACATGTGGATAACATGCAGGTTTGTTACATATGTATACTTGTGCCATGTTGGTGTGCTGCACCCATCAACTCATCAGCACCCATCAACTCGTCATTTACATCAGGTATAACTCCCAATGTAATCCCTGCCCCCTCCCCCCTCCCCATGATAGGCCCCGGTGTGTGATGTTCCCCTTCCTGAGTACAAGTGATCTCATTGTTCAATTCCTACCTATGAGTGAGAACATGCGGTGTTTAGTTTTCTGTTCTTGCGATAGTTTGCTGAGAATGATGGTTTCCAGCTGCATCCATGTCCCTACAAAGGACACAGACTCATCCTTTTTTATGGCTGCATAGTATTCCATGGTGCATATGTGCCACATTTTCTTAATCCAGTCTGTCACTGATGGACATTTGGGTTGATTCCAAGTCTTTGCTATTGTGAATAGTGCCGCAATAAACATATGTGTGCATGTGTCTTTATAGCAGCATGATTTATAATCCTTTGGACATATACCCAGTAATGGGATGGCTAGGTCATATGGTACTTCTAGTTCTAGATCCTTGAGGAATCGCCATACTGTTTTCCATAATGGTTGAACTAGTTTACAATCCCACCAACAGTGTAAAAGTGTTCCTATTTCTCCACATCCTCTCCAGCACCTGTTGTTTACTGACTTTTTAATGACTGCCATTCTAACTGGTGTGAGATGGTATCTCATTGTGGTTTTGATTTGCATTTCTCTGATGGCCAGTGATGATGAGCATTTTTTCATGTGTCTGTTGGCTGTATGAATGTCTTCTTTTGAGAAATGTCTGTTCATATCCTTTGCCCACTTTTTGATGGGGTTGTTTGTTTTTTTTCTTGTAAATTTGTTTGAGTTCTTTGTAGGTTCTGGATATTAGCCCTTTGTCAGATGAGTAGATTGCAAAAATTTTCTCCCATTCTGTAGGTTGCCTGTTCACTCTCATGGTAGTTTCTTTTGCTGTGCAGGAGCTCTTTAGTTTAATGAGATCCCATTTGTCAATTTTGGCTTTTGTTGCCATTGCTTTTGGTGTTTTAGACATGAAGTCCTTGCCCATGCCTACGTCCTGAATGGTATTACCTAGGTTTTCTTCTAGGGTTTTTATGGTATTAAGTCTAACATTTAAGTCTCTAATCCATCTTGAATTAATTTTCGTATAAGGAGTAAGGAAAGGATCCAGTTTCAGCTTTCTACTTATGGTTAGCAAATTTTCCCAGCACCATTTATTAAATAAAGAATCCTGTCCCCATTTCTTGTTTTTCTCAGGTTTGTCAGAGATCAGATGGCTGTAGATGTGTGGTATTATTTCTGAGGACTCTGTTCTGTTCCATTGGTCTATATCTCTGTTTTGGTACCAGTCCCATGCTGTTTTGGTTACTGTAGCCTTGTAGTATAGTTTGAAGTCAGGTAGTGTGATGCCTCCAGCTTTGTTCTTTTGACTTAGGATTGTCTTGGCAATGTGGGCTCTTTTTTGGTTCCATATGAACTTTAAAGCAGTTTTTTCCAATTCTGTGAAGAAAGTCATTGGTAGCTTGATGGTGATGGCATTGAATCTGTAAATTACCTTGGGCAGTATGGCCATTTTCATGATATTGATTCTTCCTATCCATGAGCATGGTATGTTCTTCCATTTGTTTGTGTCCTCTTTTATTTCACTGAGCAGTGGTTTGTAGTTCTCCTTGAAGAGGTCCTTTACATCCCTTGTAAGTTGGATTTCTAGGTATTTTATTCTCTTCGAAGCAATTGTGAATGGAAGTTCATTCATGATTTGGCCCTCTGTTTGTCTGTTACTGGTGTATAAGAATGCTTGTGATTTTTGCACATTAATTTTGTATCCTGAGACTTTGCTGAAGTTGCTTATCAGCTTAAAGAGACCAGCTAATATCATAATGACAGGATCAAGTTCACATATAACAATATTAACCTTAAATGTAAATGGACTAAATGCTCCAATTAAAAGACACAGACTGGCAAATTGGATAAAGAGTCAAGACTCATCAGTTTGCTGTATTCAGGAGACCCATCTCACATGCAGAGACACACATAGGCTCAAAATAAAGGGATGGAGGAAGATCTACCAAGCAAATGGAGAACAAAAAATAGCAGGGGTTGCAATCCTAGTCTCTGATAAAACAGACTTTAAACCATCAAAGATCAAAAGAGACAAAGATGGCCATTACATAATGGTAAAGGGATCAATTCAACAGGAAGAGCTAACTATTCTAAATATATATGCACCCAATACAGGAGCACCCAGATTAATAAAGCAAGTCCTTAGAGACTTACAAAGAGACTTAGACTCCCATACCATAATAATGGGAGACTTCAACACCCCACTGTCAACATTAGACAGATCAACGAGACAGAAAGTTAATAAGGATATCCAGGAATTGAACTCATCTCTGCGCCAAGCGAACCTAATAGACATGTACAGAACTCTCCACCCCAAATCAACAGAATATACATTCTTCTCAGCACCACATCGCACTTATTCCAAAATTGACCACATAATTGGAAGTAAAGCACTCCTCAGCAAATGTACAAGAACAGAAATTATAACAAACTGTCTCTCAGACCACAGTGCAATCAAACTAGAACTCAGGACTAAGAAACTCAATTAAAACTGCTCAACTACATGGAAGAGGAGCCTTTAGAGCTTTCTAGGTATGCGATCATATTATCAGCAAAGAGTGACAGTTTGACTTCCTCTTTACCAATTTGGATGCTCTTTATTTTTTTCTCTTGTCTGTTTTCTCTGGCTAGGACTTCCAGTACCATATTGAATAGAAGTAGTGAAAGTGGACATTCTTGTCTTGTTCCAGTTGTCAATAGGAATGCTTTCACCTTTTCTCCATCCAGTATAATATTGGCTGTGGGTCTGTCAGAGATGGCTTTTATTACCTTAAAGTATGTCTCTTCTATGCCAATTTTGCTGAGGGTTTTAATCATAAAGGGATGCTGGATTTTATCAAATGCTTTTTCTGTGTCATTGAGATGATCATGTGATTTTTATTTTTAATTCTGTTTGTGTGGTATGTCACATTCATTGACTTATGTATGTTAAACCCTCCCTGCATCCCTGGTATGAAACCCACTTAATCACAGTGGATTATCTTTTTGATGTGCTGTGGGATTTGGTTCACTACTATTTTGTTGAAGATTTTTGCGTCTATTTTCATGAGGAATACTGGTCTGCAGTTTTCTTTTTATGTTACATTCTTCCCTGGATTTGGTAATAGGGTGATTCTGGCTTAACAAAATGATTTAGGGAGATTCCCTCTTTCTTTATCTTTTGAAAAAGTGTCCATAGGATTGGTATCAATTCTTTTGAATGTCTGATAGAATTCAGTTGTGAATCCATCTGGTCCTGGACTTTTTTATTGGCCATTTTCTAAATACCATTTCAATCTTGCTGCTTGTTATTCATCTATTCAGAGATTCTATATCTTTCTGGTTTAATCTAGGAGGGTCAAATATTTCCAGTAATTTATCTACCTCCTCTAGGTTCTCTAGTTTATGTGCATAAAGATGTTCATAGTAGCCTTGAAAAATCTTTTCTATTTCTGTGGTGTCAGTTGTAATATCTCCCATTTCATTTCTAATGAGCTTATTTGAGTCTTCTCTCTTCTTGATTAATGTAGCTAATGGCCTATCAATTTTATTTATCTTTTCAGAGAACCAGGTTTTGTTTCATTTATCTTACGCACCGTATTTTTTGTTTCAATTTCATTTGCTTCTGCTTTGATCTTCATTATTTCTTTTCTTCTGCTGGGTTTGGGAGTCGATAGTTCTTGTTTCTCCAGTTTTGTGAGGTGTAACCTTAGATGATCTATTTGTACTCTTTCAGACTTTTTGATGTGGGCATTTAATGCTACAAACTTTCCTCTTAGCATTGCTTTTGTTGTATCCCAGAGGTTTTGATAGGTTGTGTCACTATTATTGTTCAGTTTAAGGAATTTTTAAATTTCCATCTTGATTTCATTGTTGACCTAACAATTATTGAGCAGCAGATTATTTAATTTCCATGTATTTTCATGGTTTTCAGTGTTCTTTTTGGAATTGATTTCCAATTTTGTTCCTCTGTGGTCCCAGAGAGTACTTAATATAATTTTGATTTTCTTAAATTTACTGAGACTTGTTTCATGGCCTATCATATGGTCTATCTTGGAGAATGTTCCCTGTGCTAATGAATGAGTGTATATTCTGTGGTTACTGTGTTGAGTGTTCTCTAATATCTTTTGAGTCTATTTCTTATAGGGAATAATTTAAGTCCATTGTTTCTTTGTTGACTTTCTCTCTTGATGATCTGTTTAGTGCTATTAGTGGAGTATTAAAGTCCCCTACTATTACTGTGTTGCTGTCTATCTCATTTATTAGGTCTAGTAGTAAATTTTTTACAAATTTGGGAGCTCCAGTGTTAGGTGTATATATATTTAGAATTGTGATATTTTCCTGTTGGACTAGTCCTTTCATCCTTATATAATGTCCCTCTTTGTCCTTTCCAACTGCTGTTGCTTTAAGGTTTGTTTTGTCTGATATAAGAATAGCTACTCCTGCTTGCTTTTAGTGTCCAGTGACATGGAATATCCTTTTCTACCCCTTTATCTTAAGTTTGTATGAGTCTTCATGTGTTAGGTGAGTCTCCTGAAGACACCAGAAACTTGGTGGGTGAATTATTATCTATTCTTCCATTCTGTATCTTTTTATGGAACATTTAGACCATTAACATTCAATATTAGTATTGAGATGTGAGGTGCTATTCTATTCATTGTGCTAATTTTGCCTGAATACCTTGTTTGTTTTTTCATTGTGTTATTGTTATATAGATCCTGTGCGATTTATACTTTAAGGAGGTTCTATTTTGGTGGCTTTGTTTCACGGTGTAAAGCTCCTATTAGCAGTTCTTCTAGTGCTGGCTTGGTAGTGGTGAATGCACTCAGCATTTGTTTGTCGGGGAAGGACTGCATCTTTCTTTCATGTATGAAGCTTACTTTCACTGGATACAAAATTATTGCCTGATAATTCTTTTAAGGAGCCTAAAAACAGGACCGAAATCCCTTCTAGCTGGCAGGGTTTCTGCAAAGAAATCTGCTGTTACCGTTGTCGGTTTTCCTCTACAGATTACCTGATGCTTTTGCCTCACAGCTCTTAAGACTCTTTCCCTCATCTTGACTTTAGATAACCTAATGACTATGTGTCTAGACAATTATCTTTTTGCAATGAATTTCCCAGGTGTTCTTTGAGCTTCTTGTATTTGGTGTCTAGATCTCTAACAAGGCCAGGGAAGGTTTCCTCAATTATTCCCTCAAAGATGTTTTCTAAACTTTTAGATTTATCTTCTTCCTCAGGAATTATTCTTAGGTTTGCATAGTTACTAGTCCCAAATTTCTTGGAGGAGTTGTTCATTTTAAAAAATTCTTTTTAATCTGAAAGCCTTGTCTTTGAGCTCTGAAGTTCTTTCTTCTGACTTGTTTGATTACATTGCTGAGACTTTCCAGTGCATTTTGTATTGGTCTAAGTGTGTCCTTGATTTCCAGAAGTTGTGATTGTTTTTCATTTGTGCTATCTATTTCACTGAAGAAGTTTCCTTTCATAGCCTGTATTATGTTTCTGATTTCTTTAAGTTGGACTTCACCTTTCTCTGGTGCCTCCTTGATTACCTTAATAATCAACCTTCCAAATTATTTTTCTGGCAATTCAGAGATTTTGGATCCATTGCTAGTCTTTGGATCCATTGCTAGTGAGGTGGTATGATTTTGGGTGGTGTTAAATGACCTTGTTTTGTCATATTACCAGAATTGTTTTTCTGGTTCCTTCTCATTTGGATAGACTATGTCAGAGGGAAGATCTGGAACTTCAGTCCTGCTATTCAGATTCTTTTGTCCCACTGGGTGCTCCCTTGATGTGGTGTTCTCCCCCTTCTTCTAGGAATGGGGCTTTCTGAAAGCCAATCTATAGTGACTGTTTTTTTCTCTTCTGGTTCTAGCCACCCAGTGGAGCTACCAAGCTCTGAGCTTGTACTGCGGAATGTCTGAAGAAAGTCCTGTGATATGATCTGTCTTCAGGTCTTGCAGCTGTAGATACCAGCACCTGCTCTGGTGGTGATAGCAGGAGAGTGAAGTAGACTCTGTGAGGGTTCTTGGTTGTGTTTTTGTTTAGTGCACTGGTTTTGTGTTGGCTGGCCTCCAGCCAAGAGGTGGCCCTTCAAGAGCACATCAGCTGTGGTCATATAGGGAAGATGCAAGCTTGCCCTAGGGAGGACACAGGGTTAAGTATTCAGGTTTCTCAGGTTGTAGGCAGGGCCATAGAACTCTCAAGAGATTATGACCTTTGTCTTTGGTTACCAGGATGGGTAGAGAAAGACCACCAGGTGTGAGCAGGGATAGGCCGGTCTGAGCTCAGCCCCTCCTTGGGCAGGGCTTGATACCGCTGCTGTGGGGGATGGGGGATGGTTCCCCCAGTCCAGTGAAGTTATATTCCCAAAGGGATTATGGCTGCCTTTGCTGAGTCATGCAGCTCACCCGGGAAGTGAGGAAAAGCCAGTAGTCACAGGCCTCACCCTGCTCCCACACAGCCCACAGTCCTAAAGGCCAGTCTCACTCCCACAGTGCCCCACCAACAGCACTGAGTCTATTTTCTGGCAGCCGATGACCAGGGCTGAGAACTTGCTCCAGACCACGAGCCTCCCCACTGAAAAAGCAAGCAGACTCACAGTTTTCTGGTGTCTCAGGGAGCCTGCAGCAGGGATCGAGTTCCTTCAAAGGGTCTGTGGGTTCTCTCAGCTTTCTTGGTATGTTCCTGAGGTAGTTCTTGAAGCAAAAGTTCATGATGTGAGTCTCAACATGCTGCTCTATCCATCTGATCAAGAGCTGCAAGCTAGTCCTACCTCTTATCAGCCATCTTAATTGAGATTTCAGATTACATCAAATTTTCTAATAGGTGATCATGTCATCTGAAAATAAAGGTAGAATTGTTTTTTTTCCTTTTCAATCTCAGTGACTTTTTTTTCTTTCCCTTATTGCACTGGCTAAAATCTCTGACACAGAGTTAATTAGAAGTGGTTGAAGCTGTCATTCTTGTCTTCTTCCTGACTTTAGAGAGAATACACTCAGTCTTTTTCCAGTACGGTGTTTACTAAAACTTTTTAATTTGATACTTTCTATGGAGTTGAGAAAGTTTTCTTCTGTTTCTAATTGGTTGAGAGATTCTTTGATCAAGAATGAATGTTGGATTTTTTTTTCAAAAGCATTGTCTATTTTTATTGAGATTGCCATTTAAAAAATTTTTGGGGTATGTTAATGTGATGAATTACATTGATTTTTTAATATTATGCTAACTCTGCATTCCTTGGATAGATCCACTTAGCCATGATGTATTCAATTTACTAAATTTTTGCTTGAAATTTCATATATATGTTCATGAAACATTGGTCTGTAGTTTTATTGTGATGTCTCTGCCTGACTTTGATATCAAAGTACTACTAGCTTCACAGAATGTGTTGGATAATAGTTTCTCCTCATCAAAGTTTTCTAGAAGAGTGTATGCAAAATTGGTCATACTACTTTTTCTGTTTGGTAGAATTCACCAGTGACACCATCTTGGAGTTTTCTCTGAAAAAAAAGTTCTTTTTTTACTACAAATTTAATTTATTTAATAAACCTAGGGCTGTTTATATTATCTAATAATTCTTGAATGAGCTTTGGTAGTTCATATCTTTATAGATATTTGCCCATTTAAGTTGCTGAATTTATTAACATAAACCTGTTAATACTATTCCCTTATTATGCTGTTAATATCTGTAGAATCTGTACTGATCCCACCTTTCTCATTCTTTATATTTGTAATTTGTGCCTTCTCTATTTTTCACCCTCATCAGTCTGGCTAGAAGTTGACTGATTTTATTAATCTTCTTAAAGAAACTGTTTTTTGGTCTCATTGATTCTCTCTACTGTTTTTCTGATATTAATATCATTGACTTCTGCTCTGATCTTTCTTTCTTTTTTTCTACTTACTTTGAGTTTAAGTTGTTCTTCTTTTTCTTGCTTCTTAGGGTGGAAACTTGAGACCTTTCTTCTTTTATGAGGCATTTAATGCTATAAATTCCCCCTAATTTCTGGTTAAGCAGTCTCCCACAAATTTTGATATATTAACTTTCACTTCAATTCAGTTCAAAATGCTTCCTTTTCTCTTTTGATTGCATCTTTGACTCACAAGTTATTTAGAAATGTATTATTTCATTTCCAAATATTTGGGGATTTTCCTGAGGTCTTCTAGTTATTGATTTTTAAGTTAATTCAATTGTAAAATCATTTGCTTTTGCCTCTTATTCCCCGATTTGCCATTTCTAAACCAGCACTGTGGTTTCTTACTTGTGACTTTACACCTTTCTCCACTTCTCTAGCCAGCAAATTCCTATGTTTTTGTCAATGCCCGCATCAGATACTGTGTTTTCTGTAAAATCTTCCCAAACTCTTCCAGATGAAGTCTATTGCTTTCTCTTTCATGTCTGCAAAATCCTTTCTGTGCACTCACTGAAGAGTTCCTATCACAGTGGGCTGCAGTTATGAGATTACAAATTTGTCTCTTCCACTAGACTCTGAGGCCCTCAAGGGCAGGGCTGAAATTCTATACAGGTTTGTCTCTGCAGAGCCTGGTATACAGCAGTATACCGCAGTTTCTTAAACGAATGAATGAGTCAGTGACAGAGACACTTATTTTTGAGTCTTCAGCCTATCCCTCCAGCTCCCAGAATGACTCAACTACTAAAAACAAAGAGATGTGACTATCAAGAAAGAGAGTGGGAGGCATAAAAACAGGCTTCTTTGTGTGAGAGAGAACCATGGACATGAAGCAGGCCTCTCAGGTATGGCAGGATGCCTGCTTTATGTCCAGGTTGACTTTGTGCGCCTGTAGGAACTGGGCTGGTGGTTATAGACCAGGTCTGGTTGGCCTTACCTATGCAGATGGTAACCAGGCCGCCTGTGAGTGAGTGCAGCCGACACAAAGCAGCACCATGCAGGTGCTCCCCATTCCAGCTGTGGGAAGCTGCTGGCTGAACACGGGAAACCATGTCTGCACCAGGCTTGGACCTGTGTGTGCACAGCAGTGTGTATGCACATATGTGTATGTTGGGGGAGTTGAGGGTGACTAATGGAGATGAATGATTACTTAATCTGAACTCAATAGGAATAAAGAGCCAGCAGATTCCTTATTTCCATCTCTGCCTGCACTCAAGTGCATATACCAAAGTCTATGGTTGACATACTTTCCTAGTGATTTGATCTAAAAATGTTTCACCTTTCCTAAACTGCCTGTCAGTGACTAATATTATCATAAAAAGTGCACTTTTACTGGGATTCCATAGCAGAAAAGGAGGCTCCCCTTGTAATATTACATGCCCTTTTAGGAAATTAACTTTTTAAAAAGACATCAGAGTATTGAGCTTCAATGGGTGACTGTAGCTATCAAATATGACAGATATTGAATGGCTTTTCCATTCAATATGTGTTCCACCATACCACTTACAAAGTATTGCAACCAGAATTTCCTATTATTCAACATTATTTGTCTTGTTCTAAGTATAGAGGCCACTAGAATATCAAGAAACACATGGCACATCTTTCTAGCAATCTGGGATTCATCACTGAAATGCACACTCAGGATAGCTCAGGAAGATACCTACAGAAATCAATGACTTGGCTGGGAAAGGTTAGACATTTGTATGTCTCTATCTGCAGCTTTGTTCCCAGTATTCCCATTATTTCTACACAGCCTGCTGTGCTCCTAAAATGCCATTCTTCTTAGCAGTCTGGGGTGGGTGGGGACAGACTCCCGTAGATCCCCAAGTCTTTGATCAGTATGTAAAACTTTCAGGCAACATCCTACCAAAAGGGCTTCCTAACTGGTTTGGCTTTTCCAGTAAATTAATGGACTCCCATTTCCTATCTGGAAAAGCTTTTAGCTCTTTAACTAAAGATCAGCTAAGAGTACTTGGACACACACTCTGGCATGGGAACTTGATAGAGTTTACTCTGGAACCTTATGGAGGACAAAGGATGAATGACATGCTGTAGATACTGGCCTCAGTCCCCAGTGTCTCCTCTCTAAGGAGCTGGTAAAAACCTTAAACCCATGTGGGTGGAGCTCTAGCTGTGTGTGAATCCTCTCGTGTGTGGCCCATGCAGGGCGCCCACAGAGTCAGCTCGGGTTGCTTGTTCCTTCTTCTCAACTGTCTTTGAAAACTCAGACCATATTCTTTGATCCCATCAGGATATAGCTTCTCCTCAATGTGTGCTGCACAGCGATGGCTACATTTCTAAGAGAACACTCAGAGACCAGACCTGTTGCCTGGTACTCTCTCAGAAGGAATGAGACCAAGTTCTGGAAGCAGCCTTCCCCCAGCCTGTGGGGAGCTGCCTTATTTCCTGAGAGGTGGCTTTTCAGTTACATTGATCCAACTCACTCTGGGCTCTGGATGGTGAGACAAGCAAGCCTTTTTGATTTGACACTTGCAGACTGACCATCTGTCCTAACTCTAAACTTGCAGTCTTTTCTGCATCACCTATTCCTGAAGAGAACCTTTTACTTTCTTCTGCTGATGCATTTATTTTTTTGTTTCACCAAAAACAAAAACAAAACAAAAAAACTGGTGCAGCATCTGCATCTCAAAATAAACAAGAATCCTATTTTGTGACTTCATTTTGCATAAAGGGGTAGGAATTACCAGTAAAGCAACTAATGAAGGGTCTTCAACAAAGCAGCTCCTTACCAAGTGTTTATTTAATTTACTTATTCAGTTATCAAATCATTCCTGTGTTCACACTCTGTACCAGATACTGTCTTACACAGTGGGGATACAGAGATGAACTCACTCCTGCCTTCAAGGAGTTCATAGCCTGGTGGGTTGACAGCCATCTAAGCAACTAAATATATTGAACTGTTGGATGGACTATGCTAACAGTCTGTGGAGGGTACAGCAGATTCTGGGGGAGTGGTCTGGGGTAGAATTGGGAGTGGGAAGGTGGAAGGAAGAGTATGAAGAGCAGGCATTGTCATCAGATAAACTAAGCTTGGATCATGGCCCTGGTTCTGCCCTTTACTAGCTGTGCATTGTTAGGAAAATTGCTTACCTTCTCTGAGCGTTAGTTTTATTATCTGAAACCAAAATAATTACAGTGAGATTTTTGGGGAAGATTAAATGAGATCATATTTATAAATCAGTACAGTTGCTGGCACCTGGTAAGTGTTCAATAAATGTGATTTATGCATTTATTATACCATTATTATTTTCTAAGCAGTGGCCGGGTCAACTCCTGACATGATAGAAGATCTGTGCTAAAGATGACATGGGGAAGGCTGACAGTGATTTCCTATCCAGGTTACAGAGATGACCTTTGTTCTGTTTATTGGAAGCTGTCAGCTTGACTTGATTTGCTATAAAACCCACTTCTTTTCCAGTTACTGGTTGGGAAATTTTATCCCAAGTTATCAGTTTACGAGGTGTATGGCAGAAGCAAGCCTGCGGATGGTGCAGCCACCCTATCTGGTTGTCTGCCTCAGCAATGCCTCTTTTCTCCAATTCCGTTTTCAATAAGCAGAGAAGACTGAAAATCCTCCGGCCCCTGGCATGGCTCTGTCTGTGTTCTGGACAAGTGCCAGCTGTAAATGGCTCCTGCTTCTCTTCTGTTAATACTGTGTCTGCATGTGTACCCATCTAGGCCTTTGTTTAAAATTTAAGGAGTGTGTCCAGACAGTAAGCGCACAGAAATGTAGATGCAGGCCAAGAAAAAGAGTGTGGCTGATATTAAATAAAGTGGTGAATAAGTATTTAGAACCTGAGAGATTGTAGTAAAGATTCATTCAAGTTTTTTTCACCCACGGATTTAATTCAGTATAATTTGGGATAGAGGGTATGCAGTGCCCAGACATAGAACCAGTGACACTTCTTATATACAACCTTTTTATTAATTGATTGAATGTGCAAATTTCCCTCCAGCCTTTCTTTTTCTTCATTAACACTAGCAAAAATGAATGGAATGTGCAGATTTCTTCAGAAACCTGTCTCCGGTCCCCTGTGATGCTGGGAGTCATTGTGGTAATAGACCCTTAAGCCTACCTTCCATCATCCCTAGATTTTGAACCAAAGTACCAAGTCTACAAAGGACATCAGTATCCATTCATTCATTTATTTAAGCAGTGTTAGATGCATTCTTATTGCATGTAAAACCCTGTGTAATGTTCTATAAGAAATACAGGAATAAATAGGACAAGTTCTTGTCTTCAAGGAGCTCATATCTAAAGAAGGATGCATACTACTCCAATATCAGATATAGGCGGATACAAAAAAAGGCACAAAGATGAGTCAAGGTTATTAAAAGAACCTGATGTTTTTCATCTATGTTAAATGAATAATCAATAGTTCATTTTTAAAGGGTAGACAAAGTAATTATTATATCTTTACTAATTATACATAAATTGCAACTAATTAAAGAGTTGAACATTTAAACCAGATATTTTGGCAGATGTCCAATAGATATATTGTCATGTGACTGTTTGTACTCAGATTATCAAAACTAATATTTCTAGAATTTTTACAGTAAACAAAGTGCTTTTGGTGTTAGCTTGTGTATATATGACTAGTATTAAGTAAATACTTTTAAACATTTATATATATATATTTAGATTTGTAGATGCATTCACTTATAAATAAGACCACAAGAGTTGAGTTGTGTCAATAGAACCCATTGTTGTAAAAAGCAAACTTCAAACATTTCTCTTTTCCTCAGATCAGGGGTACAACATACCTGAAGCTCAATGTTACTTAATGTGATAAAATAAATCTAAAACAAAAATCATACTAAAGTAAACACCCTGCTTACTGCTGAAATTTTAGAAGTCCTCCCGTTAAAGTCAGTAATATGACAAACTGACAGACTGTCACTATCTTCAGCTCACATTATATGGGAGGACCTAGTAAGTGAAATCAGACAAAAAAAAAAAAAAATGAGTATGTTGAAAGATTCATAGAAACAACATCATTATTTGATGATGTCATGATTGCCTATCTAGTAAATACAAGAAAATCTACAGACAAATACTAAAACTAATAGATATCAGGAATAGCAGGAATATTTTTCATTTGCACCTGCACATCCACTCTCTATCTTCACTTTTTCAGTGCCCTGGGAGACTGACTTCTATGAAAGTCAAATGTATTTGGCGGGTGGTGAGAAGGAGAAGGGGCAAAGGCAGGAGATCCATGAGAAGAAAGGGAGGACAGGGTGTTCGTCTCCCAACTCTGCTTCACCACTGGCTAGCTGATCACCTCCACCAGTGTCTCAGCATCTGTCAGGCAGACCTCTCCACAGGAACCTTCCTGTCTCCCTGTGCTCCTTCCTCTGGTCCCTGCAGGTACAAAGGCGCTAATGAATCCTTGCTATTCCTAGCCATGACCTACTGCATTACCACTAGTAGATTTCACATACCCTCTCATACCTCTATAAATTATCCCTTTACTAATCTCTTCTCAAATTATCCTAAATTGAGTGTATCTTTTTCTTCCTGGGCTCCTGATTCTTACAAGCAAGTTTGATGAGTACAAGATCATCAAATATAAATCAATATTCTTTCTATCAATTAGCAGTAACCAATTAAAATATGACATTTTAAAGATTCCAGAAATTAGTCTGGAATGTGTAAGATATTTACAATTAAATAATTGAAAATTGTAAAGGATATTAAAGAAAACCAGAATAAATATATTAAATGATACTGTTCACTTTTGGAAAACCTAATCTTGTAAAAATAACAATTTTCCTCAAAATTAGTCTGCAAATCAAATGTAATTCATATAAAAATTCCAATAAGATTTTAATGAAATGGAATTGTTCCAGTCAATTCTAAAATGTATAAGTTATGGTAAAAATCTAGGAAGAGTTAAAAATCATTAGAGAAGGCAAGTCTATGAAAGCGAACCAAGAGGAAAAGAAAGAGTAGGAAAAGGAAGAATAACTTCTACTAGAATCCAAACCTTACTTAAAGCTATAGTAATTATAAAAGAATATATTTTCACAAAAGGAGAATAACAAATGTACAAAATAGAGAGCCCAGAAAGAAATCTGCATGTTAATGAAGATGTGCTTCATAACCAAAAAATTACATTAGAAATCACTAAGAAAGTCTATTAAATGAAATATATTAACACAATAGGCTATCCATATGGGGGAAAATAATAACCTTCTTTAAACAGTACTAAAACACAAACCCAAATATAAAAAACAAAAACTTTTTAACAAAATGACAAAAATAGAAAACTATCTTTATCATCCATGTATAGAAAGGTATTTTTAAATAATACATCTAAAGAAAAATTTGTGATTAAAAGATCCTCTCATTCTACCTTTATGCTAACTCCATATTAGGAAGAAAAATTAAAAAGTTTTGTTGCATCTGTGTTTTGTTAGTTTGTTTTTGGTTTTTGTTTTGCTTCTTAGGAAGTCCCATATAACTTGCTCTAGGTGATACAGATGAGACTTTATTCCAGGTCTCCTGACCAAAATTCCAGTGATTTGGGAAACCCATTGCTATTTCCTCCACTCCTCTTATCCATATGACCCTTTCAGTCGCTTAGTCATGAGAGCTCACTGATCTCATGTGTTTGGGTATTTAATGATTGACCATCTAAGAGTAGTTGGAAAGGTCCCTGAAGCAAGGCCCCAGACTGTGTTCCAGGAAGAATGATCCAGAAAGGCTGAAAGCAGAGAGGAGAGGGAAGCAGGCTCTTGTGTCTTAGGTAGAGCTAATGCTTGCTAACACGAGTTTTCTTGCCACATCAGAGAAGGGACACCTGCCAAGACCACGATCCTGCCAGCCCTGGTTTTTTTTCCTCAGTTGGACTCCAAGAGGTCCATTGGAGGAGAACTGGATTGTGACTAGACAACTGAACGTAACAGCTTCCTTCCTAACATATAATGCACTGTTGTCTCTTAATTTTAATTAATTCAAATTTCTTCTAGACCATCTCTATAACATCAAATTTTCAAAAGTTACTCCCTAGTCCATGAGGTGGACTATATCTGCCTGCCACAAAACTCTCCTTAATCTTTAAAATTCAAGGTTTTCAAGCCCTGGGATTTGGAAACTAAGTTAAATGTAGAATATCAAGCCTCCTGATTATTTGATCACCTCTTCCCACGTGCAGGCCTAGTCTCTAAATCTTGGCATGTTGTATGCCTAGGAACCCATCTATTAGTCTTTCATACCTACCTGACTGTGATGGAACACCTCAGCTGCAGCTGAGCACCTGTGTTTGAGAGTAAGAGGTGAGTCTGACTCTGATCTGCACAGGACCAACACATGCCCCACAGTTACATTAGCAGAACAAATTTAATGGAAGGCAAGGAGGTTGATGAGGATCTTGAACAAAGCTATCATCAGCGCCTGCATTTTAGTACTTCTTGCAGGTGTGTTTGGTTGCTTTGTGCCTATAATCGGGAACTACAAACATGGCTACTAGTTTGTTTTCATTCTTTGTTTGGCTGTGTCTAAAGATGTTGAAACAACCTGTCAGTTTAACACAAAGATATTAGCTGGTTCATTAGACATATTCACTTATCTTTTGACGATGCAGAGACAGAAAAACTGGGAGCTAGCCTGCCCTCTCCCCTCCCTGGCCTCCTTTCAGCCCACCTCTAGTGCATTTATCGCTCTGTGTTACTTGGTTGCAAGGTGTGAGAAAAGTAACTCAATTCAAGATCTGAGGAGTGAGTAGAGTGGCTTTGTGGTTCATGGTTATTTAATCTGCATTACCTCTCACAGTGAGTGCCACTAGAGCTGTGGAATGTGTAATACTTAATGAAACTCAATACACTTGAAAATCTCTATTTCTTATCTCTGGTTGGATGAGGATAATTATTACAGTAATTATTAGATTATTTGGAATAATAAGAATTTGCTCATTATCTTCACCTTTATCTTCAAAGTATTACACAAACACTGACTTGATCCTTTAAACATCCTCTCCTTGGCCTGTTCCCATTGGTCAACTGCTGCATGTGTTAATCTTGGAACATAGCAGAGGAAATACCCCCTTCCTGCAGCTATGTTCTATAATGACAACTTTCTGAGGTTGTGGCTGCCCTTTATCTGCAACCACCTTCCTTCCGGCATTCAGTTGACTGAATACCTACTTATATCATGGCTGAGTGGTGAGAGATGTGAAGGGTACAATGCACAGAACTTAACAAATCATCTCCCAATGCACATTTTGCAAGTAGAGGTAGCTATCTAAGTGTATAGGGATTTGCTTAGAACTTTGGGTTATGGGGATTAGGGAGAGAGGGGTCATATTGACACGGTATAAGACACACAAATGCAGAAGTATAAGAAGTCTCAGTGCATTAAGACAGTCAAGCTAGGGCATGAAGAAACTCTACTCTCATTGTCTGACTGCAGTATTTGCTATGGTTAGATGGACCAAAAACATTTTTTTTACCTAGTTGTTTTTTTTTAATTTTGTTAAGTAACCACAAGGAAGATAAATATCCATCTTTATATTCTAATTAAACCATCTTCATTTATTTCAGACAACAATTTGCTTGATAATTTTATCTTTATAGATTTTTAAGTGATAGCATACTTGAGTGAGTCTGGTAGCCTTTAATTGCATAGCTATGCAATAGTATAAGGAATGGGTCTCCGTTCAGATGCCATTTGCCAGCAACAAGCTTTTAAAGAATTGCTTTCCTACCAAAACACAAATGACATGGAAACTTTTTCCTTAAGCTGAGTGACATTTTTCAGTTGACATTTGTGTTAATTTATTTGTATAACATACAATGAAATGTTTGCCTATTTTAAATTAAAAATGAATTTTATTTCTTATTTCTTCTTTATAAGGAAGCTATGTTTCCTCCAAATGGAAAATACCATTTCTAGAACTTTGGTTTTTCTGGTGAACACAAAGGTCCCTTGCTGAATGTAGCATAGCACACTCTGGGTGAGATGCTTCACTTGGACTCATGACAGCTTGCTGAAAGAAAGATTTCTGAGTCAGATATGAACTTGGCAGTGATGAAATCTGTTCAACATCTTCTCTGCTTATCAGGAAACATCAACTGACTCCCCCAGTGGCTGCCTCTGACTCCTAGTTTATTCCTACAAGAAGGCAGGAAGCAGCCCAATGCTGAGACCTTTTCCTCGTGTCAGTTTCTGAGCACCTGGGAATAGTGAAAAGTCCAAGGGCTTGGAATGAGAAGACCTGAGTATCTCTCAGGCTCTAGGACAAGATCACTCTAAGGCCTTCATCAAGATACATTCACATTCTGAGCCTCAATTGTCCATTTAGTAAATAAGAAGAAGATTTCTGGCAAAGATGACATATTAAGTTTATATCTGGTACACTTTATCAGCTTTCAACACATAGTAATAACAAATATAAAAAGAGAAATGCAAAAAGACATAGTTGGGCTCAAATAGCAAATATCAGCATGAACAGAAATAGAACTTCAGTACAAAGCACAGAGCACAACTGGAGCCATAAACTTTCTTTGTCACAATTCAAACCCTAGCAGTGATGGTCAGTACTCCCATTCTCATGGAGGAACATGGATCCATAGAAACTAGGAGACTGAAGCTAGATTCAGTGTCTGAAATCAAATGCTGAATAAGTTTCCAAACCATAACTTGAAGCCCAAAGAAGCTGTTGCATATTCTACCTATGGCTTATGCTTATAGGAGACAGTGATCATAGGATACAGGAAAACAAAGACAAAGAGCAAGAATACAGCCATACTACCTGCTGGCTCAGTGATGGGATATGCCATCCCCACAATTCTGCCACAAAGAAGAGATGCCAAAATGCCACTAGAAGATGTGGAGCTGGCCTGTAGGTTCAAGAGCACTAAGAATTGGCATCAAAAAACCTTCTTAGTAAGAAAACATATAAAGGGGAATGTGAGGAAAATAAACTTTCAAATCAATCTGAAACTAAACTTTAAAATGTGCTAATAAATTATATCATAAGGAAGGCAAAAAATACTAACAGATTGAAAAGTTTAGTTTTCTCCAGGTTAAACTACAAATTATTAACAGGAGGTAGCTAGCAGACCTCAAAATAGATGGAGTTTAAAAAACAGAGTTCTAAATAACACACAAGTTAAACAAGATATCTGAAAAGAAGTTCAAAAACATTTTAAATTAAAGGAAAATAAAAACAACTTATCAAAATTTGTAGGATGCAGCAGAAAGCAGGGTTTAGAAACAAATTTACAAATTGAATGCACATGTTAGAAAAGAAGATCTCAAATCTATAATCTAAATTTCACTTCAGGAAACTAAAGAATAAAAAGCAAATTAAATCCAAAGTAAACACAAGAAAAGAAATAGTAAGAATTAGAACAGAATCCAAAGAAATTGAAAACAACTAATCAAAAGAGAAAAATTAAGGAAAAGAAACCAAAAGCTGGTTCTTTGAAGATATTTTTTTAAATGATAAGTCTTTAACCAAGTTAACTAAATAAATAAGAGAGGACGCAAATTATCAACAGAAAAGAAATAAAAAAAGAGACATTACTACATGTCCCATGAATATTAAAAAGATAATAAAAGAACAACATGAACAATTCTATGCCAACATATTTGACAACCTAGGTGAAACTGGCCAACTCCTTGAAAGACATAAGGGCCAAAAGTAGCACACACAAAAATATAGACAATGTAAATAAACCTGTATCCATTAAAGAAATTGAATCAATAATTCCAAAACAGAAAACACCAGTCTCATTAGGGTTCACTAAATAATTCTACAAAACATTAAAACAAGAAATTATACCAACTCTCTAAAATCTCTTTTGGAGGATAGAAGTAGAGGGACTACTTATTACAAAATTAAATAAAGACATTACAAGGAAAGAAAACTATAGATGTTTTATTTCATAAGCAGAGATGCAAAAATTATCAACAAAATGTTAGCCAATCAAATCCAACAACGAATTCAAAAAATTAGACACCATGATCAAGTGGTATTTACTCCAGGTAGTTAAGTCTAGTTCATCGTTTACAAATCTATTAATGTAATTAATCCCATCAACAGGCTAAAAAGAAAAAAAATCACATGATCATATCAATACATGCAGAAAAAGCATTTGACAAATTCCAACACTTATGCATGATTTTTAAAAATTCTTACTAAACCAGGAACAGAGGCAAACTTTCTCAACTTAATAAAGAATATCTACCAAAAAAAAAAAAAACCCTACAGCTAACATCATACTTAATAGTAAGAAACTCAAAAGTTTTCTATTAAAATCAGGAACAAGGCAAGGATGTCTTCCTCTCACCATTTCAACATTGTACTGTAAGTTCTAGCTAATGCAATAAGACAAAAAAGGGAAATAAAAGGTAAACATATTGGGAAGGATGAAATAAAACTCTGACAAATTGAGTTTTTGTAGAGTTCACAATAGTATCTCCCATTCACATGTTTCTCTTATTATGTGATTTTGACAATTCTTTCATTTTGTGATGGGATTTATATCTCCTTTCCTTGGACCTTGGCAGGATCTTGTGACTGCTTTGATCAATAAAGAACAGTGGGAATAATATTATGTGACTAGCAAATCTAAGTAATAAAAATATCTTTCTCTTTTGCTTTGTCCACTTGGGATGTTCACTCTTGGAAGCCAGCTACCACGCTGGGAAGAAGCCCAAGCAGCCTGTGGAGAGGTCCACAGTGGAGAACTAAGGCTCCCAGTATACAGCCGTGGCTGAGCTCTTAGCCAACAGTCAGCATTAAGTTGTCATTCATGTGAGTGAACCATCTTGGAAGCAGATGCTCCAGCTGTTAGTTGAGCTGTCCCAGATGATGCCACATGGAACATAGATAAACCATCCTTGCTGAGCTCTGCTCAATTTGCAGATCTATTCTCAAAATAATTGTTACAATATTGTTTTGTTAATCCATTAAGTTTTGGGGTGGATTTTACTTAGTACAGCTTGAGTATTCCCTCTCTGAAATGCCTGAGACCAGAAGTGATTTGAGATTTCAGATTTTTATTTAATGTTGAAATATTTGCATATACATAATAAGATGTCTTGACGATGAGACCCAAGTCTAAACATGAAATTAATTTGTTTTATATACACCTTATACACAGAGCCTGAAGGTAATTTTATACAATATTTCTAATAATTTTGTGCATAAAGCAATTCATATATATAGAAACATCAGAAAGCAAAGGTCTCACCATCTCAGCCACTCATGTGAACCATCTGTGGTTGCTTGTGCCACCATCATTCCTGACTCTGAATTTATATGCTACTGATAAGCAGTCACTTTCTTACACTTATTCACCCATACATATAAGTACTTAATAGTAAAAAATATTGCATGCTACTAAGAGAGAACAAAAGTAATGTCTGCAGGGTAACTAAGCATCACAGCAGCATCACCAGAATACCTGAATCAGCTGTTAGGCAACAACAACAAACAATGGCAAACTGAATGAGCTGTGTTGTGCACCTGCATTTTGACTCTGAAAGGAGATGTGAAAATTTACACTTACGGTCTCATATTGGCACTCAAAAAAGTTTGAGATTTCTGAACATTTTGAATTTCAGATTATTGGATTAGGAATGCTCAACCTGCAATGTCATCTGAAACAGTCCCCGCATGCCTAGAAATGCGGACGGTACAATTTACTCAGTTGTTTTCTGACCAATTTAAATTTATCCTTTAACATGATACCCTTTATGAAAGTGCATCAAAATTATACCCCAGCAGGTTTAACTATGCTTCTTCTGTGTTTCCACTATCCTAGCATAGATTATATGTATTCAATTTTTATATTTATGTATTTGCCTTGCTAGACTGTAGGAACAAAGACTACATCATATTCACTCTGAGGTCTGAGCATCTAGCACTGGGTCTTGCACACAGAAAGGACTCCAAAATATCCACTGAACTAAAATAAAAATATTGGCCCACTTCACAGTTTTCCATTCATGATTGAGTCAACAGTATTGCAGATGATGTCAAGTAGGGAGCAGTGTCTGTCACAGAGGGAGGAAAAGCAAAGTATGCAACCCAGGGGGATAACAGACATGGACCAGAAGAGTTCAATACTATTTTTGCCAGTGAGGGAGTCAACGTTACCCTCATATGTGTGGTAATGGGTTTTTTTGCAGGAAAAAAACCCAGAGGTTTTCTTCCAATATATTTCATTGTTTTCATGAGAGCCCAGTTTATTGTGAGTGTTTTTACTCCTCAAGGGATTTGGATGGGGTGGAATTGATCCAGAATGACCTGTTATTCTGAAAATTAGAAGTTTGTTGAATATTTTCTTTGAAAATGTTGAAAAAAATGGGCATGTTGAAGTATTCCAGTCTTTGGTATTATATTAGGGACTCTGAATAAGAAAAGGAAATCATCAACTATTACCATTTTTGAGACCAGAAAGTGGAAAAAAAAAAAGCTATAACATGATCTATTTGAACCCAGATAAGATTTACAATTTTGCAAATACTCCAAGGCTTCACACTATTAAAGTTTTTTGACTGGCTTCCACTTAAAAGAATATCCTTTTGTATTTCCTAGGAGACTGTTCAGGAATATTCTAGGTAGAAATTTATAAAGAGTTTTACTTGGAGAAGACGATTTCTTTTTTGTGATTCTGAGCCTCTTCCCCAGTGAAAAACTGGTTTTCTGTGCAACTGTCAGTTTCGACAATTTCTTTTTCGTGATTCTGAACCTCTTCCCCAGTGAAAAGCTGGTTTTCTGTGCAACTGTCACTATTTCTAGCCATGACATCTCCTCCAGTAATAAGCGGGAAGGATCAACAATCTGAGATACCCCATCTCTCATAGTACTTGATGAACTCTAGTATTATAACTTAGATTTCCAAAGGGAAAAGAAAATTAACCTAGTTCATCTACAACATCATAAAGGACCAGTTTAGGTTTCATCACTGTTCTCCCTGACATCGATTCAGTTTTATCCTAAGGCCAGTTCCCTTTGCTGTCACAGGATGCCCATGAACACCAATACTTCCTCATGATTGTCAACAGCAGCAAGAGACCAGGTGTCCCTGACGTTTTCCTTTTGTCCAAGGAAAATTTTTACCACAAGCCCCTAGAAAGTATCCTCTCATAGCTCATGGCTTGAAAGTATGTTTCTTGCCCGTTTCTAGGTAAATTATTGCCAACAGGAAAGGCCATATGGTAGAATAGCTTAGGCTGAGTTTTACACCATTCTCTGGCAAGAGGTGTAGGAATGACCATGATCTATATCACATAATCAGGACCCTGAAACTGGAAGTAGGAAGCTCTACAATATGGAAGGGCTAGAATCATTGCTGGAGAGACAAACGGTGTTCACTGAGCATTGCTGCCTACACTACAGCAAATGCCATCAAGTACCTGTGGAGCTGGTTAGATTTTTGATGTGTTACTTCTATCTCACATTTTGTTTTCCCTTGGTCTCTCATGAGGATCATTTAGTAGGAACAAAATGAACTGGCTTCTTCTGCCCTTAAGGGGAAGACAAGCTGGCAGGAACATTTGGCTGGGAAGGTGGATACATGAAGCCCCCTGTTTGAGAATCTGACAGCGGATCCCAAATCAAGATCTTCCTAGAGAAACATGATGCCTCAGAACCTATCCGATTCCCTAAGGGCTTGGGAAGGCTCTCCCCTAGGGATTTCTCTGCCCTTATTGGCCTTGGCTAATATCAGGAGGATCCAGGTGTTTGGCGAGTTGGAGAGGGAGATGGCTTGGCGGTGACTGACTCAGCAAAAAGACTTCTAAAGAAATGTGCCCAGCTTTCTACTCTCAGAGTCCAGCCTCCATAGCACTTTAAACACTCCCGCCTTGTGGCCCGATTAGATGGGAAATACATTTTTTGTTCCAGATATTTATTTAAAAGTTTCATTTTCACTTAATAAATCCACAGCTATGGCATCTGTGGAAGGTTTCCCCAAGTGGTAATTTATGCTTAATGAAGAATTACTTTTGAAAGTGCATGGGCTGCCTGTCACTGAGGGAAATTGTGGCCACTCAGTTTTTAGACTTATTGGCTGTTACAGATTGGGGAGTTGATATATATTTGAAATGTTTATGCCTTCTCCTTCTTGTTAATTATCGATCTGAACCTTTATGGATTCCGAGACATTTGTGAACAAGGCTTTCATTAATCCCCAAGGCTGCAGAGGGGTCTCGGTAATAGAATCCCCAATTTAGAGATAGGCGGGAAACTTGGCAACCAACAGGCTAATTTCTAGGGTCAAGATAGTGGGTCAGCGATGGCAGAACTTCCAGAGTTTATAAAAGGGGCACAGGGCATCTTACTTGCTCAGCAAAGATGACCCTTTGGCTGTAGCTAGGGGACAGTCAGCACTGCCCTGCCAAAAACTGAGATGTAGCTACATCCCTTCACGATGCTCCTGGGGCCGCCCCTACACTAGTGTCCCTATCCTGTGCCCTGATTTAACTTCTACTCATGTGCAGTCTACCTACCGGTAGGTTTGTCACTTCATTCTGAATTCGATATAGAAAATGTCCATACCATTAACTCCCTTCTCTTATTCCATTCTGCTCCTCCTTGCCCGTCTTCCTTCCAACCTCTCACCTACTCACCACCCAAAGGCAGTGGAGGGTCTTAAAAATAGAAACCCCAGCAAGAATCTCTCAGAACTTGGTCATCAGATCATTAGAGATGAGGAGTCCAGCGTGAGGCATGTTTCTTGGTTCTCTCACTGTAAAGTCAGCAGAGGGCCTTAGGTCCAGTCATGTGTCCTGCCGTGGATGAGGCCAGCAGAGGGTCTGAGATCTCAGCCATGGACGGGGCCGGCACAGAAGCTGCACAGCCTGTGGGAGGACACTCACTCCTCAGGAGCACAGAAAGGAGCGGGGAGGAGAGGCCTTTGTTTCCTTTTCCCATTTCGTAATCCTGAGGAACTTTGGGGAGGCTCCGACTCTGCCTACTCTCAATAATTTCCTAAGAGGAGTCACTTGCTAAGAGAAATATTGGAACTGTTTCCTTTCTATATATGATATCACCTTTAACAGTACAGCTTCCAGAAATATTCTAGTGACTAGACTTGGGCTTTGGGACATTATCAGTATTCTTATTCCCTCTTATTTTCCTGGAGGTCATGACTGAAATGAACATGATGCCACTTAATGAGAATAATGAGAAAGCCGATACCAGAGCCTAGAGATCTTACCTGCCACGGTGGAGAATCAGATGTCCCCTGTGGGCCGTATGGAGCCTGTCTCCAGAATGTCTGCTTCACCCTCTGTGGAGCCTAGAGAAGACACAGCCCCCTTCATAGACTAGAGACGCTGTGTGTCCCGTGGCACCATGTGCTTGCATGAGGACTAGTCAGTTCTCAGAACTATGCCAGCAAACCTCTCACCTCTGGCGCAGGATGTCCGTCCAGGAAAGGCCCTAAGAACTAACCCTCCTTACTCAAGCCCCGCACTATGTAATAAATGAGGACTGAGGCCGGCCTCGATTGCATGCTCCTAATAACAAATTCAAGAATGAGGGGGGCCTGGCGGGGTGCTCGCCTCCAGGAGGCCTGTGGTTTTATGTGTGTGAGCAAACACATTTTGTTTAAGTAGACCTTCCTCCTGCCCCCACCCGTAGCCCTGCTCCCCTCCACCTCTTCTTTATTCATTGCTAACAGATGCTGCAGAGGCCAGAGACAGGCAAGAGCAGGCCTGCATGGGCTCCCATGTGGGTGAGAAGAGGGAGAACTGATGAGCTGCCACAGAGCAGTGCTGATGAGGGTCTTGGCTTTGAATTTCAGTTTCCCCCTCCTCCTCTCCCTCACCCCCTGCTAACCAGGCCTTCAGACATCCTCTGCTCTGTGTCCTTCACATCTGACAATAGTCCAGATAAAAGAAAGCCTCTGTAAACTGCTAAGAGTTTGGTGTTTCACCCCACAGCAGCATGGAGGCCAGGGAGCTGCTCTCCAGGCTCCTCCCACAGTGTTCAGCTAAGAGATAAAGAGGAAGAGGCATCCTGTGAACCTAGGCTGGGGAAACCCCACTGTGCTCAGGGCCACTGTCACCAGTATCAGCAACATGCCACGTCTCAGCAGCCCAAACCACCCTGCACCAGAGATAAAACAGGACAAGGCCTGAGAAGGAGGCCAAGAACGATACTGACAAGACTGGAGCCAAGTCCCCACGAAGACAGCTGTCTCTTGAGCCCCCTTCACATCCATCTGAACACTGTCTGCCCCTCTGACACTGTGCAATGCCACATAAGAGATGTCCCTGTAGTGACGAGTTTGCCTAATGTCCTGCTGGGTAAGTACCACTTTCCTAATTCCTGCCTGAATTCTGACCCTCCTCAGGGCATGGGTTAAGGACCTCTTCTCCTTTGAAGCCTATCTTGATCCCTGGTTTCAGATAGTCACTGCTGCGCTGAGCCCTGTGACCTGAATTTGCACTCATGGCCTTTACTGTGTCTGCCTCTAATATTCCTCTCAGGAGTCTCCTTTCTCCCACGTCCTAGCCCAGGGCCCAGGGCATGGTAGTTGCCCAATAAATGTGTTTTGGATAAGTTATATCCTGGAAACACTACTGAGCTTTGTATCCGAGACCTTGAATTAAAATCCTGCTCTGCTACACTGACAAGCTGGATACACCTGACTGTGTCCTATAGCAGTATTAAAATGCGGCCTCATTTGAAGGATGGAGGTGATGGTCTCATTACTGCATCCCGCACCATTACTCTTAGTAGGTCAAATGAGAAGCCAGATGTTAAATGGCTACAATAGTTGTACAATACAACTAAATGGGCTTCATAAATGTGCTTTCACTACTTCCATTTTACTGACCCTTAGTTTTATCACTATTAAAAATGAGTACTAGAAGGAAGGTCCTAGGTCCTTCTGAACAAATTCATTTCAATTTCTCAGTTATCTCCTTCAGAAGGAACTGGTTTCATTTAGCCTCTTCTTGAAGTCAGTTTCAGCAGAGTAAGGTGGTATAGATCCCTTAGCTGTAAAACTAAGGAGCTGGGGCCATTCCCTCTGCACCAAATATACTGACTCACTGTTGTGATCTAAGTGCTCATATATTCTCAGGGGTCCCTGAACCCTCAAAGTGGGCAGAGACCACCTTCTTGGGATCTAACATTATGTGTGTGAAAGTTTAAGAAGTGAATGTGTGCCTCATTTTGGAAAGCTAATATTTGTTTCTTTGTGAACCCCAAAAGCTGAGCTAGCTGTTTGGCTTTTCATGAGATTTGAAGTTACTTTCAGGGCTTCCTGAGGGAGAGCAAAATGGAACAGAAAATTAGCAGAGATATTAAGGACCAGAGGAAAACACAGTAACAGGAAATGGACAGGAGAAATGTGGTTCAGGGCACATCCAGATCCCATCTCAGGCATAGGCCTGGATGGAAACACAGGCTTCTAAGTCGGGGCTCTTGAAAATGTTGCTGCAATCATGAGGAAGAATTACTGGCTTTTGGTCAAAGCATTAACTAAGAAGCCAACCTTGGTATCCAGAGCATTGTTTTCTACACCAGATAACAGAAATGGAGGGCCAGTTGGCTTGCTGTATCTTTGGTTATCACTTCCTACCTAGGGTTTCGTGAACTTCCTTGCCCTGGCAACAGACTTGCAGGCTTGTCCCTCCATAGACAGACCTGAGTGCTACTCTGAAGACTATGGGGAAGTACAGGATATGTTTCTTCCCATGCGGATGAAACTCACCCAGAAATCCCAGCCTACTTTTCTGCCTTCCAAGCATATTCGGCTGGCAGAATATAAACATTTTTGGTCACTAGTCATTGACTTTGGGGATTCTAGAACAGAAGCATGAATAGTGATTCTTAGGTCTCAAGAACTGAGAAACATTGTCTTCAATATGCAGTTACTGAGCCCTCCCTGCCAGGAATTGTCCCTGGCCACCTCTTCCAGCAGACCCATAGCAGAGTGCATGTCCCTGCTGTGTTCTCTCACATCACCCCATGGTGACCTCCGCCTCTGCATTTATTACATGGGGCTGAAATTATGTGTTAACTTCTCCATCTTCCCAAACAAACCATAACCTTTTAGAGGTCAGGGGTGCTGCCATATAACCAGTTCAGGTGGCCCAATCTTGCTTTGTGACCTAAGAGCTTAACAAAGTGTCTGGAAGTTAGCAGGTGCTCAGTACATGTTTGTGGAAGGGAGGAAGGAATGGCCAAACTCTTTCAGGAGCCAGGAAGTTCCAACAAAAGTGTAGAAGGACTACTGGACCTCCAGAATGCAAGCGGCTTCCAGCCAAGAAAATAAGCCTGTAATCCTAGCACTTTGGGAGGTCGAGGCAGGAGGATCACACAGGAGTTCGAGACCAGCCTGGGCAACATCGTGGGACCCCAATCTCCATAAAAAATACAAAAATTATCTTGGCACGGCGGCACACACTTGTAGTCCCAGCTGCTCGGAGGCTTAGGCAGGAGGATTGCTTGAGTCTGGGAGGTTGGGGCTTCAGTGAGCCATAATTGCACCACTGCACTCCAGCCTGGGTGACAGAATGAGATTCTGTCTTGAAAAAAAAAAAGAAGAAAGAAAAAAGAAAAAAAATTATCAGTAAACAAAATAAATTTGTAGATAGATGTATAGAGAGATAGTCTGATAAATAGATAATAGTAATAACACCACATGAAATGTACTGGGCATTAAGTCTGTGTTAAGCATTTTGCAGGCATCCTCTCATGTAATTTCCCCACAGCACTATGAGGTTTGCAGTATAACCCAGTTGTGTCAGTGCAGGAATGTGGTCCTGAGGAGTGATCTACATCGCTCCCTACAGAGACTCTCCCTACAGATCTTCTGTCCATGCCTGGAGTGATTCTTAGGGGTTAATGGAGGGGATGCCTCTCAGATCTTGCTGTTTACTATGTGTCCACCACATGCCAGACAATGGGGTGGGCCCTACATATGCATTCTCATTGAACCTCACGGGAATCCTGAGGGAGGCATATTACTATCAATAACACCTTGATAAATGAAGAAATTGAGACTTAGAAATGGGAAAAAATTAAAATGAGTCCAGGCTACAGGCAGTTCCACAGAATCTGGCATACAGTTGTCACTCACTAAATATGTATTGGATTAAATGAAATGGAATTAAATGGAGTATTCTCCACAAAGGTGAACTCTATTTTCTGGTGCTTCATTTCGCCAGACCTGGCAGATTGCCACCCGCAATCTCCCTTTACGAGGCTGCACTGTGCCTTGGGAGCCGTCTAAAGCAGCAAGAACAGGAGCAGTACCTCCCACATGAAGGAGAGTGTGTGGCAGTCATGGATTTGGGTTGAGGCTGTGGCCAGTGGGCCACAAAATTTCATCAGCCTTGTAAAGGGAGATATATTTATGCAAAAGACTTGCCAGTTGGACTGCATGGGGCTCTTTCTCCCCATAACACCTTAGGAAGGCAGTTGTGTGGTAGCAGGGTGGCTGACAGCCAACCCAGCCCAGCACACGAGTGGAGAGTTGTCAAATACATCTGTATATCTGACCCAGTGGCTTGCGGCACTTAGGTGCCAGGGGCTCCAGCAGCGATCCAGAGAGGAACGAGGAAATTGTGTTAAGTCACTGAAAATAATTTGCTTTAAAAAAGTGTATGTATTGGTTGTCTCCTACCTAGAAATCTCTCTCAGTGGGGGAATAATTTTGGATTTCTATAGCTAACTTGGAAATCAGGACTTTTAATATTTTTGGTTGGTAACATCAAAAGTCTGTGCAGTTTAATATCACCGGATTTAATATTAAAATTGGAATGTGGGGTCTAAATGGTAATTCAAACAATTATAATAATATATATTAAATACACTGTATTTTAATCATATAATTGCATATTAATATTTGTATACTGACTGTTCATATTAAATATATAATATGTTAACATAATTATATATTATATAACTATATATTAATTATAATATATGTAATACCATATATCAACATAGTACTTGTATATTTGTATATTGAATTGTATATTATATAGTACATACAAATTAGCATCTGTATGTGTTTGTATATTCTGTTGAATATTCAATATATAATTTTATAACAAAAATTGTCATAATATTGTAACTGACATATAACTGGAGCATGACGTATGTCAGTTCACGAGATTCCAGTGCATGAATCTTTCTGAGAACCTTGTCATGCCTCATTCAGTCATAAGGTTGGTTTATAGACAACAAGATTGGCAGCCCTACCCTTTGGACTATTTTTCTCTTCTCTTGAATATGTCAAAACATTACAAATGTCAGCAATTTCCATCCTCGTGGCTCAGACTGGCTCAATAATCAGTGACGTCTCCAGCTACACCATAAATGCTGGGAGAGGTAAATGCAGAAAAGAGGAGTGCTTAAGACCTGAAAGCAATTATTGTCAAAACAGGTAATCCCTTTTGTTTTTGCAACTTTTGTACAGAAAGTCCTTATCTGCTATTGTTCCCCGGGCACCAGAGTCTGTTTCCATCTTAGAAGCAAGCAACAGCGTACACCAAGCTTTTGTTGACATAAATTCCACGTTGCTTGGTGCTTTTGTTTGTTTCACACATAATCCACATTTTTGTTTCTTATGTGCATTTTTCATAGTCCTTCCTGAAGCAATGTCCTGGCTTCCATCTGGGACTACCCGTCTGGGGTCAAGGTCCCTGCAGATAACTGGGTTGTGTGTTGATGGAACACTCAGTGGGATAGAGCTGACATATTAGGCACTAAATTCCTGCAATACAGAAATTAAAAATCATCTTGCATCAGACCCTAAAACAAACATGAAAATGAGCAATAGCTCAGGTAGCCCAGCCCTAAATACACAACAGAGTGAAATTAGCTTCTTTTCTATTCTTTTCTGAAGAAGTTTTTACAAGGTTATTATGAGAAAGAGGAAAGAAAATGTGCACTTGGGATGATTCTTAAATGCAGCCCCAAGGGGATAAGAAAGAGGGAGAGAGACATGGAATATTTTGTATTATTGGTGGGACCCATGGGCATTAGTAAGCTAAGTGACTTGTCACAAATCCTTAAACCTTCAAGGAACTGTCCTGAAAGTGAAGATCACTTTTCTATCTTCCAGCTCCAGAATACTTGAGTCGAGCTTCTAAACATAGCTTTTTTTATTTATGGTAAATTCCATGATAGGTGCCCACTTTGTGAACGTTTCAAATGCCAAGACTACAAGAAACCTCAGAAGCTGCTTACTCCAACTTCGTACACAGTACAGGGCTCTGTAGCATGTCCAACAAACAGGCACCCCATTAATAGGGCACTCACTGTCCCACAATGCTGCCCATTTTCTTATTCCATGCTCCTCTGTGACCAAGTTCCTCTTTATGATGAAACCAAGTGCAAGACTCTCCTTCTTCTATTGATGAGTACAGATTCTGCCTCAAAGTCACAGGGAACAAATCCCTTCCTGTAACCATAGCTGGATTGCATGATGATTATCAGCATGAGTTTTACACTCATTCTGTCCTGGGTTCAAGTCCCACCTCCACCACTGATATAGTTTGGATTTTTGTCCCGGCCTAAATCTCATGTTGAATTGTAATCCCCAATGCTGGAGGCAGGGCCTGGTGGGAGGTGTTTAGATCCCTCATGGCTTGGAACTGTCTTCGTGATAGTCAGTTCTTAGAAGATCTGGTTGTTTAAAAGTATGTGATACCTCCCTGCTGACACTCTCTCTCTCTTATTCCTGCTTTTGCCATGTGAAGTGCCTACTTCCCCTTTGTCTTCCACCATGATTGTAGCTCCCTGTGACCTCTCAAGAAGCTGAGTTAATGTTGGCGCCATGCTTTCTGTGTAGCCTACAGAGCTGTGAGCCAATGAAACCTCTTTTCTTTAAAAATTACCCAGTCTCAGGTATTTCTTTATAGCAATGCAAGAATGGCCTAATACAGCCACTTATCTCCTAATTTGGGTCAAATTACTGAAGTTTTCTAACCCTCAATGTGTCTAGAATATAAGTACAGTATCAGGATCTATCCCATAGGTAAGGTTTGTTGTTCAGGAACATAATGGTGGGGGGGAAACATGCCAGAGAAGGATTATTGAACCATGAGTCAGAAGACTTGGTGCATTGTCCTGGCTTTGCCAAGGATAAGCTGTGTGACTTGTGCGAGTCACTTAACCTTACAACTCATTCCTCCCTTTTCGAAAGTGTCCTTCATAACACTGGCCCTGCCTATTAGCATCCAGGTGCTGTTACAGGGATGCAAGCACATAACTTCCACATTCATGCACCTCTCTCTGAGTTTATAATGCAGCTCTACTGCAGGTCTAAGCAAACACTTGGTGTTCAGTAAAAGCCTGTGGACTAAAGTGCACCCGTGCTTTCTGAGTGAAAGATTAGGAACTGCAGGCTGAGAAGGGAAGAGGCTGATCAGGTGAGGTTTATGATTTGGCAGGCTATCTGGGGGAATAAAGTCCATAGAAAGCAGAAAGTATGTGTTTGAGCTGCAGGAGACAGATCTGGGATATAGGAAAGGATTTGGGTGTCACCCGTTGTGAAAGACCTGGAAGATCCAAAGTGATGAAAAAAGCAGATCTCTGGGCTCCGGAAGGTACTTAGTGGCTGTCTCTGTGGTGCTGATGAAAGGAGTTTCTCAGAGAGGTAGGTAAAGAAAGACCTACAATACTGAGTTCAAGCGGACTGCTAGGCTGGAATGGGGCAAGCAGCCAGGGGGAGAGAAGATGGGCACAGACCTGGCCGGGGGTGGTTTTTCAGCAGAGGAGTTGTCAACAGAAACTCAATGCTGCAGTGTTTAGGGAAAACAAGGCAAAAAAGGAAATTGTCAGAAGACAGAATACAGGGCCTTGCAGTCAATTTCCTTCACCTCTTTTTAATTCTCCAATTTCACTCCTCTTTCAACACTCAGTTCAAGACCAAGTTCAAATTTAACCTCCTCCAGAAAGCCTTCCCTCATCTCTAAAAAAAACTCCAAGGAATCTGTCCCTCTCTAAAGTTGCCACAGGAATGTCGCTCTGTACAAATCATCTAGGAATTACCAATATAAAAACATAACTTCTGAACAACTGATCTATTATTGTCCTAAAATAAAGTTATTTAACATTTCACAGGTAAAATACATTATATTCCCCATTCAGCCACCTAACATCTCCCTAGAACACATAGCAAGGGTTGCATAAAAGGGAATTCTAGCTCCTGTCACTTTTGCCTTCTGACTTCTGAGCTGTGTAAGTTGCCCCTCCACTCTGTCTTACTTACAAGCCTGAAATAATGTTCAGCATCTTTTCTCTGGCAATGACTGTGCCTCCTCTTTTGTTCTTCCTCAGTTTCCTCATTGGTAGGCTGCAGCCCTTATACCACTTCATGGAAAGCTTCTCCACCAAGCTGCCTCAAGAAAGAAACCAGACATCTCTCATGAGACTGCATACTCTAAGGAGAGAATCGAGGTCGAGCTCTGTGCCTCTGCATCACCTACCATGTGTACAGCAGAGCTTTCCACAAGCTGGCACGTGATAAAGGTTGCTAAGTTTAATTTACCTTTAAAGAAAGTGGCAAAACTCTAGTGAGAGGAGCAGTGTGTGTGCAAATTGAGGCCAGAAATGAATTACTAATTAGTTTCTCTCAGTTATAACAATGGGTCTTGCACACTGAAGGTGCTCAGTAAATATCTATCACATAAAATCTAGCAACCCAAGGCCAAAGAAATAAATGTTGAATCCCCAAAGTGAACAAGTGGGTAGGACAGAGCTAAGGAAAAAAAGCAGTTACTGATGATGAAAACAAATGTACAGTAGGCAGAGCTCCCTCCCTTAAATATTGGCCTCCCTTACACAATATAATAATGAACAGCTGCTACTCTCCTTGAACCTCTGACCTCAGTCTTCCATGATGAAAGACATCTTAGTGCTCTGCTGTTTGCAGCAGGCCAGAAAGATCATTAATGGGAGGTAAAGAGGAGTGACCAGGGCTGGCCATCACTTCGAGACCACCTTTCTATCTTCCGTTTGCCTATTCCAGATACTGCCATTGGAATGTTTTTGAAACAGAGGAATCCAACCCTGATGAAGAGTCATTTTGCTTGAGTTCAGTTACGTCTTGGCTTACTCCATTCAAAAAGATTCATCTGTTTATCACACTGTGGACTGAGATGAAGGAGCAGCCCCTGGGACGAAAGAAAACACAGCGTGGAGAATAATCTCCACCCTCAAAAGGCACAGTCATTCCGAAAAGCCACGTGCTCTGTTTACTTTCAGCCATCACTGTACCCACATTCCCAGCCATAATATTCCACTTTCAAATACGTTCTTTCCCCATTCATACATATTTATCCCATATTAACCTCACATACAAGTGCCAACTTCATATTTTTGTTCATTTTTATAACAATTATTTATTAAATGCCTTCTATGTGCCTGGCACAGTGCTAAATGCTTTCTCACAGGTTATACCACTGAGTCATCATATCAATGGCTACAAGATGACTATTGCTATCTCCATTTTACTACTGAGGAAACTAAAATACAGAGAAGTGAAGTCACTTACCTGAGGTTTCACAGCTAATAAATAATAAAGTTAGATTAGAATCCATATTTTCTGATGCTAAGACCAGTTTTCATTGTACCACACTTGCTTTTAACAAGTGTATAATTTTTAAGAATTAGTAATTATGCATAATAGTTATAAATTGTGAATCTCAGGGCAGGGAAGATGTCTATGGTTTTATATATTACATTTATTAATTTAGCTGTAATTATTTTAGAGTTTAGAGTAAATATGAAACTTTGCAGTCAATTCCATTTGGTGTTCTGCCAGTTATTCCCTTGTCCTAGCAACATTTCTTTTTTCTTTTACTTTTTTTTGTGGGGGGACAGAGTTTTGCTCTTGTCACCCAGGCTGGAGTGCAATGGCACGATCTCGACTCACTGCAACCTCTGTCTTCCAGGTTCAAGAGATTTCCTGCCTCAGCCTCCCGAGTAGCTGGTATTATGGGCGCCACCACCACACCCAGCTAATTTTTGTATTTTTAGTAGAGATGGAGTTACACCATGTTGGCCAGGTTGGTCTCAAACTCCTGACCCCAGGTGATCTGCCCACCTCTGCCTCTTCAAATGCTGGGATTACAAGTATGAGCCACTGTGCCCGGGGCTTAGCAACATTTCTAACACTCTTTTTCTTTGAATATCTATGTCAAAATACTGTCCACGCCCCCATCTCTTCTGCATCTCCTCCTCAACACATGTGAACACTACCTCTCCCTTCTTCCACTTGCAGTCACAGGATAGATTTGCAGAGTTGGTGATGCTAAACCACACATATTAGGGATTCAGAGGGATGAAAAGTATTTTTTCAGGTTCTAAATAATGTGTGTTGGAATTTAACGAAAATGGAGCCTATAGTTATAACCACACTAGGGAATGAACCAGGTTCCCGGCAAACTAAGACTGAAAACTATGCAGGTGGTGTGTTTAGATCTTCAATCAGTTTTGACGTAAATCTGGGAATAAGTGGCTATTCCCTGGCCCAATCATCTGGCCTATAATCTAGTGGGTTTGGGATATGTGCAGTTTGGGCTGAAAAATTTGAAGTGTCCAATAAAAACAAGAGCTTAAAATGGGAGACACTGACACAAAGTAGTGTGAAAACATACTCTGTTCCAATAAAGACAGCTGAAAAAATTCTCCTTTTTGTAACATTGAATAAAAGTGATGACATATTTGGTCTCACACTGAATTCATAAAAACAGTGGGGTTTTTTTGGTGTTTTTTTTGTTTGTTTGTTTTTGTTTTTTTGCAGAGGGTGAAAACATTATTCGGTGTTATTTTCCAGCAACAAATGCTAGCATTTCACAACAGGTGAACTTTGGAAACTTGAGAGAGCAAGGAGAGAGCGTCATCTCCCTAAGAACAGAACTTTGGGTTCCTTCTCAATATTCACACCAGAAACTTCTGCAGGCCAGTTTATTCTTCTACATTGTTTCTGCCTGTTGTGAATTAAGTTTGAAATACCTTCTCCTGACATGTGGCATTTCACCTTGGTGCTCTTTCTCCATGCAAAAGTCTTGCCATCTGTTTTGAGGCAACTTGGCATCGGAATCTGATTCCACTTGGAAACTTTAGGATGAAACTGGTCTTCAATGCACATTAATCTCAACTAATCCTGCAGGTGGACACATGCACCAAGAGCCTCTCACTGCCTGATGTACAAGTGTCCTCAGCATGCAAGCTGCAATCACACCATTGACTCCACTCCAATGAGCTCCTCTCTCTTGAACACCCCACGCTCCCTACCCTGCTGCTGGGATGGGATCCCTTGACTTGTTTGCATATTTTAGCCTGCTAAGGCTCCCGTTTAGCATTTGTTTTTCTTGGCATTTCAAAGCATTATGTTCATTTTTATTATACCCTTGACAGACCAAATCCTAGTGCCAGCAGGCCACAATGAAACAAACACTTACAATTTATAGAAGAAATTCAGATTCTATTTTCCATGAAGCCTAGAAGTTTCATCGCCTGGTAAAATACTGCAGTCCGGACAGTAGGCTCCCACTATACTTATGTGACCTTCAGAACTGCCTTTTATGTTTAAGTCAATCTCTCTCTCTCTCTGTGTCTCTCCCTTTGCATGTACACACAGCTCTATTCAAAGCAAACTCTGGTACAGATGCCTGTTAACTTTCATAATATAGCCACAAACCTAGCTGCTGAACATTTTAGCACTGAAAACCAGCTGTTATCTTTAAACAGCTATGAAAGTCTGAGTTCCAATCATTCCAATTCTGTCTGTACAAGATATAGATTTAGGCTGCTTACTCACAGTTCTTTCTTTACTGTTAGACAATTTTCCCAAAGACCTAAGACCCCGAGGGATCTTTGGGCCCAGCTGTATATGTATTCTCCCACCAAAACATCCTACCTCCTGAAAATCTCCATCTGAGCTTAGACACTGCTCTCATTACCCACTTGTCACATAGCCACCCGTGGGTACCTTCAGGACACATATGAGATTATCATTCCTGTGCTTAAGGCTATGGGTTCCCCCAAAGAACATGAAACAAGAGCCTTACTCCTAAAAAATGAATCTAGCTAAGAGGTAACATCTTATAACAGCTAGAATAATCAATATTCTGTGTTCTACTGATATTCATAGTCATCAAGTTTAATGAATACTCTGCAAATTTTATTGGTTATGAAATATCTAATAACAACTCATGGAAGATAGAAAGTTATGACGAGGTACGGATACACATTGGATTTCTGGAAGGCTAGTAATGCTAGTAATATAGTAATATGCTCTTTTGTATCTAAGTGGGCATTCCATGGATATATGCTCTCCACTAATTTGTTGAAATCATCTACCGTGGCCTGAGAGCTGAACTATAAATAATTTTATAACTAAGAAGAAAACTGGATGATCTGAATCTTGTTGTTCCTCGGATAGTTTCCAACATGGCAGGGAGGTTCTTCTTAGAGTGGTCACCAGCCTTTAACTCATCTTTTGCTGGAGTCAGAGGCTTGTGTTTCTGAACTTCACACAACACTGTCAGACTCTCCTTCCCGGAACGCTGCTTCTTTAAAACTACAGCCTGCTATAGAACTGAAATGTGCTCTCTCTCTTGCCCAGGGCGTTGTGCCCCAACTTCACTAAAAGACACCCATAAGATCTAGCTTCACATCTGTGATGGTTAATTTTATGCATCAACTTGGGGAGTGTTTCTGGATGAGATTATCACTTAAATAAGTGAACTATGAGTAAGCAAATTTCCTCCATCATGTGGGCAGTCCTCATTCAATTGATTGAAATTCTGAATGGAAAAAAAAGGAGGGTCTTCCTAAGTGAGAGGGAATTCTCCAGCAGCCTGTCTTTGGACTCCATCTGTACCTCCACCTTCATCTGCACTATCTTCATCTGTCAGGTCTCTGCCTGCTGGCTTTCAGACTGGAACTGCACTATCAGCAATGCTAGATCTCTAGCCTGCTGGGCCACATTGAAGACTGTGTGCTTACCAGCCTCCATAATTGCATGAACCAATTCCTTACAACAAATCATATTCGTGTGTGTGTGTATGTGTGTGTGTGTGTGTGTGTGTAATCACATCCTCTTGGTTCTCTTTCTTTGGAGAACCCTGACTAATACAATATCCATTGCTGCATAACAAGTTACACCAAAACTCAAAGACTTAAAACAACCAATATTCATTATCTCATAATTTCTGTGGATCATAAGTATAGGTGCAGTGTATCTGGGTCCTCTGCTTCAGTCTCTCACAGGCTGCAATTAAGGTGTCTGCCATGCCTGTGGTATCACCTGAAAGCTTGTGTGGGGAAGAATCTGCTTTGAAGCTTATTACATTGATGTCAGTAAAATTCAGTTGCTTGTGCACTGTTATGATGAGGGGCTCAATTATTCTCTGGCTGGTGGCCAGAGACCACCCTCTGTTCTTAGCCACATGGTCCTTTCCATAGGGAAGGTCATGACATGGTGGCTTGCTTCATCAGAGCAAGCTTGCAAGAAGAAGTGAAGAGACAGGGTTACCAGGTAGAAAGTCACAGTCTTTCATAACCTAATCCTGAAAGTGACATCACGTCACTTTTTCCATATTCTATTTGTTAGAAATAAGTTACCAAGTCAAGCTTATCTTCAAGGACAGGAGACTGCCAAGGGCATTAATACCGGGAGAAAGAGATCACTGTGAGCCATGTCAGAAGTTGTTCACTCTACCCATCCAACCTTTGCCAGGCTGGGCTCTTCCTTGTTTCTGCTTTCTGAAAATCCTACCCACAACTATCAATATATATTTTTTAAAAATGCAAGTTATCTCACATATATAACACTTTGATTTTTAGAATATATATCTATATATATATATCTATATAGATATATATTCAGAGTTATGCTATTTAACTTCAGGAGATTGTAGACTAAGTTTGAACAAGCAATTGTTAGTGTTACTAGAGGAAATGCACCTAATTTTATTAGAGAATTGATGCTCAGGAACGTGAACAATTTGCTTGGGAGGCTTGCAGGTCTTCTGGACCATCTGGGAACACAGAAATGGTCATCCTTATCAAATTTTCATTGCTGAAACTATAGTGGTAGAAACACAAGTCTAATTTAATTTGAAGGAAAACATTTTCAACCCTCAAGAGAATGACTGGTTTTAGATTCTGGGTTCTGTTTCAGGGAGGCATTTTTGTTTTCTTACTGCCTTCCTTCCTTGTATTCCATGGAGGTTAGTTCCATTTCAAAGACGATAGTATTTCAGGTTGGTTTTCTGTATAGTAAGGGATTTGCATGCCACCTCATCATGAAGGCATTTATTTTGCTAAGTAAAAAAATAAAATGATACTAAGATATGCTTGCCAAACAAAGCTTAAAAATCCAAATGAAGGTTCAGACATACATGATTGCCATAATCCACAGATTTTTCTAAATTCAATAGAGAGAGAAGTGAGTTTTCATACTCAAATCATAGACTTTTAAAATTAGTTCAGGATATTAACAGTTTATTGTGGTCCTGTTAATGTTATTACTATTATTCATAACATCCTCCTCTATCTCTCTGTTTTTCTCAGGTTTATCAATTGGTCTACTGTAACTTCATTTTTCCAGATGGATAGTGGGTATAATAAATAGCTTTAGCAATAGCTTTAAAGGACAAGTTTAAATATAATATTCCAAATGAAAAAAATCATGAAATGGCATGCATGTGCACATGCACATACATGCACAGGTAGCTTTTTAACATGGATGTAGAAAGGTATGTATGAAGCGGGGCGGGAGATTCATTGACACCAACAGCGTTAAGAGAGCCACTGAGGTGGTTTCTTTGGCTCCAGCAAAATTTGAGGTCAAGTTTTCTTGGCAAGAATTATGACTCTGGGGATGCTAAAAGGACATTAAAGTAGCCACAGATAAAATTAACTCTTCTATTGCTTTGGAAGCCTTCCAGAGTGGTGGGCTAATATAGCACGTCACAGAATTGGGAGCACAGGGGATCTACAGAGGTGAGAAACCAGTCCCACCAATCAATCAATGCGGAGAGAGTCACTGTGTTAAGTCACCAGTGTAAGTGAGGCCCTATGATGGCCACCTGTAGCAGGGACTTTCACTGTTCAGAGTCTCTGTGTGTGTGTGTGTGTGTGTGTGTGTGTGTGTGTGTGTGTGTGTGTGTGTCCTGGTCTCAGAAGTCACTTATTTAGAACAAAGAAGCCAACTTGATAAGAAAAGCAATAGGAAAAAGTTGGTCACAGACTATGATGTCAATAGACTTGTTGAAAAATCACTTTGTCTTGGTTTTAAAGTCTTGTTAGTTCTAGTATCACTGAAAATTTTACAACTCCAACGTGCAACCATGAAACAGTTCTGCATGTTATCTTGTCTTAGCAATAGTTGATAACTGTTTAATGTAAATTAAGAATAAAGAAAGCTATAGCTGTAAGAACAGCTGGTAGTAGGGATGAAACAAAGGCAAACCCATCAATAGTGGCTTCATACAAACTAGGTCATCACATTATTCTGTTTTATTTCCTTGTTTTGATATCCCTAGAGAACTATAAGAATAAGATGTGCATACTCAAAAAATATAAATTGGAGTCATTGCTTGAGAAGTTGTAAGTGGTTCTTTATATATTAGTTGTTGGTGAGGAGGGGTTGGAGTAGTGGTCACAAAAGCTAGTGGCAAAAAAAAGCAGCAAATTAATTTCTACAAAAGTGGAAAAGTGGCTGTCTTAGAAGCCCAAGGAACCCACCTTCCCCAAGATAAAGCATCCATTGTAGGTAAGTGCTATTTAAAGAACCAGGATTAATTTATGTAGATAGTGATGTTATTTAAATATTTGTGAGAAAGATTTCCAGTTATAAGTACTTGTTCTCATTTTTATAAAATATGGCTATGATTTCACATTTATTTTGCTAGAATGTGTTTCCTAACACAATCCATTTTAGTTAAAGCAAAAAAAAAAAAGTCTTTGGCATATCATACTCAACTCTGTGGTATGAAGGCATGTTGTGCAAAAATTAACATTTTTTTAAACCTAGCCAACCACCCAATGCTCTGTTGGGCACATACTATGAGTCTTGCATAGTTTCAAGCACTTTACATGTGTTATTTTAATTAATACTGACAAAAATACAATGAAAATAGTGTTGTCTATTATCCCATTTTACAGACAGAAAAACTCAAGTTTGACCAAGTAAAGGTTTAATGGAGAATTCTCAGTTTCGGAATGCAGCACCCTTGTAAGAACCAGGCTCTCTGAAGGCCTGTTTCTCCCACCAGCTGTCCAGGTGAGAATAGAGCCAAAGCACTAAGCTTTAATGTTATGCCACTAGACTGAGATACATGTGTTCTTTGATATTTTAACAAATTAAATCTGGGCCCAATGGGGCCAGGTCTTTGGAATAATCCTTCACTGTGTTACTCAAACCAATCTGTAGGTGAGATGTGTCTGGAACTCAGACTCACACTAAAGGCTTATATAAACCCATATATGAGGAGCTGCTCACCACCTGACCATTGGCACAAATACTCTCTAGGGCAGTCGGCAGTCCTTAAATTTCACAACATGAGACACTGCCACTCTTGATGAAGTTTTCAACAGTTGGCAGACCAGTAAGGAAAACAAGGACAATAAACTAGGTATCTAAAATGTTACTGAGAGATTGCCATTTCTTTTGTCTGAGATTATACTCTTCCTACATTTTTTTGGTAGTAAATCAAAATTATATGTAGAATAATGGGGATAGAGAATGACTGGCATTTGGTTTTAAATGTTCCAATTTATTGTAATCAAAAATTTCTAATATTTGAATACTTGTGTGTATTTCTCACACTATGTTATTTTGTTTTTATACTGATTCATGAAATCCAAAGGTTTTGTTATCAGTGATTCATGAACACATATTATTCTCAATAATAAGAATTAGCCACTATTGCAGATTGCAAAAATAGCTACAAGTCTCCATTTGTCTTTGTATCTATGTCACTTTGCCTTTGAACTGTGACTTTTCAACAATAGGAAGAGTCTTTTTTCTCCTTCTACTTGAATTTGCCTGGTCTTGTGACTTGGCAATATAATGACATGAAAATAGTGGTGTGCCAGTTTGACATCCAGGCCTCAAGAGAACTTGATTAACTTTACTCCATCTCTTAGAACTTGCAACCAAGATGTGAACAAGCCCAGGCTATCATATATGAGAAAAGAAGTCATGTGCCCAGATGAGCACCCCAATAGCCAATAACCCATTCACCCTCAGAAGTAAATTCATCAGCATATATGCATGAGCCCAGACCAAATCAGCAACCCACAGAACCATTAGTTAAATAAATGATTGTTATTTTAAGCCTCTAAGTTCTGGAGTGGTTTGTTAAACAGCAATGCCTAATACAATCACATCCATAGGCGTTGGTTAGAAATGGAAATGGACATTAGAAGACCTTTACTGGAACTTTTTAAAATGTATATTTTTATTTAAAAGGTAGTTTTACAATCATCTTTACTGTTTTTATTTCAAAGTTGAAGAAATTTAGGTGCATAGCTTTTGTGAGAGTTATGCAAGCTCACACATCTAGTTATTGGTAGAAATAAATCTAGAAATTTAGAACAATAAAATTATTTCCCAGTGTTCCCTGAGTGAAGCAAAGATACCTTCATTTACCTATCTCATAGTAATTAGGTGATGTTTTTGTGACACTTTGAATGGAACTACCAATTGCCTTTGTCGATAAATGTCACTGGATTCTAGGAAATGTATTTTGATGATTCTCTTAAAGGAATGCAGACCCCACTCCTCACGTGCCATGCTGCCCCATTTTAAATTAGAAATATTTTCAATCTACTGGAGTGATTAGCAGTTGGGAGGCATAAATTTAGGAAACACTGGTCCTAGTCCTGTCTTTGGGAGTCATTGGTTCTCACTCTGCTCCTCTGCTTCCTCATCTGTGAAGTAATGGGGCTGGACTCAGTGACCTTTAAGGTCCTCACTATGCAATAGCATCACAAGTCCTTTATCTGGTAATTCTAAATGTTTGGAAACAAGGCCCAAAACATAAATGCATTAAAAGTCTCTAAAGCCCAAAGTCCTGGTATTTACTTAGTAGATAGCCTGCTGCTTTTCCAAAATCCAAACAAAAGAAAATTTGGTTTACAGGTGTTTTTGTGATGGGTTATTATAGGTTATTCTTATAGAAATGAGACTCATACATCTCTTTTTTCTAAGGTTGCTTTTGTGTATGTTATGATCGTGCTTTTCCACAGTCATTAAATGTATTCTGTGACTTGAGTTGAAATGTATTCAAGGATCCATGTGAAAATAAAACCAGGCACATTGCAACCTCTATTGCGATATTTATCACTGACTGCGCTCACATGACTGCAGAGCACCATAAAACCCTGGAGGGGTTACCTTCACTTAACTGCGTCCTTCTCTTTCACCAGCCACTTCTTATTGCAAACAGCTGCTTGGAAACGAAAAAACATTTTCTATTTCCAAGGGATCATTGTTGGCTCTCAAAGTACTTTGCTCGTTTTATTTAACTGATGTTTAAGTTTAATCAAATTTCTAATTCAAAAAATGAGCCAACCTTGCATTTTGAATCACTAGCTCATGAGACTTGTGCATTTAAAATAGTATAAAAGGGATCAAATTCAAGAGCACATGAGAAAAGTGAAGTGTGTGGTTCTTATGTGTTCTGCTTACTCCTGTGATGTTTCTGGACCAGCTGGCTTCTGCCCACACAGGGATTCTAAGGGCACCAACCAAGTCAGCTTATAGTGGAGGCTTCCTTGAGTTCTCGTAGACAGCCCATTCCAAATAACCTACCGAAACTGCATCAGCACCAAAGGGCAGAAAACAAGCTTCACATAAACTTTATTAGCACTCTTTATTATGAAATAAACTAGGCTTACACTTCTTTTGGAGGGGAAAATGATGAACACAAAAAACATACCGTATTTTTACTTACTAACGTGCACTTGTAAAAAGCATGGCATGCTGCTTTACAGGCAGTAGCATATAAAATACTTTTTCCAGATGTGAATTCATAATTCTCCAAAGACTGTAATAGTTATCATAAGATTTATGGAGGATAATTTATTAATCACATTTTTTTCTTTTAGAGATCTGTTTAGTAAGATGAAAGAGAACTTTAAAATGTCATTTTAACCAAAGGTAGATGGCATGATATCAAGTTACTCCTTTTGTTCAAATTATTTTTAATGAGTTTATTTGTTTTATTGCCTCCACGAGTCAGTACCAACTTGGTGGTAATGATCTCTTCAGGAAATCTCTTAAGATTTTTAAAGTAAAATAGCATAGAGCTATTTTAAAAACTAAATGAACTGAACTGTGTGACTTGATTAGTGTTCATTTATTTGAGAAACATATGAGCTACTGAAGCTTATTTTTTTATAAGATTTGGAAGAGAGAAATCTTGTGAAAACTGTAGCCCACTGAACATCCACACAGCTTCCTCAACAGGAACTTAGAAGCCCACTTGTGTCTGAAGTGCTACAAGTAACACATTATTAAATAAAATACACTTTTCAAATGTGGATCCCTTTAATCTGACTTAGATTATTAAAAACACAGCTGTGCTAAATCCATATTGAGTACCCAAGTCACATGATGAGTAAAAATATCCATATAACCCTTTTATTGTCATCACTTTATTTAAAGTAACTTTTGCCTAAAGCTTATCAATGCAAAAGAGAAAAAGAAAATTCTGCAATTCAGGGGGACCCGTCCTAAAATCCCTTGTCCTCTCACACACCATGAAATCCCTTCCAAATCCCACTGCTCCCTGGCAGAGGCATTTACACTAGGCAATTGGCATAGATCATCATTGAATGAAGAGTGGGCATATAGACTTTCTTTCGTTCATCCAGGCTCTTGCAACAACCAGAGTTTCTTTATCTGTACTATCAAGATAACATTTACTTTGCTGAGTTATCACAAGGGTTAAAATAAAATGATGCATATAAGTCATCTACAGCCTGGCACATAGTGTTCAATAAACAGCAACGATTGTAATTCTTATGTGTACAAGGGTATAAGGAGTTTGTTTTAATTTTGAAAGAGTAATAGGGTCAGGTAGTGTTTATTGACAGATTTGGAAATAAGGGGCATAAAATTATTAGCAACAAGAAACAGAAATGTATTGAATAACTACCACATGCAATCCACTGTTCTACTGTGATTGGTGAAAGGGGCACCAAAATATATAGGAAGCAATCTGTGTTCCAAAGCATTCATAATCTAAGAGAGGTCTCTTACAAGTGCTGAGCATTTCAGCAGGATTTTAAACTGAAGGCATTATGATACCATAATACCAGAGACAGGCCTGGGATGTGAGTGACTGTTTCTACAGGAAGGGTATGGACCGTGGCTCCCAAAAGTCAAGCAAAGGCTGAGAATGGATGAGTAGGCTGTGAAGACTGCATTCAGGTTGGACTGGGATGGTTGTAAGAAGGTGAGGCATCTAGAAAAAAAAAAAAAAAACTTAAGAGCATTCGATATTTAAATTAACCAGGTAATGGGAGAAAAGTAAGACCAGGCGCACGGAAGAAGACTGATAAATTAAGAACCAAGCTAAGTTTCAGTGTAGAGACACAGGGCCTCTCTGAATGTCTCGAAGCTGAGAGAAGGCCATGGTTAATACCAGTATCAATCCCAAAAAAGAAGATGTCTACATCTGGTGAATCTATGTGTCCCCAAGGCACCTTCTGAGGTGGCCCCTGCTGTGGCAGTTTTCCATTAGACAAGGAAGCCACCCCTGGAGGAGGCTGGAGAAGGCAGCCTGTGAAGAGCATGGTCCTCCAGCTCCCCATCCCGCACACACCTCCACTGCCATGGACTCTGCCTTATTTACGTATGTATCTGTACCACGAGACTGTGAGCTCCAAGAGGACAGCAATTATTTTGTGTCTTCGAGATCATGGGCATAATCTGTAGTCAGGAAATGTCTGTTGAATGCTCTATTCTTGGCTGAAGAGCCAATGGGAACAGCAGTTGTCAAAAAGAGCATGTTTACAGGATTCTAATCTGTGTAGAAAGTGCCAAAAAGGAAAAGAAGGAGAGAGCAATGGGAATCTAAAGTCAACTTGAGACCCTGATGTGAAAACATTCCCCCAACACAACCTTAGTTACTCTAAGAGCACAGCTTAGAAATCTTCTCTCTAGGGATGCTTTTTAGCCAGTAGTCAAGTGGCCATGAGGAGCTACTCAATACCAAACCAGACTCCATTTGGATCCTTTCTCAGCCTGAGGAAGAGCCAGGCAGGAACAACTTATGAGCTAGAGGCATGTACCTGGAGCTCCCACCTTGTGCCCTGAGAGGCTGTGGAGGCCTGATGCTGCCTGAACCTTAGAGCCAACAAAGCAGGAAACAAAGGGGCATCCCTGAACCAGACGGAAATGTTCTCTCCTACTGGGCTAGCTGTACCCATCTGGAAAACAAATGAGTGCTCTGTGCACGTGAGGTAACAGACTCTCCCTTGCCAGGATGGGGAAGTGCTCCCTAGGTCTGTGCTACTCAGCTTAACCTTGTGGGGAGACGTTCTAAAATGAGCCCGACATCTCTTCCAAGTCATTCCTACTCTTTTCTTAATAAATGCTTTTTATCTGAGCCTTGAACACCAATCAGAAGTCGACAGATCTGTACAACAACAGAGAAGCCCCATGTGCTCCTCTACTAGAAGCAGTAAAAAGAGCCTCATAGGATAAGTCAAATAACAGCACCTTTTTAGTCAGTCCAATCCCAAGACCAAATTCTATGGCCCTGAATATATGTGTTATATAAGTTCAGAGATAACAGACAGCAAAAGTTGGGTAGGTTTTCTCTGAGGAAGTGACATGGCAGTATTTTCCAGAGTAAAATTGCCACAGAAGCAAGCCATGTGACATGGGGCTTTCTCCTTTTGCTAAGTTGGAGCCAGATCATGGTGTGTCTGGAGTGGCTGCCAGTGGAGTTTACTAGACAGGGCGCATACATAGTTATGGATGCATCGTCAGCACACAGACTCACCTTCCTTTTTCCAGCCTCATCTGTATCTGATGCCTCAGGAAAACAATACCTCGTTCACATACCACACTTAATTTGTCTCAGGCAGTATTCTTAGTGCTTTGCACATAATAACTCAATGATTGCTCAAAACCGCCCTATGACTTACGTACTATTTTAATTTCCATTTTTACAAGTTAAAGTGCTATCAAGTTGGCAGACACCCTGATAGGGAATGTTTTATCTTCTAATAGGCAAATGTTTTTCAGGGCCCAGAATCTCCAAAAATGCTAAGTCTCATTTTCATCTCTGTTGAAATGCAGATAGTCTCTAAAGTTTAAGAGAATAAATGGCATTTAACTCATTAGTCTGAAAATAACACCACTGTATATTCTATTCACCAGCTTAAAGTACAGAAGTTAGAGCAGAGGTGGGGGCTCAGGGCATAAATTTACCATCTGTGATGAAATGTAATCAGATCCAAGGAGTTTCCACTTTGAAGTCTTCCTGAATCTGTGTGGGTTACAGGTCTGAACATATCACCAGCTTTGACAGGTGGCTTTATTTTTCATTTCAAAGGGGGAGAAAGAAAGGCAAGAAAACCAAGGGAACACATGCACAGCAGAGCTTTGAGTGTTGCCCTCTCCCTGCACCACCCGCCGACAATGCTCACAGAGGCACTTCTCCCCATTCAGGTCACAAGGTCAAAGGAGCAAAAACAGTTGCACTTGAATGTATCCAGGGTTTTGTCCTCCCAGGCATAGTACAGTGAAAGCAGCCTTTCTCCAGCTCAGGGTGCCCACCTTTCTCCTTAGCTCCCAGACTGAGCACAAACTAGCCCCACACTTTGGCCAGTGCCCCTGGGGTCAGCCACCAGCCAGATGGTGTCGACAAGTAGAAGGGACTCACCTAGAGGAGTGGCTCTTGTCATCTCAGACTAGGATGACCATGTTTTTAAAGACTGACAGCCAGTTGCCCTTCAGAATCACAGAGTCCACGGACTACTGGTTACACCACTGAGCCTATCTAACTAACACCTTCACATCCTAAGCAAGACAGCACAGAGGGGGCTGAGCACGGCCAATGGTTCCCGCTGGGTAGGTGGCTACAAGACTTAAATCCTGTCTACTTCCGAAAAGATTATCTGCTATTTATGCATGACAATGGAGCGAAGCAGAGCCCTGAGTGTTGCCAGCGCAAATTCAGGCAAGCACAAGCTTGTCCTAGCCTGCCTAGTGCCTCCTGCCTGAAGTCCTGAGGAAGTCGGTGGAAAGGCTGACAATCACCATATCCCGTAGCACAAAGACGCCCAGCCAGTGGAGACAAGGGACACCCTTTCACAAGGCAGTCCACTGAGTGGGGGAAGAAGTTTCTTTAGGGGAAATGGGTCTGGTACATGAGATCAGATCAGTCACTTGGCTTTGCAGAGAAGGGTAACTACCTGTATCCGGGAGAGGTGACACTCAGATTGTCTTCCAACCCAATGCACTGGCTCAGGGCCAGTGCCAGAGCCCTCAGGACAGAGGTTTAGAGAGTGAGTCTCTGAAATCCTCTAAGGCTAGAGCTCCTGTATGACACTGAGGACACAAAGCAGCATAACTCCTGAGCTGAGTGCTACAGGGACAGGATTTGGCTTCTTTAATACATGGTGTTTATTAGACATTTTTTCTGACCACAAACATAATACATGCTCATTACAGAAAGATTAGAGACAGTGGAAATCACAGAGAGGAAAACAAAAGTCACCTGGAGTCTTACCACTCCGGGCAAGTGAGTATTACGTTTGCCCAAGCCCATTTTTTAAGCTGTGAATATATTTTTTAAGAAATAAAAGTAAATACTGTTTTGTAGCCTGCCTTTTTCCTTAGCAATATCGCAAGAAACCTTTCCTCTGTCTGTACATATTCTTCCACATATGGGCTTAGTGGCTGCCTAACATCCCACTGTGTGTATGTGTATGTATTTATGCAAACTTCTTGTTGATCACTGGTTTCACTTCATCTTTCTTGATACTACAGATGTTCACTGAAGTGATCATGGGTGTGTTTAACTTTGTGTACACCTCTGAATCTATCCTTAGGGTAATTTGTAAAAATACAGCTATATGAAGATTTTTCAAGATTTTTATTACATATTTATTACATATTGAAATAACCAGAAAAGTCCATTCCAGATTGCTCAGTTGGTGCCCTTGGCTTCATAAAGACTGAAGGCGACTCTGTCTTCCGAGTTCTGGCAGCCTTCAGGTTGCTTTTAGAATCCAGTTGCTGCCCCAAGTGAAGTTTGATTAATGTGCCATGTCATCACTCAGGGCAAACCTGTATCCCATGATTGATCTTCAAAACTGCCCCTCTGCACTTGGTAGTATTGCAAAGTATTTCAGGGCATGGATTTGGGGGTCAGACAGGCCTGGGTTGGGTCTCTGCTTCTCATTATTTTGTGACATTGGGCAAATTACTTAATCTCTTTCATTTTCCACTGTTACTATTATTGCTAACTACCCACTCATCAGCCATCCTCACCCCTGCCCTGGATTGATAGTTTACAATGACATTCTTATTTTAGAATTGAGATAAGAGGTATGAGAAAAAATAATTTTCTGGGTATCAAGGAATGAGACAGCAAGTAGGACTCAAGGACAGGTGTAGTGGCTCATGCTTGTAATCCCAGCATTTTGGGAGGCTGAGGCGGGCACATCACTTGAGGCCAGGAGTTCCAGACCAGCCTGGCCAACATGGTGAAACCCTGTCACTACTCAAAACACAAAAGTTAGCCAGGCATGGTGGCACACACCTGTAATCCCAGCTACTTGAGAGGCTGAGGCAGGAGACTTGCTCAAAGCCAGGAGACGGAGGTTGGAGTGAGCTGAGGTCTTGCCACTGCACTCCAGCCTGGGCAACAGAGTGAGACTCTGTCTCAAAAAAAAAAGAGTCAAGGGAAATCATAAAAATGATCTTAGAAATCAACTAGCCCCAATATCCTACGCTGTTTTGCAAGTAGGAAAAGCAAGGCAGGAAAAGTGTATTTTGGCACTGTTTCCAAGTTTCCATTAGAAGTTCTTGAACTCCAGCTTTTTTCGGACTGCCTCCCTACAGTATTATATAGCTCTCAGAAGCAGTGAGGGCAACAGAAAGTACATCACATTTCCCACACAGCTTATAGCATGAAAAGATGTAAGGTATTTGACTTGCCAAAGGTCTTATGGGAAATAGTGGGAGAGAGTGAATCTTAACCCTGGGCAAGAGAGAAGCAGCTGAGGTCTGCCATTGGTACAACTGGTATTTTGTGGACCTTGCCCTCAAACTAAGACAGAGATTGGGTAAGGATATTAGAGTCACAGGAATAAAATGGGGGATATAAACTAGAGAGTTACTCTTGAGTATCTATTGCTTCAGCTTCACCAGTCACTATAGGCTTGTGCATCCTGGGAATCACCATTGAAAATGTAGATCGGTTAAACCTCTGGTTCTTGAACTTTATGGATAATCACAAATCCTTCCAAGTAGATGTTGCTATCTATGTCCTCTCTTCCCAGAAATTGTTGCAAATATATAGGGGCTTCATGAAAACCCATCCTATGATCCCAAAATAAAAACACAATGTAAAGTAAGAATGACAATGGAATTAGGCACTGAGATAGGTTTAGCACAACACCTGGGCTCTGGTTTCAGTTTTAAGCACTCTGAAAAACAACAAAAAAAAAGCAGGGGGGAGGCGGGAAAGCACATTGGTTTAATACCTACAAATCCAAAGCACTTAAATCCATCTTTGGAGACACATTTATTTCTAAACTTAAATTCAAGGGAAAAAAATTATCACATAGATTTTAATAGCACACAATCCAAAGTCTTCAACTTTGATCTTCTTTGTGCATTGAAATGGACCCTATGAAATAAAGAACATCCCCTCCAATGACCTAATTAACTAGTGTTCAAGGATAAGTAAAGATTCGTAGTGTCCAAGATCCCTTCTCCCTGGTAAAAGAGAATTCTGTGACTCATCATCAAGAATCCCTTTCCTAGGACATCAAGGCTAAGACCTGATTCAGCACCTAGCAAACTCACCCATTCATTCATTCATTCACTCACAACATTGTTTTCTAAAGACTCTCTCTATGCCAGAAGTTGGATTAGGCATCTGCAACAGGAATTGATAGACAATAGACGAGTGAACAAGATATGGTCAGAAAGAGGCAAATTGGTGAGATGTGATCTTGTTTACCTGTGAATCCTCACACGACTAGCAGCAATTCTACATTATAGAAGTGAGTTCCTGTATCCTGTGCAGAGCTGTTGGCTTCATATCAGTCAGAAGCTCCTTAGGGTAAAGGTCTGGGTATTGTGTCTATGATACTTGAAGTCCTGATGGTGTCACTGGGTGCTCAGTAAATACTTGCTTAGAGAAGGCTTCTCATCCTTTCTTGAATATTCAGGTCTTTCCCTAAGCCTATATATGTTCTGTCTGACCCCTTCCAGTAGTTGGAATGGGCCTTGGTTCCAAACCTGTTCCTTCTAGTGGGGCTGAGACAACACTTCTCTTCTATGCCTGATTCTCAGTACCCTATGTGGCCTCCCTGTCCCTAGGCACCAGCCATGTCTTGCAGTAAAGGACCCATACCAGCACTGCTCATGCCTCTGCTCATGCTTTCTCAAAAGTAAGAGAAAGTTATCAAAGCTTGTCTTTCCTTTTCACTTTTAGCTTCACAAAAGAGTTACAAAGGTCATTCTTCCTCTCACTTGATGAAGCAGAGAGTGGGCCTGTGGCAATCAGGAGTCAGGCCACGACAATGACAGACTCTTGGTGTTTTTTAAAATAAATATTGAAATTCCTTGTAGTCCCAGCTAGCTACTCAGGACGCTGAGACAGGAGGATTGCTTAAGCCCAGGAGTTCAAGTCCAGCCTGGACAACATAGCAAGACATTGTCTAAAATTTCGTTTGCAAATGAAATTCCCAATTTAAAAAATATTTAAGGTAGATACTGAAGTTATTAAATAAGAATACTAAAACCTGATTTCATTAATGCAGTTTCCAGTTCTTTTTTTTTTTTTTTCTTTTGAGACAGAGCTTCACACTTGTTGCCCAGGCTGGAGTGCAATGGCGTGGTCTCGGCTAACAGCAAACTTTGCCTCCCGGATTCAAGCAATTCTCCTGCCTTGGCCTATGAGTAGCTGGGATTACAAGCATGCACCATCACACCTGGCTAATTTTGTATTTTTACTAGAGACGAGGTTTCACCATGTTGATCAGGCTGGTCTCGAATTCCTGACCTCAAGTGACCTGCCTGCCTCGGCCTCCCAAAGTAGCTGGAATTACAGGTGTGAAGTGCCACACCTGACCTCCTGTTCCTATTTTTAAGAAAAAGTTTCAATCTCTAGTTTCAGGTATTATACACCACAACTGCCATTCTGGATACACTTTGAAAGAGCAGAACAATATTTAGCATAATTCTTCCTAAAATCAAGCCTGTAGGGAAAATATCCTTATAATTTAGAATTCTGTAATATGCTTTCAGCTATGGAAAATGTAAAAAGTCTAGTCAAGAGACATTCTAGTCTGCACCAGGACTTGGTTTGTTACAGTTCCATGTAACAATAATAGTTCACATTTGTGGAGTGCTCTCTAAATACCAAGCGATATGGTGAGAGTGTTATACACATCATCTCATTTAATTCTCAATAACAACCGTACAACTCAGTTATTATTATTCTCTTTTCACACATGAGGAAAGTGAATTATAGAGGTTGGTTTAAACATTTGTAAATGACAGAGGTGGGACTAACATCCGAGTCTCTCTGACCCCATAGCTTAAAATCTTACCACACTTAACTACTATGTTATATTTAACTATTGCCTCTGATAAGGCAAAGATTCTTCCATTTCTGTCTTCCACTTTCCAGTGTAATGTGCTACATTCACTGCAAAGAATGTTTTGGTTATGGTTATTATCAATGTTGTTGTGATTAATGAAAATGATAACTAATAATTATTACTGTTGATAAAACCAACGTGTGTATGTATTGTTTATAGTTTGTAATGTACTTGCATAAACACTATATTATTAAAATTTCCACAACTCTAATATGAGTATTGTCCCAATTTTACAGACAGAAAACTGAGGCTCAGAGCATTTAAATGACTGGTACAGAAAGTGTCAACATGTCAAATCCAGGCAGACCCTGTACTCACAGGACCTTGACAGTGAGAGCCTCCTTAAATTTTGTGTCTAAAATTCCTCTCTCTTGCCTTACCCTAGGCCTGACCTGAGGCAGAGCCACAGCTAAATTCTCTTGGTTATGCAGGTTAGATCAGTTTCTATCAACTTATAAGATATTAATGGTCCTAATCCACTGGAAAAGATTGACTCTGTAAGTCAACAATGAGTGAGGAAGCCCAAACACAAATGCAGTCAGAACTCCAAGATGATTGACAAGATGCAGCTTCTTCTTGGGCCCACAGACCGGGAGGATATTGGAGACAGTGATTGTGAATCATGTATCTCTGTACTTCCAGGCTAGGCCTTGGACCTGACACTCAGAGGATGCTTGATACTTTCTGAATAATGAATGAGTGAATGAATCAACCAACCAACAAACAGTGCTTGAGTTTAGAGTTATTCAGTATCTTCTTCCCCTGATGCTTCCTCTTTCGACTTGTTCTAAGTGCTTGGAGAAGGTGGAGGGAAGAGCAGGAAGCCTTTCCAAGCCCCTTGCCAGGTAGGACACAAGTGAAAGAAACTTCAGCAAAAGCTCCCACTCCCAACCTCTCTGGTTGTCATGTCCCTTTGGCCCTTGCTGACAGTTCTCTAACCTTCAGATGCCTCCCATCTCTCCTCTTGGAGGTGGCTGGGGAGAAGTTCTTGCACTTACAGGAGAAGGCCATTCATTCACCTTGACTTTCCTTTCTCAGAGTATTCTCTGGGAAAACTGAGCCCTTTTCATCTGCAGTGTAGGAGCTGCCACCCTTTGGAGAATGTCAAGATCCAATTTTACATAAAGGGTTTCTTTTATTTCTCATTTCTATTTAAGGGAGAAAGAGAAGCAAGATTGATCCCAGTTTCTAACACAGATTGAAAATGGAGTTTTGCCAATTTTCTGTGTTTTACCCTGCCATGCTCTGCTGGCCAAGGTAGGAGAGAAACAAGCAGTCTGTGTTCCTAGAGCGTTTTTCTGAGAGCAGGAAAATGTCAGTTATTTGGATAATTGAGTGTCTGGCTTAAAATTTACCTGTGCCACATCTCTGAATAAAAAGGGTTTTGATTTAAAAATATCAGCAAAACAAACAGGATAACAAAATAGAGTTTCTTTCTGATTTAATGAAATAACTATTTTTATGAATTATATAAGTAATGTTAATTATGATCCAATTCAATCCGCTTAAACATATTTCATAAAACCCTCTATTAATCAGGAAGCATTTATTAGTCTAGTTTGGGTATATAACTGGCTTTCTTGGCTTTTGTTATATTTGACAATTCAGATTTTAGTCTCCCTGTTGCCAGAGATTGTCCACATCAGTGAAGTTTCATGAGCATTTTACCAGGAAAAATGTCTCCTGGAAAGATCCTGATGCAGAGTAATTTGTCAGGACCTGCCCTGGCTTGAGAAAGGTGAGGAAGTTGCCTTGCTGCTCTGAAAGTACAGGGTAGGTACACTGTAGCTGTGGAAGGGAATGGAATGTATATGGAAAAGTCTTTTGACAGAGTTCCAAAACAGATGAATCTCCACTTGGTTTTGCAATCTTCGGTAGCATTGAGATCTTTCAGCATGCTGCTTTATGTGATAAAATTTTTAAAAGAGGTGAAGAAATTGGCCTGTGATGCAATAATTCCATCCGTGCCCCAAATATCTTGTAAACAAGGAGAGATTTTGAGTGTAGAGTGACTCTTTTCTTTCAGGAGCTTCCAGGATAGGGTGGTGCTGAAGGAAAACGTTGACAAAGAGCAGGAGTCTGATGAGGGCACTCTTCCTTCCTGCCCAGGGAGTCCTGCCAGCCATTCGTGGGCACCCTGACTCCCCTCACTAAACAAGTCTGGACTCAGAGCTGAGAAGGTATCCAGATGCTACCTGGGCCACACCATTACTATTGGCTGTAAGTTTAAATTATCTGTCTATTAAGACACCCCAGTTCATGGATGAGGGCAACAGAAAGCTAGCAAAACTGGGAAGGTGAGAGAACTCAGGTTTTCTGACACTCAGCTGAAGGAATTTATGTAATTCTCTCTCCTTTTCATGGCCTGGTCCTAAGCGTTTGTGAAGAAAACATCAGCATATACCACCAACATTGATCATGCATTTACCAAATAAGTAGCCTATGAATGCCCTGTGGAGTCTCCTCTTCTCTCATCTCTCTCACTCTCTCTCTCTTCTCTTGTGGCTAAACACACACACACACACACACACACACACACACACACACACACACTATCTGAGCTCTTCAAAATCATCCAGGACCATGTCCACTAAAGTGGTCTCTCCATCCAATGAATTATCAAGCAATCCATATTCCAGAACAATATTTGAGGAGGCTGATGGGCAGTGTGTGCATGCTTCATGGCCTTATTCAACCAAGCACTCTGCTCTTAGTTTACTGTTAAATCCACCTTGAGCCTTTAGGTTTCATAAATGAAGTTTGCGAATAAATGCTCAGATAAAAATGGAAGATATGAGGGTTAGTAAGCCTCCTAATTTGTTAGGGATAGATCATAAGATTGTGTATGCAAACAAAACTACCATACTGGCTTAATGTGGGGTGGAGTATTATTCTCTCCACCAGAGATGTCTTGTTACCCCCAAAAGAATTGGAAGCTCTTAATCCAACACCTAACTACCTTTCTCAATGCCGTACACTTAGTTGGCATGTGCTTAGTTAAGATATTCTGGTTGATGGGATCATTTCAGTTGTAGCAAATAAGCACACAGCAGTTATGCTTCCCTCTCATCTCCACTTACATCCTCCATCCCAGAGCCTTTCAGGACTCCTGGGTAGTCCCAGGTCAGCCCAGCCAATGGGGGGATCAGGGATAAACCTCATTCTTTCTGTTTCCTCAGCTGCAAACAAATGGGGTTGGGCTTCCAGCCTCTAAGAATCTTTTCTAGTTTAACCCTATGGGTTTATGGGGCTCTGGACTTTTCAAAGATCATTCAGTAAGTTCCTCAGACAGCAGTCTCGTATTTCATTTTCAAATTTTGAATGAGGATTTAAGAACAAGCTTTTGGAGTCTCATTAGTCCTTATGGCTTCTCATTACCACCTTGATTATCCAAGCTCTTTTCTGCCCCTGAGAAAAAATAAACTTCTGTTCTAGGAGTTACACTGTCATCTACTAAGAGCTGCTCCCCCTGCTCCTCCCTGCCCCACAACACTTTCCAGTGATCCACACTGAACTCCCTTCTCCTGGGCCCTGAGATGATGGCCTCATTCCACTCAAGCCCTCGGCCCCTTTCTCTTCTCCTGACCTGCCCTAGGATTGCCTCACAGTCCAAACACCCCAAGCACTGGCTGAGTGACAAAGACACCTCACTGCCTCCTATACAGCCTTGGTGCCCAAGCCCCACAAGACACCAACGGTTCATTTGAAAGTTTTGTTGTTGTTGCTGTTTGGTTTTGTTTGTTTGATTGTTATTCATAGGCCACCTTTCCTTCCCTCTCCATACACACCACCTGCCTGACACTTTCTTCCCCGTGTCCTTTGGGCTCACCCAGATGTTTTTCTGGCTGACAGTTGGAAAGCCGACTGGAGTGTCAGCTAGAACCTGTCAACCCAGCCAAGGAGCCTTATGTTTTCCAAAAGCGAGGAGTCGCTTCCCAGACACACTGCCCTGTTCCCTGCCCCAGGCCATGGGAACACTCCACGAGACCTCACAGACATCTGGTCATCTCTTCCAGGACATCACAATGACAGGCCCCTGCTTCCTAGACAACACCACTCAAAAAAACAAAAATATATCTGGGTCACTTTGCACACCCCACGCATTCAGGGACTGGCATGTAAAAATGTGACCAGTAAGTTATAATGACTCAATGAGTAGCCATTTGGGCCACACTCCTGCCTCCACACACAGATTCCTCTAATTTCTCATTTTCTCTATCTTATAAGCCCTTAGCTTCAAACTCCTTCTCTGCATGCCATGATTGGATTCTCATCCTCCCCCATCTGTCCCCATTCTGCTCTCACTACCTACTGTAATAATATTTGTGAACTACAAGTTACCCCTCTAGGATTTGAGCTAAGCAGTGCTGATTCTTTTGCCTTTCTTCACAAAACTTGCCTTTTTACTATTATCTTCTTTCTACTTGGACTCTCTCCAAATGGTCCACCTCCCTTCTGAGTTGTAAAGCTGAGAAAGAGGTTTGGTTTGTAAGGCCAAACCATTAGGTTTTATCTACTCAGATGGGTGTTCAGCTGAGTGTTCAGCTTCTTGCTCTCAGAAGACAGCATGACAAAATTACCCTGAGAGCAGCCACTTCTTCTTGGCGCTGGTCATGGTTGCCTTGAGGTGTGAACACTGCTTGCCATTTTACCAAGCCTGTTTTCGGGGGTCTTGTCACAGTAAAATCTTTATCTTTACAGATTTCAGTCAAAGTGGGAATTAAGGGGCAAGGGCATGATGATCCAGGATACTAGTGTGGTCTCTGCACTTCCACTGAGAGGCTTAGCATCCTCCTCTGTTTACCAAGGCCTTTAAGAAATTATTATTATTAAACACCTAGGATTGTAGGGTTCATGAGTTGCATGATAGGAAGGCTTAAGCCCCAGTTGTCTGAGTTGCTTTTGGAAGAGGATCAAACCCAAGCTGAAGCCCCTTCCCGCCTGACTCACAAGGCCATTGTTATTGTATTTAGCTTTGGATAAACTTTCCTGTGGAAGGTGGCTGCTCACAGCAGTTCATTTGAAATGTGCAGGCTTAGATCTGGCTTCATGTGTGAGCGCAGGCCTGTCATCGTGCATTCCAGGTCACTCTCCAAAATGAATTTGTCTTTCCTCAATGTTTCTCAGAGCCGGGGAGCAGACATTCCTCCGGCTCTGCATTAATCCAATTACTAAACACCTGCAGACATGCAATAACAGTTTGGGTGCCAAGAGCCTTAGAAATGGTTTTATAGCAGAATGTAATCTGCTGTCCTGCTATCAGGAGTCACGTTACACACCTGCCAAGATCCAAGCCAAAAAAATAACACTCATGGTTCTCACTCCAGGCAGGAATGTTCGGTACACATTAGAGAGACAACGTGACAGGCATTTGAGTTTGACAGCCACGGACCCCATTAAACATTTTGAACTTCTTAGTAATTGTATTCAAAGTCATTTCAGTACTAAAACGTTTTTAAGAAAAGTATGACAAAACAGTATTTTTCTTCCAAGGATGGTTAAGACAACATCCCCTCCCAAAAGCTAATTTAGTGAGCATGATGGCTCGTGTTTGTCTCTTGTGCTTCAGAACATGTCGAAGGTGGCTTCTTACCAGACAAGCTACAGGATGGCCCATGGCCGCAAGGACACCTGAACCTGGACTATAACCTCATCCCACCAACTTACACAACCTCACTGCAAAGTTGCTCAATTGTTTAGGTGTGCACAAACTGATGACACTTGGTTTTCCTAAGGATCCCAAAAACAGTGGGGCTTGGAGAGCCATGCTGATACCTTACTCCAAACACAGGCACCTCAAAGAAGCGAGAGAAGACACTGGAGAGCTCTTTTTCAGAGAGTCCGGCAGAACAATCAGAAACATGTCTTGACTGAGAATGATTAATCTTTTTTCCTGAACTGATTTTGAAGAAATTCTATCTATCACTGCTTATATAGTATGGAATTCCTTAGTTCCACGTTTCTCACAGGAAACAAATTTTTCTATAACCAGATCTGCGATGTTATTTAATTTCCACCAACCTGAGTTCCTAAAGGTTGGAGACAGTGTCTACTCATTTCTACACAGCCATGACCTTGTACAGGGGGCCCTCGGGAGATGTTAGCTGAATGGATTACTAGGTAAGAGGACATTTCTCTCATCGCACTCCACAGGGCCAACCACAGGCCAAGGGAATGTGAAGACGTCCTTTCCCTCCTCCTGGTCACTTAGTCTGCATAAAGAAACCACTGGAGACATCTGGGACTAGGACATAAGAGTAGTAATGTCCTGGGGAATGAAGTGAAAGGGGCATTACCTTTTTTTTTCAGACAGGGTCTCTCTCTGTCACCCAAATTGGGGTGCAGTGGTGCAATCTCCAATCTCAGCTTACTACAACCTCCACCTCCCAGGCTCAAGCGATTCTCCTGCCTCAGCCTCCCAGGTAGCTGGGACTGCAGGCATACACTACCGCGCCTGACTAATTTTTGTATTTTTAATAGAGATGGGGTTTCACCATGTTGGCCAGGCTGGTCTTGAATTTCTGACCTCAAGTGATCTGCCTGCCTCAGCCTCCCAAAGTGCTGGGATTATAGGCATGGCCACCGCGCCCAGCCTGGCATCACCCTTTTCTGCTTACTGCTTCGAGTTAACCACCCTCACATCTGAGTAAACCCCACTTTGAACCACGATTCCCCTCCTCCCTCAGACTGCCTGCTACTTTCAACATTAGAGCACGGCGAGTCTGTACTCCTCTTTTTGCACTTCAGCAGCAATAAAATATGACAGGTGATTGATCGCTCCATGTGTGCCAGCCTTGTCTTCCTAACTAGGGGTTTCACTCTGCGAGGGCAGGGAGCAGGGTTATGTTTCTCACCTCTCCTAGGTTTCACCCCACATACACCAAAGGTCCAGACACTCCACAAATAAAGAGAGCCCCTGAGTTCTCTCTTCTTGGATTTTGTTTCGAAAAAATATACACAACCTAGCAGCCTCCAACTTGGTTTTCAGCTATACTCTAAGTCTTTGCTAGTCAAAGTGTGGTCCTTGAACCAGCCACATTGGCATCCACCTAGGATCTTGTTAAAAATACACAGTCTTAAACCCTATACTAAATCCAATGATTCAGTGCCTACATTTAAGCAAGATCTCCAAGAGATTCAAATACATAGTAAATGTTGGGGGTCCTAGTTAAGCTACAGCCTGCCCCTCTCCGAACGGCACCCTTGGAGAGCTCAGAGAATACACTCTCAGACAGAGAAACTCTCACAGAAAAGTCTTCTCCTGGATCAAAGAGCCGCACAACTCAATCCAGCCGCCCAGGATGGAGGAAGACACTGATGATTCAAGAGGTCCATAAGCCTGAGAGAAGGATCCACAGTGTCCAGAGAGAGAGCCACAGCCAGAGACGAGGTTTTTGGAACCTGGCTCCAGAGCAGCATTGGGGGATGGAGAGGCTGGGTCTGCCAGCCCCTCCCACGCAGCCCAGCGTTCTTAGCCCACATGTAACCTTCAGCCCCTGCCCAGAGCAGTCAGCATGACAGTAATAATAGTCGTCACAAGAAAATGCAACCTCGATCATGCTAACAACTTTTGAAAAGTAAAATGCTGGGGATATGATTTCAATTAAAACTCATATTGTCTGACTTGTCTCTCTGCATAGCAAAAGTTCACCTCTTCTCACCCTCATACCGCCTCTTCTCAAAACTAAGGCAGACAGGAGGGGCTGTGTCAAGGCCTCCCCCAACCTTGAGGGGCAGGGGTCTGTGTGCCCAGCATCACTTCCATTCCCCAGTCTACTGAGCCTCCATAGCAAAAAATGGGCTTCATGCTAATCTTACCCCAAAGAAACCTCAGGATAGAGAGAGGACTATGGGCAGAGTCTGAGTCCATTCTTTCTCTTTCTCTCTCTCTCTCTCAAGGTTTATGAATAAACAATTATGAACTTAAAAGGAAACTGCTCTTGTACAAATGGAAAGAGCCTAAATTCCTAGCCAGGGCCTGTTGCCATGCAGACAACCCCACAGATCTGCTTCATTTGTGCTGAAGGTGGCTTTTTCTAAATCAATCCTGATCTCTTAGCAGGTGAGTGCCAGACAGCCAGGTTGGGATGGGAAAACACAGGCATGATCAGGATCCCGGTGCACAGCTTTCCCAAGGAAATGCAATTTCTGTGATCCTAGAGATCTCTAATGTCCATCTCAACAAGATGCTAAGCAGAATACAATAAACAAGTTTAACAACAAAACCATTTTGTTACATATAAACCATCAAACTTACATGCTAAGAAATTTATGAACAAATCCAACAGATGTTCATTGAGAGTTAGTCTCCTTTCTAAATCTTCCTCCCATCTTTTCTTACCAAAGTAATGCCTATTCATTTTTTTAATTAGCTCAAACATTACCTATACAAAACTTTTCTAAATCTTCCCCAATTTTGCACATGCTTTCCCATTCTCCTTGAGGCAAGTGTCCCTGTTTGATGGGGGTTTTCAGGAGAAACAAAATTAGCAATTGTTGCTTGGATGACATCTGTCGATTACTGTGAGGGGAATTAACTAGAACTTTGAAATTCAAATGAAGAATTATCTGTTATAATGTCATATATATGTTCCCAATATACCTCACATTTTGTAAAAACTCACATCAAAAGCAGCAGGGATTTGGAGAAATAAAGTCAAGGGCAGACCACTCAGAAAATGAAATTTTAACCAGAGCACTAAAAAAAAAAAAAAAAAAATAGTAACAATTAAAAACACAATAACAGAGCAGGTAAATTGCCACTGGTACTTGCTGCTAGGATCACAATTACTCCATCCTTTGCATCTCTGATTTATGTATTTTCATATTTAATGTAGTTTAATTTCTTAAATTTCTTCTTTGAGGCACAGGTCCTGAAGATAATTTACATCTAATAGAGATCGGTAAAATCAAAATGAACTCCATGATTCAAGGTGTAAACCCCCTTTATCAGTTAATTTTTAACACTAAGGGAAGTGTATTCACAGCTTCCTCATTTACAGTTATAGCTTCCCTAAATAGCTTAAAATAGAAGTACAATGTTTTTATAGCTACCATGTCATTCCATATTTGCCCCAAAATAAAGCATTATACAGGATTTCTAGCTTTTATCTTAGGGTTTTCATATATTGCAAAGTGTTTCTCTTTAACTGATAACAAGTTTCAAGCTTGCTCCACCTTGTTTTGTTTCTCGTTGCTGTTTTTTTCATTTTTTTGAGGGGTTGTCACTCAATGGGTATTTATTTTTTACTTTTATTTTGTGTTAATATCTTATATACTGAAGGTGTACAGCATTACATTTTGATAGACATATACATTATGAAATGATTACGTCAGTCCAGCAAATTAACACTAAAATGTTGAGTTAAAAATTACCATTATATTGACACTATTTTTCTTATGGAAAGAAAACTGCATTGTAGTACAAGAGACTGTAGATGTTTGCGACTAATGGAATCTGAATGTTTCAAATATCAATAGTAGGGAAGACAGAATAATGTCTCCCTCCCCAAAGATATCCACATCCTAATCCCCAAAATCTGTTGCCGTAAATAGCCAAAGGGATTTTGAAGACATGGTTAAGTAAGGAATCTTCAAATGGCGTATTTAGGTGGGCCCAATGTAATCACAAGGGTCTTCACAAGAGGGAGACAGGAGGAGTGTTGGAGTTTTAGAAGAAGGTACTGGAGTGATGTGGGGATGCAAAACAAGGAATATGGGAACCCTCCAGAAGCCGGAAAAGGCAGAGAAATGGATCTTACTCCATGGCCTCCAGAGAAGCACAGCCCTGCTTATCCATTTTAGACTTCTGACCTCCAGAACTGTCAGAGAATAAATGTGTGCAGTTTTAAGCCACTGAGTTAGTGGTAATTTGTTACAGCAGCCATGGGAAACTAATCCAAAGAGTAAAATCACCAGTATGAGGTCAGCGCCAGTCATTATTACTTCATCTATCACATTTACCATCACCACCTTCCCAATTTTTCAACTGGGAAAACATTATGAAACTTTTTACCGTGAGCATACACCTTAAGTGCTGGGCAGGTATTGTCTCATAGCAGATGCTCATGTACTCAAAGATTCAGAGAATCAAGTGATAAATAGTAACTACAGGGCCTTTTTAAAAATATTTAACACAAACTGAATAAATCCTTATACTTTTATGTTTTCTTTATAATGCTCCAAGTTAAATAATTACTCAAAGTACTGTATGGAGAAATATTTATACCAAAGGAGTCCATCTAGCTCTTGACTTCAAGGTCTTTAGAATCAATTATTGTATAATTGGTGTAATGGGCCTGAACTGAGTTTTATCCAAAATAGTAGAACTACTAGTTATACTTCCAAAACTGTGCATTGCTACCACCCAAGAACACTGAGAAGTAGGCATAAGATAGGGATTCCCCTCCACTTCAGACTGCGCAAATAGGAAGACCCCAACCCCGAGCCACCACCCAGTAGCAACGTACCAGCCTCACCTCCTTACTCCAAGCTCAGGCCACTCTGTTAGACACCTTTACTTTTCTGGACTAGAAGCAAGCAGCTTGTAAAAGTATGTAAAACACAATACATATCACAAAACAGCACTCTCAAACCAACTCCCTCAACTTTCTACTAAACCACATCTCAATGAAAAAAGAAAAAAGAGAAATGGCCTGACTCTAGCATCTCCTCCAGGAGTCTCAGAAGGCTGCTGTGACTGAGCTCAGCATTCACAGAAGTGGTTGTCCATGCTGCACAAGCCTGTTTTAACATGGTATTGTTCCTCATCTCATCACCACTCTTTGCAGTTAAAGTATCATGGTCGTATTTTTTTTATTTATTTATTTATTTATTTATTTATTTATTTATTTATTTATTGAGACTGAGTCTTGCTTGCTCTGTTGCCCAGACTGCAGTGGTGTGATCTCGGCTCATTGCAAGCTCCACTTCCCAGGTTCACGCCATTCTCCTGCCTCAGCCTCCTGAGTAGCTGGGACGACAGGCGCCCGTCACCACGCCTGGCTAATTTTTTTTTTTTGTATTTTTAGTAGAGACAGGGTTTCACTGTGTTAGCCAGGATGGTCTCAATCTCCTGACCTCATGATCCACCCGCCTCGGCCTCCCAAAGTGCTGGGATTACAGGCGTGAGCCACCGCGCCTGGCCCATGGTCATATTTTTGCCTTTGGGTATGAGACTGAGAAGCCTCAATGCTTTACTTTTCTGGTGCTTACTCAACACATTTCTAGATTTAAAATAGTATTAGTGAGGTGGTGTTATCAATAGTCACTCAACAAACATAAAACGTAAGCCCTGGGGGGTTTATGAAAAGTCCACATGGAAACATGAACTGGGTTTTAGCTAATGGATCTGAGTCATGGGCTGGCAGAGCTCCTCCAACTACAGGTCTCTTTCCTATCTCACTCCCATCTTTCACCATCACTGCTATCCTCTCACTCCCTAATATTTTCGGATTAGTCTAAGAGGGAACTTCAATTCTTTCCTCAAAGTAAGAAAAGTGAGCTTTTTTTCTGCTGGTACTCAGGAGAGTCCCCAACTATGCTACAAATACACTGAGTCACTCAGTGTTATGGGGGTTCAACTGCATCTCTCTTCAAAACACAGAGTGCAGTAGATTGTCAATGAAGAGGGTGTCAAGCATCCCTCCCGTTCCTGCAAGTTCAAACCATTTCTCCCACCAAGAGACTTCCCCTTCCCTAAAAGATGGGCTGACCTTGTGACTGGCTTCTACCACAGAATGTGGCAGACCTTCTGCCTCTCAGAAGCCACTTTCCACATGAAGAAGATGCTCAGGTTAGACAGCCAAATGGTGGGCAACCACCCAAACACACACACACACACACACTCACAGAGAGAGAGAGAGAGAGAGAGGATGCGTGGAGGAAAACCAACACTCCCATTAAACCCACCTGACACAGAAAGAGACAGCTCCACCAAACCCTGCCCAACTCACAGAATCAAGAACCAATGGTGACTATTTAGCTATTATGTTTTGACGTTATTTGCTATGTAGAAATAGCAAACTGAAACAGGGAGTGGAGTCTGAAGGGTATAATCTCTACAACCTCTTCTCATAGTGCCCTTTGCTTTTTTTTTTTTTTTTTTTTTTTTTTCCTCAGACAGAGTCTCACTCTATCGCCCAGGCTGGAGTGCAGTGGTGCAATCTCTGCTCACTACAACCTCCCCCTCCTGGGTTCTAGCAATTCTCCAGCCTCAGCCTCCCCGGTAACTGTGTCTACAGGTGTGTGCCACCATGCCAGGCTAATTTTTGTATTTTTGTAGAGACGGGGTTTCACCATGTTGGCCAGGCTGGTCTTGAACTCCTGACCTCAGGTGATCCACCCACCTTGGTCTCCCAAAATGTTGGGATTACAGGCTTAAGCCACCACGTCCAGCCCCCTTTGCTTTTATTTCTCAACACAAAGTACCCATCTGAAAATACCAAAAGTAAAACGCAGTAAGTTGAAGAGACCTCATTCAATAGGCATCCTCCTACCTCCACCCCAGAGGGGGCTCTACAGGTATCACACCCCATTCATGACTGAGAGTTGAGAGTCTGGGTGGGCTTCCATCAGCTTTGGCCCCTGGCATCTTACCAGAAAGAGGGGAACAACAGATGGATGTTCCCTGCCTAAATGCCTAGAGCCCCTGAGAGGGAAAGGAAGGAAGAAGTGACTGTTACAGAAAAATTGGGTGGATAACTGCAAGAGGATTATGCTATAATAACAATGAGGATTGGATTTCATAAAATCCTCAGTTCATAAGTTCATGGCTGGAAACAAGGTCCCCCCTGAAGCACTTAGTTCAGCAGAGTCTTGAAAAGCAAGTGTGACTTTTATATCTCTGCTTTCTCTGCTCCGTTAATAAGGCCTGGTATGCAACTGCAGTCCAGCCGGACAATTGAGAAAACATAATTTGGCCTGGTGATGTGGAAAAACAGTTGCCCACCTGGTGTGACTTAGAAACACACACAGCTCTACCCAACACCATGCAAAGACAGGAGGCAGAGTCCCGGACGCTGGTGATGGAGGACAGAAAGGGGGAGAGGCCAGTCAGATCCTGGGGAAGAATAAAAACAAAATGAGCCTCGACAAAAAGAGGTCATGAGAGCGTTCCAGAAAACACCCCCTAACACATGTTTACAGTTCAGTGATTTCAGCGTTTAATGATGTCAGAGGTTGTTTTGCAGGTTACCTGGCAGAGGTGGAAAGCCTGTGATTCTGGTAATAACAACCACATTGCTCTGACTCCCCTCACAACAGGGGCAGAGGCTCTGGCTCCAAGAAGTGCCCTGGGGACAGCCAGTCTCAGTTCTGCAGGGCAAATGAGCACAGCACAGTCACTCAAATCTAGAACCAATCACGTGATCCAAACCTGCACCGTCCTACGCATCCTCGCTTCACAACAAACTCCTAAAGCAAGGAAAGGAACAGAAGGTAGAACCCACCAGGAGACTCGGGGACTAGCCAAGTTTTATTTGCCCGACCTGGGACACATATCCTCACCATCTCTGGGTCTCTGTTCCCTCCTCTGTAAAATGAGAGTCAGACAGAATGATGACTTAACATCCTTTCTAACTCCATAGTTCTACTTTTTTTTAATCATTTGATATACTTCCTTCTTTCTGAAAGCTAACATGGAGTTGCCTGCAGTAAATTTCTATGCTCCCCTGCTGGGGTATATTATTTCATATTGTTTCCCTTGTTGTGAAAATTACAACAGTGCAGAGTACAAAATGCCTGTCCTCTAAGTCAAGGCTATGACAGTCTGAACAGAGAGGCTAGGAGTTCACTTAGGGCCTTCTCTAATAACTCAATGTTTTATGAGTTATTTTTCATTAAAGCTTTTGGGTCAGACACTGTAATCAGTACACTTTCTGTTTGGTCGTTGGTGTTTCTTATTGAGATATTCTTTATGGCATAAAATAGGAGTAATTCGACATTTGTGAGTATTCTAAGGACACTTGAAAATAAGGTACCTTATCTGTAGGCCCATAAAATGGATCACTAACACAAAAATTCAACTCATTCTTTACCCTAGTTCCCTTGGTGCTTACTCATGTTTTCCTCTTTCATTTACTATTGCCTACTTAAACTCTAATAAATTGATAGTGCTATATTCAAATGTAGCACAGCTTTGTTAATTTGTCCTCCAATTTCTAAGTTTGAGCAGTCCCCACTGGATATTATGCTATTCACAACATACACATTCATGATCCCATATTTTCATTATGAATGGATTCTTTGACCCTTTGGAGTGGGCCCCTTGAGAGCTTTTTACCTGGGGGTGAGCAGAGATGGGGGGAGAAAGTGTTTTGTCTTATTTTCTACTTTGTCTGAGATCTAGGTCAGCTAACTGATTTCTTTCGGTGTTTTGTTTTCTGATATACTGCTGGCCATTATTTTATTTTTAATCCTTTTGTTATTTTGCCGTGACTAGGTCTCTTACTAACATTCAATTTAACTTAAACTAATCTGAGTGATACTTTTCCTTGTAGTATAAATCTGTTATATGTGTCCTTCTTTCTGTCATTTTTTTCTATTTCCTTGCCATCTTTATCACCCACCAGTTTTCTTCTATCATTTATTTATATTTGTCCTTGACAAATCTTTTTTTTTTTTTTTTTTTTTTTTTTTTTTTTTTTTTTTGAGACGGAGTCTCGCTCTGTAGCCCAGGCTGGAGTGCAGTGGCCAGATCTCAGCTCACTGCAAGCTCCGCCTCCCAGGTTCACGCCATTCTCCGGCCTCAGCCTCCCGAGTAGCTGGGACTACAGGCGCCCGCCACCTCGCCCGGCTAGTTTTTTGTATTTCTTAGTAGAGACGGGGTTTCACCATGTTAGCCAGGATGGTCTCGATCTCCTGACCTCGTGATCCACCCGTCTCGGCTTTACTGTTTTCTCTTTTCGGAATTTTTACTCTGCACACTTTGGTCTCCAAGATCTAGTTTCTATATCGCTATCATTCCCTGATCACTTTCCGTTTCCTTTTTCCTAGAGTTCTATTGTCAAATTCCTGTTTCTTCATTCATTGTTTGCCACAGTATCAAGTCAGCCATTTGCTGTTTCAAAAATTATTTTTAATTTTGCCATGAGTTACTTCAGGTAAAGTATTTATTCACATTGATTATAACAACGGCACCTATTTATGGGATATAATATAATGTTTTAATGCATGTATACATAATTTGCTCCCATTAGTTCACTGCTCCTACTCCCCTACTGAGTTTGGAATACTCATCAAACACTTTCTCAAATGTTCTTATTCTCTTACAATGAAGTTACTTCAAGCAAAGAGTTCTGAGCTGTCAGGGAATTTCAGCCACCTCCTGACAGGCAGAAGGCCCTCAGAGGTCTGCCATCTTGCCCCGCCTAGTCACTCACAGGAAGAAATCTCCCTTCTTTTGCCTTGCAGCTGGTGTTCACCTCTCCGCCTTAAGTATTCATACAAGCCTCCCAGAGTCTCCTTCCACTCTCTGTTTAGTCAAGCACTTTGGGGTTGAAAGTTGAAAATAGCCTAAAACCCAGCTCAAACTAGATTAAAGATGGTCACGGGGAATGCAACAGAATGAATGAGGTTAGAATGGACGCTTCCCTGAAAACTAAGCTCCAGAAGTTTAGTGCTTTCTTGGGGCTACTCTCTAGCAAAATAAATAAATAAATAAGTAAACTTTATTCATAGTGTAGCAATATAGCTAAGGGTCAGATCGCTTGGGTTCCAGTTATGACTCCAGCACGTTTTAGCTCTGTGACCTTTCCTCACCTGTTTCTCCAGCTGTAAAATAGTTGGAATGTCAGTACCTACCTCATAAAATCCTTACATGGATTAAACGAGGCAATGCATGCAAATTACAGCACCCAGCACATGATAAGGTTGATAATGTTACCTGACATTGGCTCCATATTCAGGATTTAAGTTGGGATTTGTGAAAACCTGGTCTGCATCTTTCTGGCAGAAACTAATAGAAGAAACTCCACACAGATTAAAGATATTAAAGCAGGAAAAAAAAAAGCCCACACAACCCTACAATAGATTACCAACCCAGATAACTAGCATATGGAGTCAGGAAGCGGAAGGCATCGCATCTGAGTTACAGCTGAAAGCTTCATCTCAGCACAGATGCTAGACACAGGACCCATGTCCACATCTTGGGTAGGTGTGACCACTTCCACCAGGAGCTATGCTCTGTGCTTCATTGCACTGCTGATGGGGAACCAATATTGCCTCTCTATGGAGGGCTCACTGCCATTGCCCTCTCCACCTGGAGTATTCACAGGGGGTCTCCTAGGATTCCCTCACATTTACCTCTTGTGTAAAGACTTTTTCATTGAAAGTAACAAATTTCCAAATCAAACTATAACAAGGGAATCATAAAGGATGGGGACAGAACAGGATCTTTATAAACAACTAGACCCAGGTACTCAACATTCTGGGACTTCCCTAGAATCTCTAACTGTGCTTCTCCTGGTGTATACCTTTTTTTTTTCTTTTTCTTAGATAAGTTCCCTCATGTGGTAGGGGAATTGTTGTGGAGAATTCCAGTATCATCTATTTTGTAACCTAACAGTGGCAGCTCCTGTTAAAAAATAACAAATACACCAACAAATTATTTTATTGACCTGGCTTGAGTTAAAGGGCCATTCCTGAACAAATTACTGTAGCCAAAGGAATAAGGAGCTATTTGTCATCCCCCTTCAGAACTTCATATTTGATGTAGGGAGAAAGCAGTTCTCACAAAGAAGCAGATATTGTTTTCGGAAGATAAACACTAAATAACAATAATACTTCCCTCATACACCATCTCAGCTGTCAAATCAAGAGTGCTGACATTTAAACTATTTAACAGCTTGGACAATTAGAATGAACACTAACTGTAATACTGAAGTCAGACTCTAGACATCACTATATTGTGCCAAGCATTATCTTGTTATTTGCTGATCCATGGGGAGACTCAAGGGTTTCCAAAGGAGGTAACCACCTGGATATCAAGGACAGCATGATAGCACTCAAGACACTCCAGGAAGTAACTCTCCACCAACCAATATAAAAAGTACTTCAGCATTTTTACAACAGTTTGCTCATTCCACTATATACTGGCTGCATTAGGTTCCATGGATGTTAAATCTAACCAAATACCCAACTGTACAGCATGCAGATGGCACCCTTTACTATTCACTCATGTTGATAAGGATTTATTTTCCTCTTTTCTGCATATTCTGTTGCTTGTTTCAAGGTGAATTTGAAAAGGAAGAAACAGCAATTTTCATGCTAACAGCTTGCCTAGAAATGCCTAGAATTTTAAAGATAACATTTTTCACTATAAACCAAAACTCATGAATGCATGGAAACTTAGGAAACTGGTCTGGTCCCTGCATCTGAATGTGCCTTTGCTCCCAGAATGTCCAGGGACCTTGGAAGAAATCTGAATTCTACATTTGAGAGCAAGTGTTCTGTATATCATGGTCCAGAGAAGTGAGTCCCAAATATGATTTTTGCTGCCTCCAGAATCTAGTAAAAATGCAGATATGAGTCTTTGAATGTTTGATTGTGTTTATTTTGTCACTGTTATTTCTTCATTTTGCTTGAGATTTACTAAAACTAAAAACCACAACTGAATATTCCTCATACCCCACTAATTGTTCTATAGAGAAACCTTTCTGTTCCTTCCTAATCTCAACTGGACTCAGCCCAACTGGAATAAACTGAGGAGCTTTATCAAGCTGATTAAACCCTCCCGCCACACACATGCATTTACTCCCTATTCCCCAAATGACCACATACTTTAAAGAAAGAGACCACAATTAGTATCTTGAAGATATTTCAACTTGTTTTAAAAATATAATATTTTTCCCTGGGGTCATTATTTTTCTCTTTTCCTATCTCTTTCAGAGCTATCAGAATTCTCTGAATTTTTTCCCATAAAGACACCTACAGCATGAATAGGCTTTTTTTTCCCACTGTGTTTTAAACTGTGGAATCAGTTGATTTCAAAAATAATAAAAAGTATTTTTTTGTTAGCAAAATGTTGAGGTGCTTGTAGGTTATTTCAGTTATATATGGAATTCCTAAAATAAAATAGAGGAAATCCAGATGTTTTAGGAACCATGTGAATTAAAGTGGAAAAGAACAATATCATCTGAAAAGCAATGCCTAGCTTTTTCTTTGATTGTAATGTATTGGCCATCCTTTGTTAATGAAATCTTCTAAGCCATCACCAAATCTGTCTTTACTAGAGCCATCAGAAGACTGGGTTCAAGGTCTTTCCTTCATAAGTCTTGAGATGGAAGATTTGCTGCTGATTATGTAATGCCAGAGAGCATTTCATTTGGTTTGGGAGGACAGATGCACACACCACAAGCCCATCCTGCTCAGCTCAGTGGGGTCAACTTTCCACACAAATAACCAGAGAGCTCTAAGTATGACTTGTGTAATTCACAAAGCATTTGGAGCTTTTTGCTGCTCTGGTTCCTATTCCTCTTTCAGTCTTATTTTGTACTACAACCCACCATGCACAGTGGACCCTGAACACACCAAATGACTCTCCATTCTATACCTACCAACACACAAACATGTTTATTCCCTTCTTTTTATTATCGAAATTCCTTTCCTGTGCTTTTCCTGTTGAAATATTAATAACATAGAAGTTCTTCAGCAAACAATATAGAGCTAAATAAATCATAAGAATTTAGTGGCTGGCAGCTGCTCTTTTCACCATCACCATCACCACCCACTACTGTGCTCGAAATTACTATCCTCAAGGATGTAGTTCAAAGGCCACCTCTCCCGAGAAAACCTTCCTGATCCTCTAGTCAGAACTAATGATACCACCCCTCATACTCTGTGCTTCTTTGACTCAGCTCACCATTGATTTCACTTTACATTGCATTATAGTTGGTTTATTGTTGTCTTTGCTATTGTTGTTATTTATATGTAAGTTCACCCATTAGGGCACTCCCTGAGAATAGGAATCAAGACTGATTTTGTAGAGTACTCATTCACATTCTGGTAACGCTTTATGTTTTTTGTAGTCAAAGCACAAAAAGTGTAGTAGGCACTTGGTAAACATCAGTTAAATTGGATTGCCCATCAATACAATTTTCTTATTTTGTTTATGTTTTAATGTTTGATCTGCATTCTTGGTTTTCCTGTACTGCATCTCATCTTCTGTAACTTCTTCAGTAAAGTTAAGCATGCTTATCTTTTCACACATTTATTTCAGAAATTGATTCTGATATTTTGTACATAAATGTTCTCAGTCACTAGTTCAATTTGACTACCCTGGAATGAACTTCATGCTGTTCTTCAAATGTGCGTTTCTTTCAGATCCATGCAGAAACAAAAGCCTAGGTTCCTCTTGATATTTTCACAGGATATTCTTTGACCCCTAAATTAATTTGAGAGTACTGTAGGAAGCAGGGAAAGGTTTGTTTGGGTTTCAAATCCCAAAACCTGACCCCCTGACTCTCGGCCCCAAACTACACAGGAAATTTCTAACAGTAAATCAAGAGCCCAAAGTGCATTTAGCACAGACAGAGAAAAGAAAAGCAAAAACTGGGAATGACCGTAAGACCATTTTTATTGTGATTTAAAGATAATCTGTCAGCATAGAGGAAATCTAGTCATTGGCTGCACCGTGTAATCATATAACTCATTGCAGAAAAACTCACTTGTCCCTTTTTTATCCTCAGTCAGAGTTAGAGGTACAGAGAATAAATAGACCACATGTACCAATTTCTAACCATAGGATTAATTACCTACTGTTCAGACCCCAGCTCTTTGCTTTTATCCACTCTCTACCTCTAATTCCCACATTCATATCCTACCCCTGTGCAGCTGACTCTCAAATTTGTAATTTAGATCCAGCTTCATCAAAGTCAAGACCATATACCAAGTGCACTGCATATCTCCAAATGTGCAATCCACAGGGATCACAGTCAAACGTCCAAAGCCAAAACTGTCTTCAATGCAGTTCCCTCCCTGGTTACCTGACCGACCCTTATCATCATGCCAAATCTCCCAACTGAAAGTCTCAGAGCCTCTTTTGAGGCCTTTTCCTTTCTTCACATCCAATTAACTTCCATGGCTTATAATTCTTGGACCAGGCTTTTCATTTAAACAATGCAGCAGTTCCTTAACTGCCTGTTCAAATTCTCACGTGTGTGACTACCCTTAAAACACAGCTCTGACTGCATGAATGTCTTCTTTGAGAAGTGTCTGTTCATATCCTTCACCCACTTTTTGATGGGGTTGTTTTTTCTTGTAAATTTGTTTAACTTCTTTGTAGATTCTGGATATTAGCCCTTTGTCAGATGAATAGATCGCAAAAATTTTATCCCATTCTGTATGCAGCCAAAAAACATAAGAAAAAAAGCTCATCATCACTGGTCATTAGGGAAATGCAAATCAAAACCACAATGAGATACCATCTCACTCCGGTTAGAATGGCGATCATTAAAAAGTCAGGAGGGCCAGGTACAGTGGCTCACGCCTGTAATCCCAGCACTTTGGGAGGCCGAGGCAGGTGGAATGCACGAGGTCAGGAGATTGAGACCGTCCTGGCTAACATGGTGAAACCCCATCTCTACCAAAAATACAAAAAATTAGCTGGGCATGGTGGTGGGCACCTGTAGTCCCAGCGACTCAGAAGGCTGAGGCAGGAGAAAGGCGTGAACCCGGGAGGTAGAGCTTGCAGTGAGCCAAGATAGCGCCACTGCACTCCAGCCTGGGTGACAGAGCAAAACTCCATCTCAAAAACAAAAACAAAAAAAGTCAAGAAACAATAGACACTGGAGAGGATGTGGAGAAACAGCAACATTTTTACACTGTCGGTGAAAGCGTAAATTAGTTCATTTGTGGAAGACGGTGTGATGATTTCTCAAGGATCTAGAACTAGAAATATCATTTGACCCAGCAATTCCATTACTGGGTATATACCCAAAGGATTATAAATCATTCTACTATAAAGACACATGCACATGTATGTTTGCTGTGTGTCTGTTCACAATAGCAAATACTTGGAACCAACCCAAATGCCTATCAGTGATAGACTGGATAGAAAATGTGACACATATACACCATGGAATACTCTGCAGCCATAGAAAGGATGAGTTCATGTCCTTTGCAGGGACATGGATAAAGCTGGAAACCATCATTCTCAGCAAACTAACACAAGAACAGAAAACCAAACACCACATGTTCTCACTCATAAGTGGGACCTGAACAATATGGACACAGGGTGGGGAACATCACACACTGGGGCCTGTTGGTGGGTGGCAGTTAGGGGAGGGATAGCATTAGGAGAAATACCTAATGTAGATGACGGGTTGATGGGTGCCGGAAACCACATGGCATGTGCATACCTATGTAACAAACCTGCACATTCTGCACATGTACCCTAGAACTTAAAATATTAAAAATAAAAATACCCACAGCTCTGGTCATGTTGTTCCCCTGATCAAAAACTTCCCCTGGCTCCCCATCATCTCCTTAGGCACCCAAGGCTAGTCAGGTCATCCCAATCTCCCATTCTTACCAGGCACATTAACCACAGTTGCATATGTGAGGGTTATATCCATTCTCTATAAGTTGCTTTCTATATATGCTTCATCTCTATACACCTTACAGCCTTGCCCTATGCTTTTCACATAGTAGATGTCATTAAATATTTTGAATTGAATTTCATATGCCTATCTTTATTTCAGAGCCCTAGTTATTGACCCACTCTAATGAAATCCTGCTTTTATCATATACCATTTCAAGCCTGGTCCAGATTCCCCTAGTCCAAATTTCTGATAATTTGGGCAAAATCTAGGCTTACATTTATCTTTGCAATAGCTACCTGAAAAGTAAATTAATAGTGCAAACTAGCTAGCATGGGTTGCGCTTGACCTAGTTAAAAACAAAACAAAACAAAACAAAACTTTAAACATGGAGGACTCTTTGCACTCACTTAGTATGCTTTTTTACATATACTTATCTCATACTTCTCTGACCCTAATTGCATCCTACATTTATTGAGATGCATTTCTTATAAATCTTTATAATCAGACCAGTCCCACTCCACTGATTCACATCAGTGAGGCTTGACTGCCTGTATAATGATTATTCAACTACTCTCAATTTTTTGACCTCCCACTTTTCAATGATAAATGCAAAGTGAGTGTGCTCTGCATGGCATTAAAACTGACTACCCTTTTCCACCTTAAATTTGTGGAAAACACTGAGTTGTCCACCTGGAGGCAAGAACAGCAGCAGCAGGACTGTGGGCCCCTCCCTATGCCTTGAACAACTGGTGTAACCTTGTGCCTTTTGAGTTCTTCATCTGTGAAAGGAAAAACAATGATCAGTGCTCCTGTGTCTAGACTCCAGCTTGCCTGGCCATGTGAACTCAGAAGCATTTTCCTTTTTCCAGGTCATGAAGACCTCAAGTTAGCTGAGTTGTTAAGGGTAAATCCTCACTCCCTGGTTACTGCCAGGTGGGGATACCTGGCTCTGAAACCAACCTTGGACCAGGTTTGACCTTTTTACCCCAATCTCCTATCCACACCTCTTTAGCTGACTGATGAGGTTCCTATTACCCCAATTGCCCTGAGCAATAGTACTCAATCACTGCTGCATCTAGCACAACATGGAAGCAATTTTAAGAATTCTGGCCTCCAGTGCCTACAAACATCATTGAACGGGGGGAATATGCTGTGGCTGGATGCTTCATGTGGTGTTAATTAAAAACAACCTGCATTTTTACAAATACAGCTGTACCGCCCACTTACACTCCTCTGTAGTTTCCAGTTAACAACCACGAAAAGCAGTGTCTGTCCCTTTAACTTCACAGAAACCACCAGTAATTCACTTTAAAGCACAGAATTCCAAAAGACTGATTCTTAATTAATCTGTGCAGGGGAGACATTTTCCCACGCAAGTTAGCATGTGAGTGATAACCGAGTGTTGCAATATCCCACTCAATTTGCCTTAATACTCGCATAAGCAAGGAACTTGAGACCTAGGGAAACCAGTAACTCCTTGGAAGACTGCCATCTACTATCAAGTTACTTTGCCCTAGAAGCTGCCCTTCAGGATATATTACATTAGGAAGGACTTCCTTAGAAAAGGGGTGGTTCAGGACAAATTACTCAGTGTGTGCTCATGCCTACATACACGGATATGTTGGAAATACTTGACCTGTTAATGTAACTTTCTTGGCCTTTGTTTTCTCATATGTTCACTGGAATAATAATCCTGACTCATTTTAAGGACATCGTAAAATAAATTGACATCAGTGGTAAACTGCGGTTCAATGTGTGATGCAAGGATACTGTTCTCTTTGCACAAATGAGTGGGTAACTGCTCATATTACCCACCAGTCCCAAATTCCCCTTTCTCTCTACAACATGTTTATTCCATTCAATATAAAATGATAGGTGAATGTTGCCAGACACTACCATAAAGAGGAGAAAAAGAAAAATTAAAAGTGATTATTATCCATGCGCCCAATATACTTCACTCATTTTAAGACAGGGATAAAGTATTCAGCCTATGCATAACATATTGTGTTTGTAAATAAATCCATTTGAGAGGGAAATGTTAGTGTACTCGAACAAGCACAATTCAACATTGCCTTGAACAAGAGATGTACAGATAGCAGGACACACACATACACAATGGTATATGATTATTTCAAAGTAAAAATTGGTTACAGTGTATGTTAAGGACAGCCTTGGAGGTAAAACAATCAGAAAACAGCAGTCTGAAGGCAGGGCATGGAAGTATATTGAGCAGTTCAACCTTTATGGTTTGTGACGGGAGTTATTAAAATTTACGGGATTACTGTATGAATGAACTTTCTGCTATTTTCAACATGTGGGCCACCTCTTTTGATCACAATCAGAAGCCTTTCTGTGTCCCTCCCTAGAATCCTCTCTGTCGCTTTTGGGTTTGGGCATTAGTGATTTCATCATTAAGATTATCCTTGACTGGAAGAAATAAAGCAAAGGAACTTTGTGACTAACCAAATTATGCCTCGGCGAAAGACTAGTATCCGAAATCTATAAGGAACTCAAATAAGCTAGAAAAAATAATAATAATTCCACCAAAAAGTGGGCAAAGGAAACAAATAGACATTTTTCAAAAGAATTTATATGAACATCTAAGAAACATGAAAAACTGTTCAACACCACTAATCATCAGAGAAAGGCAAATTAAAACCACAATGAGATACCACCTTATTCCTGCAAGAATGGCCATAATTAAGATGTCAAAAAAAAAAAAAAAAAAAAACCAATATGGTCGGGCGCGGTGGCTCACTCCCCTAATCCTAGCACTTTGGGAGGCCGAGGTGGGCAGATCATGAGGTCAGGAGATCGAGACCATCTTGGCTAACACGGTGAAACCCCATCTCTACTAAAAATACAAAAAATTAGCCGGGCATGGTGGCGGGCGCCTGTAGTCCCAGCTACTCAGGAGGTTGAGGCAGGAGAACAGCGTGAACCCGGGAGGCAGAGTTTGCAGTGAGCCGAGATCGGGCCACTGCACTCCAGCCTGGGCGACAGAGCCAGACTCCATCTCAAAAAAAAACAAAAAACAAACAAAAAAAATAGATGTTGGCATTGATGTGGTGAAAAGGGAACACTTTTACACTGCTGGTGGGAATGTAAATTAATACAACCACTATGGAAAATGATACGGAGATTCCTTAAGGAAATAAAAGTAGAACTACCATTCAATCCAGCAATCCCACTACTAGGTATCTACCCAAAAGAAAAGAAGTTATTATATTAAAAAGACACCTGCGCACGCGTATTTATAGCAGCACAATTCACAATTGCAAAGAGATGGAACCAACCTAAGCGTCCACTGACCAATGAAGGGATAAATAAAATGTGGTACATGTACACCAGGGAATACTACTCAGCCATAAAAAAAAAGAACAAAATAACGTCTTTTGCAGCAACTTGGATGAAACTGGAGGCCATTATTCTAAGTTAAGTAACTCAGGAATAGAAAACCAAATACCATATATTCTCACTTATAAGTGGGAGCTAAACTATGAGAATGTAGAGGCGTAAGAGTGATACAATGGACTTCTGGGAGTCGGTGGGGAAGGTGAGGAGTAGGGTGAGAGATAAAAGACTATGTATTGGGTACAGTGTATACTGCTCAGGAGAAGGCTGCACTAAAATCTGAGAAATCACCACTAGAGAACTTATCCATGTAAGCAGAAACCACCTGCCTCTCAAAAACTACTGAAATAAAATAATTTTAAAATTATGTCTTGGGTAATTATTTTGAGACTGATGGTGCACGGTAGTGTTTGAGCTCATAAAAGAAGACCCTCAGAGAACATGTGGTCAAATCCCCTCATTCCTCATTGCCCAGATGGAGGCAT